>NC_138868.1:25546921-26146921 GCF_965194805.1 Balaenoptera borealis | reverse complement strand
ATCACAACATTGTTGTTGTTTTTTTAAAATTTTTATTTATTTTGGCTGCGTTGGGTCTTCGTTGCTGGACGTGGGCTTTCTCTAGTTGCGGTGTCGTTGTGGAGAACAGGCTCTAGGTGCGCGGGCATCAGTAGTTGTGGCACGCGGGCTCAGTAGTTGTGGCTCGCGGGCTCTAGAGCACAGGCTCCGTAGTTGTGGTGCACAGGCTTAATCGCTCCGCTGCATGTGGGATCTTCTTGGACCAGGGCTCGAACCTGTGTCCCCTTCATTGGCAGGCGGATTCTTAACCACTGCGCCACCAGGGAAGCAGTAATCTGCATTTAAAAAAAAAACTTAACACAGAAAATTTTCCATTTTTTAAAACAAATTTCATAAACTGGCTAAATCAGAGGCTTTGAAGAATTATCTGGAGGTTGGTGTTCTGCATGGATTGGAGAGGGAGAGATTGGAGGTAAAGAGATTAAGTTAGGAGACAATAGGTATAAAATGGAGGAAGACCTGAACTAATAGTGTTCATTTACTTATTCAGCTATATTTACTAAGGACTTATTATAAATCAGCTAGTGTATTAGGCATTCACAATACAATCGTAAAAAAAAAAAGATGACAGGATCCTTTCCTGGAACTTACTGTGTCCTGGAAAAAAAAAAAATCCTTCCCCTTTTCAGCTTCCTTCATAGATGTAGCAATGCTGTAATAAGGAGAATGGAAGCCTTCCATTAGGGGTGACCCAGAGAAATGTTTTGCAAAAATTCTGAAAGTTTGAAGTTCTAGTGGAATATTTTCCTTGTTTCACTGATAGATTTTTCTATTATTGTAACTTTCTCCTTTGAGTCATGTTTTTATCCTTTTTTGGTTCTTTTAACTATTACTTTTTTAAAAAAATCAAAAGTAACTAAATACTAAGTAAAAAGGAATGGCTAATATGCTGCTATCTGAGAGACAGTCAGTGTTTTGTTTTTCTATTTTGGAAACCTTTGCAACTGGTTATCCTAACTTGAAGAAAACTGTTGTTCGAAAATGTTATTTCCTACTGCCTCAGGGCATACTATCCTTTTTCTCTTTTAAAGGTATTCTTCAGAATACTCTTCTCCCAGTTTGAAAAGCAGCAGGGAGTCAAGGTGTGGAATTAAATATGCAGCAATTTGCCACTCCCTTTAGGCCCTGCCTCAGTTACTGCAATAGAAAATGTCTGGGGATAAATCCTTGTGTGGTAGGTTCAATCCTCCTAGTGAAGATTATGAAGGGAACAAAGAGAGGGCACTTCCACTCCTCAGAGAAAGGTGTTCCCAAAAGGTTAAACACTAATTCAGGACAAAAAGAAACGAATATTTAAAAAGATTAACTCTGAATGATACTTAGAAGGTCAGTTGTTTGATAGGTAAGAGAAGGAGCGAGGGAGTGCAGACCTGGGCTTGGCTGTATAACCTTGGGTAGGTAACCTAAACTTCTTTGAACCCCTGCCCTACTTAAAGAGTTTGGACCAAGGATCTCTAACGTTCTTTCATCTCTAAAATTCTATGGTTCTGTGATTCCGTTGTTTGAGATGGGCCATTCTGTTGATTTCCTAGTCTCCATGAGGAAGGTAACTAGTCTCTGGGAGTGGAACTGACTACCTTGATGGAGAATTATCAACGCAGAGGTGGGTGAACTTGATATTTACGGGGGTTTGGACCACAGAGATGCTCTTGGAAAATTTCCACGCGGGCCTTTTCCTCGTTCTTTAACCTGATTTTACCTTAACCCTTGACCCTTGACCCTTTGGGATGGGGGAGCGGGAAGGACCTATTTTAGACTAGAATTGTTCACTTTAAGCATTTCCCCTTATTATTAGACCTTAAAAAAAGAAAGATAGAAAAAAAAAAAAAAAGCCAAGAAACAGATCCCAAAGGGGTGGCAGGGGAAACTATGATTACGGGATCTCGAAAGGCCTGTAAAATCCGCTTCCGCATTTTCAGCCTTTCTTTGGTGTTAGGATCCTTTTACAATATATATTTTTGGCGGAGTGGGCCGAAGACTGAGGTTCGGAACAGTAAAGGGGGCGCTGGCGTGAGGGAGCTCCGGGTCAGACTCCGGCCGGCCGCCAGGCGGGCTCGAAGCTATCAACACAAGGGCGCGGCCGCGGGCGGGCGGGCCCCGGGGAGGGGCTTCACAGAGGCGCCGCGGGCCGAGCCGAGCGGGGCCGCCCGGGCTCGGCGCGCAGAGCGGCCGGGCGAGCGGTGGCGCTGCGGAGGCGGCGACCGAGGCCGGCGGGCGCGGAGGAGGGGCCCGAGAGTGGGGCGGCCGGCGGTAGCCGCCTCCGTGACGACTGCCGGCAGCGCAGCGACCTGAGGAGACCGAGCCGCGGGCCCCGCCGCCGCCGCCGCGCCCTGTTGTCTTCCTTCTCCTCTCTCGGCGGGGGCGTCAGGAATGGGCCCCAACCGCCGCGGGCCCCGCACCGCGCGCCGCCCGTAGGCCCCAGCAGTGGGAGGCCGGCCGCCCGACCTCTCACCACCCCTTCGCCCTAGCCAAGCCATCCCCACCCCAAATCCCCGGGAAGGAAGATGAGGGACACGGGCCCGGCGCTCAGCAGCCAGAGCAGCAGCAGCAGCGGTCGGGGGAGGGTGTTTCGCCGTTTCCTCTCAGCCGCCAGGACAAGATGGCAGCGGCCGCGGAGAGGGGCTGAGCCCGGGCTGGGTGGTGCCGCCTGCTGAAGCGCCTGGCTCCCTGTCCCCGACACGGCCCCGCACCCACCCCGGACATGCTCAGGGCTGCGGCCGCCCGAAGAGGGGAGAGCGCAGGCCTCTAGGAAGGTAAGGGAATAGGGCGAGGGGCGAGGGGCGAGGGGCGAGGGGCGTCCCCACCCCGGGGCGGGGGGACCGGCTCCACCGGCCGCGCCTGCGTTCCAGGGGGGGCTGGCCAGCGGGGCCCTCCTCCGGACCCTCGCGGGCCCGACGTCCCCGGAGCGGCCCGCACCCGTTGCGCGTCCTGCACCCCCATCCGCATCCCCGTGCCCTCATGCCCCGCGTTTCCGTCCCGGTCCCCGCGGGGTGGCGGGGCCAGGCGTCTCCCTTGAGGCCGGGGCGCCCCGGGCCCGAGGCCGCCGGACGCGGGGGCCGCGCGTGGTTCCTGCGCGCGGTGGCGCAGCCTCGGGGAAGCCGCGCTTGGGCTGGGCCAGGCCGGGCGGCCCCCGCCGCCCCCTGCCAGGGTTGCGCAACGGTTCTTCCCAGCAACCGAAGTTTTGTTTAGTCCCACATGGGGCCTCTTCCCTCACCGCAGCCTGGGCCGTCACTACGGAGACCTCTTGTCTTTCATTAAAGGGGAACAAACACAAACACACGCACGCACGCAACTTGAGCGCCGCGGCCGATGGCTGCGTCCCTGGCTTTGTGGCCCAGTCCCCAGCGTCGCCGAGCGGCGGGTTTGGAGGGTGTCACCTCTGGGGACGTGAGTGCGTGTGATTGTTGGGGAGGAGAAATGTGATCCGCCGCTCCGCGTCCCCCGCCGCGGCCTGAGGAAGGCGTGGCGGCCGCGCGGCGGGTCTGCTGCCGGCGTCTCTCGTTAGGGTGGCGGCCGCCCGCTTCCCTTCGCGGCGCTGGGAGAACTCGCGGAAAGACTTTGGATGAGCGAGAATGTATGTTTTCCTGTCGGGAGGGAGACGGCTGTTTTAAAATGGTATGTGGCTCTTGGCCGAAGCCTGTTGTTTCCCAATCTTATCTCTGCTTGAGGAATTGCGCTTGAAGGGTGTGTGCGTAAATTACCTTGGACCTGTTACAGAGCAGTCATAACACGTTCAGTCCTTGAACCGTGTTTTCACAACCTCTTGCTGCCCTGTTAGAATTTATTTTTCCACCTGCCGTTCGCTGCTTCTCATTAAAAGGAGCTTCTTTTAGCAACAGTGAAGTTTTTCAGATTATCGTCTAGTTTACAGGGCAAGCTCATGGTTGGTTCTGTTGTCAGCTTTGATGTCTCTTTGGTCTAGGGCCAGAAAAGTTAGCTGGTAGAGCAGCCTGTGCCTGTGTTTATGCATACCTTCTAGTAGTTTGGAGATGGGGGTGAATTTTTTTTTTTTTTTCTATTTTAGGTATTTGCTTGTTAGGTCTAGCTTCTGAAGTGGAAGAAGGATTTATATTTAAACCATTTCAGTTTATTTCCAAGATTTAATTGCTGGGCGCTTTAAAATTTTAAGAGATTCTCTTGATCAAATTTTTGATGCAAACTTTTAAACAGGATCGTTTTTTGTTTGTCACCCAACCAAAGACATTTTAATCCTGCATTCTCATTTGATTTTTCAGAAGCTAGGCATGCCTCACCATATGTTTGATAAGTCTAGATTCTGCTTATGCTTGCAAGTGCGGTGCTAATTTTATACAGTGAGCCATGATAAGATTTTGATAAGTCATGATTAAACTTAGTATTTAAGTAAACAAAATAAGACTGACCTTTTTTTGAAACATAGTTTTTATAGTTTTGTTGGTTACCTTATGTCTTTATATGCCACTTAAGAGTAATTGAAATGTAACCAACCAAATAAAGTTCCTTACTTTTAAATCAACAGAGTATTTTTTGGTATATTTATGGGTTCATTCCTAAAGTACAGGGAACTCTTATTTATGAAACATAATGCTCAACCTCATTGAAGTTTATTTTTCTTCTATTTTTGAAACTTGTTTTTAATTTGTGTTAAGGTAAAAGTGTGCTGATATATTTGATACTTTGGACATTTCATTGTGCGGTTTTTTTCTGCATTTATGGGAAAATTGAATAATTTGTTCCTTAATTTTTTATACTCTAGGGACTGTATTTAAAAATTTTTTTGTGGAGAGCCTTAGATTAAAACTATGTTTTAGAAAGATAAAATGAGCTTGAAATCTAGAACAGAACCAGCCATTAAATATTTCAGATTTATATTTGGACATTGCTGACCAGCTAAACATGCATATTAGGCAAGCAGATCATAACATGGTGAGCCAGCCTTAGTCTATTGTCATAATATCTTTTCCATTGAATTTGTCATTATATTGCTTAAAAACTAGTCATTGGCTTCTGGGCATGGAGTTTTAGAGTCACATAAAAGTGGATGGTTTTTATGAGATAATTCTTCTTGTAAACATGCTTGAAAAGAAGTTTCAGATCATACTATTTTAATTTTTTGGATCTTCTGTCATGGGGTATCATAAAACGGTGCAAATTACAGAGGTAGATTGCTGTAGTTAGTATGGCAGGGCACATAAGTATTTGTTGAATGCAGGTTATTGAAAGCCCGCCCCCCCCCCTTTTTTTTCTTGCAACTTAAAATAGCAACAGCTGTCAAGTGAACTTTTTGATTGAGCTTCGTTTTAAATATTTGACACATCAGCATTGAGGGCATCTATATGTAAGGGTGGAAGAGGAAAATGTAAATTTCAGAGTGCTAAAATGCTGTTTCCCAAGCCTGTTTCACATCCATTGAGTGGAATACTTGTTTGCATGTTATTTTCCATTTGAATATTAGAATGACTTATTCTGGTAACTTTTTTTTTTTTTAAACATCTTTATTGGAGTATAATTGCTTTACAATGGTGTGTTAGTTTCTGCTTTATAACAAAATGAATCAGTTATACATATACATATGTTCCCATATTTCTTCCCTCTTGCGTCTCCCTCCCTTCCACCCTCCCTATCCCACCCCTCTAGGTGGTCACAAAGCACCGAGCTGATCTCCCTGTGCTATGCGGCTGCTTCCCACTAGCTATCTATTTTACATTTAGTAGTGTAAATATGTCCATGCCACTCTCTCACCCTTTGGTAACTTTTTTTTTTTTTTTTTTAATGTGAGTTGTTTTTGTTTTTTTTTAATATTTATTTATTTATTTATTTTTTACTTTTGGCTGTGTTGGGTCTTCATTTCTGTGCGAGGGCTTTCTCCAGTTGCGGCAAGCGGGGGCCACTCTTCATCGTGGTGCGTGGGCCTCTCTCTATTGTGGCCTCTCTTTGTTGCGGAGCACAGGCTCCAGACGCGCAGGCTCAGTAGTTGTGGCTCACGGGCCTAGTTGCTCCGCAGCATGTGGGATCTTCCCAGACCAGGGCTCGAACCCGTGTCCCCTGCATCGGCAGGCAGATTTTCAACCACTGCGCCACCAAGGAAGCCCCCTTTGGTAACTTTTGAAGTTAACTTTTTTTTTTTTTTTTTAAAAGAAATTCACGGTCTTTTATTTATTTATTTATTTATTTATGACTGTGTTGAGTCTTAGTTTCTGTGCGAGGGCTTTCTCTAGTTGCGGCAAGTGGGGACCACTCTTCATCGCGGTGCGCGGGCCTCCCACCATCGCGGCCTCTCTTGTTGTGGAGCACAGGCTCCAGACGCGCAGGCTCAGTAATTGTGGCTCACGGGCCCAGTTGCTCCGCGGCACGTGGGATCTTCCCAGACCAGGGCTCGAACCCGTGTCCCCTGCATTGGCAGGCAGACTCTCAACCACTGCGCCACCAGGGAAGCCCTGAAGTTAACTTTCTTAATATGCTTTTCTGATTGTAGCAGTTCACCACTGAGGGTGATGATATGGTAGATTAGAATTGCATTTTTGGTGGTTAGTTAATTCAAAGGTTTTAAAAATAGTTTCCATTGCAACTTTACATACGTTTGAATTTGGAGATGAAAATGTCATGGCAATATTTAGATTTAAAGGTATTCCAAGGAACTGTGAAATTTTCCCCATTTAAAAATATTCCTTCAGAATTATTCTTGCCTCTTAACTATTAAAGGACATAAAGTAACTTGCTACATGATTATATTGTTGCTGCCAAAAGAAATCTTCATGTATAATTTCTGGGTTTGCAGCTGTCCTAATTTCCTAATATCTGAAGTTGAAAGTCCCAGTGTGGTATGTTTAAATTGGAAGTTACTTTTTTGACAAATTCCTAGAACTTTGTTAAAATCAAGGAAGCTGTCAGTGTATTTTATTATTTTTGAAAGGGTGTTCCCTCCCGCCCCCCACCCCCACTTGCTGAAAGCTGTGTCATGGGGAACCCTTTCTGTATGATACATATGTAAGTCTAAATAAATTATTTGAAACGTCCTTACTGGTTCTGGATTCAACTGCTTAAAAAAATACATTTTGTCTAGTACCTTTAAGCATTTAACATAAGTTGAATATAGGGAATATAGATTTGGAGTAGAAGTTTTGAATCAGTGGAGGATTTTAGGATAGCCAAAGCACTTATGTGACCGACTTGAGGAAATACAGTCCACTTCTTTTGGTTGGGTTGGTATAATTAAGAGTGATTTGGGGGCTTCCCTGGTGGCGCAGTGGTTAAGAATCCGCCTGCCAATGCAGGGGACACGGGTTCGAGCCCTGGTCCGGGAAGATCCCACATGCCGCAGAGCAGCTAAGCCCGTGAGCCACAACTACTGAGCCTGCGCTCTAGAGCCCATGAGCCACAACTACTGAGCCCACGCGCGGCACCTACTGAAGCCCGCGTGCTCTAGCGCCCGTGCTCCGCAACAAGAGAAGCCACCACAGTGAGAAGCCCGCGCACCGCAACGAAGACCTAACACAGCCAATAAATAAATCAATAAATAAAATTGTTTAAAAAAAAGAAAGAGTGGTTTGGGGAAGAACAATTTAATGTTAGTGTGCTGCTTCTGTAGCTTTGTCACAGCTGTTGTTTTGGGCTTTATCTTAATCACTGTTAGGACCAAGCTAGAACAGATATTTAGAGGATGTATGTAATACACTTTACCTAAATGTTTGTTAAATTAGGCCTTGACTGATTTAGCAGATCATGCTGTTCTCCTCAGTTGATACTTGGGCCATGTGTCACTACACAAAGGCAACATATTGCCTAGATTCTGAAGCATACCACTGTATGCTAGGGTGTTAGAGCCTCTGTTCTTACTACTTGTGTGGAAATTAAAAGAACTGGATGAGTATTGGAAATACTATATTTTTAGGGTGGCATTTGTAGTTTGGGGACAGCTAAGTCACTAAACTGATTTACTTTGTGTTTTATATTTAGTAGTTAATGCCAAGTCAATACTTTAGAAAGCTATCTTATTCTAACAGAGAAGTCTTTGAAATGAAACAAACCAAGGATAATATTTTTTACCTGAAATGTATTTTTTTTGACCCAAATAATTTCTCTAATTTTCTGAGAATTTTTCACTCCTAAGGGAGACTGAATGGGAGGGAAGGTAGGGGGACAGATGAGGTAGAAAAAGCTGGGCTGTAGTGGGGGTGACTTAATTGGATTTGGGAGACTTAGAAATCTGTTTTGATTTAAATGTTCAAGTTGCTAGAAACCAGGGTTCTCTGTTATAATGTCAGTGAAATATTGTGGTAGCTATTAGCAGGGGCTAATCTTCATTGTGGTGCATGGGCTTCTCATTGCGTTGGCTTCTCTTGTGTGGAGAATGGGCTCTGGGCGTGAGGGCTTCGGTAGTTGTGGCACGTGGGCTCAGTAGTTGTGGCTCGTGGGCTCTAGAGTTCAGGCTCCGTAGTTGTGGCACACGGGCTTAGTTGCTCTGCAGCATGTGGGATCTTCCCAGACCAGGGCTCGAACCCGTGTCCCCTGCATTGGCAGGCAGATTCTTAACCACTGTGCCACCAAGGAAGCGCCATCTCTTCTTTTGAAGATTAGATTTCCAGATACTTTTTCATGTTGCATTTTCTTTGCTGCTTTGTCTTTTTTTTTTGTCTCCTTAACCAAAAAGGTTACACCTAAAAGAAGTGGAGATTTAGAGAAGCATAAAGAGAAGTATAATACTTTGCTCCTTTGAGCTCTCCTTTTTCCTTTAGGTAAGGATCTAAATTGTGAAAGACTGATTATTTAGTATAACCCTTGGTCACATTGAAAATAAAGGATTGCCAGAGGTGGTCAGATAAATTCTTTATTTTATATAATTATTAATGCTGGAACACCTTTTCTAATTGGAAAAAAAATAGTTTAGGCTTGATTGATATTGAAATAATCAAATCAACAAAATATGAGTCACTGTCTCCCCCCCTTTAAAATTTTGTAGTCATTTATTATAAACTATATTTGATTACATATGGCTTACCAAGAAAATTGTCTTTAGAATTTGATAGAAAATATAAAACTTGGCTGCATTTGACTAGCCAGTTCTTCCCTTTTAGAAATTAAAAAAAGTATTTGATTTACTAAAGACACTAATATTAGTTTTAAATTCAACTTCTTCCTACTTTGTTGTATATTATTCATAAATTAAACAAAATCTGTTGCAGTTTTTAAAAAACAGAATAGTAAACTTCGCAGAAAATAACTTGCTTAGAAAATGTTTTCTCCCCTATAAAGCAATTATTTTAAAGGCGTAAAAATTTCATTTGTGCCTACTTTGACTGTGTGTTATCTGTTTAATAATACAGTAAGAGTCTTGTAGGTTTGGTAGACTATACTACTTTAGATAAATAATGCTACAGTCTTAAATAGTTAATAAGTCAGATGGACTGATAACATATTGAAAATTGAACCTGACTTTCTACAGACATTTTTTTAGAGTATAATTTAATACTTCTGAGGACTTTAAATCTGTAATTTATTACAACTTCTATTGAGATTAAATAGGGTACAGTGACTTAAAATCACAATTGAAATTACAGGTTATATGCTAGATAGCCTATTGCTATGATGCTACGCTTTACTACATTCTCAAAACAAAACAAAACAAACACGTTTTGAGCCAACTTGTAATCAGTTTCATCGGAGACAGTACAACTATCTCTATAGTATATTAGTTGTAGTTTTGTATTTTAAGTTAGATAAGAATAGTATTGGGTTTAAAAGTGTTAGCTTTTTAATCTGGTTAGTATGCTTTAAATATTTTTTTGTAGCTAGATCACAGACTCTGACCGCAAATAAATGAATTTTATTATGGCAGGTAAAACAATGATAAAATAAGTGTTTGAAAACTATATTATCTAGTTTGAGTGCCCATTAAGTGCAAGGTGTACTGTGCTGTGAATGAAGAGAGTAAGACATGATGATCCCTACTTTGAGGAAGTAAATTTTATTTTTACCAGTTATTTTTACCAGTTTAGTAGTATAATTGCCTTATAGAGACGTGCTGTATGTTAATTTAAATGAAGGAGTTGGTCATTTCTCAAATATGGTTAATCTAGTTCTCTTGTTCTCTCAGGGTTTTTCCTTCTGGACATGCACAATTCTTGCATTGCCTGAGAAAGTTGTTAAAGGTTTGCCTTTTCTAACTATATTATTACCTTCTCAGTTTGGAGTACAGAGATCTCCAAACCTCTCTCTTATGCCACCTGTGGAAAGAAAATAGGTGAAAACAGCGTATAGATAGAATTCCATTTTACGGTACTTTAAAAAATATTGAAATTGCTAGCTGTAACTTATTTTGAAACCACTATTCAGAAGGGATATTATTTGTGTAGTTAATTTGTGTAAATCCAAAGTCTGTTTAACTTGGAGTCCTTAAAAACAGTCGTGCAAAGGGCAAGTATTGTGTTGCTTCTATTATAGTTGTATATGATACATTCTTTTTCTTAAAATAAATAAATAAATTTATTTATTTATTTATGGCTGCGTTGGGTCTTTGTTGCTGCGCGCGGACTTTCTCTAGTTGCAGCGAGTGGGGGCTACTCTTCGTTGCGGTGCGCAGGCTTCTCATTGCGGTGGCTTCTCTTGTTGCGGAGAACCGGCTCTAGGTGCGTGGACTTCAGTAGTTGTGGCACTCAGGCTCAGTAGTTGTGGCTCTCGGGGTCCAGAGCTCAGGCTCAGTAGTTGTGGCTCGTGGACTTAGTTGCTCTGTGGCATGTGGGATCTTCCTGGAGCAGGGCTTGAACCCATGTCCCCTGCATTGGCAGGTGGATTCTTAACCACTGCGCCACCAGGGAAGTGCTGTATGATATATTCTTTACGAGCTTTGACAATTTGGTAACATTTTGATATTTTATATATGTGTATTTAAAATTGAATTCTTGGTTTTTTTGGTTTTTTTGTTTGTTTGTTTTGTTTTGTTTTTGGCTGCACACCCCGCGGCTTGCGGGATCTTAGTTCCCCGACCAGGGATTGAACTCAGGTCCCAGCAGTGAAAGCGCCATGCCAGGGAATTCCCGAAAATTGAATTCTGCATGGAAACCTACTTAGGGTGTTAGGGACTATAGCATAATTGGTTTGCCAATAGCTTTTTTTTTTTTTTAATTGGAGTATAGTTGCTGCCAGTAGCTTTTGCGTAGAAAATAGTTGGAATGCTTGCTTTGTGAGTTGCCCTAAGCCTAGTGTGGCGTTGCTGAAAGTATTTCTAGTGGCTACTTTGTAACTTGTAAAATCTCTTTAAAGTATCTCATATCTGAAGGTATATCTAGCTTGAAATTGTTTCCTATTAATCTGACTGGAAGAAAATGAAATACCTCAATTTATAACCTGTTAAAAGGTAACCTAATACCTTACTTTTTGGGGAAGGGTTACACTAAAAAATATAAAATAGTATCTGAACTGTTCCTTGAGGTCAGAGACCATGTCTTAAAGGTTTTCTTTATATCTCCTAAAGTGCCTAGTTGACATTGGGGAATCAAATATAATTATTATAAAAGTAATCAAATACAGGCATTCTATACTCATATCCTTTAATCAAAGGATAGCGTCTTTATTGAGTAGCTTGACAGGTACCTCACCAAGCAGTTGTGAATGTGTCATAGACACATTTGACTTCCCAAAACTCTCCTCTTCCCCTCACTTCCTTAATTCTAACAGATGAGTCTGTTTCTTATGTAGAGGTTAACAGGCATGAATTACTCCAAATTTCCAACCCTCTACCTCTGAGCATAACTTCTACTGGTACACACTTTGTGTTTTCACTACACTCTCAAGAAAAGAAATATCTCCTTCCCTCCAAGATTACTCCCTATTCTCTCTTATGGGTTTCATCCTGAATTGTGTTTTTCAGCATCTTGAACCTGTCCGATAACTTCAATTTCCCCCTTTTTCTTGGCCCTTTTTCTTCAGCCTTTTAAAATGGTCAGGTATCTGGCATCCTTAAGCAGCCATCTTTTAATTGTGCCTCCCCAGGTCTGTGGACCTATCTTCCCTACTCTATTTCTTCCACACTTCGTAATGTGTACTCTAGCCTCTACTTGAATTTCTACTCACTTCTTAGCTCTCGGCAGTGTAGCTCTCTGTCCATGCCACTCTAGTGAAGTCTGATTTCAGGTAATGATAATGGCTTAGTGATAATTTTTACTCTTTGAATTTGCAAGGTTTCTATGAATAAATAATATTTTAAGTGATAACATTGTTATAAAATAACCATTTTGGCATATTCATCATGTATAATTAATATGTAATCATTACTTTTTTTTTTTTTAATGGTGAATTTTTACTGTATGTAACTCATATATCCATAAACCTGACTTTTTTTTTTTTTTTTTAATTGAAACACCTGATCCTTGGGTCATTTGCATTCTTAATTTATTTATTTATTTATTTTTGGCTGTGTTGGGTCTTCATTTCTGTGCGAGGGCTTTCTCTAGTTGCGGCGAGCGGGGGCCACTCTTCATCGCGGTGCGCGGGCCTCTTACTATCGCGGCCTCTCTTGTTGCGGAGCACAGGCTCCAGATGCGCAGGCTCAGTAGTTGTGGCTCACGGGCCCAGTTGCTCCGCGGCATGTGGGATTTTCCCAGACCAGGGCTCGAACCCGTGTCCCCTGCATTAGCAGGCGGATTCTCAACCACTGCGCCACCAGGGAAGCCCAATCATTACTTTTATAGCTGAGATTTTATCTAGCCTCTTATGCAGTTGCCTGAAAAATGGCATGAGGTCAGTTTTGGCCAATAAGAAATTTTTAGTTATTATCTGAGAATAAATTTCTCATCAGTAAACTATAACTACTTTTTGGCCATTTTCAAATGATTTAACATGTTTTTCTATATTTTATGCCATGGGATCAATAGCTAGCCTTAATTTTGAACTTAAAATGTATTAGATATTACTTAGGCAACTTCAATCTGAACTAAACTTTCTTTTTTAAAAAATTTATTGAAGTATAGTTGATTTACAATGTGTTAATTTCTACTGTACAGCAAAGTGATTCCACTATACATATATACATATATATAGTGTTTTTCATATTCCTTTCCATTATGGTTTATTATAGGATACTGAATATAGTTCCCTGTGCTATATAATAGGACCTTGTTGTTGTTTTTTAATTTTTTTAAATATTTTTGTGGCCTGCCCATTGATTTTTTTTTTTTTTTTTTTTTTTTTATTATATCCATCCTTAATATCTGGTAAATATCTGGACAGATCCTGTAGTGCCCATTGATTTTTTAACAGCATATTTTAATCAACAGAAGGTATTAATTGCGATGTTTTGTTTGTTTTTTTAATTAATTAATTAATTAGTTAATGGCTGTGGTAGGTCTTCGTTTCTGTGCGAGGACTTTCTCTAGTTGCGGCAAGTGGGGGCCCCTCTTCATCGCGGTGCACGGGCCTCTCATTATCGCGGCCTCTCTCTGTTGCGGAGCACAGACTCCAGACGCGCAGGCTCAGTAGTTGTGGCTCACGGGCCTAGTTGCTCCGCGGCATGTGGGATCTTCCCAGACCAGGGCTCGAACCTGTGTGCCCTGCATTGGCAGGCAGATTCTCAACCACTGCGCCACCAGGGAATCCCCCTTGTTGTTTATTGATTCTATATACAATAGTTTGCATCTGCTAATACCAACTCCCAATCCATCCCCCCTTCCCCCTTGGCAACCACAAGTCTGTTATATCTGTGAGTCTGTTTCTGTGAATTAAACTTTCTTTTTTTTTTTTTTGAATTAAACTTTCTTAATCATCTTTTTATCTTTTTATATGTTTATGGCATTAAAAACCCTCTTTAGCCAGATAAATCTGAATAAGTTTTGTCATTATAATTCTGATACATATAATTGTATAGTATCCTATATGACAGTGTGGCTTTTTACACCAATATAAAAATTTTTTTTCAGTGTGTTTCTGTGGAGCTTGTAGAAGAAATATTTATGTGACCCTTGCTAAATGCATATAAATCTGCAGTTTTAGTTCACAGCTTATTATATGCAACCCAACAATGTCACTTTAAGAAGTTAATGATTAGTGGTAGTCAGAGCCAAACAGAAGCAGTTCTGATAATTTCTAAGAATTCAGTGTCCTTTCTTAGAGAGTACTTTGTTTTTTTAAAAATTTATTTATTTATTTATTTTTGGCTGCATCGGGTCTTTGTTGCTACACGAGGGCTTTCTCTACTTGCGTGGGGGGGGGGGCGGGGTGGGTGGCTACTCTTCTTTGTGGTGCGCGGGCTTCTCATTGCGGTGGCTTCTTTTGTTGCGGAGAGCAGGCTCAGTAGTTGTGGCGTATTTGCTCCGCGGCATTTGGGATCCTCCCGGACCAGGGCTGAAACCCGTGTCCCCTACTTTGGTAGGGGGATTCTTAACCACTGCGCCACCAGGGAAGTCCCATCTTTGGGAGTACTTTTGAGAAGCTGATTGTTTTTTTTACTCTTTAGGGCTTTATGAATTACATTGTTCTAGTTTTTTCTGGCTTTCTTAAGGATACCTTTTGTGAATCTCTGCCCTGTCCTCTTCCTCAAATTTTTGTCATGAGAATAAGAATGAGATCTTTATTTTTCTTAACATAGTCTCATTTTTGTTCCTTCTGTTGTTTCTCACTTGATACCATAGAGAGTTTCCTGAAGCACAGGATTTCCTGGTGCCATTGTGAAAGATCATACTCAGTTCATAAGGTATATATGACATTTAAATTTTGAAACTCAAAGGTTTCTGCATTTAGAAAAAGGTTTTTGAAGGTACTTCACTAAATTCCTAAAAAAGGGCATTTATATAAAGCGGCATATCTGGCAACCAAATATGAATAGAGAAAACATAATTGTAGGGAAGAAAAAAACAGCTTTGGATTTAGCAGTGTAGGTCACATCATGACCATGTAGGGTCTTAACATAATTTGGAAAGAACAAGTAGTTGAATTTTTTGTTCCAGTTTATTTTTTCAAGTCCTAAAATGTTTTTCATAAAGATTTTTTAAAACTAAAAGTACTAAAATCAGGCTTATACAGCTGTAAATTTTTGTCTTTTCAGCTCTTAGAAATGCAAAACTGTTGTTAGTGTGTGCCTGGTAGGGGGGCAGCTACTGTTACCACTTCACACTGGTTTTTAGACTTCTAATTCTTGTAGCATACATTACTCTGGAGTGATAGTACTCTTTGAGTAGTACTGAATGTAGAATGCTGTACAAAAGGCGAATGTAAAAGTTGTTTATTTAGCATAGCCCATAATTTAGAAAAGTTTTATAGAACTTGACCTTTAATTCTGTAAATATTCATTTAGAACTTTGAACTATTATCTCTTACAAAAATCTTATTTGTCAGCATAATCTTTTCCTTTATATTGCTTTATCAACAGTGGACATTTGATCAAATTATTAATCTACGATTCAGCTTCCTCTGAATTGTTTCAGAGGTGTTTTAGGTTAGGAGATATTCTTCTGGTAAGGATCATTTGACCTTTGCCTTCTTAATCTTTAATAATTCAGGTTCTAGAGGATTTTTATAAGAAATAAAAGTTTTGTGGTGGTTCTTTTGGGACAGATTTCCTACAAAGTAGAAAATAATTCATTTGGCTTTCTAGTAAGGGAGTTGTTCATAACCTAAAGATGTAAAGCTGTTTAATTTTTCTAGCAATCCATTGGTAGGTATTGGTATTGATAGATATTGTGTGATGAATTTAAATAAAGTTTACTTTTGTACATGTTTTATAAACCAGATGTGAGTTATTAATCTTAAAGTTTACTTCAATAAAGAGTGCTTCAGGTGAACTTTTCATTTTTATTCAACTTTTCTGTCGTTTCCATTTCTGAGTTTTGATTTTTATATAGCTTTAAAAAAAATCTAGAGAATTATATGCTTTAGTAAGCGTAGTTCTTAAGCACTGTTTTTAATTAACTCTTTTCTAGCCTTTCTAAAGTAAAAACTTGTATTAGCAGGGTGAATTCTAGCAGCTTTGAAATGTCCAACAGATCACTTTCTGTTCCAAAAGTTGGAATGTTTTGCTAAGTCAGATGAAGCTTGTTATTTAACATGCTGATTTGTGTTATAGTCAACACATTCCCTAGATGCTTTGCTCACAATACTGCTGGAAAATACCCAAGACTTTAGTGTTTTCAAATAAATGTTTTGTGAGTACCTGAGACAGCAGGTTTATTTTATGAAGCTTTACAATTTGTGGTGGTTCATTTATATGAAAAGGTTTCTTACATGAGATGTTTTAGTGTCAGTAATTTCCTGGATATAATACTGGTAAAATGACCTGTTTAATGATATAGGTATTAAAATGTCCAATGAAGAGTTAAACTTACTATTCACACTAAAAACTTATTTTCTAGTGTACCTTGTCTTTTATTTCTAAGAAGACATGCTGTTTTGTCTTTTATAAATATGCACTTTAAACAAAGTAAGTGAAAAATGGAAGTGTAACTAGATACTGCTTTTTATTGCCTGAATATTGCTAGTCATATAGTTCCATTTTCTAATTTCTATTGTAGAGCCTTGTATAGACTAGTACTAAGGTTCTCTGTCTTTCAAGAATGAAAAGACCTTTTTAGTTGAATTTATTGGACCTAAAATACTAATTTTAGTCTCTGTTGATTGAAGAAATTGCATAATGACCCAAAGCTCCAAAAACCGAAGTGAATTAAGTAATACTTTTTTTTTTTTTTTTAATTTTTGGCTGCGTTGGGTCTTCGTTGCTGCGCGCGGGCTTTCTCTAGTTGCGGCGAGCGGGGGCTACTCTTCATTGCTGTGTGCGGACTTCTCATTGCAGTGGCTTCTCTTGTTGCGGAGCGCAGGCTTTAGGTGCGTGAGCTTCAGTAGTTGTGGCTCGCGGGCTCTAGAGCTCAGGGTCAGTAGTTGTGGCTCACGGGCTTAGTTGCTCCGTGGTGTGTGGGATCTTCCCGGACAAGGGCTCGAACACGTGTCCCCCGCACTGGCAGGCGGATTCTTAACCACTGTGCCACCAGGGAAGTCCCAAAGTAATACTTCTAAATGAAAAGATTTCCTCTCACTGTTTATGAATACTTTTTTTTTTTTTTTAATTAGTGCTGGCACATGATCCCACGGACTTGCTCTGTGCCTGAGAATTCTGGATTTTAGGTGATCTGGGCCATGCCTAAGATATTCAGCAGTTCATTCCCAAATGAGTAACCCTTGAAGAGCAGCCTTGTGTAAGAAAAACATTATTTTATGCCTGTCACTCATATACTCTTTTTTTTCTGTTTAATTTGTCACTTGACAATAATTCAGACCTACAGAAAATTTACAAGAATAGTACAAAGAATTCCTCTATATTTTTCACCTAGATTCTTCAAATGTTAACATTTTACCCCATTTGCATTTACCTTTTCTCTCTATATCTGTATTTTTTTCCTTCAACTTTTTGTAAGTTGCAGACTTGACGTCCATATACACCTGATTTTTTTCCTAAAAGCAAGATTGTTTTGTTTTATGTCTATGTTTTCTGTAATCTGAAAAGTTTCTCAGTCTTTGTGTTGTTTCCTGATATTGACATTTTGAAGAATACTGCCAGTTATTTTGTGGCATGGCTCTCAATTTGGATGTTTGTTTTCTTGTGCTTGGAAGTATCACAGTGACATGTATTCCTCTCAGTACATCATACCAGGAGGCACATGATGTCGATATATATCCCATTACAAGTGATTTTAACATTGATCACTTGGTTAAGGTGGCATCTGCTGGTTTCTTCCTTTTGATTCATATGTATCTTGTGGGAATGTACTTTGAAATGTATGACCATGAAGGGTCTTGCAAGCTAAGAAATTAGCCATGGCTGCTGGCAGAAGATAGACTCTGAGGTCAGAGCTAAAGGACTTTCGTACTCAGCGATAGTGGTAGTCAGTGTGTCAGTATTTCCTGTTTCCCCGATTCAGTTCCTACAGGGTGCTGCAAACAGGGCCCGATGACTCCTGCACAAGGAGGAGTTGCGCTCCAGGAGGGGAACCCTAGGTTTAGGAAACTTTTATAAGGGGCAGTGAGCCTGCCTGACATACACCCAAGAAGGAGTCATTATCTTTTGTTATCCTGGACATGAAACAACCTGCCCTTTGCTCAGG
Source organism: Balaenoptera borealis (assembly GCF_965194805.1). Lineage (NCBI taxonomy): Eukaryota > Metazoa > Chordata > Mammalia > Artiodactyla > Balaenopteridae > Balaenoptera > Balaenoptera borealis. The sequence continues at coordinate 26,128,823 of NC_138868.1, read as the reverse complement.
AGGAAGACGCTATCTCTACCTTCAAGGCTGTTCAGTATACAAATATCCTTGAAAGGAGACTGCAGAACAAAGGCATTCAGTGTCCCTGCTTGCAAGACGTGGAGAAACATGAGCGATCCATGGTGAATTGTCTCCCAACAATAATATCCTGTTATTCTTGAAACTTTCACCCACTAGTTTTTTTTTTTTTCCCCCTTAAATTTTACTGGAGTATAGTTGATTTACAATGTTGTGTTAGTTTCAGGTGTACAGAAAAGTGATTCAGTTATACATATACATATATTCATTCATTTTCTCACCTGCTAGTTTTTGCATCCATTGATAATTCTTGTTTGAATCAATTATTGTGATTGTTGCCAAATAGTTAATTTTTAATTCTATCATTCCTTTATGTTTATTAATTGCTTTTCCCTCTTTCCTGACTTACTCTTCACGTCCCTTACTCATGCCCTCTAGGATAACTTCCCAAGTAAACTACCTGAATGCAGGCCTTTTTATAAGAGTCTACATTTAAGGGAACTTGGGCTAAGTCACAAGGTACCTCAAACTCAGCATGTCTAAAATTGAGTTAATTTTTCCTCTCATTTCTCCTCAAAAAAAATTTTTTTTTGTTAACAGTTGGCTATCAGTTTTTCAAGCCAGAAACATGGTTGTATCAATTCCTTCCTTCCTTCACTCGTCACCAAGTTCTGTGGTTCTATCTCCTAGCTACCTATAGCTAACTATTGGTAATCAGTACTCTCTCATTCTATTACTACTGCTTTTGCTCGGTCTCTGATCAACTATTATCTGGATTATTACCCTAGTCTTTCAACTGTTGTTTCTATTTTTTTTTTTTGGCCATGCTGAGCGGCATTTGGGATCTTAGTTCCCCGACCAGGGATTGAACCCTTGCCCCCTGCAGTGGAAGTGCAGAGTCTTGACCCCTGGACCACCAGGGAAGTCCTCCATTATTGTTTCTGTCCAGTTTATCCTTCACAAATTTGCCTGAGTAATCTTTCTAAAATACAAATATGATTATATGATTTTTCTATTTAAAACCCTTCAGAGGCACCTCATAGCTCCTTACTATGGAAGACAAAGTTCTTCATGATCTTTCTTTTTAAGGTTGTCTTTCTTCTTCTCAAGGATCATCTTTTTTCTCCAGCTGCCCTCTCTACTGGCAGCAAGTTATGTTCTAGAGCAGAGCTTGGCAAATTTTCTTAAATGGCTAGATGGGAAATATTTTAGGCTTTGCAAGTGGCATATGATCCCTGTTGCATGCTTTTTTAAAAACCTTTAAAAATATAAAAACCATTCTTAGCTCGTGGGCCATACAAAAATAGTCTGGGTTGGATTTGACTAACCATAATTTGTGGTCTCCTATTCTAGCCAAATATAGCTAATATGTCATATTTTTCATTAGTCTCTGCTCTTATATGTGCTGTTGGTTTGTGCTATTGGACTATCCCTCCTAAGTAGCAGGCTTCTTCCCATCATCCTTCAAAATTTAGCTCAGATTAACTTCTTATTGAATACTTCAGTGCTCCTTCAGGGCATATGTTAATCATCCCCTTTTCTTTGCTGCCTGTGTGCTTCACACATCCTTATGTTACTGCCCTCATTAGTGATGTAATTATGTGTATACATGTGTTTGCCTCTTGCTAGAAGGAGCTCATTGATGAAAAACATACTTCATTGCTAAATCTTCCTGCTCCTAAATGTCTTTACTTGGTTTGAATTGAAAGAAAAATTTAAAAATTGAAAGAAAAATGGGATGAAATAGTGTATGGCTGATTGAATACGCTAATAAAATATATCTAAAATGGTTATATTTTTCTAACTTTTAAAGATACAATCAATTAAAGAGGTTATTCTATTCTCTGGTAGATCTTTTCCCCTTCTTTATTTAAAAATTAATGTAAATTTAGGCTATGAAAGTACAGAGAGTAATAGAACCAATTCCTATGCAGCTGCCACCCTGGGTGCAAAATAGTTCCTGCAGTTGAAGTCCCTCGTTTTCCCTTTCTTCCTGGCATGTTTATCATTTCTATGCATGATTTTATACTTTTACCACATACTTACTATATCTAAAACCGCGGTATCGTTTTGTCTGCTGCTGACTTTAAAATAAATGATACACACTGTTTTGCAACTTGTTTCTTGTTCTACATTGTTGTTTTGAGATTTATCCATGTTGATATATATATAATTTCGGTTAATTCATTTTGTTGCATGTCTTTAATTCTAACATGCACAATTTTTCCCATGTTTAACATCTTTGAAATTGTGATACATCTTAATCAGTGTCTTACCCTTATAATAGGTATTTTTTCTTTTTTGTGGTACATAACTGTATGGTGACTGTGCTATAAGCCACAGTCATTGTGTTATGTAGTATGAAAAAGCCACGCTACTATATCCATCCCTTTTCTGACAATTAGGTTATTTCAAAATTTTATCATTATGCTGCAGTGAACATTATTTTACATGTTTTGTTGTACTTATGTGTGAGAGCTTCTCCAGGCAGGATATGTACCTGGGAGAAGACTTGCCAGTTATAGAGCACATCCATTTTCAGCTTTGCTTTCTAAAGTGGTTGTACTTCTTACCCTACCTAGTCTGTAAGAGTCTCTGCTGCCCTGCTCCTCTTCAGCATTGGGTGTTGTCCTGCCTTTTGTCAGCCTGATGGGTTTAAAATGGCATCTTCCTGTAGTTTTAATTAGTATTTTTCTTATTACTAATGAGGTTGAAAATTTTTTTTAGAAAGCCTTTTGGCTTGTATTTCCTTACCTGTGAATTGCCAGCTCATACCTTCTACCCATTTTTTACTGTGTTTTGCCAAACACACTATGACTTCTTTAGATCTTTTGTCAGTTATGTATGTAGCCAGTGTCTTCTCCATATCTGTGGCTTATCTTTACTGTATCATTTGATAAATAAATAAAAGTTTTAAGTTTTAATCAAGTCACATTTTCCAATCTCTTCCTCTTATAGTTTGTGCTTTTTGTATCTTGTTTAAAGAAAACCTTCCTTCCTTTCTATCAGAGGTTTGCGATTTGTTAAAAATGTAACATAACTTTTAAACTGAAAGGGAAAGATTCCTCCCCCCCCCTTTATATTTATCTTCTAGAAGGAAATTCTAGCACCTCAGTTGGAGAATAATTAGAGCCTGTGGGTGTGAAATTGTTTAAATGTAATGAGAGACAAACATAGCATTATAAACTTCTCATGATAAATTCACAGGTGGTCATTATAGGATAAAAATTTGGGAAATCACTAACTGGAGACAGTTTTGTGTCTTGTGTGTGTGTTTTTTTTTTAATTAGTGAAGAACTCTCTTTTTGGATGGGGTAGGGTGAAGTGGGTAAACATACCAAAGTGAAGCAGATAGTTATCTGTTCAGTCCATACAAGATGTACAGGAGTTATAAATGGCTTTACCTTTGTAGGCTGTACATGTTAAAGAACAAATAAGGAGTGACTAAATTTTGGATAAACCAACTTGATTATTTAAAAAATAGTATCCCAAAATTTGAATGTACAAGTGAAAATTTATGAAAGAGTTTTCCATTGAATTTAATTAACAATTCTTCCATTTCTTCCACAAAATATGATCTGTTTCTTTGATGTTGTTAGAAAAAAACATTGGTAGGTTCATATGTATTTTATTGTCATAAATTAAAGTTTGGGTACTAATGAAGGTATCTAGACTTTTCTTTTCCTTCAAGTAATTGAATCTTTAAACTTCAAACTTGCAACTTGAGAACGAGGCCAACCATCTGTTGTCAGGGATAAGTATGGTAAAGGTAGAATTAAAATATATGAAAACATTATTTGATAATCACAGTGGATGTAGCTATGAGACATTAAAAAAGTGAATTTGATGTAACTTTCATAGATTATTAACTCATTTATCATTTGAACAATATGTTGAAAATTAGGTCAGTTAGTTAGGGATTTAAACTTCAGCCCAAATAATACAGCTTTTGGTTAAAGGTTTTCATTTGTGGTATCACCATAATTATTTCAGGAGCTGATTTTTTTTGGAAATATATACAACAAACGAACATTAATTTAAAGTTATATTTGTGAGCTAATCCAAGATAAAATGGTTAAAGGGGCATTACAATAACAAATAGTTGTGCAATTTATAGCTTCGTTCAGTCACTCTAAGTAAAAGTGTGATATTTGTTTTTAACATTCTTCTCTATATTTGATGCCTTTCAGTTTTAAAGCTCTTAAGAAAAATGTCCTTTTATCCCTCAATAAAATGATGACAAATTTTCAGTTGAAACAAATGAAATTCTGATATTGTTTGCATTGTGTCCAGTTACAAGTATCAAAAAAATGATTCTGAATGAAACTTTATTGTAATGTCTTAATATCCTTTGAAAATACTCATGTGCCTGAAAATATTTTAAAAATGGAAAAAATGAAACTTTTTCTAAGTATATTCATGAAAGCAAAATCTTTAAGTCTATGGATAAACCAAGCTGGAACAATCTGTTATTTACATGAAACTAGATTATGGACAGTATTGTTACCTTGAAGATTTCTTTCTATCTCCTTTGATCTCTTTGCTTGTCAGACCTTATGAATCCAAGACATAATCATTTGTACAAACATTAGAGTTGTGATAAAACTGGTGTTTTTAATATCCTATAAAAAATAAGTGAAAAGATTTGCGACTATAATAGCTTGAGGCTTTCTTTATTCATTTAACTCTGTGCTAGACTTTGTGAGGAATGCAGAAGTAGTGTAAGAATGGCATCATTTCTCTTTGGCCCACTACCTAGATGAAGTAGGTTGACCCTGCTGTTTTGCAAAAGATTTTCTGCAGTTTTAAAAAAAAAATAATTAATTAATTTATTTATTTATTTTTGGCTGTGTTGGGTTTTCGTTGCTGTGCGCGGGCTTTCTCTAGTTGCAGTGAGCGGGGGCTACTCTTCCTTGCAGTGTGCGGGCTTCTCATTGTCGTGGCTTCTCTTGTTGTGGAGCACGGGCTCTAGGCGTGCAGGTTTCAGTAGTTGTGGCACGTGGGCTCAGTAGTTGTGGCACGTGGGCTCAGTAGTTGTGGCTCGCAGGCTCTAGAGCTCAGGCTCAGTAGTTGTGGTGCACGGGCTTAGTTGTTCCGCGGCATGTGGGATCTTCCTGGACCAGGGCTCAACCCCATGTCCCTTGCATTGGCAGGCAGATTCTTAACCACTGCGCCACCAGGGAAGCCCAAGATTTTCTGCAGTTTTGAAAGTCATTCTAATGATGCACAAACCTCCTTTGTTAGAATGACTAAATTACTTCATTTGCGTGTGTTAATAAAAATGCTTTTGTGAAGACCACATTCCCCAAAGTACTTTTACTTCTTTGAAAAAGTTTTGCCCTTTAATACTACCTCTCCTAAAGTGCTTCACTTCTTCAAAGTTCATCATACCTGAAATGTTTCAGGAAAAAGATTGAGAGCTACTGTATTCAGATTTAGAATTTTGGGTTCTTTTGCTCCTAAGCATCTTTAAAAATGTTTTTGTGTGTTACATAAGAGAAGTGTTAATTTTGAATCTATTTTACTAGAAGCAGAGGAACTAGAATTTAGCAAGGAATATTGGGAGTTTGTGTGGTGGGAGATAATCAGAAAGAGATGGTAGATCAAAGGAAGAGATAATATTTTGAGGACAGAATGTGAGGTACTGTGTTGATATTGGCAGGTCAGATCTTGGGGTTTAATTGAGATGAGGGAAGGAAAGAGGATTATGAGAGGTGACTGGATGCAGATAAAGACCAGAATAGGATGATGAGGACTTGGTAGTAGGTCAGGAAGCAGTGGCTTGTGTGTGTGGGGTGGTGGTGTTATAGTTTTGTTGTTTAGCATGCTCACTGAGTTTTTACGAAGTACATTTCAGTCTTTTTGTCTCATGCTAATCATAGCATGCCGAAAGGCAGTTGTAATCATTGCTGAAAGGCAATTAATGTGTATTTGTGTGATTTGACTAAAAACACATTATTCCATTAGTGAATTTAGTACTACTATAGCTGTGAAGACATAAGATATCATTACTGTTTTCACACAGGATGATTTTCTAGCTCTTAGCTTTGAAGCTGGTAGATTAAAGGTGCATTTGTACATTTTACCTGATAAAGGAGTCTCAACTTTTCGTTTCCTGTTACATTCTATCTCCCTTTATAGAGTGGTAATAAGTTCACTTTTGAAAGTGAACTGTACTTGTGTCTACTTATTTTAGTATATCCTGGAAACAGAGTTGATAGGTGTGTTCAGAAAAGAAATCTTAATGCAGGGTTTTTATGTAACAGAATCGGTCGTTTACCTTGATCTAGTGTAGCTGTTTGCTGATTTCCAGTTGAATGAAAATATTCCCTAAGGTAATGTTCATTGAGCTGACTTTTTTGTTTGTTGTATTGACAGTCTTTTTTTTTTAATTGTGTATTCCTGGCTATATATTTAATGTTTTGGTCTTTTATCTCTGTTTATTATGAGATAATCTTTTAGTGTCCTGAGCCTCTCTTTAGGTAAAGGAAACCTTTTTCCTGTGTTTTTAAAAGGGTTTTCTTTTGTTTTGGTTTATTTCTTCTTGTAGATCTTTAGAAATCTTCAATACTGATCACATTTCCATATTTGTATCTTAATTTAAAATTTGGTTTTCAAAAAAAAATATTTATTTATTTATTTATTTTTGGCTGTGTTGGGTCTTCATCGCTGCCCGTAGGCTTTCTCTAGTTGTGGTGAGCGGGGACTACTCTTCGTTGCGGTGCGCAGGCTTCTCATTGCGGTGGCTTCTCTTGTTGGCGGAACACGGGCTCTAGGCACGCGGGCTTCAGTAGTTGTGGTGCGCGGGCGGGCTTAGTAGTTGTGGTGCGTAGGCTCCAGAGTGCAGGCTCAGTAGTTGTGGTGCATGGACTTAGTTGCTCTGCCGCATGTGGGATCCTCTGGACCAGAGCTCGAACCCGTGTCCCCTGCATTGGCAGGCGGATTCTTAACCACTGCGCCACCAGGGAAGTCCCTAAAACTTGATGTTTTTAGTAATTTAATAATTTCTATACTTTTCAGTGATGGTCTGAAAGAAGGGTTTGTTCAGTAATCACTTGGGAATGGGTTTCTATAGAGCTTAGTCTTAAGTGTAATGTTTAATATTCATCAGTAACTCAAATGAAAAAATACAAAGTTTATGTGTTATAGCTACTGATGACATCAAGCTCTAGGTGTTAGTGTAGCCAGTATTGATGAAGAATTAGATTTAAAAAAATGGAGATTTGAAAACTACAATAAGATACCCCTTCATACCCATTAGGATGACTATTATTAAAAAAGAAGAAAGAAGAAAATAACAAGCATTGGCAGGAATGTGGAAAAATTGGAACCCTTGTGCACTACTGGTTGGAGTGTAAAATGGTGCAGCTGCTATGGAAAACAGTCTAGTGATTCCTCGAATTAAAAATGGAATTACCATGGGAATTCCCTGGTCGTCCAGTGGTTAGGACTCCGCACTTTCACTGCCGAGCTCACGGGTTCGATCCCTGGTTGGGGAACTAAGATCCTGTAACCCGTGTGGTGCGGCCTAAAACAAAACAAAACAAAAAACAAAGGAATTACCATGTAATCCAGCAATTCCGCTTCTGGGTATATATACAAAAGAATTGCAAACAGGGTCTTGCAGAGATGTTTGTACATCCATGTTCACAGCTGCATTAGTCACAATAGTTGAATGGTGGAAACAACCCAAATATCTTTTGATGACTGAATGGATAAACAAAATATGGCATAAACATGCAATGGGAAATTACTTAGCTTTAAAAAGGAAGGAAATTCTGACACATGCTGCAACATGGATGAACCTTGAAGACATGCTGAGTGGAATAAGCCAGTTATAAAAGGACAAGTATTGTATAATTAAACTTATATGAGGTACCTAGAGTAGTCAAATTTGTAGATACAGAGTGTAGAAAGGTGGTTGCCAGGGGCTAGTGGGAGGGGACAGTGGACAGTTGTTTTAGTTTTCAAAGTGGGGGGGAAAGTTCTGGAGGTGGATGGTGGTGATGGTTGCACAACAGTGTGAATGACCTTAATGCCACTGAGCTGTGCACCTAAAAATGATAAATTTTATGTATGTATATTTTACCACAGTTTTTTAAGGAAAAAAAAGTTAAAAAATTGAGATTTAAACAAGTAGAAGAAGAGAGTTGAGTGAGGAGAATGTAAGGCATTATTTACCTTTAATTAAATGTATTTGTGATATCACAGGCTATTTTAAAGAGGAACCTGATCACGTATAGTGCTATGTATAAGTTTGGCAGAAAATGATCCAGAACTTTGATATTGGCTAATTAATTGAATATAAGATAGTCAAAGTATTTCTATATCTGCTACCTCCCTCCCTTTTCAGAAGGCCTGATATTATGTGTAATAAGAAAAAAAAAAAGAAGAAACCATATCTTTATGGTTAGTGGTGGTTTAGTTATCAACATTGGTTACATTGCTGTTTTGATAATTGTAAAAGGATGTGAAGAATTTGAATAGAATTCAGATGAATCTTAAAGTTTTTTAGAGGCTTGGAAAAATAAGGCCTATTAAAGTACCTGAGATTATTAAGCCTGAGGAATGGAAAGTTAATGGTTACTCTAATGGGAGTCTTTTTTTTTTTTTTTAATAAATTTATTTATTTTATTTATTTATTTTTGGCTGCATTGTGTCTTCATTGCTGTGCGTGGGCTTTCTCTAGTTGCGGCGAGCGGGGGCTACTCTTCGTTGCGGTGCGTAGGCTTCTTATTGCGGTGGCTTATCTTGTTGCAGAGCATGGGCTCTGTGAGCGTGGGCTTCTGTAATTGCAGCACACGGGCTCAGTAGTTGTGGCTCACGGGCTTAGTTGTTCCACGGCATGTGGGATCTTCCTGGACCCGGGCTCAAACCCTTGTCCCCTGAATTGGCAGGCGGATTCTTAACCACTGTGCCACCAGGGAAGTCCCTAACAGGAGTCTTGACTGTCCTTGGAGTGATTTTATAGGCAGCTCCAGCTCACAAAAGGGTGGTATTTCAAGACTTCATTTCTTAGTCAGTTGGTGAGAACAAATGATAAAGTCATGAAATATAACTGCAGAGGTATAACAGTATATATTGCAATGAAAAGTAATAGGAAATATGTAGTATTGTACTGAATCAGTGTTTTGGACTCTGGACTTCAGCAGCTTCTCAGAGTACTAACTATACTCTGTAAAATCCATAAACACCAAGTATAAGATACTCTTCTCAGGTCATGAGTTAATCTGATGGAGGGTGGGAGAAGGGAAAGACTTAATACCTGTGGTAGGGAGTCACAGTAGTCAAGTTAATTAGTAATTTAGAGTTCTTTTCTTGTGGTCTGTTATAACAACTATCTCCAGCATTACCCCCTCACCCACTTCTTCTTATGTGCTATGTAAATTACGTGACATTCCTACCCCGTGTTTATTTTCTAAAGTTTCCTTTGAGATTGGTCCCACAGAGTACAGTGGTTGGTGAGGGGTAATTACTTTCTCTAAGCTTCCTTTAGTTGGCCCTGGTTGGAAACTTTGGGCTGTTTGCCTTCCAGCTTGGCATGTTGGAAAAGAAAAGGTAGGGACAGCTGGATTCAGAAATTGTAGTAGTTTTTTAAAAAAACATCTCTAGGTCAATTACCTGGATCTCAGCTGTTGTTCACATAACACCTTTATTTAACATGGCATGGATTGGCCTAGCGTGGTATGCATTTTATTCCCTAGGACTTCAGCCTGATTTTTCAGACTTGAGGGCCCTGAAGTGGTAGGACTTGAATTTGCCTTGGGTTTTGTACAGATGAGATCATTGGTTCTCAGTAATGTCAATAGTTAGTGTGAATCTATCAGTAAATGGCCTTGGGAACTTGTATACGTACAGATAACTGAACCTCACCAGAGATTTACTGAATCAGAATTTTTCTGGAGTTTTAAATATATGTTTACTTAACTTTTTGTTTTTAAACATTTAAAAAACATTATTTATTTACTTATTTTGGCTGTGCAGGGTCTTAGTGTGGCACGCGGGATCTTCGTTGTGGCATGTTTAGTTGCGGTATGTGGGATCTTGAGTACGGCATGCAGACTTCTTAGTTGCAGCATGTGGACTCTTAGTTGCAGCATGCGAACTCTTAGTTGCGCCATGTGTGTGGGATCTAGTTCCCTAACCAGGGATTGAACCTGGGCCCCTGCATTGGGAGTGCGGAGTCTTACCCACTGGACCACCAGGGAAGTCCCTTACTTAACTTTTTATTAAGGAAAAACATATACATATTCAAAAGTAGATAGGATAGTGTAATGAACCCCTTTTTATCCACTATCAAGCTCCTATGATGAATAATTTATGGCTAATTTCATTTTATCTATATCCCCATCCACTTTCTCTGTTATTTTGAAGCATATCCCAGATATATTATTTCATCTGGAAATTGTTTCATCTGTATGTTTTAATAGGTTTCCCAGATGATTAAAAAACTTTTTTGAACAAGTAATACAGGTACATAGTAAAAAATAAGGTGGTAAAAAGGACGTACAGTGTAAAGTCAATCTTTCTCATTGCCCCCAGTATTCTTGTTATTCTTCTCTAAGGCAGAGAAACCTACAACTTCTTTATGTATGTACACATATTAATGTATGTGCAAAAATATAGATAATATAATTCCCCTTTTTAATTAAACACACGTAATATCTGTTGTAAAGTACACATTTTTCTGAATTTTGCCTTTTTCATGTAACAATATTATCTTGGGAATCAGGTTATATAGCAGGGTAAAAAGATTGTTTTCATTGTTTTTTTTTAAGACTCTGGTTGGTCTGTGTATCAAAGTGTATCTAACTCATGCCTTTTGGATGGATGCTTAGGTTGTTTCCAGTGTTGTATTTCTTTACAGACAGTGCTGCATGACTATCTTGTACTGTATCTGAGTTATCTGATTCTTGATCGGAGGACATATCCATTTGCAGTTTTGTTAGGTATTGCCAAATGTCTTTCCCACCATCTGTGTATGGTATGTAGGGTTCTCCAGGCTCACCAGTTCCATTTTTAAAATGATTTTCATGTGTCTCCTGTTTATGTTCATGTTCTTTAAATCCATTAGTATATTTATAAGAGCTGTTTTAGAAACTCTTGTTTGTGAGTTTCATCATCTGTCATTGTGTCTGTTTCTATGGGTGTGGGTTACAGAAGTGCTTTGAAATAAGGAGAATCATGATAATGTTAAGTTGTTGAAGATGAGGTTGGGGAGCTTCACAGTGTTAAGTGAGTTAGAGAGTGAGCTTGATATGTTTAGAAGGAGTTTTTGATGTGCTTTTGCCTCATTAAAAAGATGATAAATTGGTGGAGTTTTGAAATCTCCCCTGAGTAAAAGTATAGAATAGATGCCAATAAGATTTTAAGAAAATGGATGAAAAGGTTTGGAACTCCAGGATTTCAATTTACGATTTTCTCTTACGCATTGAACAGCAAATCTTAATTTGTGTAATTAGGTTTTGTAGCTGATTTCTTGCCAAAGCCAGGTCAACTTAGGAAAGTGGTGGGTTGTAACAAGAATTGTTTATGAAGTTGAAGGAGGCATAAATTTATGCCTTTTACCTGAAGGGCCATTGTGTTTTCCTGCTCCTTTTACTACACCCTAGCTATGTGACTTTGAACCAATTACCTAGTCCCTCTGAGCTTTAGTTTCCTTAACAGCAGATTGGGACTAAATAAAATGCTGCAAATAAAGCATTTGTTAAACTGTTGCATAGTAGGTGGTAGCTCTTATTATTTTAAATATTATATATATTACATATAGTTATGGCAATCTGTTGTTTTTGAGTTAAAGAATTGATGTTTGATTTGTTAAAATGGTAGGAGACTGCCCAGAATATGATCCAGATTTTTAAATTGTGGAGAACGGAAATATTTTGAAGTTAATTCAACCAACCAACATTTATTGAAAACCAACTCTATATTATGAGCACTTTGTTTCAGATCTAGTGTGAAAGACTGTTGTATGTGCTGACAGTTACAATGTAATGTCAGGCATGTCATATCATGAATGCTAATTAGAGGAATATGTAAGCTTCTACGAGAGCACTGAATGCCCAATTCTGCCTGGAGGGTGAGTGGTGAGTGTGGGTGTTCCAGGCAAGGGTTCATCAAGAAGGTATTGTACAATGGAATATTACTCAGCCATTAAAAAGAATGAAATAATGCCATTTGCAGCAACATAGATGGACCTGGAAATTGTCATACTGAGTGAAGTAAGTCAGAAAGAGAAAGAGAAATATAGTAAGGTATTGCTTACATGTGGAATCTAAAAAAAAAAAAAGATGAACTTATCTACAAAACAGAAACAGACTCACAGACTTAGAGAATGAACTTATGATTACCAGGGGGGAATGGATAGTTAGGAAGTTTGGGATTGACATGTATATACTGGTATATTTAAAACAGATAACCAACAAGGACCTACTGTATAGCACAGGGACCAATGATCAATATTATGTAACAACGTAAATGGGAAAAGAATTTGAAAAAGAATAGATACATGTATATGTATAACTGAATCACTTTGCTGTAAACCTGAAACTAACACAACATTGTTAATCAACTATACTCCAATATAAAATAGAAAGTCTAGTAAAAAAAAAAAAGGTATTGTCTCAGGAATTCCCTGGCGGTCCAGTGGTTAGGATTCAGTGCTTTCACTGCTGAGGGCCTGGGTTCAATCCCTGGTTGGAGGACTAAGATCCCACAAGCCAACAGAAAAAAAATGTATCACTTTGATTTGAATGTAAAGGAGTTTGCTACAAGGGTGGATGTGGAAAATGACGTTAAGTAAAGAGGACATTGTGAAAACGAACTCTATCTGGCTTATATACTTATTTTTACAATTGATTTTTTTTCTCCCTGAGGCAGTTCTGGAGCTTTAGGTTTATGGAATGTAACTACATTTATGTAATATATATTTTCTTTTTTGGTCATTGATTCATAAATGATATATTGGTAATAGAATGTTTTACTTTTGCCAAATGTGTACAGTTTAAGGATCTGTACCTTTTCTTTTGGAGGGAAAATGGTTGGTACAGTTCTTAGGGCATATCTTGGCCATGTAGCTTAGCAGTAAATATTTATTGATTAAATGAATGTACTCAGCTGTTTAGTCCCTACCTTTCATGCAATACACAAAATATCTGAAGTACTAAGTAACTAAAATGGAGCATTGAAAATGTTTTTCTCCTCCAAGGGGAAAAAGTCTTAATGGAATTTAACTATTTTTATAAATTATGGACTTGATCCTTAAATGTTTTCTTCATGAGATTTAAAAAATTAAATTTTTGTAGCTAACATGGCCCTTTTTTTCTTTTGCAGGTATGGCCTCACAAGTCTTGGTCTACCCACCGTATATTTATCAAACTCAGTCAAGTGCCTTTTGTAGTGTGAAGAAACTCAAAGTAGAGCCAAGCAGTTGTGTATTCCAGGAAAGAAACTATCCACGGACCTATGTGAATGGTAGAAACGTTGGAAATTCTCATCCTCCCGCTAAGGGTAGTGCTTTTCAGACAAAGATACCATTTAACAGACCTCGAGGACACAACCTTTCATTGCAGACAAGTGCTGTTGTTTTAAAAAGCACTGCGGGTGCTACTAAGGTTATAGCAGCTCAGGCGCAGCAAACTCAAGTGGAGGCACCTCAGATTGGGGCGTGGCGACACAGGTTAAATTTCCTAGAAGGCCCCCAGCGATGTGGATTGAAGCGCAAGAGTGAGGAGTTGGATAATCATAGCGCAATGCAGATTGTGGATGAGTTGTCCATACTTCCTGCAATGTTGCAAACCAACATGGGAAATCCAGTGACAGTTGTGACAACTACCACAGGAACAAAACAGAATTGTACCACTGGAGAAGGTGACTATCAGTTAGTACAGCATGAAGTCTTATGCTCCATGAAAAATACTTACGAAGTCCTTGATTTTCTTGGTCGAGGCACTTTTGGCCAGGTAGTCAAATGCTGGAAAAGAGGGACAAATGAAATTGTAGCAATCAAAATTTTGAAGAACCACCCTTCTTATGCACGTCAAGGTCAGATAGAAGTGAGCATATTAGCAAGGCTCAGTACTGAAAATGCTGATGAATATAACTTTGTACGAGCTTATGAATGCTTTCAGCACCGTAACCATACTTGTTTAGTCTTTGAGATGCTGGAACAAAACTTGTATGACTTTCTGAAACAAAATAAGTTCAGTCCTCTGCCACTAAAAGTAATTCGACCCATTCTTCAGCAAGTGGCCACTGCACTGAAAAAATTGAAAAGTCTTGGTTTAATTCACGCAGACCTCAAACCAGAGAATATTATGTTGGTGGATCCTGTTCGACAGCCATATAGGGTTAAAGTAATAGACTTTGGGTCTGCCAGTCACGTATCAAAGACTGTTTGTTCAACATATCTGCAGTCTCGGTACTACAGGTAGGTGACAACTATTTTTTGGTTATTTGATAAGTGTTGAATTTTTGCTGAATGAAATAATTTTGTGTGTGTATGTGGTGAAAAAGACTGCTTTGGATAAATAGAGATCAAGATAAGTTCAGTTTAGCCTTGAGGTTTTAAAAATCTAGGCATACATAAAAAGAAACGAAACTGAGTTATTTGTAGTGAGGTGGATGGACCTAGAGACCATCATACAAAGTAAGTCAGAAAGACTTACTTTATGGAATCTAAAAAAAAAAAAAGGTTCTGGAATATATATGGAATCTATAAAAAAAAATATGGAATCTTAAAAAAAAAAAGGTTCTGAAGAACCTAGGGGCAGGACAGGAATAAAGACGCAGACGTAGAGAATGGACTTGAGGACACAGGTGGGGAAGGGGAAGCTGGGACGAAGTGAGAGAGTAGCATTGACATATATACACTACCAAATGTAAAATAGATAGCTAGTGGGAAGCAGCTGCATAGCACAGGGAGATCAGCTCGGTGCTTTGTGACACCTAGAGGGGTGGGATAGGGAGGGTGGGAGGGAGACGCAAGAGGGAGGGGATATGGGGATATATGTATACATATAGCTGATTCACTTTGTTGTACAGTAAAAACTAACACACCATTGTAAAGCAATTATACTCCAATAATGATGTAAAAAAACCCCCCACAAACACAAGAGAAGGTAGGAAAAGAAACAAAGGACAGAGGGAACAAGTGAACTCATATTAAAAAGAAAAAAATTTAGGCATAAAATCTGCTCAAGCAGAATAGAAATTCCTACTGCGAAGTTCTGTGCTAAAGACATTGGTTATTTTTATTGTTAATAGAGGACCTGAAGGAATGATAGGTGATCAGTGATGATTAAACAGAAGTCTAAATATTGAGAAAGGGTTTATAGTAATTTTTGTACATATCTTTGGGCATTTTTCAGCACTTAAGAGAACTAGCTTTTTAATGACACATCTTATGTAACTGAACATTTAGAAAAGTTATAAAAATTCAGATTAGTGATTTTAAGATTTAAACACACTTCCATGGCTGCCACAAATGTTCAGACCACTTTTTCATAACAAGTTTTATTATGGTCTTTCCATATATGCTTTAGGTAAATGTTGTTTTGGTGTTGGTGCTATGGGTGGAATTTGAAGAAGAAAATCATTTCTGTGTACTACAGTGTCATGATTAATTATAGCCTGGAGTACAGTAGATGGTCTTGAGGGTAGCTTAATGATTACTGTGATTCAAAATATCTTCTTTAGTTTGTAAATGTTTTTGAATTCATAGTCTTTTTTTTAAAATTTATTTTTGGCTGCGTTGGGTCTTTGTTGCTGTGCGCGGGCTTTCTCTAGTTGCGGTGAGTGGGGGCTACTCTCCATTGCAGTGCGTGGGCTTCCCATTGCGGTGGCTTCTCTCGTTGCGGAGCACGGGCTCTAGGTGCACGGGCTTCAGTAGTTGTGGCACGTGGGCTCAGCAGTTGTGGCTCGCGGGCTCTAGAGCGCAGGCTCAGTAGTTGCATTGCACGGGCTTAGTTGCTCCACGGCATGTGGGATCTTCCCGGACCAGGGCTCGAACCTGTGTCCCCTTCATTGGCAGGCAGATTCTTAACCACTGCACCACCAGGGAAGTCCCTGAATTCGTAGTCTTATAATTTTGGGAAATTCTTTTCATTTCAGCCTAAATGAGTTTATGGTCTTGGTGTATTCTGGAACCCCACGAGCCCCAACAGAGTGGGCAGATAGAGGATCTGCCAGTATTGGCCATTATTAATAAGTTAGTAAATAGATGAACACATGCAGTTTATTGTTGGAAATTGTTAGAACAAGAGGATTATATGTTTAGGCCCAACACGGGGTAGTTATTTTCTGGTATTGCATCTGCCTTTGTACTATATCTCTCACCCTGATTAGCTTTTTGCAAATATATGCCTTGTACCCAGGACAAGATAAAGCAGAAATTAGCTACTACAAAAGTCAGCTCCAAACATATGTTCTACCATTAATAGTTTATCAGAAGGAAACCCACATTTATGTCACTTGGTGATAATTAAGTTTACTAAAATATATGTTGAAATTAGGAATATAGCCTAATTTACCCTTTATATTCCTGATGTTATAATTTTTAGTATTAGAGTGCTAGATACTGTTCTTAAAACCTTTTATTTTTTTCTTAATTTATTTTTTATTTAAAAAATTAAAAAAAATTTTATTAAAAAAATTTTTTTTAAATTTATTTTTATTTTTTGGCTGTGTTGGGTCTTTGTTGCTGTGCGCAGGCTTTTCTCTAGTTGAGGCGAGTGGGGGCTGCTCTTCGCTGCGGTGCATGGGCTTCTCATTGAGGTGGCTTCTCTTGTTGCGGAGCATGGACTCTAGGCACGTGGGCTTCAGTAGTTGCAGCACGTGGGCTCAGTAGTTGCGCATGCGGGCCCTAGAATGCGTGGATTTCAGTAGTTATGGCGTGCGGGCTCAGTAGTTGTGGCTCTTGGGCTCTAGAGCACAGGCTCAGTAGTTGTGGCACATGGGCTTAGTTGCTCGCGGCATGTGGGATCTTCCCGGACCAGGGACTGAACCCGTGTTCCCTGCATTGTCAGGTGGATTGTTAACCACTGAGCCACCAGGGAAGTCCCTTAAAACCTTTTAGATGTTTTAAAAGGTATTGTAGTGTGGCACTGTAGTGAGTCTTAATTGACATCTTCTGTAATTAGGTTTATTTGATCCTCTGTGCTCTTGACAATTTGTTTTTCAATTTAATGTAACACAAGATTAGCTTTTAGTTAATTTTTTTCTGGAAAAATTATTTTAATATCTGATTTAACAGCATGAGAGGAATGGTGTTGTTTCTCTCTTGCCTTTGTATTCTGTCTTAGGAGCTTTTAGAAGTCAGCTAGCGTATGATATAAACCCCCAGGCTCCAGCTGCTTGGGCTCTATTTTTAGTTCACTTGTTAGTAAATGACTTCATTATATTTGGGTCCTGCATTATTAGGCATATCAGATTTAGTTATGTGTGATACCTAGACTCCTTTTCTTTATTTGAAATCTTTTGGATGAGAGTAAAAAAGAGCTCTATTTTTTGTATTTGAGATGATCTGTTTATTAAATGTTTCAAGAGAGTAAAGGAAATCCTTTAAAAAGCAGTCTAAGACACTAAATATTTTATGATATTGGTTTTTAGCATTAGACCTTTGCACAAATATTACCCTCTTTTGGGAATGGAAAAATAAGCTATGAATAATTGCTAAGTGCAACTAGTAGTTTCTAATTTGTTTTTATACATACATTTCAAGTAAATAATTTACCTGAATTTCAGAAGCTATACAATTGCTAAATTACAGGTTCTGTGTTTAGATTAAAAAAAAATGAGGCTCTTATTTGTAAAAAGAGTAGTTGGTGTTGCTTGGATAACAAAAATTTAAAAATGGAGTTTGTCAGTTGGATCAAGAGTTAGAAGAGTTTGTAAATATTATGGTAGATTGGTAAAAATGTAATGTAGCCCTTAATCAGCTAGTGTTTTAATGTCTAGTATAATTTTGCGTAAAAATAGCAGGTAACCATTATTTTTCAGTATTTGTACTTTTTATTTGGAGCTTTGTCAATTCTGCCTTAGTTTTTTTTTTTTTAATATTTACTTGTTTATCTATTTATTTATTTATTTATTTATGGCTGCATTGGGTCTTTTTTTTGAATTTTATTTAATTTATTTTTTTATATAGCAGGTTCTTATTAGTTATCCATTTTATACATATCAGTGTATATATGTCAATCCCAATCTCCCAATTCATCACACTGCATTGGGTCTTAGTTGCGGCACGCGGGATCTTTTGTTGCAGTGCACAGGCTTCTCTCTAGTTGTGGTGCGTGGGCTCAGTAGTTGCAGCGTGCAGGCTCCAGAGTGTGCAGGCTCAGTATTTGCGGCGCATGGGCTTTCTAGTTGTGGCATGCAGGCTCCAGGGCGTGTGGGCTCTGTAGTTGTGGTGCAGGGGCTCAGTAGTTGCAGCGTGGGCTTAGTTGCCCCACGGCATTTGGGATCTTAGTTCCCTGACCAGGGATCGAACCCGGTCCCGTGCATTGGAAGGCGGATTCTCAACCCCTGGACCACCAGGGAAGTCCCTCTGCCTTAGTTTTTGTTATAAACCTGATTAGGCAATAAGCAGAAGTGTCTCATACTTGATTTTTTTTTACTCTTTGTTTAAAATAGATTGCATTTAAAAAATGAGGGACTTCCCTGGTGGTGCAGTGGTTAAGAATCTGCCTGCCAGTGCAGGGGACACGGGTTCGAGGCCTGGTCTGGGAAGATCCCACATGCCATGGAACAACTAAGCCCGAACGCCACAACTACTGAGTCTGAGCTCTAGAGCCTGAGAGCCACAACTACTGAGTCCACGTGCCACAACTACCGAAGCCTGCACGCTCTAGGGCCCGTGCTTCGCAACAAGAGAAGCCACTGCAATGAGAAGCCCGCACACTGCAATGAAGCGTAGCTCCCGTTCGCCGCAACTAGAGAAAGCCCGTGTGGAGCAACAAAGACCCAACGCAGCTAAAAAATAAATAAATTAAAAAAAGAGAAAAATTAAAAATTGCTAAAAAAAAAAAAAAAGCAGGAAGTGAAACTTACCAAATTAAATATTTTTGAGCTAATCACAGTGGGAATACACATAGCCCAGGTTCCAAAGTAAACGATTTGCATTTAAACACAGGTTCATGTGTTATTCTATTTCTTTGAACTGTGCAACACAGAAGCATAGTAGGGATATCTTAAAATAGACAGCGGATAGTGGCCAGAAATTGTTGACTACTATAGATGGTGAGGCTGTCTAGCTCTTGTAGTGATATAAGCCAGAAGTACATGCTAAGGGCATTGATTTGCTCAAGGTCAGCATGTTCTAAATTCAGCTGCTTGAGTATGGTTTCTGTCAAGAACACGTAGGGCTCTTGAATGCATAAAAGGTTTTAGCAGCAGAAGGTGCTGTATTTATGAGGTGTGGTGGCAACATTCAGGTCATAAATATCTTTTTCTTCTTTTTTAAATATAGAATTTTAGCCTGTGGTTCTGAGTCATTTCAGAGCATAGAGACAGGAAAGTGGGCTGGAAAGTAACCTGTATAGCGGTTGTATTCTTTGCTGCTTATTTTTAGCATTAGTTGTTGTTGAAGTAAATGCTGCTCTTTTCCATGTGACAGATGACAAAGAGATATGTAATGGTAAAAAACAATTCAGGCTTATCAGTTTTGGTTTAGGGCATTCCCAACCCCTCATGCCTTTTTAGACCCTGAAGTATCAAAGACAAAGTTCCTGTAACAAAATTAAGGCACACAGAATGATCCATAAAAAAATAACTAGTATTTTATATAGGGTACTTTATAGTAACAGAAGATTGTGTATGTATACGGCATCCTTTTTTCAAGTGCTTCTACATATAATTCCTAGTTTATTCCTCATGTCTCAATCTCTGTGTTCTTAGATAGACGCTTGGTGGAATTCCTATTTAATAAATAGAAAACTGAGGCTTATACAGTTCACACAGGTCCAAGTTTACAATGCAAGATTAACACAATTTTTGTTGAGCCCTTTTTGTGTACTGGCACTGTGCTAGGTGCTAGGGATACAGATAAAACATGGTTTCATCATTTAATGGAGGAGAAAAATAGTTTGTCTCAAGAAGTTCTAGGGTAGAAGCGTGTGCAGGGTGCTGTGGGAACCCAGAGGAGAGCCCTTAGCCTAATGTGAGGGTTCAGAGAGGGTGTCTGGGGAAAGATGACCCTTGACTTGAATGAGACTTGAAAGTAGAGAAGGAGTTAGTATTGACTAGTCTTTTTTTTTTTGTTTTTGGCTTGCGGGATCTTAGTTCCCAGACCAGGGATTAAACCCGGGCCACAGCAGTGAAAGCGCCAAGTTCTAACCACAGGACCTCCAGGGAATTCCCAGGATTGGCTAGTCTTAAGGAGTGTTCTCTCACAAACTCACCCTTACCTTAGAGCTCAGTATTGGCTGAAATTGCTGGCAGCTTCTTCTCTGTATCATAAAAGTTGTTTTTGCTTAAGAATCTTTATTAGACAAATAAAAAGTTGTCAACTGGGTTTCGTTTTAACAGAAGATTCCAAAAGTCTATAATGAAGTGGTTTTCAGTGCCATACATTGTGGTCACAGACATAGATTACTTTACTACTATATCAGGCCTTCAAATAAAAATTTTGACAGAGCTCTTAAAGTTTTTTTTTTTAAACACTTTTTTTGAGCTATAATCACATGCTATGAATTTTACCCATTTAAAGTGTACAATTCATTGTCTTTTAGTGTATTCACAGTTGTGCATCATCACCACAATTTTAGAACATTTTCCTTACCCCTCAAGAACCCCGATCCCTTCTCCCCAGCACTCTTTAGCCATCTTTCCACAATCTTCCCACCTCTAGCCCTAGGCAACAAAAAATCTACTTTCTGTCTCTACAGATTTGCATTTTCCAAACATCTCATGAGTGTAATCATACAGTATGTTGTCTTTTTTAACTGGCTTTTTTCCACTTAGTGTCATGTTTTCAAGATTCATCTATGTTGTAGCATGTATCAACACTTCACTTTTTTTGTTGTTGTTGCCAAATAATTCCATTGTATAGATATACCACATTTTATGTATCCATTCATCAGTTGATGGAGACCTCAGTGCAAAGATATGTGAATGGAAAACTCTAATATAGCCCCATGATTAAGTCTTTCATTCAAAATATTTAGTGCCTATAAAGTGTAAAATATTGTGCTGAGTGCTGGTTATACATTGAGGAGCAAAAATATAGACCCTACCATTATGATGTTTACAATCTAATGTGTAGATAACCAAAAAGTAAAGTAATGGGAAAAGAACAGGGAGAGAGACTAACAGGATACTTACTTTTTTTGTTTTGTCTTGTTTTTTAACTTTTTACTTTGCAATAATTTTAGACATAAAAACGTTGCAAAAATAGTACAAAGAATTGTATGCAGATTCTCCAAATGTTTCAAATAGAAGCATTTTACCACCCTAGTTTTATCACCCATTCTTCTTTTCTTTCCCTTCCTCCATTCCTCCCTCCCTTCCTTCCCTGCTCTCTCCCTTCCTCCCTCCCTTCCTCCCTTCCTCCCTCACCCCCTCCCTTCCTCCCTTCCTCCCTTCTTCGTTGCTGTGTGAGGGCTTCCTCTAGTTGCGGCGGTGAGCAGGGGCTACTCTTCATTGTGGTGCGCGGGCTTCTCATTGCGGTGGCTTCTCTTGTTGTGGAGCACGGGCTCTAGGCACGCAAGCTTCAGTGGTTGTGGCACGTGGGCTCAGTAGTTGTGACTTGCAGGCTCTAGAGTGCAGGCTCAGTAGTGGTGGCGCACAGGCTTAGTTGCTCTGCAGCATGTGGGATCTTCCCGGACCAGGGCTCAAACCTGTGTCTGTGTCCCCTGCATTGGCAGGCGGATTCTTAACCACTGTGCCACCAGGGAAGCCCATATCACTCATTCTTTTTCTGTGTGTGTGCACATACAGATACACAGGTATATTTTTTCTGTTGTTACAGTGTTTGAGAGCAAGTTTTAGATATAAAGCCCCTTTACCTCTAAATAATTATACGTAAGAGAATGTCCTTATGTTTAGGAATACACAGTATTCCTAAACTTAAGGACATTCTCTTGCATAACCCCAGTGCAATAATCAGAACCATCATTGGTTAACATCAGTATTACTGATTTGATGAACTGTTTGAACTGCTCAATACTATTTGATTTGAGGAAATGAAAATCAGTTTAGTACTAGTAGCTTATTTATAGACTTAATTCAGATTTTGCCAGTTGTCTTACTGTTGACTTTTTTCTTGCCCAGAATTCAAGTTCACACATTGCAATATATATATACAGTGGTATACTACTCAGCCATAAAAAAGATTGAAACTTTGCCATTGTAACAACACGGATGTACTTCGAGGGTATAATGCTAAGGGAAATAAGTCAGACAGAGAAAGACAATACTGTATGATAACACTTATATGTGAAATCTAAAAAATCAAACTAGTGAATGTAACAAAAAGGAAACAGACAGATATAGAGAACAAACTGGTCATTACCACTGGGGAGATGGGTTGGGGGAGGGGCAAGATAGGGGTAGGGGGTTAAGAGGTACAAACTGTTATGTATAAAATAAAGATACAGCGATATATTGTAGAACACAGGGAATATAGCCAGTAGTTTATAATAAGTATAAATTGAATATAACCTTTAAAAATTGTGAATCACTATGTTATACACCTGTATATACTATTGTACATCAACTATATCTCAATGTAAAAAAAAATCACACATTGCATTATTTGCCACGTATATCTCTCTAGTGTCCTCTTATCTGGATTAGCTCCTTATTTTCTTTGCCTTTCATGATCCTGACACTTTTGAAGAGTACTGGCCAGTTATTTTGTAGAACTTCCTTAGTTTGGATTTGTCTGATGTTTTCATGTTATGTGTTTTAACTTACAGAACTGATGTCTTGTTCTCACATATCGGGAGGCACATGTTGTCAATTCGTCCCATTACTAGTAATGTTAACTTTGATCACTTGACTGAGGTGGTGACTGCCAGATTTTTCTACTATAAGGTTTTTTCTTTGTAATTAATAAGTATCTTGTGGAGAGATACTTTGAGACTATTCCTATATACTGTTTCTCATCTTATTTTCACAGGCCAATTTTAGCATCCATTGATGAATATGACCTTTAACAGTTATTAAGTGTGGGGTTGCAAAATGATGATTTTCTAACTTTATCATTATCATTCCTCTGTGTAAGGAATTCTCCTGTAAGGAAGAGCTTTCCTTCACTCTGTTTGTTCTTGTATAGACTTATAGATTCATATTCAATGGGTTATAATCTATTACTTGTCATTTGTTTTACTGCACAATTGTCCTAAACTGTCTAGTAAGAAGAGCCTTTTTAAGCTTGCTCCTGTATCCCTTTGACATGGCCCTGTCCTTCCTTGAGAGCTTACTTGCTGACAGCACAAGATGTTCCAGGCTTACTTTGTACTTTTCCTGCTCCATGCTTGGTATTGGCCATTTTTCTAAGGACCGTTGGTTCCTGTTATTGGAGATAATGGTATTTAGGAAACAAGATCTGGATGCTAGTCCCAGATGTGCTCATTGGTACTAGGGTGTTACTGCTTTTAGGTCCTTTGAGAGGCAAAGCTAGAAGATGTGTGTGTGTGTGTGTTAGTGTGTATATGTAATTCTGTAATTCTGTATCTATCTGTTTATATATTAAAACAATGAATTCATACTGATATGTTTAGTTCTGACACCTCAGAGTTCATTCTGTCCTCTTCCTTTATTTATGATCTCTTCTCTGACATGAAGGAACTTGGCTCTCATTATCCACAATGTTACTTCTTTGCTCAATTCTAGAATACACTTCAAGTAGTTTTGGAATTGCTAACCCATACCACTGCTAATTTACTAGCTGGAGTATGGATTTATTTATAGTTGGTTTTATTCTTTAGCCTTAGACTTGGAGGATGTATTCAAAGTACTGGGTTCCAAAGTTACTTAGGTTAGTTCTTCCTCAGCTCCCCTTTCCCCCATCTTCAATGTGATTGTTATTTATTTGAAATATAATTAAGTTCATTTCATTGTATTCCATTTTGGGTCCTTTATATCCTTGTTTATTTATTTGACTATATGAAACATTAACATAGTTCTGAAAATCAGAGCAATATTAAAATATTATCTCAGAAGTGTCATGCCCCCTCTTCCATGACTTCCCCTCGTTCTTTCTACCTCATTCCTACCCAACCCCTTTTGGTAATCATAATCATTGGTTTTTTAATTTATTCTGTGTGTGTGTGTGTGTGTGTGTGTGTGTGTGTGTGTGTGTGTGTGTGTGTGTGTTTGGCAGTGGGTGCAAGTAAGCAGATAAATGTCTCAGTTCCCCTTTTATAAGAAAGATAACATACTGTAGATACCCGTTTGCGCTTGGCTATTTTCCCTTAACAGTGTTTCCTGGAAATCGCTTCATGTCAATTCACAGAGATCTTTCTCATTCTGTTTTGCTACTTAATAGCACTTTATTGTGTGTATTACCATAGTTTATTTAGCCTTTTTTTCTTTTTTTTGGCTGCACCACACGACTTGTGGGATCCTAATTCCCCAATCAGGGATTGAACCTGGGCCCTCAGCACTGAGAGCACAGAGTCCTAACCTCTGGACCTCCAGGGAATTCCTAACCACTTTTCTAATTATTGTGTATCCCAATTACAAACAATTGCAAAGAATAACTCTGTACATATGTATTTTTGTCTTGTTGGAGTTGCATCTTCTAGGTAAATTTCCAGAAGTGGAATTAGTCAAAAGGTAAATACATGTGTAGTTTTGTTAAATATTGCCAAATTCTTTTCAGTAAGGACTGTATAAATTTGCATTCTCATCAGCAACGTATGATAGTGCCTCCTTCTCTATTGCCTTGCCAACAGAATATGTTGTCATTCTTTTAAAATTTTGCCAAGCGTGGTATATCTGTGGTATTAATTTGCATGTGTCTTATGAGTGAAGTTAAATATCTCATGTTTAGGGATCATTTTAAAATTATAGGGTGTGTGTGTGTATGTGTGTGTGTGTTTGTGAATTGCCTATTCATATCTTTTGCCCATTTTTCTATCAAGCATTTGGTCCTTTGTCCCTCAGATTTTAAGATTTCTTTATATATGAGGGATATTAGCTCTTTATGTATGATATATGTTGCCCTTTTTCTTTCATTTTGGTTTCATTTTTTATGTTTTTTGCCTTGTGAAAATTTTGTGTGTGTGTGGTCAATTTTATCAATCTTTTATTGCTTCTGGATTTTAAATCATAGTTAGAAAGCCTTTTTCCTACACCAAGTTTAAAGAAGCATTTGCCCTCTTTTCTTCTAGTACTTATTGAGATACTTTTTTAGCATTTAGATTTCTAATCCATTTCGAGTTTATTCTTGTAATTGGTGTGAGGTGTGGATCTAATGTTCTTTTTCCAAATAGCTAATCAGTTGTAGGGACCTACTTTAGATTGGGTGGACAGGGAAAAAGCTATAAGGACATGATATATTAAACTAAGATCTGATGGGAGCCTGTCATCCACAGTGGTTGGAATGAGAGCCCTAGACAGAGGAAAGAGCATACGTGAAGGCTCTGAGATTAGAAAGAGCTTGGTTAGGTAAAGAATCTGAAAGCCTGCCAATGAGAGTTCGGCCTGTTGGAGTGGGTATAGTAGTAGAGGTGTGACTTGAGGTTGGAGGGTAGCCACAATATGGTTTATGTCTTTATCTCTCTGGCTGCTCTTTCAAGGGGGAAGGGGACAAGAATGAAAGTAGGAGTAGAAAAACCATTAGGAAGGAGGCATTAAAGTAATCAATCCACAGAGAAGAGGCGGTGCCAGTGGAAAGAAATCGATAGATTTTGAGATACGTTTTAGTATTAATGTGTCTATTTTGTTTTTTACTAGAATTAATTTTTTTCCCTTGAGATAGATGCTTTGTTATGGTTGATATTTGTTGACTTAAATTGTGTGTGAGTTTGGACGAACACCTGACTTCCATGGCCTCAGCTTTCTCATTTGTCAAATAGGAATGTCATTATGATTCAGAGTATATTTCTATATATATGCACTTAACCTGGAAAGCTCTACTAGACATGACTGCCTGAATCAGAGGAAGTGAAATAATAGCCTTTAAAAAATTTTAAGCTAAATCATGACATTTTGTTTTTAAAGTTAAGTTATTTTAGGCTGTTTTTATAATTCCCCCGAATCAATGGTTATTGTTTACCCCCTAGAAATGACTACTTTTTCTTATCATATATTAGGAAAAATATTTAAACAAAAACAGTGTTACAGAATACATTGTTTTGCAATTTGCTTTTGGTTAACTGTATATCTTTGGACTTTTTTTTAAAATCTAAGTTTCTATAGAGTAATCTTACTCTATGAAACTATTTAAATAGAAATTTCACGTGTGACCTCCATTTAGATACTAATTGAACACATCAACTGTAAAGAGACAGTTATAAGGCAGTAGAGAAAAATGGGATGTCAGATGATATTAAGGAATTAATGAATTTTTTAATGTGTGATAATAGAATTGTGGTTATTATTATTAAAGTACCTCTTAAAGTTTTATATGTTGAGGTATTTTTAAAAAAAGTTTTCTAGGACTTCCCTCGTGGTCCAGTGATAAAGAATCCACCTTCCAATGCAGGGGACGCAGGTTTGATTCCTGGTCGGGGAACTAAGATCCCACATGCTGCAGGGCAACTAAGGCTGCATGCCACAACTACCGAGCCCTTGCACCTCAACGAGAGAACCCACGTGCTGCAAAGTACAGAGCCCATGTGCTCTGGAGCCTGCGTGCCACAACTAGAGAGAACAAACAAACAAACATACAAAAGCCCAGCACGCCACAACTAGAGAGAAGCCCGGGCAACGCAACAAAGATTCCTGCATGTTGCAACTAACACCCAACACAGCCCTCCTGCCCCCCAAAAAAAGTTAATTTTTTTTTAATTTTTTTATTTTTTACCTGCCCCATGCAGCATGTGGGTTCCTAGTTCCCTGACCAGGGACCGAACCCGTTCCCCTTGAATTGGAAGCTCGGAGTCTTAACCACTGGACTGCCAGGGAAGTTCCCTGTTGAAGTATTTATAAATGTAATATACCTGGGATTTTCCAGCTACCACCTAGTGGGTAGCCATTATAATTTTAGAGTCTTTTTGTTGATGCACTGGTAATTTTTGAAGCTGGGTGGTTGGTAGATGGTGGTTCAACTGTACGTATTTGAAATTTTCTACAATAAAAAGTAAATAAATGCAGTTAGGTCTTAAACACTTTCAAATTAAATGCCAAAAACAGTTATCATAGTTCTTAATATCCATGGAATACACTGGTAGTTTCCTAGAGTGTGGCTTTAATCAAAAGCAGAGTTTTGGGTGTGGGGGAGGGATATAAACTTCAAAGTGTAAGATTCAAAATGTTTGTTTGATTAAATAGAATTGAAATTAGATCTTTTATGCCTTTACCTTGCTGAACTTTTTTTTTTTTTGGCTGCATCGGGTCTTTGTTGCTGTACACTGGCTTTCTCTAGTTGCGGTAAGTGGGGGCTACTCTTTGTTGTGGTGCGCGGGCTTCTCATTGCGGTGGCTTCTCTTGTTGCGGAGCACAGGGCCTAGGTGCACGGGCCTCAGCAGTTGTGGCACACGGGCCCAGCTGCTCCGTGGCATGGGGGATCCTCCCAGACCAGGGCTCGAACCCGTGTTCCCTGCATTAGCAGGTGGATTCCTAACCACTGCGCCACCAGGGAAGCCCACCTTGCTAAACTTTCATGAAGTTTTTGATAATAATATTTTAGTTGCAACTGTGACTAAGTTCCTTTAGTTTCACGATTGAGTGATTTAAGTCACTTTAAATACTTTCAGATCAACGTGACTAGCTAAGATGCTTTCTGAATTTTAGTTAACTCCTCTTTTTTCTTTTTACTTAGTTTTAGACAATTTTCAATTTCTAATAGGTAAAAAATAGAACTCTTGATTATTGATGGGAATTAAAAAAACATTCTTTTACATTTTGTTTTAGAATTATTTTACTGAATTATAATTTGAGATATATTAATATTTAGGAAGGAATGTTAAACATAATTATTCTAAAAATTGCTACATAATATTAGACCACTTTTGTACTTAGCTAACCCCTTTCTTTATGTATTTCACTCTGAAAAATTTTGTCCATACCGCTACCTACATATTAGAAAAACAAATTGATATCTGTGCTATATCATCTTGAGCTAACAATTTGGTGGCCAAAATTATTTTTAATATGGAAACTATTTTTCATTATTTGTTGTGAAAAAACACATAACATAGTATTTACTATCTTAGCCATTTTTAAGCATGCGGTTCAGTGGTGTTAAGTATGTTCACGTTGTCGTGAAATGGATTTCTAGAACTTTTCATCTTGCATATCTGAAACTCTATACTCATTAAACAACACCTCCCCTTTTCTCCCTCTCCCCAGCCCCTGGTAACTATCATTCTACTTTTTCTACTTTCTGTTGCTATGAGTTTGACTATTTGAAATATCTCATGTAAGCAGAATCATACAGTCCTTGTCGTTTTGTGCCTGGTGTATTTCACCTAGCATAATGTCCTCAAGATTCATCCATGTTGTAGCGTGTGACAGGATTTCTTTCATTTTTAAGGCTGAATATATTTTATTGTATGCATATACCACATTTTGTTTATCCATTCTTCCATCCGTGGACTTTTGGGCTACTTCCATTTACCCTCCTCCCCTGCTGCCTCCTTCTTTGTTTTTGCCATCCTAATGGGTATGAGGTGATATCCCATGGTGGTTTTGATTTGCATTTCTTTAACTAGTGATGTTGAACACTTTTTCATATGTATATTGGCCATTTGATATCATCTTTGGAGAAATGTCTATTCTTTTGTCCATTTAAAAACTTACTTGTTATTTGTTGTTGAGTTGTAGGAATTCTTTATATATTCTGGTTATTAACCCTTTATCAGATATATTATTTGCAAATACTTTCTACCATTCTGTAGGTTAACTTTCCACTCTGTGTCCTTTGATGTACAAAATTTTTAAGTCTGATGTAGTGCTATTTGTCTGTTTTTGCTTTTGTTGCCTGTGCTTTTGGTGTCATAGCAAAAAAATCATTGCTAAACCCAATGTCCTGAAGTTTTCCTCCTTGATTTCTTCTAAGAGCTCTGTAGTTTTAGGTCTTAGGGTTTAGCTCCTTAATCCATTTTGAGTTAATTTTGGTATATAGTGAGTATAAGGATCCAATTTCATTTTTTTTTGCATTTGGATATCAAGTTTTTCAACATCGTTTGTTGAAGAGACTGTCCTTTCCCCATTGAGTGGTCTTGGTACCCTTGTAGAAGATCATTTGATCATATGCTTGAGGGTTTATTTGTGGGCTTTATATTCTATTCCATTGGCCTATTTGTGTTTATACCAATACCGCGTGATTTGACTACCATAGCTTTTGTAATAAGTTTTGAAATCAGGAAGTGTGAGCCCTCCGACTTTGTTCTTTTTCAGAGATGAATATTCGAGGTCTCTTGAATTGTTTTTATTTATATCATCATTTTCCCTCAAATTTGAGGTAACATTGTGAATTTTTTTTACTGATGTATATAATTGATACATAATATTATATTAGTTTCAGGTGTACAACATAATGGTTCAATATTTGTATATACTGTGAAATGATCACCACAATAAGTCATTAACATCTGTCCCCATACATAGTTATAAAAATACATATTGAGAATTTCAATGTTAAAACTACCTTTAATATATGTCACAATTTAAGAATGTAGATTGGCCAGTGGGTATAGTCAATACATAATGCATTTTGTCTATGTTAACATTTTGATTCATCTTTCCTTTTCAGCTTTATAGTACAATTTACCCTCAGAGCATCCCTTGCCTAGTAATAATTTCTGAACATGCTGTGTACTTTTCACTCCTATTCCTTTGTCAAGGCCTGAATATCCTTCTCTGTTCTTCCTAAGAAAATTATATTCATCCTTCAAGGCTTAACTTAGATGTTACCTCCTGGATAGTCTTTTCCTGAAGTACCCTGTAGTCATTCCTTCTGAGCTATATTTAGCATAGTAGGGTATTTATATGTGGAATAGGCACTCACTGAGCCTTAATTAGGAAATACTTACTCTTATTGTGAATTACTGGAACATAGACTCAAAATTTTAAAGTTGGAAGGGACTTTTGATATCTTCTTATATAATCCCCTACCCATACATGCATAACTTTTAATAGTATCCTAACACATTTATTTGTCCAACCTCACCCTGAACTCTTTTCAGTAATCACAGGAGACTTCCCTTTTAAAACTAGGTCCTGCTTAGACCCATGGGTACTTAA
The DNA here is from genome assembly GCF_965194805.1 of Balaenoptera borealis. Lineage (NCBI taxonomy): Eukaryota > Metazoa > Chordata > Mammalia > Artiodactyla > Balaenopteridae > Balaenoptera > Balaenoptera borealis. The sequence goes on along the minus strand of NC_138868.1, from coordinate 26,098,451 downwards.
GGTGTGTGGGAGTATTTCATATAGTGGGATAAGTATAATAGGTCTTTTTGTGATGTCACTTTTTTGTGGTCTTAAATTTTAAGAAATAAATACTTTTTTGGGGTAATTACAGGTATATTATAGAAACAGATACAGAAGTTCATAGATGTCTTTTAGATGTCTAGACTGTTCTAAGGCCATGAGTTTATTCTTCTCTATGTAGTCTTTAAGTTTATATCGAGGGAAATTTTTTTGGGAATTACATGAAGTAGGCCTCTTTGTTTTCAGGCATCTTTCATTGTTAAAAAAATTTCCCCTTTGGTAACTAGAATTCTAACATATCCTCACCCCCACTTACGTAAAGTAACTGATTCTGCTAACCATAAGAAGCTTGGTTAACAAGTGGATTAGATACATGTATTTTATCTGAGGAACATAAATATATCTCAGTTTAGAATCCTGAACTAAGGCTTCCCTGGTGGCGCAGTGGTTAAGAATCCACCTGCCAATGCATGGGACATGGGTTTGAGCCCTGGTCCGGGAAGATCCAACATGCTACAGAGCAACTAAGCCCGTGCGCCACGACTACTGAGCCCGTGTACCACAACTACTGAAGCCCGTGCACCTAGAGCCCGTGCTCCGCAACAAGAGAAGCCACCACAATGAGAAGCCCGCGCACTGCAGCGGAGAGTAGCCCTCACTCGCCACAACTAGAGAAAGCCTGTGTGCAGCAAGGGAGACCCAACATAGCCAAAAATAAATAAATAAATAAATAAATTTATTAAAAAAAAAAAAAAAGAATCCAGTTGCCAGTGCAAGGGACACGGGTTCGAGCCCTGGTCCAGGAAGATCCCACATGCTGCGGAACAACTGAGCCCGTGCGCCACAACTACTGAGCCTGCACTCTAGAGCCTGTGAGCCGCAACTCCTGAACCCGCATGCCACAACTACTGAACTACTGAAGCCCACACACCTAGAGCCTGTGCTCTGCAACAAGAGAAGCCACCGCAATGAGAAGCCCGTGCACTGCAACGAAGAGTAGCCCCTGCTCGCCACAACTAGAGAAAGCCTCTGTGCAGCAACGAAGACCCAGTTTAGAACAAAGTGTATTAGTATCTTGCTTAGAGGACTGTCCTTGGGCTGTCTGTGCCAAGAGACTATAGTTTAGATAAGGTCTCTTTAAGTACCTAAGGAACTAAACTACTTCAAGAGAGAAAAGAGAATACGACTACTTTGCCTTGTACTAAATTCTGTCCATTTGGAAACAGCTTTGGAATTAATCTAGATATTCTAAGTATTAAATCCTGTAAAGGTTATTTAAGACCCCCTTCAGTTCTATGTGCCTAGGCACTTGTAACTTCTAATTTCATTTCTTCCCAATTTTCTCCTTACTTCCCTTCATCCTTCCTGAAATGAAATGAAAAATAATACGGCATTTCCCATATAATCATTTCTGTATTTTGAAGAGTCCATACTTTATTCTCCCTAATAAACTCTTCTAAGATAATCCCTTACTCAATTCTTTTATATGATGACAAATCAGTGCTTATGATTTCACAAATGATTTCAGTAATAACGAAAAAGAAACAACATGAAAAATATCATAGGATTTGGGTAGAACTAGCAGATTAGGAATTCTGAATTTTAATCCTAATTCTACTACTGATTTACTTAGTATATGTGACTTGTGAGGAGGCTACTTAACTTTATATATTTGCACATTAATGGTTTAAAGCTGTATTATGATCCTCTTGCTGTATATGTGTGATGTTAAGTTATAAGATAACAGTACATGAATGCTAAGTAATACTAGTATGGCGTAGGACAAAATCATTTTGTAAAAGCTTGGTCACAAAGTGAGTTTGTTAATTCTGTTGATTTTAGATGTAAAATATGTAATAAATGTAATGCCATATGAACGGCTAGTCAGTAATTTTATGTCAGATTGGAATGATTGTATTCTAGAATTGACTATAGTAGTTATATAGAAATAGAAATAACTAACAGTATAGCAGGTTAAAAAGAAAACTTTTGTGATGGTTTTTAAAATTAAGTTGAATAAAAGCCTTTAATTTCTAAGGTTGTCAGTTTTTCCCCTTGTGCTATATAGCTTTGTTTCAAAGGTGTATATAGTGTCATGAATGTACTGTAATAGAATGTAATGACATCACGGATTAGATGTCGGTCCTGACCCCACGCACCTCAGAATGCATGTGCCTGTTTGTTTCTGAGTCTTCAGCATTTTCCCATGAATGGAATTCAGCACCCTGGATGTTATTAACAGAATGCCTGCTGCCACAGAAGAGTGCCAGTTCAGTGGCCAGTGAATAATTTAGTCATCAGTTGGTGTGGCAAGATTGTATTACTTAGGAGAGAATTTAATATGTGCGAAACTTTGACATTAAAAAGAACAAATGTGTTTTTCTTTTTGATAGAACAGTGAATTACAAAAAGTTTCGAATATATTTATCTAAAACCAGTGTACTAATTAAAATTTATTTGATTTAATGTTTTTAGAATTATAATAGTTATGGATGCTCACTGTCAGAAAAAATTCAGTAATACAGAAGGCTAAGAAGCAAAACAGGAACAGTTTTCCCCTTTATTGTGACTCTGCTTTATAATTTTTATAATATGTTTTATTCTTTAAACAGTTCTCTATGATGTACATTTCGTTTGTTTTCTGATAATGCTACCGGGAACCTTCTGGAAGTCCTTGGACACTTGTAGGTACATTTCCACAACATTTCTAGGAGGAGAATTGTTGGGTCAAAGGATATGTATGTTATGCTGCTGGTCACTGCCAATTTCCTTTCAGAAATGTTGTACCATTCCAGTGCACAGTCTTACCAATAATGTGTGAATGTGTCCTTTTCTTCACATTCTTGTCATCACAGGGTATTTCTGGTTTTTCAAATTGGTGGCTGTAAATAGGCAAAAAGCAAAATCATTTAAATTTTATCTTCACTTTTCACTACATTTTAAAAAGTTTTATATCTGTCTTCTCTGTCATACGTTGTACTGGTAGATACTCTTATGTGGGGAATGAGAATGTAAAAGTAAACAGAGTTCATATAAAAGCAGCATTTATTGACTGCTTAGTACCAGCCACTGTGCCAGAAACTTTTCATAATTACCCTTTATCCTTATAGCAACCATGATAAGTGGTAGTACTGTCTTTATTTGACAAATGGGGAATTTGAGATTCAGATACGTTAAGCAACTTGCCCAGTGGTACACAGCTAATTGCAGAGCTGTGATTTGAGCTCAGTTCAGTCTATCCATTTTACCAGGCTCCTTCTTCAGAGATTTCCCCTCATCCTCCTGAAACTCCTCTGCTGAAGGACACCGATGACTGGTTTGTTAATCACCAAATTTGGTAGATTTTTTTGTTTGTTTAAAGTCCACATCTGGCTGGACCTCTGTCTTTCACTGCTGTTAGTGCTTTATTTTATTGAAATGTTCTGTACTGGTTTCCTAAACACTATACCTTCAGGTCCTTCTTTCACTTCTCTGACAAACTTTCTTGTTCATTTTTTCACCTCTTAAATGAGTACATTCTTCAGGGTTCAGTTTCGACCCCTTTCTCATTCAATATAGTTCCCTCTTGGAGATCTTACTCTCTCCCATGACTTCAGTTTGTTTGCTTAATATGGTAAATTTTCAAATACCTTCTTGTAGCCCTGCTCTCCCTTTGAACACCTAGTTTGTTTCCAGTTATCTCCTTGGGCAGTCTCTGGATGTTACTAACTCATGTTCAAATGATTCATCTTTCTCCCAAAGTTTTCTCATCCTCCCATATTACATATCAAAATTATTAAAGGAACCATTTCCTTTGTTATTTAGTGTTGGCTGTTTCTGTGCTATGTATCTAATCATTGTATGACCAGATCCTGTTGATTTTACCTCTGAAATATCCTCATATGTAAATTTTGCCATGCTCTTCTCACCGCCTTGTTCTGGTTTGGCCTTCTGTACTAGATTAGTAATTGATTTTTTAACCTATAGTGTCTGCCTCTTACTCTTCTTATCCTGCATTGTTAGAGGTGTGTTATGGATTGGTTTGAGAGATCACAGATGTGTGCACACACAGATATATTAGAAGACTTTTTTTTTTTTTTTTTTTAACTACTTTGCTCTTTTTTACCCCTTCAGTTCTGATCAGCAAATGTCACAACCTAATGACCTTTTGGAAACCTAATTGTCGTGGCATCAAGATTATAGCATGCCTTTGTCCTTGAAATAGTTGTATACAATTGGAAGAGGCTGATAAAGTAATCAAAAAAAGGGATTAGAATACTTAAAAATGTGTGGGTAAAATGTTGTACTTAGGAAGCATTTGGTAACTTTCAATAGTTTTTATCATACACCCCCTGATAACACGAACCCTGTATATCTGTTATGTCAGGAGTCTCTCTGTGGTAAGGAGCTGTTTCATATTGTAGCAGAATGCTCCCTGGCATTATAAAATAAACGTGGATTTTTCCCTTTCCTTCCTGTAAGACTAAGTTAATCATCAACAGTTCCTAAAGATAAAAATATTTGTATTAAGGGTGCTGGATGTACAAGCAAATAGTTAGAGGTGGAAACAGCTACATAGACATTTAGTCCAACTTACTTTATAGAAGAGACTAGTGAAATGCAATATACCTAAATGAGATTTGGCATATCAACATTTATAAATAACTCTTTTACATGTATGTAATAGGGGTGTATTTATAGATTTTGAGTAATAACAAAGTAATAATAAATTATTCTTTGAATCTAAGGCTATAGATTCTCTGTAAATGGTAAGACATAATGGAAGAAATTGACAATCAGTGACTGCAAAAGTCATCTGAAAACAGGATATCATTTTCAAGCAAAATACTTTTAGAAGTATTTAGAAGGAATAAACTCATTGAATAAACTCATTTGAGTAATATGATGGTGAAGCTACGTAACATGACAGAAATGTATTTGAATCTTTTAAAGATTTTATTTACTCTAAATTGCTTTTCATTAATATATAAGTCCTTCAGAGAGACTAATATGTCATTGAATTAGTAACAAGATTCTAAACACGATATAGTATTTTGGATATGATGATATTCCTTTTTTAGGGCTTATAAGAAAACTTTATACTTTTTAGTGGTTCATATGAGACACTAAATACAAAGTCTTTCAAAACAAGAAGGGTAGAATTTAAGTAAAAAAACAAATGAAACATTATACTTATATCTGGTGCTAAATAATGCCAAATTATTTATTCACAGGTTCATAATTTCAGCTCTGCCACTTATTGTGTCCCTTAGAGCAAGTTGTTTAACCTTTCTGAACCTCAGTTTACTCATATGTAAAATAATATTAGCTACCTCAAAGGTTCTTATGAAGGTTAAACTCCATAATGCATGTAAAACAATGCAAAAAGTCTTGGGACATTTTATAAGTAGAAGCTACTTTAAAAAAAAAAGTGGTATGGTTTAAAGGAAATTAATAATGGTAACAAGATGATAAGGAGTCTCCCATAATTATTCCCTGGTGGCCTGCATTAGGTATATGTGCTGCTTTATTCTTTGGAGTAGAAACTGTGAAATCTTAGAAAAAGTAGTTGAATTTGTGTTAATATTGGTTAATACAGACATTTTGGGAGGAGGGGTGAACTTATGTTGACGTATAAGATACAGTACACAAATTTTAAGTTTACAGCTTAATAAATTGCAGTGTGAACTGACCCATATAACCACTACCCAAGTCAAGTTTATTGACTGGCTGTTCTAGTTTGTGAAGTTTCTTTTGCCCAGTTTTCTTTTTTTATACATTTATTTATTTATTTATTTTTGGCTGCATTGGGTCTTCGTTGCTGCGCACGGGCTTTTCTCTAGTTGTGGTGAGCAGGGGCTACTCTTCGTTGCAGTGCGCAGGCTTCTAATTGCGGTGGCTTCTCTTGTTGCGGAGCACATGCTCTAAGCGCGTGGGCTTCAGTAGTTGTGGCACGTGGGCTCAGTAGTTGTGGCTTGCGGGTTCTATAGCACAGGCTTAGTAGTTGTGGCACATGGGCTTAGTTGCTCCGCAGCATGTGGGATCTTCCCGGACCAGGGCTCGAACCCGTGTCTCCTGCATTGGCAGGCGGATTCTTAACCACTGTACCACCAGGGAAGCCCTTGCCTAATTTTCTATTTGCTTGGCTTTCTTATTGTTCATTTGTGGTTTTTAAAGTATATATTCTCTATATGAAACTTTTAGGAGAAAAATAACTTCTTCCATTCTATGGTTTGCTTTTCACTCTCTTAAGGCTGCCTTGGGTGAGTACGTGGACTCTTTTAATACATAATAATCTTATTTTAAAATAGTTTTATTTCTCAAAAATTTCCTTTATAATTAACACCGTTTGTGTCCTATTTAAGGGACCTTCATGTATTCTAGGTTCACTAAGATTTTTTTCTGCTTGTTTTCTTTTAAAACTTTTATTGTTTTACTTTTCACATTTAGCTCTGCTGTTTTTTGGGGATTGATTTTTGTGTATAGTATGAGCTAGGGATTAATGTACATTTTTCTCCACATGGATATCACTTAACTGAGCACCGTTTATTATTCCACTACATGGAAGGGACAGTTTTGTCACAAACCAGGTGACCTTATATGTGTGGATCTGTTTTTGGACTCTTTGTTCTGTTATATTCATTTGTCTATTCTTATACCAGTATCACAGTGTCATTACCATGATTGATAGTATGAGTCCTTTTGCTTATTCTTCAAAGGATTGTTTCTGGTCCTTTGGATTTCTAGATGAATTCTAGAATGTGTCAATTCTACAAAAAATACTTTTATTTATTTTTATTTTTAAAATTTATTTATTTATTTATTTAATTTATTTTTGGCTGTGTTGGGTCTTCGTTTCTGTGCGAGGGCTTTCTCTAGTTGCGGCAAGCAGGGACCACTCTTCATCGCGGTGCACGGGCCTCTCACTATCGCGGCCTCTCTTGTTGCGGAGCACAGGCTCCAGACGCGCAGGCTCAGTAGTTGTGGCTCACGGGCCTAGTTGCTCCGCGGCATGTGGGATCTTCCCAGACCAGGGCTCGAACCCGTGTGCCCTGCATTGGCAGGAAGATTCTCAACCACTGCACCACCAGGGAAGCCCTATTTTTGAAGTATATATATATATTTACCCCTGGGAATGCTTGGGGAGTTATTTTCCTTCAGCACTTTAAAAGATGTTATAGTCTGGTGTCCATTATTTCTATAGAAAATTGGCTCCTTTGATGATGGTATGTTCTTCTTTCCCTTCTGGGTACATTTAAGGTTTTTTCTTTGGTTTAAGCAGTTGACTATGGTGTGTGTGTGTGTGTGTGAAATTCTGCTTGGCCTTATTTAAATCCCCTCCTTCCCCCGTATTTTATTGTGAAACTTTTCAAACTTAGAAATAATTTGAAAGGATATACAGTGAACATGCATATACTCACCACCTGGATTCTACAATTAAGATTTTGCTATATTGGCTTTATCACAGATATCCCTCTATCTATTTGTCATTCCATCTTTATTTCATGAGGGAATTCAAAGTAAGTTACAGACATCAGTACACTGTACCATTAAGCACTTAGGCATGCCTCTCATAAAATAGCTCAGTATTTATTTATGATTCTTTGTTTGGAAGTACATGTTATATACAGTGAAATGCACAAATCTTAAGCACTATCCCAGTGAGTTTTGACAAATGCACACACCTGTGTAACCCAAATTCCTATCGAGATATAGAACATTACCGTCACCCTAGAAAGTTCCCTCATATCTGTCCCTCCATCTCAGCCCTTTCATTCGTATCTACTGATCTGAGTTTTTTCATGACAAATTAGTTTTTCTGTTCTAGAACTTCATGTCAGTGGAACATACCTTTTGATACCTTTTGTCTAAGGTTTATGTCTCTCAACATGAGGATTTTGTGATTTGTTGGTATTTTTGCTTGTATCAGTAGATCATTTCTTCTTATTGATGAGTAATTTTTCTGGCACAAGATTTCCAGGCCTACCTTATACTTCTCCCCACTCAGTTCTGGAATCAGCCATTTCTCCAAGGGGCCTTATTAGTTCCTTTTAGTATGGGAATGGTATTTAGAAATCAAGAATTTGTTTTTTTAACAAGTAGATTCCAGGTGTTTTTGCCGAAACTTTCTATCATTTCATTCATTCTCTTGAACTTCTTTTTTTTTATCATTATTTTAAAGTCCCTGTTATTATTTCAATAACTAGGTAACTGTGAGGCTGCCTCTATTGATATTTCCTCCTTTTGTTTCTTTGCATTTGATTATAGTTCCTGTTAGGCTGGTATCTTTTTGTTTGTTTGCTTGTTTGTTTCTTTAGCACTGGACCTTGGGTATTAAGTGTTAGATAGTGTCACTCCTTTGGTATTCCTGCCGAATAGATAACCTGAACCTTCTCGTGAGGAAACATTAACTAAACACAAATTGAGGGAAATTCTACAAAATAACTGGTTTGTATTCTTCAAAATGACAGTATCATGAGAACCATCAAAATGCTGAGGAGCACGTTCACTGTTTTCTCCTTATATTGTTGTCCACTCTGCGAAATAAGTATGAGGAAGTTTCACTGTAATTGAGGAAAATTCGCTTTTGGCATTGATTTTGATGATTAAGTTAGGATTCTATGGATGCTGAATTGATATAAAAGGAGAGGATAGGTATTATATCCGAGAGTATCTTTCGCCTTTAAGGCATTGCATTCTTTTTATTTTTTTATTTTTTTAATAGCTATAAATGATTTTTTTTTAACATCTTTATTGAAGTATAATTGCCTAACAATGGTGTGTTAGCTTCTGCTTTATAACAAAGTGATTCAGTTATACACATACAATATGTTCCCATATCTCTTCCCTCTTGCATCTCCCTCCCTCCCACCCTCCCCATCCCACCCCTCTAGGTGGTCACAAAGCACCGAGCTGATCTCCCTGTGCTATGTGGCTGCTTCCCACTAGCTATCTATTTTACATTTGGTAGTGTATATATGTCCATGACACTCTCTTACCCTGTCACATCTCACCCCACCCCCTCCCCATATCCTCAAGTCCATTCTCTAGTAGGTCTGTGTCTTTATTCCCGTCTTGCCACTAGGTTCTTCATGGCCTTTTTTTTTTTTTTCCTTAGATTCCGTATATATGTGTTAGCATACTGTATTTGTTTTTCTCTTTCTGACTTACTTCACTCTGTATGACAGACTCTAACTCCATCCACCTCATTACAAATACCTCCATTTCATTTCTTTTTATGGCTGAGTAATATTCCATTGTATATATGTGCCACATCTTCTTTATCCATTCATCTGTTGATGGACATAAGGCATTGCATTCTTGTCTAAAATGGAAAATTTGGCTGATTTGAGAATAAAATGTAATTGAGTATGCAACCATGTGAAGAATAAATTTTATTTTGGGGGAAAAAAATGTTGTGGAGCTCTTCCAGATAAGGGGAACTAAAGAGACATGAGTCTGGGAGTTATTTATTTTTAAGAATTGTTTATTGTAAAAGAAGGCATTATTGAGACAATTGGCAAAATCTGAATAGTAGTATCACATTAATATTGATTTCCTTGTTTTGACGAATACGCTGTAACTATGTAAGAGGCTCCCCTTGTTTTTAGGAAGTAAACACTGAATGAAGTATTTAAGGGTAAAGGGATACAGCGTCTGCATCTTAACTGTCAAATGATTCATAAAAATCATATTTGTGTGTGTGTATAAAAGAGGATAATACAAATGTGGTAAAATGTTAACATTTGGCAAATCTGTTTAAGGGTGTATAAGAATTCTTTGTATTAGTTTTGTAACTTTTCTATAAATCTAAAAGTATGTCAACATAAAATGTTATAAGGAAAAAAGTATGAGAAAAGTAGTTATATCTTTGCTGAGTTAAGTGAAATTTAAGAATTACACCTTTAAGAAATGGCATGCTCCAGAGTGCCACCAGGTTGTGTAAGAGATCACTCACTTGGTGAGGGATCTAATCTACCTGCTTGTTAATGCATAGGTATGTGGTCTTATGATTAAATAACGCATTTGCAATAGTTCATAAAATAAAATGATCTATCTACATGGTGTTGAGGAGCTTGGATTTTCACTGAGACTGTGTAGGTTTGTTTATAAGCCCTCCCACTTGCTGAGAGAACTTGGAAAGTTACTTCTGTTCTTTAGTTTCCTCTTGGCTACAGTGGGATAATACAGTACCCACCTCAGAGGATTTTGTTAGAATTTAATGAGATAATGAATATAAAACACTTAGCACAGAATCTGATTCCTCATTAGAGCTCAATAAACATTTTTGTTATTTTCAGTAATTTTGCAGAATTGAGTCATTTACTGCAATTAAATAATTTTTTTGGTCTGATTTAGTTTAAATACACTGTATAGATTATGAACTTCTGTTGGCATCTACTGATGATACATTATGATTTTAAATATATCTCATGGTCAAATAAATTTGAGAAATCCTGTATTGTTTTGTACTTCCCTCCTAATCACCTGTAGAATAAAGATTACAGCATTTGTCTTATTACCTCATAGAATAAAATATTTGAAAGGGTTGTAAAATACAAATGCAACGCAGATGTAAAATATTAATAATATAGTCCATTTATATGATCTGTGATAATTAGACATTGACTTTTCTACATCCAGTAACATATAAACCAATATATAAAAAACAGACACTTTCAACCTCAGTTGCTGACATGTTTTTCCTTTATTTTCCAGATACTTTTCATATTCCCCTACCAAGCTTCTCTCTCTTGATATATGTTAATAACAATTTCCTCAGTTTTCTCTTCCATAAGATGGAATTTTGAGATCTTGTAACTGTTCTTGGTAGATAAAACATAAAATAAATAGGGCTGTCTGTAAATGAAATAAATTTCTGACTCCTACCTTTATAAAATATTAGCTATTGATCAGTCATAGATGTGCAAATTATTGATGTATACATCTTTTCGGTGTTGGGCTCTAAGCGATACATTTAGCATACTGGTAATGACTATTAAATCTTTGCTATCACCTATCCTCTACCTCTCAGGTTTTACATTTAATAGATTTTGAAGATATTTATTATTACTGCAGTTCTTTGTACTTGGCGCTTTGATCTGGAGGCGCTTTGATCTGGATCATTGTGCAGCATACTTAAAAGATTAAGTGGCCTTGCAATTAGGATATTTTTAATTGTGGTATTTTTAGTCTATGACTCAAGCTACATTTGAATGAGTGTCTATTCTAAGAGCCTGTACTTTGATTACATTTGAACACGTTAATGAATAGTTGCAGTTACAGTCATAAAAGCAATCTGTGCGAATATCCAGTATTCTGTAGCATTGTTATTGCCTACAGCAACAAGTTTCTTATCATGGTAAACACTCGTGACTTCAAAAAGTAAATATTTCTAGAAGTGATTGATTGGCTCTTTTGAAATTTATTCGCCTTTCTGAGAGTGTTGAAGTTTTGTTGGTTGCTTTAAAAAAGTACCATTCTGCAGGATATTTAAACGAGTGCTGATTAAGCTGGAAGTAAACTCCCTAGTATTTTTTAACAGTCATCCTTCTTTAAAGTTCCAGTTGTACAAATGTTCTTTCATATTTTCATAAATTGTAGTTGCATTATGATTTGGAAGATTCTTGGAGGTATTCCAGTTCCCCTGCTGTACTTAGAGGAGTCTCCTTCGTGATAGCCCCTGCAGACAGTGTAGAGCCTCTCAGGGATACTTCCAGTATTCCTTCTCTCCCAGCGTCAGAGATTCTCAGTAGGAAGTTGTTCCTGGTAATAAAAGGAAATAAAAAAATTGAGTTAACACTGATTATGTAGTTTGATGGTAATAATATTAGAAGAAAACACGAAATTCCTGTAAGATTTAGGTGACTGAAAAATTTTAAACATTGGTCTTTTGTTGTATTGTATGAGATGCTTGTTTTAGTAACAAGTATTATGGAAATGTATACTTCTCTCTCCTTTCCAGGTTGATTCCTCAGAGATAATTGCTGATAAAACTTGGGTGTGTATCCTTTGCTAGATTTGCTGTACTTGTATAAACACATGTTTATTAGTGCCTGCATTTTATAACCACTTTAGGTCTTTGCTGTCTTTTGCTAAGGGCTTTGCCTTGTAAGAATTTATTGAGTGCCTGACGTTATATTTATTAGTAATCACACCTACTGGATGGTCACATCTACTATTGAACTCATTTCCTTATTGCTTTTGTAAAAGGTTGTTGTAGTCATCTTTTGGAACACAGTATCTGCCAAAATAAGAGCCGTATTTTAACTGAGAAGTATCCAGCAGATGTCTGTGTATTTAACATGGAAGATTATTTATGGTTAAGATGAGTAAATGCTTAAAGATCAGGAAAAGGACTTAGTAAAATGTCAACTACAGTTCTATATCTCACATTTCCCGGTTAGTCTAAAAATCAAAGGTGATATGTTGAAAGAGAAAAGAACACATTAATGATAAGTATAGCATCTGAGTGGGAGGACTTCTAGTAAGATAAAAGTCTGATAGTTTTAGTAATCCTAGGAATTATTTATTTTAACACATAGTAGTTAAAGCATGGATCCTGAAGCCATAATACCTGGCTTTAAATCCCAGCTGCTTGTCACACTAGCTGTATGACCCTTAGGCAAGTTGCTTATCCTTGTGTCTGTTTCTTTATCTATTAAAAGGATTGGTATGAATATCAAATGGGTTAATATTTATAAAGTGCTTAGAGCATTGCCTGGTTCATAGTGCTAGGTAACTGCTTGATGTTACTGCTGTTATTATATTTATTTTAAAGGATTTACACAGAATGAAAAGTAGGTTTAAAAAATGGCAGTGAAATACTTTGATTGTCCTAGAAAGCTAAAGACCAGTTAGCCTCAAAAAAGGCACAGAACTATTAGAAAATATAGGTCAGTTAGTATTTTCTTATTCTGTGGAAAATAAAACTAGAACATAACTTTAATTGAATTGTTAAAAAATAGGTTCGGTGTCAATTTCTAGATTTTCTGTTAGTTTGGCTTTCTGTGTTTCTTTCAGTTACAAGATTTTATAATTGAGATGGTATGGTATAGAGAAAGGCTTTTGGAATAAGGCATTTGAAATCTCATTTCCATCACTTTCTGGGTAACTTCGGGTAGTGTATCAGTTATCTGTTGCTGTGTGACAACTCCAAAACTTAATTGCTTCAAAAACGATTTATTATTTCTCATGATTTTGTGGACTGACTGTACTCAGTTGAGGGGTTCTTCTGTTTTACGTGGAACATTTTGTTTACCAGCATTTTTGATCTCGGAACAGAACAACAATGCTGAAATCTGTTTTTAGAACATTTTATTTAAATGAGCTAATGTGTTAAAAGTTATTTCTGTGATGCCTGGCCATTGTTAAAACTCAGGAAATGGTGTTGATTTTTATTTAATAGTCAAAACAATTCAACTGTCCCAAATGTAAAGTGGCTAGCATGTAAAAAAAGTCTCTTGATCGATACTTGTTTGGCTCATGTGTTTGAGTTAACAAAGCTATTCACAGCAGAACTCTGACAGCTTCCACTGGTTGATCAATTCAGTGAACAAATTAATGAGTGAATGCCTACTATATGCCAGACAATGTTCTCAGTGCTGGGAATATAGCATTGAAAGAATTAAAGTTCTTTCCCTCATGGGTTTTATATTTAGTGGGGGAGGGGAAAACAGCTAATAAGCAAACATATATATCAGTTGGTGGCAAGTGCTATAGAGAACACTAAAGCAGGATAAAGGAGGAGAGGTAAGTATATGTGCTGGTGGGGGATTACCCTTCTGTTTAAGGTGGTCAGGGAAAGCCTTTCTAATAAGATCTTTGGGCAGAAACACAAAGTAAGAGTGAGGGGATCAAGTCCTGCTGTTCCCTCTGCCTGGAACCTTCTTCTAGATAAATGTAAAGGTTTTGAGGCAACAACTATGGTTAGAGACAGTAAGGAAGCCAGTGTAGGTGGATGAGAGCAAACAAATGAGATAATGGTGGGAAATACTAGATATAGCTGCGGGCTGAATCACGTATGACCTTGGAGGCCATTGTGAGGAACTTGACTTTACTGTGAGATGGGAAGAAGCTCTTGGGAGGTTTTGAGGAGAAGAGTGATGCGGTCTGACTTGTGTACTAAATGGATCACTCTGGCTGCTAAGTTGAGAGTAGATGGTAGAGGACGGGGCAGAAGCAAGAACGGTTGGGGAGCGTGCAACGAGAGATGCTGGTGGCTTGGACTGGGGTTGTAGCAGTAAAGGTAAAGCAGAATGGTCAAATTCTGGATCTATTTTGCAGATAAAGTCAATGGGATTTGCCGATAAATGCAGGAAGTGAGAGAAAGAGGAGAGTCAAATTTGATTCTCGCACAAATTATGGGCCTGAGAAACTAGGAGGATAGAGTTGTCATTCCTGAGGTGGGGAAGGCTGGAGGAGGAGTGGGTTGGAGGGAATTATGAACATGTTTTGAACATGTTCGGTTTGAGATATCTAGTAGACACTCAGTAAGAGATGTTGAGTAGACAGTTGGATACGTAAGTCTGGAGTTGGGGAGAGAAGTCTGGGTTGGAGATACACATTTGGGTTTTAAGAATAGAGGTGGTATTTAACACTGTGTGATTGGATGAGATCACCTAAGGGAAATGAATGTAGTTAGAGAAGATAGGCATCCAAAGACTGAGCCTTGGGGCACCCCAGAATTTAAAGGTTGTGGAAATACGATGGAACTGGAAAGGAATCTGAGAAGGGACTGCAGGTGAGGTAAAGAGAGCAGAGTGGTGTCCTGGCAGTCAGTTGCATACTGTTTAAAGCAGGAGAGCACAATCAACTGTGTCAAATGCTGCAAGTCAAATCAAGGATGTGGCAATGCAATGGCTGATGGTGACTTTGACAAGAGCTATTTTGGTGGAATGATGGGGAAATGAAAGCCTGATTAGAGTGAGTTCAAGAAAGGGGCAGAATTGGAGGCAGCTTTTCTTAACAGTGCTTTCAAGAAGGACTGGTGTAAGGGGGCATAGAGAAACGGGTGATGGCTGAAGGAGAGTATATAAACAAGAAAGTTTTTTCTTTTTCTTTTTTTTTTTCAAAATGGGAGCTATGGGATATATATATATATATATATATATATATATATATATATATGTAGAGAGAAGGAGGGAGAGGGAGAGAGAGGTTGGTGATGAGAGAGAGTGGGAAATTGGTGGAGTGATGTACTTCAGTAAGTGAGCATGGGTGCCTTAGATAGAAGCACTGACAGATGCAAGTGGGCTAGTAGATGTGGTGGCGAGAATGTGGAAGTTTCTTTCAAATCCCCCCCTGCCCCCAGTAAAGTTGGATGCAAGGACAGGAGTCAGGAGTGAGGATGAGGGAGGAGGTGATGGTTTGAGAAGAGAGGAGGTGTGAATTAGGACAGTGGGAGTATGAATAAATTAAGAGAATGTATATAATGTTTTACATTTTACATAGATTCTTTTACTTAGTCCTTTGGATAATTTTCAGAGCACGCTACATCAGTAAAACCCCATTTTAAAAATGAAAATACTAAGGCTCAGGTAAATTACTTGCTATTAGAGGGATTGCTAGGTGTCTGTTGAGTGTTTAAAATCTAGCTCTATTTAGATGATTTGCATTATTTGAAGTCAGTGCTTCCTTACCAGACTCCCAAGATTTGTCCTCCCAGAACATTCTGCAGAGATTTTTAAGTACCACTATAGCAAAACATTCTTATGAATGTTTTTACCCCAGAATTTACCCATGACCTGTGGTTGACCCCCAAATGAGAGATCACATGTTGTGCCATTCCATTTGTATGACATGTCCAGAACAGGCAGATCTAAAGAGACAAAAAAGACAAAAAAGAGACAAAAAAAAGAGAGATCTAAAGTGACAAAGTAGATTTGTGGTAGCCTAGAGATGGAGGAGTTTGGGAGAAATGGGGAGTGACTGGTAATGGATATAGGGTTTCTTTTGATGGTGATGAAAATGTTCTAAAATTGATTGCAGTAATGGTTGCATAATTCTGTGAATATACTAAAAATCATTGATTGTACCATTTGAATGGGTGAATTGTATGGTATGTGAATTATGTCTTAATAAAACTGTTATTAGAAGAAATGCCTTCTGCATCACCTACCTCAAGAGAAGACTGTTCTAATTTTATTATTTTTATCTTTATTGAGTTTACCATTTATTTACCTTTTCCAAGTTTGTGCTGCATTTCTCTGGTATCTTCTTATTGTCAAAAGCAGAGAGAAGCATGTAGCTATACACTTGTATGTAGAGGAGTATCATCAAGAGAAGCCTGGATAGCTGTACCTTTCATTTTTACTGAGTGACATTTCTGACAGAATCATCAGAATCTGGCCCTTAGTTTTGTCATTTCAGAAATTATTTGATCAGTGTCCTAGACTTGACCAGACCTGGGTTCTGTCACTAGATTCTCAAGAAACTGAAATATATCAGCATTATGCTAGTTGATTAACTTTAATGAGAAACGTTAGGCAGACTAAATAATCAAGTTGGCCTAAGCATTATATTCTCTGTATTTGAAAAAATAAGTTAGGAGTCATATTATGATCACTGTTTTCTTGATGGCCATGAAATCATCACATGAGTTCATAGTTTAATGGCATTTGCAGGGATAACCCAGGGCATCTTTCTCTTATAAGAATATAATTGTTCCTAGAACTTGACATATTGAGTTCCTGAACTGAGACATCCCTTTTCCTAACACGGCTGGGTTTCTCTGCCAGTAATTGAATTTTCAGCTTAAAAAAGTAAATAAAAATGAAATAAAGTAATGCCATTAATAGTTATCTTCTTTTCTGAGTGACGGTATTTCACTGTGTTCTTAATTGAACCATCTACTGCTAACATTCTTTTTGAGTTCTCTAGCAAAAGACCCACAAACCATTCAGAGTTCAGTTTACCCACTTAAAAAAAATTTTTTTTTAGCTTCCCCACTTTACCTGTATGTTATATCAGTGTTTCAAGGTTTTAGAAAAGTAAAAAAGGATTTGGTCTTAATGAATATTGATAAATTTTATTAAAGTCATATAGCAAAAAAAGGAAACATGGCATTTTATATGTAGATTGCCTTTGTTACCATATAACCTAAATTTTTGAGTTGGTTTGTGGATTTGACACTTGCCTTCTAATTGTGAGTTATTATTTATAGAGTGGTGAACAACAGGTTTAGTTATACTCTCGGTCCAGTGGACATGTTTAATGTGTGCCTTGCCTGTCTACAAAAGTACAAATGATATCTGTTCCCTGCTATATCCTTAGCACCACCACATTATAGGTGCTCAGAGGGGAGTTAAGTTAGATGAGAAAAGAAGTAGAAGAATTTCCTTTAGGTGTAGAACAAAAGATTTATTTTTAAGAGTGGTCCATAAATCAGAATTTCTGCTGTGGTCATTTATATACAAAAGTATATTTAGCCCAGAGGAATAATTTGAGAGCCAATTAAGATACAACCAGAAAACTAAGCATTATTCATTACTGACAGATGGATATATTATTCTTTAGTGCATAATTTGATTTTAAAAGTTTATTGTATTGTAAGACTGGCCAGCAGAGCTCTGACAGCTCTGGCAGTTTTCATCTAGACTGTAAATGCTTAACGGTATTGCTTTCCCACCTTTTTACATGTGATGATACATATAGAAAATATAATGTTTTATGGCATGCCACGGTAAACTGGAGAGAATTTAGGCACATTTGACTCAGACTTGGTAAAGGAATTTATTACATTTTCTTTATGATATGTAGTATTATAAAATAAAATACAAAAGCTTTTGGGAAGATAGTTGTGGCAGCCTTGGAATTGTGCCATTCGGATCCACTTCAAGAGAACCTCCTGTGAAGAGCGGTTAACTGACAGCTTCCAGCTGTTGTGCCTTTAGGTAATGCATCAGTGCTCAGAGAGGCCCCTTTGCTGCTGGGCTGCTCTCAGCCAGTGACCAAACACAGTGGGGGTCCTAGAGCTGCGCTGTTCTAGTTTGTTGGGGAACTAGCCTAGCAGATAATTTTTGCCTGGGGACTCCCCATTGACCCTGCCAAGATTTTCTCTTAACAGCACTCCTGTTGGAGGTTCTTTCCACCCAATTCTTCCTTTGCACCTCTTTCACAGGTGTCAGAACTGCTCAAGGTCTGAGGCTCTCTTCACCTATTCCTTCTTCCTCTCCCTGTGTATCTTTCAGAGACATTTTCCCCAAGAAATTTCTTGCATATCTTATCTGCTTCTCAGAGGATTTAAACTGATGCAATAATACATAATGAATTTGTATAAAACTTGCAGTTAAAATTCTTTCATTTTTTAAAATGAGAAAGTTGAGTTTGCTTCCATAAATACAACTTTTGAATCGTAGATTTTTATTTGAAGTGGTTTTATACAATTCCTAGTCAAGAGTTTGAAAAGATAACTCTATATTCTTGTCACTGTCAACTAGAAACTTGGCTCATTCATTAAATGGTAACAAATGGCAGAAGGAATTCATCACTCTTTGTCTA
This sequence comes from Balaenoptera borealis, assembly GCF_965194805.1. Lineage (NCBI taxonomy): Eukaryota > Metazoa > Chordata > Mammalia > Artiodactyla > Balaenopteridae > Balaenoptera > Balaenoptera borealis. The sequence goes on along the minus strand of NC_138868.1, from coordinate 26,079,950 downwards.
GTTGACAGAAACTCTTCTTAATTGTTAACCAGATTTCAAATAATTTTGGTCTCTTCAAGTTGAATATCCTAGATACTATCATTTTGTTAATTTTCTTTCATTACCAAATGCAGTGTTGAAGTTTTCTACAGTAGCCAATTTCAAGTCCCATGAATTTTTTATATTAATTATTTCAAAATAATCATAAAGCTCTTATACGCAGCTATAGCTCAGTCTTATTAATAAGTCTTTAGGATTCAAATTAGTACATGATTAAGTATCACTAGTGAATCTCATTTACTCCATACTTTTGAAACAGGCTGCCTTTTGCTTTGAACCTTTTAAAGTACAGATTAGTATATACCCTTTATAAACTCTTGTGTCCATTTCTCTTTCTTTCTGCCTAGACTTCTATTCTTTGAGGCCTAGTTCAAACCCACATTTCACACTGATGCTTTCTTTCCTTTGTGTGAATCAACCTGTGTTGGCATGACTTATCCGAGAAATGTTTACTGAGTGCATATTCTCTGCTATGTTCTGCGTATAAAATAGTGAACAAAAAAGGATAATATCTCTATATTGTGAATATATAAGATTGATAATTTAGTGTAACCTATTTTTTTATCTTTCTACAATACAGTTTAGCATTTGATTATAGCTGAATATAACTCATGTTTGTACATCTACACACTTACTGAGTTAAGTATTTCGTCAAAAGAATGAAGACCTTTTATAACTATGTTTTAAGGTTCTTTTATGCCTCGTAACATCTCCCCATGACACTTACTTGTTTTTCACAAGTACTTGTGCATTAAGAGTCTACTGAATCTTAAGTATTAATTATAGCAGAGGTGTTTAGGAGTAGAGAGTCACTGGACAGATCTCAAATCTATGGTAGAAAACAATTTGTTTATTATCCTTTGAACTTATTCTGATCAGAAGAGTTGAAGGGAGGAGATGGAATAGTTTTCCCATTGGGTTTAACTACTTGAGTCTAGTGCTTTGGTTCTCAACTTTGGCCATGTGTTGGAATCACCTGGGGAGCTTTAAAAACTACTGATGCCTACCTCCCATCCCCAGAGTTTCTGATTTAATTGGTATGGGGTGTGGCCAGGACAAAGGGATTGTAATGTGCAGCCAAGATTGAGAACCACCGCATTAGGAGAGAGTGACAATCAGCACTCTCAGTTAAAAAAAATTAGCAGAAGGCTTATTTTTTTTAACTGTATAAAATATACACTGAGAGATCCTGGGAACAGTGCCATCCCAATAGTAATGAGGACCCATAGCTCATTGAGGGAGTTCTGACTGGTCAAGTCTGGGAAAATTAGAGCATCAAAATAAGTAATTATAGTAATGGATTATAACCCATTGAATAAAATAGGAATCCATTATACTTACGTAGGTAAATAAATGAATAAATTGAAATTGGATTATTTGTACAGTCTCAAATTGAAACTCCACAAAATACTTCATTACAGAGGGGAAAGGAGAAACTTGATAGTGGAGAAATCTAGCAGATACCATGTTAAGTAGTCAAAGTGAATATTATCAGTAGTGGAGCAAATCAAAATTTTGTACCACCTGATAGCATATAATGAGAAAAAAACCCCATCACTTTTTAAACATTTCTCCCAAAGATCTATAACCCTCGTCTAATTACAAGAAAACATCAGAGAGACCCATACTGAGGGACATTTAACAAATAACTGGCCTGTAATATCTTATGCCAGGGTCATAGCAATCAAGGAAAAACGTGAGGGACTATTCCACATTGGAAAAGACTGAAAGAGATATGACAGCTAAATGCAGTGCATGATTCAGAATTGGATTCTTTCTCATAAAGGACGTTATCAGTGTAATTGGCCAATCTCGCAGTCCAAGGCTTAGATGGTGGAGATGTATCAGTATTTGTTTCCTGATTTTGATGATTGTATTGTGATTATGTAGGAGAATATTCTTGTTTGTAGGAAATACGAAGCATGCCATTATTTGGCAAATTACTCTGAAGTGGGTTAGGAGAAAGTATTTATTGTACTGTTCTTATAACTTCTCTGTAAGTTTGAGACTGTGCAGGATAACTATGATTGTATGACTTTGGATTTAGAGAACTCTTAGAATGTTAATTTTCTTATGGAAAAGTCATGTGAAGTAGCAAGATAATTTATCGGGGAATTGTATCTTTCATGAAATAATTTTCCAAATAATCAAAGCTCTTCAAGTGCTAAAATGCTTTTTTAACTGTTTTGATGTATCCTGTACTTTTCTTCCTTTTAAGGCTGAATATATTGAACTTGGTTTTATCTGTTTTGGATAACAAATAGCCCAGTTTTTATTATTATCTTCTGAAGTAATACCCACGTCTAGATCCATGGTTAGCCTTTGGGGTTTTGTTTTGTTTGGTTTGGGTCTTATATTCCGGTGTCTGGCTTTAAGTTCTGTTGGTGTCATGGTGCATGTATTTTTAATTTGTCAGTTCTCTTTCTAGTGTGTTATTTCTAATCTCCTGTAGTCTCAAAAACAAGATCTATGCTTTTCCTTTTTTTACTGTCATGTTAGTAAAACTCGAATTAAGTATAGATATTTTATCATAGCAATGTTGTACTCATAGCACCCCTTGAAGTTTAATTCAGGATTATGGCTAGGTTTCAACAAGTTCTGAAAAATGAAGACTTACTATAAATAGTAGATGATTTCGCTCTCATTTTACAGACTTCTCTTAGAATATCAGATGAATCGGATAATTTTAAAAGAAAACTGCTCTGATTGATTGATTGATTATTATTATTTTTTTAAATTTCAGAGCTCCAGAGATTATATTGGGGTTGCCATTTTGTGAAGCCATAGACATGTGGTCACTGGGATGCGTGATTGCAGAATTATTCCTTGGATGGCCTCTCTACCCAGGAGCCTTGGAGTATGACCAGGTAGGTAATAGAACTGTCGTGATAACCCAGTAGAATTGGTAGAATGTAAAGAAAAATAATAGACTTACAGGAATGCATTTTCCCAGGTATACAATACATGTGAGACTCTTTTTAGAATAAATTGGCAAAACCTGGGATCTAACGGAATTTAAATTCAGGATCTCAAAACAGAACTTGATTTTTAAAGTGTTTTCATAAACAAGGGTATAATCCACAGGCCTGAAAACCTTTTGGGAGAATTTTTTTGGTACCATTTTTATATTATAGATATATAAAGGGCTGGACTGTGTCCATTTAAATGATAGTGCTTTGCTTGGGTGACAGACATCACTTGGGTGATGACGGCTGAAATGTCAGCCTCTCCCAAGGAATAAAAGTCATCATAGCTGCTGGTCTTGAACCAACAACCTTTACTGGTGGTCTTAAGTACCTCAGTCACCCTAACCCTCTTTAGTATTTTTAGCTGTTTTTGGTGGTGCTAAAAGTCTAGCTTAACATTATTGAAATGACTCTCAGTAGAATCCAGCAAATCACCTCATTACACACTTTTCATGGTAGTTTTCAGGTGTGTTCATTAGTCTCTCTAAGCTACTAGATAATGTTGTTTGCTATTTACTTGGTTTTTAATATCAAGATTCTTTTTTGGGTAATTGTTACCTTCTTCACTATTATTTGAAAGTTTCATAGCATCTCCCTTATTAGAGAGATATATACTCAACTCATATTTTAGTAGAAAATGTTAGTCAGAATTAACAGTGGTTACATATATTTTGTCTGGCTTGTATTTTTATTTAAATGATATACTATTTAACTTTTAAACATGAAAAAAATAGAAAACAGAACATTTTAAAGCACACATAACTTGTAGCAAAATGCCTGATTTTAGCTTTCTATATAAAAGGGGATATGAGAGGTAATTTAGTGACTTAAATGTTGCTGAGATGACCCTAAAAGTCATTTAATATTAATTATTAGGTTAGATGTTATCATTAACTTTAATCTTATCCTCTTCCAATGACTTTCTACCCATAAAATTTCTTTTAGGCCAGGTTTTTTTTAAATATTCTCTACTTTCCCCCTCCATGTTCAGCATACCTCTTAAAAGACCACTTCCATAAAAATTTCCGTACATTCTAGCTTCCTTCATCTTTTTACCCAATCATTAACTTCGATGCAGGTGCCAAACTGTTACTAGTTTTGAAAGAGTTAGTGATCTAGTTGGAGAGTCCCATAATCCCTTAGCTGCTGAAGTACTGAGGTACCTGTCAAATTCTAGAAATATACCTTTGGCTTCGTGGACCACAATTTATGACATGCATAGTACTCTGGGGCAGGACACCATCTAGTGGCAACATAAAGGTCAGTTTGCTGTTGTACTCTGGATTTGGACTTCACAGTTATAGTGTTGGACAACTAATGTTGATACTGAAAAGGACCCTACAGATTATCTAGTTACTACCCCTTCACATTTATAAAGGAGAAAACTGAGGCCTGGAAAAATGAAATGACTTGTCAAATGTTACAATGGTAATTTAACACAAAGTCCTGACCAAAGCTCAGTTTTTCTAAAATCTATAACAGATTTTTTTTTTTTTAAACTGGGAGGTGTTATCTGATCCAGATCAACAATATTTTCAGAATGTATATTACTTTAATTCCAAAAGGGTACAGTAATTGAAAAAAGTTATTAGCATACAGCATAAATAGCCACACAGTTATCAATTCAGTGTTTTAAAAGGTATTTTCCAAGATATATGAATGCAAACGAATAGGAGTGATGTGTTTTTTGGTTCCAGTCTTGGACTTCATACTCATTTTCAAATATGATGCTTGCTGTATAGGTTTTGATAAATGTCTGTTTTCAAGATAAGGGCTATCCCTTTATTCCTAATTTTAAGGTTTTTTTAAAATCCTAAATTGGTTTTGGACTCTGAAATGCTTTTGTGCATCTATTAAAATATTCACGAGTGGGGTTTTTTGGGGTTGTTTTTTTACTTTAGTCTATTTATGTGGTTGAATTTCATAAAATTTCCTCAACTCCCTGGATTGTGATCAACTAATTAGGATGTGAAAGGGCATGCCTCTGTCTGTTATCTGTTTCCTATTCTGGGCATCAGCTGCCATGATATACTTGGATACCCAATTGGGGTGTTGTTGCTATTTTATTTTTTTAACTTATTTTTTGCCTTACAGTGGCAGTACAGTGGGCAATAGTAGTAACATTACTAATTAATACTTATCGAGCTCTTTTGTGTGCCTGGAACTGTCAACACTTTAACTCATTTAATGTTCACAACAACCCTATGAAGTTTTATAGATGAGAAAGCTGAGGTGTGGGGAAGTTTAATAAGCTTGCCCAATAGTCTAACACGGGCAGTCTGAATTTAGAAGCTATGCTATTAGCAGTAGACCACCTCTACACTACTTCATGGATAATGATACTTTCAAGACACTAAAAGAGTCCAGCTGAACCCTGCCCTAGTCTGCCCTAGCTCCCTGGCACTGGCCCTCTTCCAGACTCCACCTCTACCCTACTACCACTGTCAATCTGCTATTGCTTGAAGAGGGTTTTCACAGTCTGTATATTAGTTATTCAGATTCATCAACCTCCATTGTTACTCTGTCTCCAAATTTGAGTTCTAGGGAAGGAGCCAGCAGCCTATGCTAGTTTATCGTTTTGTCCTGTGATAACTTTTTATTTTTAATCAGTCATCAATTTTATACACATCAGTGTATACATGTCAATCCCAATTGCCCAATTCAGCACATCCCCACCCCACCGCGGCTTTCCCCCCTTGGTGTCCATACGTTTGTTCTCTACATCTGTGTCTCAACTTCTGCCCTCTAAACCGGTTAATCTGTACCATTTTTCTAAGTTCCACATACATGCGTTAATATACGATATTTGTTTTTCTCTTTCTGACTTACTTCACTCTGTATGACAGTCTCTAGATCCATCCACGTCTCAACAAATGACTCAGTTTCATTCCTTTTTACGGCTGAGTAATATTCCATTGTATATATGTACCACATCTTCTTTATCCATTCGTCTGTCGATGGGCATTTAGGTTGCTTCCAGGACCTGGCTATTGTAAATAGTGCTGCAATGAACATTGGGGTGCATGTGTCTTTTTGAATTACGGTTTTCTCTGGGTATATGCCCAGTAGTGGGATTGCTGGATCATATGGTAATTCTATTTTTAGTTTTTTAAGGAACCTCCATATTGTTCTCCATAGTGGCTGTATCAATTTACATTCCCACCAACAGTGCAAGAGGGTTCCCTTTTCTCCACACCCTCTCCAGCATTTGTTGTTTGTAGATTTTCTGATGATGCCCATTCTAACTGGTGTGAGGTGATACCTCATTGTAGTTTTGATTTGCATTTCTCTAATGATAAGTGATGTTGAGTGTCCTTTCATGTGTCTGATGGCAATCTGTATATCTTCTTTGGAGAAATGTCTATTTAGGTCTTCTGCCCATTTTTGGATTGGGTTGTTTGTTTTTTTGATATTGAGCTGCATGAGCTGCTTGTAAATTTTGCAGATTAATCCTTTGTCAGTTGCTTCATTTGCAAATATTTTCTCCCATTCTGAGGGTTGTCTTTTCGTCTTGTTTATGGTTTCCTTTGCTGTGCAAAAGCTTTGAAGTTTCGTTAGATCCCATTTGTTTATTTTTGTTTTTATTTCCATTACTCTAGGAGGTGGATCAAAAAAGGTCTTGCTGTGATTTATGTCAAAGAGTGTTCTTCCTATGTTTTCCTCTAAGAGTTTTATAGTGTCCGATCTTACATTTAGTTCTTGAATCCATTTTGAGTTTATTTTTGTGTATGGTGTTAGGGAGTATTCTAATTTCATTCTTTTACATGTAGCTGTCCAGTTTTCCCAGCACCACTTATTGAAGAAACTGTCTTTTCTCCATTGTATATCTTTGCCTCCTTTGTCATAGATTAGTTGACCATAGGTGCGTGTGTTTATCTCTGGGCTTTCGATCTTGTTCCATTGATCTATGTTTCTGTTTTTGTGCCAGTACCATATTGTCTTGATTACCGTAGCTTTGTAGCATGGTCTGAAGTCAGGGAATCTTGATTCCTCCAGCTCCGTTTTTTCCCCTCAAAACTGCTTTGGCTATTCGGGGTCTTTGGTGTCTCCATACAAATTTTAAGATGATTTGTTCTAGTTCCGTAAAAAATGCCATTGGTAATTTGATAGGGATTGCATTGAATCTGTAGATTGCTTTGGGTAGTATAGTCATTTTCACAATATTGATTCTTCCAATCCAAGAACATCCATATGTTGGTATCATCTTTAATTTCTTTCATCAGTGTCTTATAGTTTTCTGCATACAGGTCTTTTGTCTCCCTAGGTAGGTTTATTTCTAGGTATTTTATTCTTTTTGTTGCAATGGTAAATGGGAGTGTTTCCATAATTTCTCTTTCAGATTTTTCATCATTAGTGTATAGGAATGCAAGAGATTTCTGTGCATTAATTTTGTGTCCTGCAACTTTACCAAATTCATTGATTAGCTCTAGTAGTTTTCTGGTGGCATTTTTAGGATTCTCTATGTATAGTATCATGTCATCTGCAAACAGTGACAGTTTTACTTCTTCTTTTCCAATTTGTATTCCTTTTATTTCTTTTTCTTCTCTGATTGCCGTGGCTAGGACTTCCAAAACTATGTTGAATAATAGTGGTGAGAGTGGACATCCTTGTCTCGTTCCTGATCTTAGAGGAAATGCTTTCAGTTTTTCACCATTGAGAATGATGTTTGCTGTGGGTTTGTTGTATATGGCCTTTATTATGTTGAGTTAGGTTCCCTCTGTGTCCACTTTCTGGAGAGTTTTTATCATAAATGGGTGTTGAATTTTGTCAAAGGCTTTTTCTGCATCTATTGAGATGATCATACGGTTTTTATTCTTCAATTTGTTAATATGGTGTATCCCATTGATTGATTTGTGTATACTGAAGAATCCTTGCATCCCTGGGATAAATCCCACTTGATCATGGTGTATGATCCTTTTAATGTGTTGTTGGATTCTGTTTGCTAGTATTTTGTTGAGGATTTTTGCATCTATATTCATCAGTGATATTGGTCTGTAATTTTCTTTTTTTGTAGTATCTTTGTCTGGTTTTGGTATCAGGGTGATGGTGGCCTCATAGAATGAGTTTGGGAGTGTTCCTTCCTCTGCAGTTTTTTGGAAGAGTTTGAGAAGGATGGGTGTTAGCTCTTCTCTAAACGTTTGATAGAATTCACCTGTGAAGCCATCTGGTCCTGGATTTCTGTTTGTTGGAAGATTTTTAATCACAGTTTCAATTTCATTACTTGTGATTGGTCTGTTCATATTTTCTGTTTCTTCCTGGTTCCGTCTTGGAAGGTTATACCTTTCTAAGAATTTCTCCATTTCTTCCAGGTTGTCCATTTTATTGGCATAGAGTTGCTTGTAGTAGTCTCTTAGGATGCTTTGTATTTCTGTGGTGTCTGTTGTAACTTCTCCTTTTTCATTTCTAATTTTATTGATTTGAGTCTTCTCCCTCTTTTTCTTGATGAGTCTGGCTAATGGCTTATCAATTTTGTTTATTTTCTCAAAGAACCAGCTTTTAGTTTTATTGATCTTTGCTATTGTTTTCTTTGTTTCTATTTCATTTATTTCCGCTCTGATCTTTATGATTTCTTTCCTTCTGCTAACTTTGGGTTTTGTTTGTTCTTCTTTCTCTTGTTCCTTTAGGTGTAAGGTTAGATTGTTTACTTGAGATTGTTCTTGTTTCTTGAGGTAGGCTTGTATAGCTATAAACTTCCCTCTTAGAACTGCTTTTGCTGCATCCCATAGGTTTTGGCTCGTCGTGCTTTCATTGTCATTTGTCTCTAGGTATTTTTTGATTTCCTCTTTGATTTCTTCAGTGATCTCTTGGTTATTTAGTAACGTATTGTTTAGCCTCCATGTGTTTGTGTTTTTTACGTATTTTTCCCTGTAATTCATTTCTAATCTCATAGCATTGTGGTCAGAAAAGATGCTTGATATGATTTCAACTTTCTTAAATTTACTGAGGCTTGATTTGTGACCCAAGATGTGATCTATCCTGGAGAATGTTCTGTGCGCACTTGAGAAGAAAGTGTAATCTGCTGTTTTTGGATGGAATGTCCTATAAATATCAATTAAATCTACTGTCTCATTAGTGCTTTATGTATTTGATTTGACTTATATTTGCTGGGAAATATCAGTAACATTCTAGGAAATAAAATAATATTTTTATGGATGAATGGACAGTATTTACTTGGTAAATGTTGTTTGCTCTTGAAAAATGTTTGTTAGAGTTTAGGTAGAATCTTATCCAGAACAGCTGAAAGCCTGAATTTATATTCAAATTTTATTATACTTGGTAATATCAAATTATATCTTATGTAAGAAGAATAAAGCTCACTCCAGGGGTGGGGGTGGGAATCTTCAAAGAATTCTATTTTGTCAAGCTATTCAGGTCTCAAAGAGACCTTCTCAAGTTGACTCAAGGAAGAGTTCATTTATTTATGTGTGGACTGTCCAAAAATCTAAGAATGAGCTTTATTATGACTCGATTTTGTGAAGTCTGGAGTTGAAGGTGCTTTTAAATTTTTTATTTTTTACTTATTTATTATGTTTTATTTTTGGCTGTGTTGGGTCTTCGTTTCTGTGTGAGGGCTTTCTCCAGTTGCGGCGAGTGGGGGCCACTCTTCATCGCGGTGCACGGGCCTCTCACTTTCGCGGCCTCTCTTGTTGCGGAGCACAGGCTCCAGACGCTCAGGCTCAGTAGTTGTGGCTCACGGGCCCAGTTGCTCCGCGGCATGTGGGATCTTCCCAGACCAGGGCTCGAACCCGTGTGCCCTGCATTGGCAGGCAGACTCTCAACCACTGCACCACCAGGGAAGCCCTGAAGGTGCTTTTAGATTCAAGGCAACACTTAGAGAAATTAATAGGCTTTGGTAGAATTTCACTCTGGGGCTCGATCTTAAGTGTAACTTAGCTGCTCTTTAAGTGCTTTTATCTGTTCTGATTCTAACTTGCTACTCAGAATTTCTGCTCATTCTTAACTCTGGTTATGTTAACATGGTCATCAAACTCTAGCTCTGCCTTATAACTCTTCAGCTCATCCTCCAACAGTATCTGGAATTTCTTAGTTTGCGTTTCCGACACTGTAAATCTGATTTGCTTAGCTTAATTCTAGTTGAGTTCACAAGGCAAATTTATGAATTAATTGCTTCTAGGTCAGGTCTGCACCCTTCATCCACTGGAGACAGGAGGGGCATACAGATGGACCAAGTTCTTTTCAAATGACTGGCAGGCATTACGACCAAAAATAAACTTGGCAGGTTCATTTGCCATTTTGTTTTTTCAGTGCCATCTCAACTTCTTAGGTATATTAATTACTCTATTGTATTCTCTTAGCACTTTGTTTTCTTCTTTATAATGGCATTTCCTAGTTTAATTGCAGATTATGTGCTTAAATATTTATTCTACTGAATTTTTTGAATAAATTTTGAAGGTTGGCAACATATTTTATTGTTCTGCATAGCTTTAGCATCTGACACATAATAAATGCCCTGTGTATGTTTGTTGAAATTGAATTGTTGAGCACCTTTCTTACCATCTGTGATACTCTGATGCAACATCGAGGTACTAAGCTCTTAGTACTTTTCATTTTCTGTTTGCATAAAACAGGGAACTCAGGCACTTGGGGGATGTGGGGTGAGCGGGAGGTACTGCACTTTAATGTAATGAAACTAATTTGTAAGGTGGAGATTTTAGTTATCATTTCATGTAAAATTGGGGATACAAATATGCATGAACATAGACTCTGTTGTTAGGAGGGGCATAGTCTAGCAGGGAAGACTGACATGTAAAAATAATTGTAATGTAGTGTTATAAATGCAGTAAAATTGTTATGTTCTAGGTGTGATGGTAGCACAGAGGAAGGTGATTGCCTCTGTTTTGGATGGTTAGGCCTAGCTTTACAGAGGAGAAGTTCTTGAATTGAGTCTTGAAGGAGGAACAGTAAAATTTGCCACATGGATTTGGTGAAGTGGCAGGGAGGGGAGTAAGGAGGGAGAGGAACAGGGATGTTGATAAGTAGGGGTTAGAGAGCAATCTAGGAAAGAGAAACTAACCCATGCAAGGTTTAGCAGGTGCTAGAGGGGGCTGGAGTACAGGAGCATGTAAAGAGCCCGGAAGAGAGAAAGCTGGAGGGCCTGTGTGCCATGTTTAGAGATTTGGAATCCATCCTGTAGGCAGTAAAGTAATTTTATACAGTGGAGTAATAATCAGATTTGCATTTTATTAAAATGGCTGTTAGCAATTTCTTGTTCTTAGCAATGTGAATAATGAATTGGGAGTGAGTGGATGGGGTCATTAGGGAGGCAGGTAGACTAATTAGGAGGCTTGTGAGATTGTATAACTCAGAATTGAAGAAGACCTGAAAGAGGAATGGAGAGGAGAGACAGTTATGAAAAATACTAATGAGGTAAAATTGTTACGGTTTTGGATGTTGGGTGATGAGGGCGAGGTAATTGTTGGGCATAAATTTCAGGTTTCTGATTCGGGTGGTTGGTGGTGGTCTCCAAAGGGGGAAATACATGAGGATTAACAGGTTTAAGGAAAATCAGTTTAGAATATGTTCACTTCGAGGTACCTGAAGGCCTGCCAGATGGAGAGTATCAGCAAGCAGTTGGATCTACAGCTCCAGAGCTAGAGATAAATATTTAGACATAGAATTAGAGATAAAACTATGGGCACATGGGGCTGGTAGAGGGAAAGAAGATAGATAAAACTCTAGAATGCAATGCCATATAACAAATGGAGGAAGGCAATTAAAGAGTGCCAAGAAGTAGGAAGAGAAATAGAAAAGAATGGAACAGAGTTTTCAAGTTATTCACTTGAAAATAGCCAATAGCGTTGAAGTAAGATAAGGATTAATATGGGACTATTAAATGTGTCAGTTAATAACAGGACAGTATCATTTCGTGAGAGTAATAGTAAAATTCCAATTGTTGTGTGTTGAGGTTAGAATGGAAAGTAAAATATAGACCACTATTTTAAGGCTTTTAACTGAATGAGAAAAGTGTTTTAAATAGTTAAGGGAGTTTTTTGGGTTTTTTTGTTGTTTTTAGGCTGGAAGATATTAAACATTTTTGTAGATAGAGGGCAAAAATCTCATACAGAGGAAGAAATACAAGATGCAGGAGAGGATGGACTAGTTGTACTTGAAGTTTAAAAAAAGAATCCTGTGTTCTCAAACACAATTTCAAGGGGTTAAGCCTCTGTTTATTCCCTGTGCTGCCCAGTTGTTGATCTGGGGAACAGATATTTGAGGGCCAACTATGTACCAGACACTGTCATGGGTGTACGTGTAAGAAAACAAAACAAAGTTCTTCCCTTCATGAAACTTAGATTCTACTGCAGAATGGGTAAGAAAATACAAAGTAAATGTACAGAATATCAGATGATAAAAAGCACAGTAGAGAAAAATACAACAGAATAAGTAGAGATAGGGGTACTGAGCAGGGGAGAGCTTGTTCGTATTTATTAGTGGGGCATGAAAGGCCTCATGAATAAAGTCACATTTGAGCTGAGAGCTGAAGGAAGTGAAGCACTAGCCATACAGATGTCTGGGGGAACAGTGTTCAAACAGAAGGATGTTAAGTTCAGAGACCCTGAGGCTGGAGCTTTTCAATGTCCTCCTGAGAGAGCTCATCTACACCTGTGTCCTCCTCTACTGACTCAAGCACACATATGCTAGTGACATAGACGCATCCCCTCCAATGCTCCTATAACCCTAATTCACCACGTCAGCTTGTCACTAAGTCAAGTAACTTGTCAGTTGCCTGTGTAGATTTCTCCAGTTTCTCCAGTGGTTTCCCAGTATTACCTCTCGGAGTAAAATCCAGACTTCTTAACCTACTGATAAAGCCCTTTGCCTGCTAGATCAATTTCGTCTCTTGCCATTTCTCCCTTAGTGAACTTCAGTCTCTGAATGTGTGGATGTATTCTTTTTATTTTCCATATTTACTCATATTATAACCTTAGCATAAATCATAACAATTCAGATTTTTTCCCATTCCTTCAGGGCTAACAAACTGTTCTTTTTGACCCAACTTGAGCATCACCTCATCTGGAACTTTATATGACTACAATTATTTTATGTGTCTCTTCTTTGCCTTTCCATAAGGCATGTATTTATTATACCTGTATTATATCAATATATATTACACTGTATTATAATTGCTTATTTACTTCTATGTTCCCCACTAGACTGATTTCTTAGGGCACACACTGTACCTCATTTAACTCTTGACCTAACATCTAGCTTAGTGTCTGATATAGTTATTCAATAAATATCTTAATGACTCTTCTGTTTTGTAAATTATTTTTCAGATTCGATACATTTCTCAGACTCAAGGTTTACCAGGAGAACAGTTGTTAAATGTGGGTACAAAATCCACAAGATTTTTTTGCAGAGAAACAGATATCTCTCATTCTGGTTGGAGATTAAAGGTAATTCATTAAAAAAAATATTTAGAAAAACATTTTCTAAGATGCCTCATGTTCACAGATAATACACTCTGTGCCTATTTTTCTTTCATTGCACTTTTTTCTTCTTTTGAATTCTCATTTTTGACAGTCCCCCTCCCCACCCCCCCTTTTAACGAGGAGAGTCCTTTCTGAATACCTTAGCTCATTCTCTAACCTGGCAACACAATTATTAACTCATTTTAAATAGTTAAAAAAATTTTTATGTGTATCATTTTGTGTTTATCTTCCCTACCCAGTTCTACATTTATTAAGCTTTATAGGACAGGGATTGAATCTAACCACTTACTACATAACCCAAGTACCTAATTTATTCCTAGGATTAGTAAATCTTTAATGATTAACTTTAGTTATTTTGTTAAGGAAATTTATCTATATGTGTAATATTTTTTGATCTGAACCTGAACTTCTCATTTTTTGTATACTTCTAAAAACTTACATTAAAGAAAAATTTTATTTTATTTATTTATTTTTGGCTGCATTGGGTCCACTCTTTGTTGCGGTTAGTGGGCTTCTCATTGCAGTGGCTTCTCGTTGCGGAGCACGGGCTCTAGGCCTCTAGGCGGGTCGGCTTTAGTAGTTGTGGCTCACGGGCTCTAGAGCGCAGGCTCAGTAGTTGTGGCACACAGGCTTAGTTCCTCCGCAGCATGTGGGATCCTCCCGGACCAGGGCTCAAACCCATGTCCCCTGCCTTGGCAGGTGGATTCTTAACCACTGCACCACCAGGGAAGTCCCAAAATTACATTTTTGATAGTTATTCTTTTGAAACTACTACTTGCCTTAGAATATTCAATATATTAGGCTAAATGTGCCAGAATTGAAGAAATAAAGAATTTACAAATGGTGGGTAATAAGATATTTTCCTTCTCTGATATATTCGATAAGACACTGGAAGAACATGAGGCTGAGACAGGAATGAAGTCTAAAGAAGCCAGAAAGTACATATTCAACAGTCTGGATGATATAGTGCATGTGAGTACCGCAGTCACATTTGTCAATCTTATGCTTAAGTTGGTGGACTTGAATGCCAAGAATGCCAAAACACGTTAATCATTTTCTACGTGACGTAGAGTGCTTGCTGTTTTTAAGCTTTTCAAACAAAATTGATTCTAAGGTTTCAGGAACTAAATTGCATTCATCTTTATCAAATATTTAATTTGTATTATTCAAGTATTTTCTTTAAAAAGGAAAACTCTAACAGACATGTTTCTTTTCCTTACATCTCTCTAGAAGTGGCTATTTGTTTAGTTAAAAAAATTTTTTTTTCCTGCTTTGAATGCTCTTTGGTACCTCAAAATATTTTTGAGGATTTGTTAACCTCAATTGTTCTTTCTTATTTCAAAGTAATTGTAGTTCTTTGTTCTTTCCTGTGTTGTGGGCTTTTTTTGTAAACTGTGAGGCTTTAACATATACTACCTTGTATGGCTTATTTTTATTCAATGACTTGAAATTTTGATTTTGCAGGTGAACACAGTGATGGATTTGGAAGGAAGTGATCTTTTGGCTGAGAAAGCTGATAGAAGAGAATTTGTTAGTCTGTTGAAAAAAATGTTGCTGATTGATGCAGATTTAAGAATTACTCCAGCAGAGACTTTGAACCATGCTTTTGTTAATATGAAACATCTTCTAGATTTCCCGCATAGCAACCAGTATGTTACTCTAAAATCTTTTAAAATGATTCTGGAGAAATGATAATGCTGTTTGTGGTAAACCAGTGTGTTAGAAAAATGATTCAATTTCTTCATTAAATATAAGTAAACTGAGTAAAAAGAGGTTAAGCTAACTTGGCCAAGTTCACATAGACAGTAAATTGCAGAGTAGAAATAGAATGCAAATCTAAATCACATTCCAATGTTCTTTTTCCAGAATAGCATACTGAGAATGACTGAGTGATGTCGTTTTACATGACATTCTTACCTTAATAACCAGGCATATTTATAGTTAAAGGAAGTGTTAAGTTGTTCCTCCCTCAATTTTGAGTCCTGCAAACTCCATTTTCAATTTCCTTTCACAGCATTTGCTTTTCTTTTCCCCCTTCTTTCCCCTCTGTGTTGTGGAAGGAAAGGAGGTTTTTTTTTATGGGTTAGTAGAGAAGAGTATATGCCCAAATTGAGAAGGACTTAGAAGAGTTACCTTAGGCAAATCTTGTGAATTCTTTGAACCCCAGTCCTCTTTTTTATAGGCTGAAGAGAGTAAAGTAAGTGACTTAAAATAGCTTCTTTTAATATTTTAAAAATATTGAATGAAGGAGGTAAAGGAACAAACTGATATTCGTTATTGTGAATTACAATTAAAATAGATGTTTTTATAAAGCCCAACTAGTCTCCACACCCCCAGTACTTAAAAATGTCTAATGGTTTCTGTATATAAGCACTTTGAAAATAACGTAGTAACCACATACATGGTGCCATTAATTTAGGGATGTGGAGATTTAGAAGTTTAGAAAAAAACTGTTTAGGGTAGGGGTCATAAAATTATAACCAAAAAGTGCCCACTATTGCTTTGCTGTCTCAAGAAAATATTCCAGATACAAGTATATACTTCCGCTTGCTTTGAAATTTGATCTTACAGGATTTCCTAGTAGAAATACTATTGGAAATATGCAGATTAAGTGTAAGCCATAGACTTTTTTTTTCCTTTTAGAAATAATTTTTAATCTTAAACTACTCTAAACATTAAAAAAATAATATTACAATTACCTTTCGATTTTTCTTTTGCAGTGTAAAGTCCTGTTTTCATATTATGGATATTTGTAAGTCCCATCCAAATTCATGTGACACAAATAATCACAATAAAACTTCACTCTTGAGACCAGTTGCTCCAAGCAGTACTGCTAATCTGACAGCAAATTTTACTAAAATCGGCACATTAAGAAGTCAGGTAAGAACTTATAGTATTTGATAATTTATGCTCATCTTTTTTTTTTAAATGATTGCTCATTTGCTTTTGAAATATGCAGAAGTTTCCATGTCAGCAGTTAGAAGT
Organism: Balaenoptera borealis; assembly: GCF_965194805.1. Lineage (NCBI taxonomy): Eukaryota > Metazoa > Chordata > Mammalia > Artiodactyla > Balaenopteridae > Balaenoptera > Balaenoptera borealis. The sequence continues at coordinate 26,063,506 of NC_138868.1, read as the reverse complement.
TCCAGTGCTGATGAAGTCTTACTATGGCTGTTCTGTTAAATCTCTAATATTTCAGGGTAACAGTTGGAGCATATCTACTCAAATCCATTTTTTTCCTTCACCTTTTATTCTTTCAGTATGATCTACCTGCCCTTCTATGTCTCAACTCTACAAAAAGTAGACTTCAGTAAGATCAATTTCTGGGTCCATTTTTATCATAGAATTATGATTTTTTGAAATGCATTTGATTTCTACTTATAAAGTATGTGTACAGCAATTAGAAGCCTGCTCTGTATAATGAATGCCATGTACGTCTATCGTTTCAGGCATTAACCACATCTGCTCATTCAGTTGTGCACCATGGGATTCCTCTGCAGGCTGGAACTGCTCATTTTGGTTGTGGTGATGCTTTTCAGCAGACCCTGATTATCTGTCCACCAGCTATTCAAGGTATACTTTTATTTAAATTACACTTTGAATTTAGGCATGCATTACTTTAAAATAAGTTTAGGCATCTATTCATTAAATATACTGCATGGGTTTTGCTACATTTACTGCTACATTTGAATTTAATTTAAGCAGGTCAGTAGCCTTTCGACCAGTGATACTTCTTGACTGCAACTCCACTGTAGTCATCATTAACAAAATGGACCATATGACAGTTGTATTTCCTGTAGAGTCTAGCATGATAACATACCTTAGTGGAAATTAATGAACTTGGAAAGGTATGGATTATCCTATACTGGGTATAACTGCTCCAGATGTTCAAGTAAGTACTTATCTGCATGTCATCACTGGACATTACAGTGATTGAGAGCTCAGTTCTTTAAGTTTTGGCCAGAGGATTTCTTTCCTAAAATATTGTAGTCTTGTTCTTTACCCATAGCTTAGTTTGTTTGTTTGCTTGAAGATTGATTTTGATCAAATTGCCCTTATTTAGATAAAAATATCAAATCAAATCCTCAAGTGAGATGGTGACAGAATACCTTTGAAGATGCCATAAATTTTCACACTGAGGAACTTCTTAGTGGTAAAAGGGTGATAGCAATGAACTTTTTGACTGGAATAGCTAGCATAAAGCCCTCTTTCCTAGGTCCTTTGGTAGCGTTTTGTCCTTGCTGGGCTGTAACATCTAGTTATATCTTAAAATCAAGAGATTGATTCCAAATGGGCCTGAAGTGACTCTTTGAAGCGTGGTGGTAATGCTGTATAGTGTTAAGTGAGAGCTCTTGGTGCTAAGTGGGCCTGGGATCTAGTTCTCTTTCTGCTATTTGCTCTGCCATCCCAGACAAGTCTGTTAACTTGCTTCAGCCTTTGTCAAAGAAAACAGACTGAAGAGATACTATCTTGATCGTTTCCAGCTGTAATATTTCTGGATTCTGAAGGTTACATTTGAAATTTTTATTTCATTTAAGGATGTGAGCAACTTTTTTAAGTTTTTATTTTAATCTTCCCCACAGTGCCTAACAAAGCACCAAGAATATGTTTGTTGACTTGCTTGGCTGGTAATGAGAGATGTGAAAACATGGCAGCTCTTTAGCCACTTTGGTTCTACCAGGGTAGCTTTGGTCTGTTATCTGTGACAGTGACCCATGGCTGGTTTGGTAATAAAAATACCTATATCATATTGTCAGCACTCTTAAAGATGCTGTTGTGTTTCTTTGTTTTTCTTCAACTGTTTATTGTAAAAATTTCAAACATATAGAGAAGTTCAAAGAATAATAACGTCCTTTCTCCTAGATTCAACAAGTATTAACATGTTATATTTGTTGTCTGTCTATTACACATACACATACTGTTAATAGTAAGTCATAGACATTTTACTTCTAAATACTTGAGCATGCAAGACTGATGCTTTTTTGTTTTTCAGTCAGTTACTACGTAAGTGATATCTTGACAAATACATTTTCACTTAGATGAGTTTTTAATCTGTACTAGTAGATTCTTAGGTTCTAATGATCTCTTCTATGTACCAAAATGAGTTTTGGGGTCACCTACCTACAGTGTGGTATATTTCATCAAGATTTGGAGTAGCAGGGAATTCCCTGGCGTTCCAGTGGTTAGGATTCTGGGCTTTCACTGCTGTGGGCCCGGGTTTGATCCTTGGTAGTAGAACTAAGATCCTTCAAGCCGTGCGGCACAGCTTAAAAAAAAAAAAAAAATTTGGAATAACGATTTTTTATTTTCAGAGCTACCTTCTGTTTGTACCAAAAGGCTTTGTGGACACATTTCTAAATACAATTGAGCATCATTCTTAAAACATTCAATGAGGTTAGGCAAATCTTTTATCTTTTTATGTACCTTATAATTAATAAAACGTTAGTAACCTTTCTGTACATATGTTAACAACTGCACGTGGTTCCTAACAAGGATAACAGAAAGAAAAGAAGATACTTTCAGGCTCATTAACTCATCAAATGTGAAGAACAATAGTTTTAGAATTAATAGTGAGAGAAAGCAAAATATTTGTTGGCTTAAAGAACTAACAGGTGCAGTTGCAGCAGCATAACAGGCAGGCTCTGTAATATGTTGTCTCACTGTTTCTTATCTTAGTATAGTGTCTGCTTAGAATGAAAGCTTTCCCTCTAATCCATTTTGGCATCTCTGTAGAAAATCCCATTATTGACCTTCTTACCCCTTTACCCCATCATGTGCCAATCCATTTCAAAGAAACATATTTAAATGATTATTGGGTAGCAGTTATGGTACCATTATACTTTGTATTTTAAAATAAAATTTATGTCTGTTGTCCTTCACTTTATATTTTTTACCTTGGGTCTACACTGTTTAAGTTCATCATGCGTTTCATATATTTTAGATACTATAGATATAACGTGTAGGTATAGCTATATGGATGCCACATCCCTAATATATATTTTTTTAATTTATTTATTTACTTATTTTTGGTTGTGTTGGGTCTTCGTTTCTGTGCGAGGGCCCTCTCCAGTTGCGGCGAGCGGGGGCCACTCTTCATCGCGGTGCGCGGGCCTCTCACTATCGTGGCCTCTCTTGTTGCGGAGCACAGGCTCCAGACGCGCAGGCTCAGTAGTTGTGGCTCACGGGCCCAGTTGCTCCGCGGCATGTGGGATTCTCCCAGACCAGGGCTTGAACCCGTGTCCCCTGCACCGGCAGGCGGACTCTCAACCACTGCACCACCAGGGAAGCCTCCACATCCCTAATATTGTGCCACGTTTAAGTACAGAAGACTTAGACAAGCTTTTACTTAACAAATTTGAGTGTAGGTTGTTGTATTTACTAAACAAGCATTTAACATTATTTGGCAATCTGAAAAGCTACTTATTCATCCCCTCTGGATGAAAACTGCTATTTTAGAATCAAATGCATTCCAGCAAAATTCTCCTCTGTTGTACTAGAACAGTCTTTAAACGTTTTGTGTCATGCTTTCCAGGTATCAAGCAAATGTAATCAAAGATAAAAATTTTAGCTAACCTAATAAGCGTATAGAAAATTGGGATCTGAACCTACTTTTGAATTTGATTTAAAAAAAAGATTATAGGAGAATTCTTGTCTTACGGCATTGATTACGAGGAGAATTTAAGGGCAATCTGTTTTGTTTGGGATTTAAGAATTTGCTCTGTGATTTCATCCTTATCAAAGTGAGGATGCTTTTTTCTCTGATGAGATTCTCTATTGCTGCAGTATATCTACACAGCCTGGGTGTGCTTATATTCCATTCCTTGGAGCATTTGCTGATCAAGACATGCTTTTTGGAAAGGGTTAGAAGGTCAGTTAAAGAAAATAACTCACAGATCTTTGTAGATCTAATTCACATGTAGCTCTTTTTTTTCTTTTTCTTTTTTTTTAACTTTTTTTGGCCATGCGCTGCAGCACGTGGGATCTTAGTTCCCTGACCAGGGATCGAACACTCACCCCCTGCATTGGAAGCACAGAGTCTTAATCACTGGACCGCCAGGGAAGTCCCTCACATGTAGCTCTTTAGGTGGAGCTCAGAGGGTAGAACCTCCTGCCAGTAGGATAAGCACCTCTGTGAAGAAAATAAACACAATAAAATTCTCCTTAGAATTATCACTTACAAATATTTGTATTTGTGCAATAAAAAGTGTAAGGTTATTTTTCAGTAGGAAAAAAAAACAATTGTTTTTTTAAATTTTTTTTTAAATGGCTGATCACACAAGGTCACTTTTATCCAAAAACTGATTATGTTTAAATAATCTGCCAGCCCATATTGAAAGTAAGTGCTACAATAGACTGGAATTATGAAGTAGTGAATTTATTCTAGTAACTCAGCTTACTAATCTTAGGAGATATCCCTAAAATCTTGTTAGTCAAAGTTCTTAGTTGGTGTAATACTACTTTACTCTCTTAAAGTTTAGTACCATAAGACTTAATATTTGCAAGGTGCTCTTGCAATGTATGACACGGACATATTAATATTAACAGGATTAACGTGGGTAGTAATCCTGCTTTCTAATTTTCCTAGGGGGTAAGCAAAATGGAACATGTTTGTCCTGGAGTTCCAGTAGCTCTCCACTAGAAATACTAGTAGATTAAACCACAATGATAAATGCTTAGTTGTGTCAACATATGAGGCAGAAAAGTTTGTTGTTTGCTTTTCCTTTAGAGGTTGAAATGAGTGTGTCATCCTGAATTTTATTGAATCATGTAAACCGTCATGGCCATTGAAGTTGAAGTTGTGATACATTCCTCCTTTGGTGACATGTATAAGATCCTATCATAGTTTTAAAGAAGAGAATACCAAGCATAGCTAAAAGTTTGTATGAAAAGATGAACATTTACCTGCTAGAGGATAAGGATGTTGAGCCAGATTCACCTTTCCGTGTCTTACCAGTGGCAGAACTTTCTAAAAGGAAAGTAAAGCTATAATAGCAAACTTTAAAAGGAATGGGAAGTTTCAAAAACAAATCATTCAACTTTGTGCATTTTAAAATGGTAGAAAGAGTAGCTCTATAATAATTTTTGGAATGATGTACCACAAGGTAGATAGTATCTCACTTTCCAAGTAGATTGCTTTCTAATATTATGAAAATTTTATGCAGGGGATTTTTTCATAATCTTAATAAGAATTTTAACAATTCATAAATTTAAGAGTTTTATAAGGTAACTCAGAGAAAAGTTTTTTCTTTTATTTGAGAACTGTTCTTTTCTATTTCACAGGTATTCCTGCAACGCATGGTAAACCCACTAGTTATTCAATAAGGGTAGATAATACAGTACCCCTTGTAACACAGGCCCCAGCCATGCAGCCACTACAGATCCGACCAGGAGTTCTTTCTCAGGTTGGTAATAATTCATTATTTTTACATATGTGCTGTCCTCCTTTTACTCAGGTAGAGGCACTAATCCATTTGTAATATATCAGCTGGTGCTGTTGGAAACAATGAAAATAACCTAGATGGGGATTCGATCCTTGTAGATTATTGACTTTAACTTTTATAATTATTAGAAGATTGTTACTTTTTTTTTTAATTATTGAATTTTTAAATTTTTTTAAATTTTTTAATTTTTTTAACATCTTTATTGGAGTATAATTGCTTTACAGTGGTGTGTTAGTTTCTGCTTTATAACAAAGTGAATAAGTTATACATATACATATGTCCCCATATCTCTTCCCTCTTGCATCTCCCTCCCTCCCACCCTCCCTATCCCACCCCTCTAGGTGGTCACAAAGCACCGAGCTGATCTCCCTGTGCTATGCGGCTGCTTCCCACTAGCTATCTATTTTACATTTGGTAGTGTATATATGTCCATGCCACTCTCTCACTTCGTCCCAGCTTACCCTTCCCCCTCCCCGTATTGTCAAGTCGATTCTCTAGTAGGTCTGTGTCTTTATTCCCGTCTAGAAGATTGTTACTTTGAGTTAACTTGTATCATACTAGTTTTTCTTTTGTTTTTGGTTTTGTTTTTTTGCTGCAGCAGACATGGTCTGGTAGAACACAGCAGATGCTGGTACCTGCCTGGCAACAGATAACACCCATGGCTCCTGCTACTACTACATTAGCTTCTGAGGGTATGGCTGGTTCACAAAGGCTCGGAGACTGGGGGTAAGTTAAAAACAAGGGTACTTCTTTGTAAATAGTTTGCAAAATAGATATGGTAAAGTAGGGATTCAATTTTTCTAAATTTTCTCCCTAGGAAAATGATTTCACACAGCAATCATTACAGCTCAGTGATGCCGCAACCTCTTCTAACCAATCAGATCACCTTATCAGCCCCTCAGCCAATTAGTGTGGGCATCGCACATGTTGTGTGGCCTCAGCCTGCCACCACCAAGAAAAATAAACTGTGCCAGAACAGGTTGGTATTGATATTTTAACTTTCCTCTGCATTTTGAAAATTAATCATTAAAATAAATTTTGCATGTACACCAAAGGGTCACTCTTGTTGTATTCAAAATGACCTCTTTGATAGCTTTGTTACAAACACTAAGCCAGCTCCCTTCTCAATTTCTCAGAGGTATTTTGGTAAAACTAATGGAATGGGAGCCAGGAAGAGAGGAAATAAATGCTTTCAGTTGGTAAGATTGTCTTTATTGCCCTTTTGATTTATTATCTACCTATAATTTTAGACAATTTTAGATACTCAGATATCACATTTACCAAAAAAAAAAAAGACCATTTGAATATATGTAAATGCAATCTACACTCATATTTCTAGAGGTATTTTATATATCACAGACTCATGATCTCTATGTTAGTGTGTTATAATCTTAACAAGTGAAGGTTTGCATTGTTAATTATAACAAGCTGTCTTAGAAAAATGTCATGTATATATTTTGATTATAGAAATGATACATTATTACTTTGATTGCAGGAGTAATTCATTGCAGAATACCAATATCCCACAATCAGCATTTATTTCTCCAAAGATAGTAAATGGGAAAGATGTCGAGGAAGCAAGTTGCATAGAAACACAGGACAATCATAACTCAGAAGGAGAGGCAAGAAATTGTTGTGAAACTTCTATCAGGCAGGACTCTGATTCATCAGTTTCAGATAAACAGCGGCAAACCATCATCATCGCTGACTCCCCGAGTCCTGCGGTGAGTGTGATCACCATTAGCAGTGACACTGATGAGGAAGAGACGTCGCAGAGACATTCGCTCAGAGAGTAAGTGCCAAAAGCAGTTTCCTGTGGTTTTCCTGCATCCTTAAATAATGATGATGGCACCCTCTGCTGCAGTGGAAAAGAAAAAGCTTTGTGATTTATTACTTGTCTGTTCATGTCCTTCAGAGTAAACTTCCTGAATAGTGTTTAGCCATGATTACTATAGCATTTTTCCTGTATTATGAGCTTTAGATTTTTGTCCATGTAGGTCACTCTTAACTGTTTCATATCCTTAATTAAATAATGTAAATTTTGGCTACTTGGGGAGTATGTTCTCATTTTTGACCCAATTTTCCCTTCCCTCTTTACTTAGATGCAAAGGTAATCTGGATTGTGAAGCTTGCCAGAGCACTTTGAATATTGATCGGATTTGTTCATTAAGTAGTCCTGATAGCACTCTGAGCACCAGCTCCTCAGGACAGTCCAGCCCATCCCCTTGCAAGAGACCGAACAGGTAAAGGAATTTCAATAGCAGTACATTATAAATATTAAGTCCACTAAAAAGCCTGTGTTTCTTTTGTTGTTGTTTAAATTAGTAAGTACCTGCCAGTTTACCACAGTGACTTCCCTCTTGATCATAATTTTTGAACTAGATCATCTTTTTATAAATTCAGGTTTTAAGTAGTAATTTTCTTTACTATTACAGAACAGATCTAAATGAAAAATTGAGGTTCTAATAAATGATTTTTAAAGAATCATTTGTTTTTGAAAGGGTGAAAAAGCCACATTATCAACTCCAGCTCCACAGATTACTATTGTAATTTAAATTTGGAATAAGAACATATACTTCAGCAAAATAAAAAGGAATATTTTGCATAATAAAGTAATGACCCACTGTCAGTAGAGTATTTGCTGATTTTTTTTCTCTCATAGTGATTGATTTGCATGGTTTCATGTGTATTTCCTTCCTACCCTTCCCTTTGGCCAGGGACATGCGTTGCCACTAAAGTAGTGAGCTTCTCCTAACCTGCATGATGTACTAACGCATTGAGAGATGAGCCATAAAAATTTCAGTGAAATACATTTGATTTTAGCTTTTAGAAATTCTTTTTTTTAGTGGAAACAAAATTTGAAAAATTTCAGCTTTAATTTTGTTCGTTTTCTCTTTTTTCCTTAGTCAGGAAATATGGTTTTGAATAGTTTGGTTATAACTAAGCTCTGTGGAAGCATAAAGAAGTATTAACACATCTTCTTCTTATAACTTGTTTATAATGTGGTTTTGAAGTTGATATTATACATACGTATATGTAAATACACACATACATGTAAGATGTGTATATATATATAAATAAGATACAAAGATAAAAATATATAATTAAAATATACATATAAAAAGAGATGCTTCAAATTGTTAAGTATGAAGTGAGTAGTAAAATAGAATATAAATGCTGTAAAAATCCCAAGGAGTTGGGGGGTGGTGGGCAGGGCCCAAGGGTCAGGGCGAAAAGAGAAATAGGACTCCGGCTAGACCTTCAGAGAGGTGGGAAAGACCTTTCAGGTAACTGGTTAGTTATAAAAGGACCCAAATTATCACTAAAGGCACGTATATAACATTAGAATTTAATCTGAAATATGCAAGTTGCATGCTTATATGTTTGTACATTTTGTTTCAGTTATCCAGAACAGTACTTCTTTTGTAGTGTCTTGATGAAATCTTCTGTAATTTATAAATGGGATTTTATGAACTGCTACTAAGGATCAAGTAGGAAGGGAAAGGAGGGAAAAATAAGCGCCAAGAGGGTGTTCCTAGACAGACAGAATTAGGGTTAGCAGTCTGAAAAGAGAATTAATGTGAGAGTCTAGGAAATCTATGAAAAATGTTTTTTTGATAAGAAGTTGTAATTAGGTATGAAATAGTTGAATAAGATTCTTGTCAATTTGCTGGGAGTCTGGAAATTATTTAACTTTAGATTTAATGTTGAAAAACATTGTTCATAAAAATACTTTCTTGTTGTAGTATGTCAGATGAAGAACAGGAAAGTAGTTGTGATACTGTGGATGGCTCTCCAACATCAGACTCTTCAGGACATGACAGTCCGTTTGCAGAGAGCAGTTTTGTGGCGGATACTCATCAAAACACAGAACTGGTAACCTCTGCTGACACAGAAACCAAACCAGCTGTTTGTACTGTTGTGGTGCCACCAATGGGACTAGAAAATGGATTAAATGCCGATGAGCATATGGCAAACACAGGTAAACTGAGTCCTCTCTGTTTCCCTGATTGTCCCTTAAAAGGTCTTAATTTAGGAACATTAGAGCCAAAAGTCATCTCTGAATTTCCAACCAGACGCTGCCAAATCTGTTGTACAAAGGAGACATCTTCTAATATCACCCAGTCCTTGGAAACCATGAGATCTTTTCTTTTTATTTAATTTTAAGGTTCTCAAATCACTATTGTGTAAAATATCTAAAGACCTTTCTAATTTTTATATAAGAAGGAAAAAGCAGCTACTCTCTGATATTTTGTTGTTGCCAGATTCTGTATGCCAGCCATTAATAAAAGGACGATCTGCTCCTGGAAGATTAAACCAGCCTTCCGCAGTAGGTAATCGTCAGCAAAAATTGACATCAGCATTCCAGCAGCAGCATTTGAATTTCAGTCAGGTATGTTTGTGAATTTATGAGTCTTTGGGATTCAAATTCAGCAGTTTTCTAACTGGGGGGAAAAAGATTCTCACACTGTATAAAATCTTAATAAATTTTTCCCTTTTCATTATCCCAAGTGACTTAAAAAGTAATTGGCTTAATAATAGGATAATTATCAGATTATCCACGGAACTTGAATTTTTCAGAAAGATTAGGTTCTTAGGTTCTCTTAAAGTTTTTTAGTGTGTTTGTTGTCTTAGACCCTTTAAATCAGAATGCACACCAATGCATTGATGGTTACATTTCTTGTGTGTTAGTTGTGGTGATGGTGAGAGATGTCTTACTGAGTACTTGCCATCTGGTCAGCACTGTGCTTGGCAGTTGTGTTTCACTTGGGGGAAAGAAAAGACCATAGGTATTGGAGTCAGACCTGCGTTCACATCCTGGTTTTCCCAAATGCTATGTATAGTACCTTGACCAGGTCTCTTCAACAAGTCTGGACCACAGTTAATGGGAATGATAGCTATATAACTATAATTAGAATTAAATACCGTCTCGTATGTAAAGTGTTAGTCTTACATATAATAGGTGCTCCACAAATGGTAGCTATCAGTAGTGGAAGGAATAGTGACACTACTAGCAGGGGTAGTGGCAGTGTTAATATTATAATAATAAGCAGTAATGCATATTAAAATGCTAATACTAATATATATATAAAATTGATCGATATTTTTCTCCACTCTATTTATACTTAGTATAAGCTAAGATCTGAGAGATCCTCTGTGGGTTATCAGTCACAGAGTATCTTGTAATTTCCCTTTCTTTTTGACTTATAAAATATGTAATTAATCTTTTTGTTTTGTTTTTGGATAGGTTCAGCACTTTGGATCTGGGCATCAAGAGTGGAATGGAAACTTTGGACATCGAAGACAGCAAGCTTATATCCCTACTAGTGTTACCAGTAATCCATTCACTCTTTCTCACGGAAGTCCTAATCACACAGCTGTGCACGCCCATCTGGCTGGAAATACGCACCTCGGAGGACAGCCTACTCTACTTCCATACCCATCATCAGCTACCCTCAGCAGTGCTGCACCAGTGGCCCACCTCTTAGCCTCTCCGTGTACCTCAAGACCTATGTTACAGCATCCAACTTATAATATCTCCCATCCCAGTGGCATAGTTCACCAAGTCCCAGTGGGCATAAATCCCCGTCTGTTACCATCCCCAACCATTCATCAGACTCAGTACAAACCAATCTTCCCACCACATTCTTACATTGCAGCATCACCTGCATATACTGGATTTCCACTGAGTCCAACCAAACTCAGCCAGTATCCATATATGTGAAAATTCAAAAGAGTATATTGAGGAAGCTCAATGATATAAACATTTGATTAAAAATAAAACATGGTATTTAATAAATATTAGCCATGGCACAAGAAAATTATTTTTGAATCATGTAGACTTGGGTGCAATTTAAACAACTTTGAGCTTTAAAAAAAACTCACTTTTAATGTGTTTTGCACATTTGGTATAACTTGTCTTTGGTCATGTTATCTTCTTATGTAGTAACTCTAGGCAGGTGACTTATGGGAGCAGAAGTCCAGTTTTGCTCCCGCTATTTTTTATAAAATTGCCTTCTAACTAGTGCAAGACACGTCTATATTTGGGAAGCCATTCTGTGTACAGATTTAGAGCAACAGATGCACATATGTCAGAATTACAGCATACAAGTGAATTGTATTATCTGTGTCTTAGTGTATAAATGTTGGATCACTTACCTAAGAAATTGAGCTATTGTTCTTTACATTTGCATGTGTCTTTGCATGGGCACAATGTTGCCTAGACTTTGCTCTTAAATGTTGTTCTAATAATCTCAGCTGCATTGTAAACCGTTCCCACACATAGTGCCTTAAATATTTGAGGTTGTTAATGTTATTACTATATATAAATGTTGAGGACTGCAGCACTTAAAGTTCAGACTTTTTAGTTTCCTTTGATGGAGTAATGTTCATTTTTGGTTTTGTGTGGTATGATTTCAGGTTGTAGCTGTTTTTTCCTTACTAAGAGGGCAGCATGTTTGCTATAGCTGAATTCTGCTGTCTGATTTTTCAGAATGATCTAGCTTCAAGAAAAGCAAGCAGGTAGTAGTGCTTAAGAAAAATTGATTCAGTATCTAATGGATAGTTGATACCTGTCACAACACAGCATTTTATATACTGTTAAGTGAAACTGCAATACAATCTAAGTTTATTTTGGGAGTGTTTGCTGTATAATTGGATTTAATAAAATGTTTAGAGATGCAGTAGGCATGACTTTGAGTAGATAATGAAAGCAAATGCAAAATGCTCATTGATTCATGATGTGGTTTCATCCTAGCTTGGGCAAACCATGCAGTATTTAATAAATAGTAGCAGAATATTTACTATTGAAGCTTGAAAAGATGTGAGTTCTTTGTGTGCAATTTTTCATTTATGCATGTGAGAGGGTTTGTTTTGTTTTTAAGTATTTTTACATTGTAGTACTTGTTTTGCTTGTTGGTGGTGTTTGCTTATTTAATACATTCCGTCAGGGACAGAAATTACATGCTTGTTTTCCTAGGAAGTGCGTCTTGGGTTTTTCCCTCCTTTTTTTTCTTTTTTTTTTTTTTTTTTTTGGGTGGTGGTGGTGGTGATGTTTAAATGAAGTTGCTTTTACAGCACCAAAGACTTAATCATCCATTTCCTATATAAAAGGTAGCTACTTTTTGCATAGACCTCAAGTATATTGTAGTGTAGAGGTGGAATTTAAAGGAAGGTATTAAGCAGGCTGTGTTTTAGCTTATGGGCAAATAATAAATTGTATCATTTATCTTGAATGTATCATAGATAAGCTGCTATATAACGATTGCCACTTCAGATAGCTGTGAAATTAGGTGATTAACTAGTTGTTATTTAGCCTTCTAATTTCTGTATAAGTCTAATTACATGAAATAGAAGTTGGGGTTTTGATTTTTTACTTTGCTTTTCTGTTTGGAGTGTCATTGTAACTACTGTATTGTAAATGATGGGAAAAAATTGCATATGTTATTTTGGGGTGTGTTATTTGCATCAGTATTTTATCTCTAATTAATGTTTGTGCTCATCACTGCATATAAAAAAAACTGGGATGTATCAATGTAACTTAATTTTTAATTTTCATACTGGCATTGTAGACACTTGAGAAAGCTGTATCTTGCAGGCTTGACTTAACTTTTTTTCCTTAAAAATCTGGAATATAATCTTATAGCATTTACTGGAATAAACAGTACAAAGCATTTGAGTGTAAAACTCCAGCTGTTTTGGATTTACAGCATTTCTTTGATAAATGAATTGCATACCACTAGTACAGATCTAGTACAGCGTTGACAATAAGCTAATAATGGATAAACTTTTCTTTACTCCATTAATACAAGCAGTGTTTTATTTAATAATCATCAATGAAATAAATGTGCCTGAAATTAATTTTAAAAATTACAGTATTAGATCATAAGATAAAAACCAGCAGTACATTTTTAGTCACACTGAAAATGAAGGACTTAATTTTCCCCACAAGTTTCAGTGTTTTTAGTGATCAATTCTATGCATTTTATATAAATAGAAATATATATATATATTACACATAAAAAGGAGTAGCCTAAGATTAATTTAAAAGATTATTTACAGATGGCAAATTTATGGAGTCACTATTTAAGTAAACTTGCTGCCCTCCACAGCCTTCTAATTTTATTTATCTGGTCCAGCAGTTTACTGGTATCTGCTCACTTGTTGGAGAAGAATCATTGCTGGCAGCGGATGTTCAGAAACACCAAGTGCAAAGGATTGATTGATGTTTGTACCAGGTACAAAACTGGCGCAGTTTTCTTTCTGTTCAGGGCCATGTTCACTACCCTGAAACATCGTATTTTCTGTATTTCTGTTCCAAGACTGAGATGTCTTGTTAAATTGATGGTGAATGATAAACTTCAGTGTTTTCGTAATATAATAGTCCTGTTTGATAAAGGCGTACCCAAGTTAAGTACACTGCTCTTAACTGATTCTAATCACGTGCTTTTTATGTGTTTAAGAAGATAAAAAAAGATCCAAGATCCTGCTAAAGTCAAAATCTAGCATACTGACAAAAGAATTTGTACTCTCTTTAAAACCATTTTTACCAGTTTTCTTTGGTTTTACTGCTTTCTTAAATAAAACACTGCATGACTTCCAAGTTGCGTATTTGCATACTACTTTAATTTACAAATTATTTTTTAATCAAATATCGTGATATTTCGTTTCTTTTCCTTCAGGGTGTTTAAATATGTTACTGTAGTAGCAAAACTTTTTCATTTTAAAAATCTCTACTACTAATTTTAAAGTTGGTTTGTGTTAAGTAAAAGTTAAATCATACACTGCAAGGTGTAGGAAGATTTGTTTTAAAGAACCCAATGATATAGATTTGATTACTAAGTTTGAACTGTTAACTGTTTAACAGTTTTAGACTTGTGGCTTTCTTTCTTTGGTTTGTTTTTGCTTTTACTTCTATGCTACACTAGGTTGCCATGTAGCAATTGCACTGTGCAATATTACAATAAGGACTGGGAAAATTTTTATGGATGTAATGTCTATTACGGTTTGCGATAGTATTTCTCTCTAGTTCTCAGTGATTTAAATGTGACCAAGCCTTCTGTACTTTGTCACAAAAAGCGGGTTTTCCAGGTGACTATTTTGGTGAGTGTCAAAATAAGAATTTATGGTGTATTACTGTCGATTCACTTTGAATTAAAATATATATATTGCAGCAAACAGCTTGTTGATTTTTTTTCCACCCCAGTACTACTTACAGGGTAGGGAAGGAAAAGGTTAGGAGCATTGAGTTACCTAACTTAACATCGTCGCATTTAATTCTCAAAACCACCTGTGAGATATAATACTATCTTCATTGTGTAAATGAAGAAATAGGCTCAAAATATCTAGGTAAGTTGCCCAAACTCCTGGCACTAATGAGACGTGAACCAGGCTGTCTAACCAAACCAGTCTACTTTCCAGCAGTTCTTTTTTAAACTGAAGTCTAAGGTAGTGTGCTACAGTACTGTAACCACAGGATAACCAGGGCCTGCTTCCCCTGAATATTGTTTTCTTGAATATTTTTTGAGGTAAATATTTCTGTTCAATATGCATAGATGAAGAATAGGGAATTCACAAGTATTTTTAAGATATAAAACATAAGGCTTCAAAAGCATGTGGTTCCAGTAGGCCAATTTAGGCTGTGCCTTCAGACACCACCTCATACTTCCAGGATTTAACTTTAGAGAAACATCGGGAGGAAGGTTTCTCAGCGCCCCGCCAGAACATACCAGTGAGAATATGTATTCTCAGTCTCTCTCAGTAAACTTTTACTCGATGTATATGCACTTGGGTGTCTGGCTTCTTTTCGTTCAACATTTTATTTCTAAGATACATCCATGTTATATGTAGTTGTTGATCATTACTGTATAGTATTCATCTGTGTGCGTATGTAATCATTTATCTGTTTTGTTGATAGACATTTGAGTTGTTTTTACTTTTTGGCTATTAGGAATCGTGCTACTACAAACATTTTTGTTCATATCTTTTGGTGAACACGTATGCATTTCCTTTGGGTATATATGTAGGCATGGAATTCCTGGGTCATAGGGTATACAGATGTTTCACATTATTAGATACTGCAAACAGTATTCCAAAGTGGTTAAATTAATTTACACTCAATGCAGTGTATGAGAGTTCTAGTTACTTTACATCCTCACGCGTATTTTTTGTTTCTTTCCATTTAGTCATTCTTACGGGTGTGAGTTGTTAAAAATTATGTGACCATTCTAGCCCAAAGTACTGATCCCACATATAGGTGAAATCCAGATTTTGCAATTTACTTGAAGGTAAATTGGCTTCTTGAGTGTACTAGGAAGTATTTAGCTATTTAAATGGATCTAGGAATTTAAAATATTTTTTTCTAAAGAGATTAAAAAGTCTTTGACCAACACACATAAACCATTCAGCCAGTACCTAGCAGAGTGCCTGTCACAGCAGGTATGTCAGGAGTCATTCAGTAATATTTATGAAGCATCTACCATGTTCCAAGCATTCCATGCTAGGCATATGTCAGTGGACAAAGCCAGAAGATTCTTTTGCTCCTACAGATCTTTTTGTGGGAGGGAAAGATTGAAAGTAAATTAAGTTCAGTTAGGGTAAGCAGAATGAAGAAAATAGCCTGTTTAAGTGACCTAGAAGGAGTGTGTCAGGATATGCCTCAATGAGAAGGTGACATTTGAGTTGTGACAAGAATGTCACAACTAGTGACATTGCTAGTCAGCCACGCAGGGGAAGAGTATTTCTGGTAGAGGGAGCAGCAAGTACAAAGGCCCTAAGTCAGGGATGAGATTTAATATGGACAGAACAGGAAAGTGGCTTGTGAGGTCAGAGAGGAAGTGTGTGAGTGGGGAGCAGGAGCTAGAAGACAGAACCAGAGGGGTGGGAATGCAGGCCTTTTGCCAAACAAAGGAGTCTAGATTTTATTGTGTTACATTCATGGGAAGCAAACACCATGAACTGGCTATTGTGGAGAATGGTGGCAGGGCCAGAGGAGCAGCTGGAAGACCAGAGGAGGTTGCTGAAGTAGTCCAGAAGAGATGCTGGATACTAGTCTTTTGTCAAGACGTTTGTATTACAAATATTTTCTCCCAGTTTGTGGCTTTTCTTCTCATTTTCTTTACAGGGTGTTTGGAAGAGCAAAAGTTTGGAATTTGGATTAAGTCCAAGTTATTTATTTTCTTACAGTTGATGCTTTTTGTGTCCTAAGAAGGCTTTGCCAGTCCCAAAGTTGCAAAGACTTTCTCCTTTGTTTTCTGCTGGGAGTTTTAGGTGTTGGCTTTTATTAGCTCTGTGGTCCACTTTATGTTAATTTTTGTGTCAACTTTTTGTTTTTATTTTATCTTACCGAGAATCTGTACTTTTCCCTAAGTGGAAGTATGGTTATTTGAAGTGGGAAAATAAGATGTTAATAATTAGTATTTTTCAATCATAAAAATAACACCTGATTACATTGTACTTGGAAAATGCAGAAAAACAGATTTTTTTAAACTCAAAAATGTAAGTGTTGACGTGGTTAAAATAATGTAAGCAATTTTAGATCCTGATATTTTCTACTTCAATTTATAACAGCATTTTGCATGTTTTACAAACTTCAGAAATATTTTGAATGCCCAAATGTGGAATTTAGAGAGGTGATCAGCTTTGTTCTACATTGCTTATTTCCTCGGTGACTATGGAGAATCCAAAGAATTCACTTTTTCTTATCACATCGAATGTTTATACTTACTATAAACCAATTTTTAATTAGAAAAACAAAAAAAATAGTATAACGAACACACACACAACCTACACCTAGATTCACCAGTTAACATTTGCCACATTAACTTCATCTCTCTATATGTAATTTTTAAGTTGAACCTTTTGTGGATAATCATGACACTTGGCCCCTAAGTACTTAAGCAAGCATGCATCTGTTTGTAAGAATAACATTCTTCAGCTAATCACAAAACTGTGTAACACCTAGCAAAATTAACAATTTTATAACATCTAATTTCCAGTCCATATTCAAAATTTCCCAGATGTTTCAAGAGTGTCTTTTATAGCCATCTCCCCATTCCCCCTGTCTAGGAGCCAATCAAGATTCACCCATTGCCATTAGAGAAATGCAAATCAAAACCGCAATGAGGTATCACCTCACACCAGTCAGAATGTCCATCATCAAAAAATCTAGAAACAATAAATGCTGGAGAGGGTGTGGAGAAAAGGGAACCCTCTTGCACTGTTGGTGGGAATGTAAATTCATACAGGCACTATGGAGAACAGTATGGAGGTTCCTTAAAAAACTAAAAAGAACTACCATATGACCCAGCAGTCCCACTACTGGGCATATACCCTGAGAAAACCATAATTCAAAAAGAGACATGTACTGCAACGTTCATTGCAGCACTATTTACAATAGCTAGGACATGGAAGCAACCTAAATGTCCACTGACAGATGAATGGCTAAAGAAGATGTGGCACTTGTATACAATGGAATATTACTCGGCCATAAAAAGAAATGAAGTTGAGTTATTTGTAGTGAGGTGGATGGACCTAGAGTCTGTCATACAGAGTGAAGTAAGTCAGAGAAAAACAAATACCATATGCTAACACATGTACATGGAACCTAAAAAAATGGTACTGATGAACCTAGTGGCAAGACAGGAATAAAGATGCAGATGTAGAGAACGGACCTGAGGGCACGGGGGGAAGGGTAAGCTGGGACGAAGTGAGAGAGTAGCACCAACGTATATACACTACCAAATGCAAAATGGATGGCTAGTGGGAAGCTGCTGCATAGCACAGGGAGATCAGCTCTGTGCTTTGTGATGACCTAGAGGGGTGGGATAGGGAGGGTGGGAGGGAGATGCAAGAGGGAGGAGATATGGGGATATGTGTATACGTATAGCTGATTCACTTTGTTGTACAGCAGAAACTAACACAACATTGTTAAGCAATTATACTCCAATAAAGATGTGAGAAAAAAAGATGTTGCGAATAAGTGTTTTCCTTTTTCTTTAATTTTTGAATTTAATTTATTTTTTTATGCAGCAGGTTCTTATTAGTTATCCATTTTATACATATTAGTGCATATATGTATATAAAAAAAAGGATTCACCCATTGCCTTTGTTTATGACATGTCTCTGACTATTTCAAATTCAGAAGTCTTTTTTTTTTTAATGACATTTTTTTGAAGAGTTCAGGCTAGAGTAGTCTACATTCTGTGTTTGTTTCTTCATGCTAATTGTAGCATGAATTTCTGTGAAGTACAAGTTGGGTCTAGTGGTTTGATCAGATTTAGTGTTTGCTCATTTGCAAGAATTGTAGGAGTAGTTGTGCCTTATTGCTTCACATTAAGGGGCGCATAATGTCAGGTTGTCCATTATCGGCTGTGACACTAAGATAAAGAGGTTACTAGCAAATCTCTCCATTGTCGTCTGTGGGGTTGGCACTGTGGCAGTATCAGTAGCATTTTACTCATTGGCTTTAGCGTCCATTGATGATTGTTGTCTGAATCAGTTATTACATTGGGGGTTGCAAAATGGTGATTTTTCCATTATATCGTTCCTTCTACATTCTTTACCTGGCATCATTCTTCTAATAAAGGCTTTCTGCCTTTCTCCCTGTGCTCCCTTCAGTTTTTCCCTGTCTCTCTCACCACTATGGATTCATGGATTTTGCTTTA
Organism: Balaenoptera borealis; assembly: GCF_965194805.1. Taxonomy (NCBI): domain Eukaryota; kingdom Metazoa; phylum Chordata; class Mammalia; order Artiodactyla; family Balaenopteridae; genus Balaenoptera; species Balaenoptera borealis. The sequence continues at coordinate 26,044,545 of NC_138868.1, read as the reverse complement.
TTCAATAAGTTAAAATTATTAATTATCTTCAAGTCTGTCGAATCCTTTTGACATTATTGCATTAGTCTCTGGATGTTTCCTCATTTTCTGGCCTAATAACGTGTCTCACGCTCACCTTGTATTTTTCCTGCCTTGGATCTGGAGTTAGCCATTTCTCCAAAGAGCCAAGGTTTCAAAGGACCCAGGTGAGTAATGTTTATGATACAGAGGTAGTTCATTTGTCTTTTGTAGTACTGTCCAATTATGGTATCATAGGTATTGCTGACCAAGAGAAAAGACTGATCTTTTCTCTTAGTTTAGCTTTGATCCTGTATCCCCATTACTCAAGCTCATACCTGACTCCGTTTTTGCAGAGAGATGTTGTTTGTCCAGCAACTACAGCCTACCTTCCTTAACCATCTTGTGACTCTCAGGCTTACACTCTGGTTGCAGTTGACCTGGGAGGAAGATGAGTTTTCCCATGCATGGGAAAATTCATCTAATAAATGCCATGTTTACTGCTGTTTCCCCATTGTTTAGCCCTTGTGCCCAATGGATTTTGAGTAAATGTGGACCCTAGGATTTGAGGACCTTATTTAGTAAATCATGAAAATGGTTGTGTTATATTCATGATGATGATGATGAACTTGAAGGAGGTGATGAAGTGAGAACAGGAACTGTGCTGCTGCTTCATCATAGTCCCCATATTCTTTCATCACTTTCATCATATTTCTTATAATTATCTTGATTGCTTTTCTCACTAACTAAAACTCTGAATGCAAAGGCCGTTTTTATCTTGTTTGTGCCATGTCTTTGACTCTATGTACCTGCCCATAGCAGGCACTAAAACATTTGTTAAATAAATGAATGAAATCAACAAAAATCTGTTGCATGGAATTTAGGAGGCCCAGTTTTATTACCTGCTTGGCTACTCATTTAGGTGGTCTGGTTTTGAGCAAGTTTGGGCTTCCCTGGTAAATTGAGAGAGAGAGAGATTGGGCTTTCAAACTCAAAGGCAGCAAGGGCTGGGCAGACTACACAAGTAAGTGAAGCAGACTGAGTGGGGACTGTGGCCAAGCAGGGCGTTAAGTCCAAAGGGAGCAGGACACGCATGTGGCATGGCACACCCAATGTCTACCAACTTCTAGTTTTCTGAGAAAACAAATATGGATGTCAGTGAAATATTGACAACTAATGAAACTTTAAAAAAAGTTATGTTTGTTTTAAACATGGCGTAGGCCAGACACAAGTCATCTGCAGGCCAGAGTTGGTTTGTGGGTAGCCGGTTTGCTGGAATAGTTATTCTTTGAGTTTCCTTTCAGTTTTGACATTTGATCATTCCGTTCATTTCATTATTGCTATATTGTAGTATGGCCAGCAGGGGGAGAAAGAGTACTCTAATTTTCTTTCCAGTTTGGTGGGCTAACAACATTAAAGAAAATAACAAAGTAGAGATGGGGCGGGGTAGGCTATGTCCCACAAACACTGATAATACAAAGTGAGAAATTTCTGACTTTTGTAAATAGAATTTGAAAAAGTGAGAAAGGATTCCAAGCCTCAGTGAATCCTTGAATTAATAGACTAGTTGGTTTATCATGGAATCAAAGGGAGATATCCATTCATCCCTCCATTCCTCTGCTGCCATTTATACCTGCCATGTAGTCCAAAAATGTGTGGATTATTTCATCTCCAGCAAAGGAAATCAACCTTAGAGGGTTTGCAACTGGAAGGGGAAGGAAACGGTAACAGGAAAAAGTGACTCAGTACCTAGTTTTTACCAGAGCCTTTTATGTACATTATCTTCCTCATGATAACCCTTTTCCTGTGCCAAAATCCCTCTTTATTTTTTATTTTTTTATTCTGCAGAAGAAAGAAAAGGTTTAGAGAGGCTCAGTAATTTACTAATAAAACAACATAGAAAGAAACAATGCTGAAAACAAGCCCCTGTTTGACTCTGAAGCTTTTGGATGTTTCGCCTCACTACATTGTCTAAAGCCAGCGTGGTAACTATTTAATAGCTGCCTGGGGGTTGTATGCATATGTATGTACATAAGTGTGTTATAACCTTTATTAATATAAATAATGTGTGGCACACAACTGACAAATGATAAAATATACAACACTTTTTATTATAAATCTCATATAGTCAATTGATTCTCACAGAAGGCTTTCACTGAGTTTTGCCAAACTCTTATATGGTTATAATTCAGCCACAACTTGACAAAATCAGGCTATGAATAAATGCTTTATTACTATCTGATTTAGCAAAGAATTGCTTATGTTATTGATGAACAAGGGCGGTTCTGACCTGAATGTTCACTGTTATTTTCTTTTACATTTAAGACCAAAGTGAAACAACAAAGATACACCTTGGTCATATATCATCATATATACACTGTTGGTCAATGACATGAGTGAACTCTTTGCTCAGTCTGATGATAGTTTTCAAACACTGGGAGAATATGCTTTCCCTCAATTTTTTGGTGCTATTTATAACGTACAGCTACACACGATATACTTTTAACTGCGTTAACATTTTCTTCATCACTTAAGTCTAGAAAATCAACAAAACAATAAACTAAACTCTAATTTGTAGTTGAGTTTGTAGTGTTTGCCTATTTCCGTGCTATAAATATTCCCGCCATAGCATTTCAAGCTACCTACATGATGTCACTGAACATAAAGTTGGGAAGAGATGTGCACCATTAGACAGTACTTCCATTAAATAGTTACAACAGACATAAATAACATCAAGAGCACAGATAATAGCAAAATGTAGTGAGATAATGAGAGGTAAGTTTTGAAAACAAGCAGTTCTCCCTTTGCACAGTAGTGTGGGACCATAAAAATGACCATGCAAGCTGAAACCATGCAAAGTGATCTTAATAATCAATGGGAATAATTACAATTGTTCCCTCACCTTGAATATTTTTTGTTAAAGCATTACAAACTCTCTGCTGCTGGTTATAAATGTATATAGGAAAACAAAAAAATAGTACGGCTAATATAATACATAATTTAAGACATTAGAAACATTGAGAATTAGAGTTTTAAAGTTTTATTTCTTTGTAAAATACTTATCAAGAGTTTAAACAGTGCTTGCATTCTTCTCATTGTATAACTTATGATGCATCTTTTCTATATCTTGGTGAATTGTCGTACTTTTCGATCATCTTCCAACATTTTATCCTTTGCGCTTTGCAAGTCATGAGATATCTCTGGTAACTCCTCTAATGTGAATTCTGTTGCTGGCATCACTTTCTCTCTGGGACATCGTCATCCTTTTTGTCACAACACTTTGCTAGTTTATGTTGATGAGTTTGCCTTCACTAAGTTCCTCTGGCTGTATGTGTACAGTCTCTCAAACAGCGGCGTGTCAGGCTTCTCACAATCAGCTTTGTCTTCTTTGGCTCCATTTACATTTGATTCAAATTTGACTTCCAGCATTATCATTTTCCATTTCTCTGCTGCACTTTCATCTTTTTTGGCCAATTCCCTCTTTCCATTATCCATTTTTGTAAAATGTCACGTGGGTTTATCATGGGAAGACAAGAAGGTAACAAAACTACATACTCTGCTGTCTGCATGAACTGATGAACAGATGCGCAGTGATCAATCACCAACAGTCTTTGGAAGAGGCGATGTGATTGGTCACTGATCATGAAGTGCGTTCATTATTAACCTAGTGATTTATGGACTGAAGAGCCAACAGCAAAGTTTATAATTTATGCCTTCACTCACAGTAAATATACTGTGGTAACTAAAATTTGGACCACATTGTTGACGGACTGGTGTTATTTAACTAAACTGTGGTAACTGAAATTTGTGTGTATCGGAACCATATAAAGTGAGAGCTGCTTATATTTATTACTTTTGTTTTTAATATCATTTAATTGTAAGTTTATGAAATTCAGTTTTTAATAATGAGTGTGTTTAACAACTGGTTCACAAAATAGCTGAAAATTTCTCAGCTGACTTTGGTACAAGCCAGATCCAGCACATCATTACGTAACCCCATAAAGCATTTAGTACTTCCACTTTCCTCATTTATGTGAACAGCAGAGGGGCTGTTTGTTACTTGTTCAAGTTTATAGGCAGAATGACATATCCAAGGCTGCTATTCTTTAAACTCTCCTGATAACTTGCATTCAAATGATCTCAAGGTTTACTATAAGCCTCCAACCTCATTCTATGTCTTCTTGGTATCCATAAAGAGGATATATAAGAAAAGTTAATAACTTTAAAAAACGAAACATTTATTTTAGCTCTTCTATTTCGTTCCTAGCCTTGTTTCTTTCATTAATAGCAGAGAGACTATTATTAGTCAACTTTCACTAGGTTATACTGCAGTAACAAATGACCCCCAACATCTCAGTAGCTAAAAGCAATACAGCCTTATCTCTTGCTCTTGTTATACATAGGTCCCAGGTTGGTGGTAGCTCTGCTCCTAGCTACAGCCTATGTATAGTCCATGGATTTTCTTCATGTTTGTATCTGGACTAAAGGAGTAATAAATATTGGACATGTTCTCCTAATGGAAGAGGGAAAAGACACAGAATTGGACCTTGCAATGGTTCCTAAAGCTTATGAATGGAACTGGCACGCGCTCAGTACTGTCACATGCCATTATCCAAGAAAGTCATATGGCCAAGCCTCGTATCAATAGGGAGGGAAAAATTATCAGGACAGCAAGACTACAAGTCACACAGTAATGTGTGAGGAAGTATAATCTTCTTACATGGAAGTAAAGAACAGAAGCAAATCTGTTTTTTTTTTGTTTCAACTTGTGAGAAGACAGGAATAGTTTCTCAAAAATTACCAAAGGTCAGGAATTTGATTTCTAAAAATTCATTTGTTGAGATAGGATTAAGCCCTGTGTTCAATGACCTAATGTCTTGTTACTCCAAGTGTGATCTATCAATCAGGATTAGCATCACCTCAGAGTGTTTTAGAAATGCAGACTCTTGGGTGACCTCAGATCTACTTAATCAGAATCTTCTTTTTAACAAGATCTACAAATTTATGTACACATTAAAATGTATGAAACTTGGGCCTAATGGGCATCTCTACCTGAATGCCCTTTCTAGCTCTTGTTTTCTTTTCCCCAAAACCTCCCTTTCCTATATTCCCAGATCTTGGTTAATGACATCCTCAATCACCCCAGTCCAAAGGCTGAATGTTTTCCTCAATTCCCACCCCCGTCCTCCTCCTATCATTAGTTACCCCTATCAGATCCACTTCATCCTTGGCTCAGGCCTAGGAACTTGTCTAAACTAACGCTCTTATCTGACTTCCTTGCCTCCAGCCCACCATCCTCTCCCAGCTCCAACCAACCTCCTTATTACTTGCTGTGGGGTCTTACTAAAATTCAGTTCTGATTAAGATAGTAGCAGTGGAGATGACAAAAAAATGCTTGGGCAAGGGAGGCAGTGCAAGTAAATATCCAGTCTAACAGCATACTATTCATCAATAAAAAGGAACAAAGTTCTGAGAGCAGAGTTCTGCCTATCAAATTCAGTTTCAAGGCAAGTTCTTGACCATTTCCCCCCCCAAGCTCCTCATGCAGAAATCCTGGAGTTGCTATTGCATGCTAGCCTGCTTTAAAATTGTGACTATCACTTCTAGGGTAATGTCCAAATCTCTTAGGGGGAGATTCTCTGTGATATGTCCTTGGTCTGCCTCACCAAGAGAATCCCTCATTGCTTTCCTCCCCGTACTAAGCAGCCATATCAGCATCCTGGTCGTGTGTGAAGGTACCTGTTGATTTATAATACCATACTTTGGCACGGCTCAGATGCCCTCTCTCTTGCCCCCATTTTGTCTGCCTGACATGTCCCAGCTCAAGTGTCACCTCCTCTGGCATCCTTCCTTGACTCAGGAAGAGATTTCATATCTCCTTCCTTATGTCATTTTTCACCTATGGCATAAATCATTGTTTTATGATTTAATTTATCCATTGCTATATCCTGAGACCCCTGAGGGCGATGGATTTTGTCTTGCTCATCTTCATAGTCCCAGTGAGCACAATGTTGGGCACATATTAATAGTAGAGATCAATAAAGGTTTATTGAATGAACAGAGGAGTGAAGAAAACATGATGGTTTAAATCAGACATTGTGAAGAATGATAGGATCGTGTTAACATATAGAAAGTCTCCACTCTCAGGCACTTAACAGGTACTCAAGAATGGAAGACATTATTACTGTGCATGTTGCCTTTATTATTATTTGGACGTGCTGTGCGGCCTTGGGGATCTTAGTTCCCTGACCAGGGATTGAGCCCATGCCCCCTGCAGTGGAAGCGGGGAGTCCTAACCACTGGACCGCCAGGGAATTCCCGCAAGTTGCCTCTGAAGGGGTGATGGTTTCATCTGGTCCGAAGATGCACTTGATTAGATTTTCTAATAAAATAGAAGTGTTTTTGGCAAACAAAAAGGGGCATTGGTTGGTTGGAGGAGTTGGCATTTATTGCTAGTGGGCTAATATCCTTGTTAGGATATGTACTGTTTGTATTACACTTCTTATAGACCTTTGAAAAATGATAGAGCTTTAAAATGAAATTTTAAATGTAAATATTCTCTCCTTTATGTGCATTGAGAAAGACTTTATATAAAAATAACATCAAAGATTTATTGAGCACTTTGTGCCAAGCTTAGTCTTTTTTGGACAGCTTTATTGAGCTATGACTTACATAACATAAAATTCACTAGTTTTAAGTGTACAATTCAATGAATTTTGGTATATTTACAGAGCTAATCGTCATCACCACGACCTAATTTTAGAACATTTCTGTCACCCTAAAAAGAAAGCTTGTGCCCTTTGCAGTCAGTCACTCCCCATTTTTCTTCCCTCGGCCCCCCGTCACCACTGTGCTACTTTCTGTCTCTTTGAGTTTGCCTTTTCTGGACATTACGTATGTGGAATCATATAATGTGTGGCCTTTTGTGACTGACTTCTTTGATTTATCATAATATTTTCAAGGTTCATCCACGTTGTAGCATGTTTCAGAACTTCATTCCTTTTTATTGATGAATAGCATGCTGCTGGAGCACATTTTATCTGTTCACCAATTCATAGAGATTTCGGTTGTTTCCACTTCTTGGCTTTTATGAACAATATGCTGCTACAAATATTTGTATTTGTGTGCACATTTGTTTTTATTTATGTTGGGTAGATACCTTGATATCTTGGGTAGACATGTCCAATTTTGTTAAAGAGGAATACTGAGGCACAGAGAGTTTAAAAAATTTTCCCAAGGTCACCAGTTATTAGGTGATAGAGTTAGGACTGGAACTCAGGTTGTGAATCAGTGAGATTTTCAATGGCCAATGCTAGTTGCCATCCCATAGGGCCTGAGGAAAGGGCTTAACCTAGCTAAGCTGGAACATGAAAGCAAAGTGTGCAGTGGAAATGAGCTAGCCTCAGAGTGCCAACGCCTGGAGCATATCCCCGCTCTGCGATTGGACGAGCCCCCAAAGCAACAAATATTAACAAGACAAATTAGCCCTTGACGGTTGAAAAACTAATTTTCTCCTCCCACTGGAGGATTTGGAGAGCAATTAGCCAGAAGCCGGGGAGCTGAAATGTCATTAATGGAAAACCAGTTCAAATCAACAAACACTGAATCTCTAGGCTGCGGTAGGGGCCACGGCGAGGGCTGAGATCAGCATCACCCACCTGGGCACGTGGGGTTGGCCCTAGTGGGTGCTGGCATCACCTTGTTGGGCCTGTTGTGCTGGGCCTTAGAGTGAGCTTTGGAAACTTAGAAACATAGGTTGAGAGATGAGCGAAAAGGGAAACCAAGATGATCCACCCTTCTGCAACAGCCTCCTTTCAGGTGGCCCCTTCTCTCTAGTCTCATGCCTCCTCTAGCCCATTCTACCGGGTAGCTCCTCTCTCAGGTCCCCTCTGCGTGTGCCCACAGCACTTGCCAGGCGAGGCAGACTTGTGTGTTTACTTGTCTCCTTCACTCCAGGATGGGGGCAGCGCCTTGCACACCGCAGGTCCTCCAGGACCTAACACAGTTTTGGGCACAGGAAAGAAGGGCTTCACAGTGTAGACCTGGGCTTTGTACCAGCAGGGAGTGTCAGTAACAGAGATTAGAACTAGAGGAGAAATATCTGCTTATTGCCAAAAGAATGAAACAGGCCCAGGCGTTCCCCTCCACGGCAATGGTGGAAATGTCAAGTTGAGGGCCTAAAACCACTGCCCAGGGATTGATCTCCCCACCCCCCGAACCCAATCCCGCCTCATAAATGCTTTGCACAAAAGACACTGACTTTATAAAGCTACATAGCAAAAAATTCCCACATAGGTTAAGTCCAAAAGCCCTGTTTAAATAGACTAAAATTAACAAGAGGGTTTATGGTTTAAGAGGGTTGCAAATGTCATATTATATATAACAGATAAGATTGATTGAGTGCTTACTGTGTGTCAAGTGTACTTCTAAATGCTTGAAATGTATCAATTCAATCCTTAACACAACCCAAAGAGGTAGGTGCTCTTACTATTTCCAATGTTATAGATGAGATCTATAGAGATTATGGGATTTGCCCCAAGTTATACAGCTAGTAAATGGTAGAGGCAGAATTTAAATCTAAGCAGTCAAGTAACAGAGTCTGTACCCTCACCCGTCAGTCAAGGACTGGGATCTCATTAAGCTTCCTGGGCCTGCAGAAAACCTCTCCGGAGCTGTTCCTACTGGATGAGGATAAGGTACAAACTCAGCCTCTCTACATCTGCCTCCAGCTTAGGTCTCCGGCCTTGAAGCAGGATCTCCTCAGGTCCCCTCTGTGCTGCCCTCACCAGATACTTTACTTTTCCTTGAAAAATGCTGCAAACTCTCATGCCTTTCTACCTCACCTTTTGTGGTGCCAGCAAACTCCAAGTTTAAATGTTACCTCCTTTCACCTCTCCTCTCCCTCCAGGCAGAAATAGCCAGCCCTCACCCATATTCTCACGATGATGGGCGATGTGCATATATGCCTCTAGCGCATACTCACTGCATCTCTCTGAGGCTAATGCCGTATGTGTCTGCCCCCTAACTAGATTTGAGACTGGGGGTTTCTTGAGGATAAGCATTGTGTCTGCTCTTGAGGCCAGCTCATCAGAGACAAAAATTCAATGAAACATCAGTCTAACCACCAAAAACACTGACAAGTAATTTATACCTTATCTAACTCTGGCAAATAATGTTGAAGGGAAAATCCCATTTACAATGCAGAGGATATACTTCGCTATCTCTCAGCCCCAAATCTCTGTCCCCCAAATCTCTCTCCACTTTCTCTACATGCTCACGGAGAACCCAGCTTTGGTTGGGTTTTGCCTGTCTTGCCTCATAGCCTCTCCCCTTCTGGATCTTTTCTATCTCTTAGGCCAGCAACGTTCTGTCCTTTTCCATGTGAATTCAGTCAGCCCCTCTGGCTTCCTCAGTCCTAGCCTCCCTCTCTATTCTCTCCCCACTGCAAGGTGCAGAAAAGGACTGGGTTTCGTGGGGTGGGGCGGGGGGAGGCTATGACTAGTAAAGGGTTTATATTTCTCTCCATCACACCTGCCTGTGTGTCCTCAGCTGTTAACTCAGAGCCCGCACATCACTGGTGCTCCTGAGACTGACTTTTCTTCCCCTTTTCCTCTCCCTCCCTTTGGGAAAAAGCCCAAATGTGTCCAAAGCCTTCCACAAGTTGGTCCCAATATTCCTTCCCCTCTCTACCTCCCACTTCTTCCTAACAGAGTTCTTAGCTTCAAACAAGCGGCCCCAGGGCTCCATGCATGCATTTTTCTACCTCCCTGCCCACTTTTGCTGTCTTTTCTCTTTGTCCTCTTTTCCCTCCATACTCCCTGCTCCTCAACACCTCTGCTGCTCCAGACCTTGGTATCTTTCAGTCCAACTTTGCCTGGACTGCTGGCACCATCACGCCCCACCCCGCTGTCCCTGGGATCACCCCTTGTGGCCAGCACCATGCCTCCTATCTTATGGTGTTGTCTGAATCATGGCTTTCTCATTAGTGGCTCAAAATGATTTTTTTGAGCTTTTTTATTGCCGCAATTAGACTGCAACTTAAAAAAAAAACCAGCAGAAGTGATTTAATTGAACAGCAAGCTTAAATAATAAGCACCCCAAGAAGGTATTACTGTATGTCAACAAATTTTAGGTGCATGATAAGACACATCTGACTTGTGAGAAGTTAATATGTGAAAAAATGTGTGTCTTAGATGAAATATGGTGTTATTTCTATGCTACAGATGCACAGTAAGTGAGATTTAACACTTTTCCAGGCCCACTGGCTGGCTTGCTGTACCCTGAATGCCCCAGCCAGCTGTGCTCCCGGGTTTTCGCCCTTGCTGCCCCTTTTTCCTGGCATGCTCTTCCTGCCAGGCTTATTCCCTCACGTCCTTCAGGTCTTTGCTTAAATGTCACCTTCTTGGTGACACCTTCCTTCCCCCTATTTAACATTGCAACACTCCCTCCCCGATTTTTTCTTTCACACTGATTTTTCTCCATAGCTTTTATCACCGGCTGACATTTTATCTCTTACTTATTTGTTTATTGCCAGTGTACTTCCACTAGAATGTCAGCTCTAAGAGGGCAGGGATTTTGTTGGTGGCTGTTGTCTTCAGTGTCTAGAACAGTGCCTGACACATAACAGGCCGTCAGGAAGTATTGTTGAACGAATCGAGCTGGAGCTTCATCACATCAGGGACTGTGTTTTTGCTCATCACTTAGATCCCTGGTGCCTCGCATAGTAGCTGGCAAGCAGTGGGCCCTCAATAAATATTAGTCAATAAATAGGGGATGTGTGAAGCGCCGATGAACTAGGTAACTTGCTTCAGGACATCCAGCTTCGCAAGGGGAAGAGCAAGGAGGCCAGTTCTGCTGATTTCGGGTCCTTGTGTCCCACCGGATAGTGACTAAGTGTCCTATTTTCAGGAAGGGGCTTTTATGAAGAGACTTTCCCCTGGCCTTTCCAATGCGCACGGCTTTGCACATTGTGTGGCTGCAATAAATATTTACAATGCGTTTTAACCCAGAGTGTTACTGCAACTAGGCCACAGGCGCTTCGGTTCCTCAGGGGTAAAACGGGCATGCGGGTGTCCGAGGGCCCCTCAGAGAAGTAGTGAACAAACAGCACAAAGCGCTTCCCCCATCTAAAGGGCTTTCCCAAACCCAGGCCAAAGGGCTTTCTGACCTCTTCAGCACGTTGACCACGACTCTTTACCTCGCTTTTCCGGGCCGGAGGACCTTTCCTGCCGATCTCCCCTCCTCTAGCCGAGGGACTGGTGGGGAACGCGAGGAAGGGAAGCCCGCCCCTCCACCGCCCTGTGCGGATGTCCGCGGCGCGCGAACAGCCGCGAGGGGTCCCCCTCCCCAGCACGGAGCCCGGCGGGGCGCGCGGGTGCGGGGGGCGCGCGGTGGCTCCACGCGGCGATGCGCGCGCGCGCCTGCCTCGCCCGCCTCGCCTCCCGCGCCCGCTCGGGTGGCTACGTGCTTTCTTTGTCAATGAGGCGCCGCTCTGAGCTGCAGTAACACTCTCGGCCCGGGAGCCGGAGCCGCAGCTGGAGCCCGAGCCCGAGAAAGCGAGCGAGGAGAGCGCGGCGGAGAGGCTGCAGCCGGCGGCGGGAAGGAGGGCCCCGAGCGCGCCCAGCGGCTGCCGGCCCCCGCGGCTCGCAGCCTCGCCCCCCCCAGTCTGCGGGAGCCCGCCCGCCCGGGGGTGGGGGCTCCGGGCGGCGCCCGTCCCACCTTCGCTGCCCCGGGCGCGCCGGCGCGCGGCGACGGGCACCGTGGGAACCCCGGCCCGCTCCCGCCGCGGCTCCATGCGGCCCCGGCCCCTGCGCGAGTGAAGCCGCGGCTCCGCGGAGCTCGCTCCTGGCGCGGCAGCACGAGCCAGCGAGTCGCGCCGCCCCGCGCCCCCGCCCTCCGGCGCCCGGGCCGTGGCCGGAGATGCCCGGTGAGGACCGGGGCGCCGAAGGCTGGGCTCCCCGGAGCGGTGCGGAGCGAGGCAGTGGCCTGGATGAGTGAAGCGTCCCCATGGCTCGGCAGGAGGCGAAGCCCCAGGGCCCGAGGGAAGATGGGCCGGAGGTGCGGAGGCGCAGGGGCCGGATCCGGGCGTGCGGGCTCGGCCGGGCTGGCGGGGGAGCCGCGCGCTGCCCGGGCGTGAGGGGCCCCCGGGCTGCCGGGTCCCAGGATGCGCCGCCGCTGCCGCCGCCGCTGCTGCTGCTGGGACTCCTGCTGCTGGCGGCCCTCCCGGAGCACTGCCTGGCCGACTCGGGTAAGCACTTGGCGGCTGCTTTGTGCCCGCGGAGGTTTCTGGAGGAGCGGGGCTGCCCGTCGGGGCCGGCACCTGACCGGGTGGCGGTGGATGGAGAGGTCTTTGCAGCACCGGCGCTAGGATTTCCCCCGCCCTTTGCTGCTGCAACAGCAGGCGGACTGTCAGAAATCTGTCTACCGGGAAGGCACCGTTGGGCGGGGAAGTAAAAAGAAGTGCATTCGCATCTTTCTTCTGGACAAGTGGCAGGTCCTTCCTAGTGATCCCCAAGGCACGCTTCATTTAGATAAAGATATGCTGTGTTTAGGACACCTGAAAAGGGATGTGTTTTAGTAGAACACACAAAGTGGGGACGTCTACTATGTTTTGGGCTCCCTGACGGTTGTCCACTTTGTTTTAACTGCACGAAATGACCCAGAGAGTTTTAGGCAATTCCCGTGTCGGCGTTTTCCTCTCTGTCTTGACAGGAGACTCCTTTTTCTTTTGGGATAGAGGTACCTAAAATAATTGCTTGCATCTTGCAAAGGGATCGAGTATATAATCCACTGTTTGCAGGAGGTTAGTTAAAAATAACCACGCTTGGCTCTTTTGACTCCCAAGAATCCTCAGGAAATAGATTTCTGTAATTTCTTGGGCGGTTTAAAAAAATCTGTTGTAACTATTTAGGGGGAATTATTTGGCTAATGTTCTTCAAAACTTCCTGTGGGGTCAGCAATTGCCTTTGAAATAAGAATGATTACTATGGCACTTGTGAAGGGCAGGCTTTTGTTTGTGAAATTCTGGGCTCTTGGTACATTTCATTTATCAAGGAATATAGCCCTTGCTTCAGCCAGTATGCTTCTGTACTTCTGTGGTTTTTAGCAAGGATTGAAGAGGACTGTTTTTTTCCCCAGTGTGCCTCGTCCCCCAAATTAGATTAAATCTCCTAATTATGAAGGAGTTCACACTGTTTTAGATAAGAGGGTTTCAGGTTAAAAACATTTCCTGTCTTCAACAGCTTCATTCAAAGCCCATTTTCCTTTGATTCACTTACAAGGTCACTGACATGAGGTGTCTATGTGTGCAAGTTGCTCTCCAGGAATTGTCTCTTGTGATTATAGTGGTGAGAAAGTTCAGTAATCTTTGGATGTGTGCCCGAGACCCGGGAAAACCTCCGAAACACTTTAGCCCCCAGTTTTTATGCCTCTAGCAGTTTTTAGTGATGTGTATTTGATGGTTAAAAGGTAAGTTCTGAGTCAGACACATGTAATTACCTTAGTATTCACTAGATCAGAAACACTTTGAGTTTTTATTTAAAATGAATGAGATCCTTAATAGTTTTGTAAACAGTTTCTGAGATACCAGCTTTTGGATGTTCTTCATTTGAGTGCAGATACCAAAATCTGTTCAACCATTTGTAATATGTGAAATCTAGATTTTATGTATTTATTCTATTCGGCCTGATATGTCAGATGATTTCCTCTGATCAGCTTTGAATTTCTGACCTCTCTTCTGACCTTTGTACATTGCCCCTTCTCAACCTCTGTGACTTTTCTTGGCTCTTCTTTCAGACTACCAGAGCCTGACTTAGGGGACTTCTGTTCTGTATCTTTTATTTTTAGCCCTGATGTCCTTTTCCTTTTTTCTCTTAGTGTGGTGATCCTGGGGTTCGCTAGGAAAGATGCTTTGATTTAAATGATGGTAAAAACCAGTAGTCCTCTGTCTTCTTCCTTCTCATTGGACTGACTCGTTGCATCCTCTGTGCTTTTTGGGTGTTCTTTCTGCTGTCACTCTTGATGACCAATTTCCCGTGGTCCAGCTCACCTGTGGATCCAGAGTCTACTACCGGTTTCCATGGTTTCCTGTGTGTTTGCCTCTGATTCAACTACATGACTTGTTTCTCTCTCAATGGAAGCGTTAACGTTGGACTCCCTATCTTGCCTCCTGCCTGCTTTCATTTGCTCTCTGATTTCTACCTGAGGCAGCTTTACTGCAGGGTGAGTGAGTCCTGGACCTGATGCAGGGAGTCCCAAGGGGTTTGTGGAGGAAGCAGTGTCAGGAGGGAGGCAGGAGAACAGCTGACATTTTCCTGAGACCTTTGACTTTCAACAGACTCCCTGGTTTTGAACTTTTTCTGAGGCACAGCTGCTGCTTGGTGCTGCCACTCGCTGTAGAGTGAGTCTGAAGCCGGGTTGCATGAGAAGCCAAACGCTAATTCTAAGATCCCCCTGAATGTGCTAGCTTGCTACAGTCATGTCATTTGCATGGTTGCTGCATCTTGTTTTCTAAGCAAGTCTAAGCCAGACATTTACCTTGGCTGACAAATAGGTAAAAATAGGTTGGTTTCTGGACAGTGCTATAGGACCTTTGTGTCCTGGAGCCCCTGCAGTGTGTCCCCAGCCCACCTCCACCCGCTCCACCCCAAATTCTTTTGATTTAATATTCCCGAGGAATTGGGGTTCCTTCTCAAGGCTGCTGTCTTGAATGTCCTCTCTCGGACTTCCTCTCCTAACTTCCATCTCCAGGAAACCCTTGCTCCCTGACTTCTATTTTGCATGTGGGAGACTGGTGTGGAAAAGAAGGTTCTTTGCAGAAGCAAGCTCTGACATCTCCCCATTCTCTTTTGCCCTCTGAGGCTCTGGGCAGGTTTGGTAAAGTTCAAATTTGACTTCCCGATCTTCTTAACTACTGATCTTCCATTCAGTTCATGTCAGTAAACATTTCCTGTGTGTCTTTTAGGTGCAGGTGCAGTGCTCATTCCTTAATGTGACCTGGCCTCTCTGGGCCTCAGTTCTCTTGTCTGTAAAATGGGGATAATAATAGCTCCAATCTGATTGGGTTGTTGTGAAGATTCAATGAGTTAATATATCCGAAGTGTTTAAAACAGTGTTTGGTACATAGTAAATGCTCTGTGAATGCTAGCTGTTCTTATAAAATTGACTGAACATTTACTCTGTCCAGGTGCTGTGCTGGGGCAGGGGATACAGACATGCATAAGGGTCAGACAGTTTGTAGAAACCCCTCATGAATAGGGTGATCCGCATCCTTGAACTCTGATACTGTGTGGTCAGAGCAAATAAAATGAAGGCACAGGTAATTCTGGAAGACCGGGAACTTTGGAGGATGAGTAGGTGTTGGCAGGGTTGATGGTAGCATTTCAGGCAGAGGAGAAGTAAAGGGTTCTTTACTTCTGTGGCCAGAAGCACAGGATGCTATAGGGAGGAGTACCCTGGACTCTCTCACTGCCCTTGAGCTTTCTCAAGCCCTCCTCACAGGCGCTCCACCCCCCTGGCCCTCCTCTGCTTCTCCCACCAACTTATAAGTTCCTGATTTATCTTTGTTTCCCTCTTGCCTGTTACAATGCCCAGGACAGAGTAGGTACTCATTAAAGTTTCAGCCTTCTTTCACTCCTATTCCCTTAGTTTGGCTGATTCTGTTAGATGTTAGAATAATTATCTCATCTAAGTAATCCACAGCAAGTTGTTAATGACTGCTTTATTCAGGGAATGTATTTGCATTTTGAAAGAATCTCTAATTGAGCACAATATATGGGGGATAATTTTGACCTAGGATGTCATTTTTACCCCTCTCCAACATTTTGTACATCATCAGATTGGAGTCCCATTCGAAACAGGTGCAACAGTTCATGTGTTCATTCATTCATTCATCCATCCATCCCTCCATCCATCCATTCATTCAATGTATCTTGAGTACCTCAGCTTTTTGAGGTTACAGTAATGAAAGAAAACAAGCTCCCATTCTCATGGCAGTTAGGAACTAGCCCAGTGCTTTCCAGACTTTACTGTGCATGTGAATCACTTGAAGATCCTGTTGCAGATTCTGATTCAGTAAGTCTGGGATAAGGCCTGCGGTTCTGCATTTCTAACAAGCATCAGGGTGATGCTGATGCTGACCCCACTTTAAGTAGCAAATGAAAATAAACGAATAAATGTAGGTTGGATGGTGGGAAGAAAAATAAATCAGGGTAAGAGGATAGCAAGAGGCTGATGTCTAAGTGCATGTGTACCCTCACGCATGTGCTTGGTTATCTAGAGTGTTGGGGGATGTCCCCCATGTTGAGGTGACATTTGAGTAGGTACCTAAAAGTGGATATCTGGGGAAAGGTATTCAGGCAGAGGGGAAAGCAACTGTAAAGGCCTTGAGGAGAGACTGTGTTTGGGATGGTTGGGGAACAGCAGGGAACATGTGGAATTGAGTGAATAGGGGGAAGGTGGTAAGAAATGACGTTGAAGTGGGAGCTGGGCCCACATCATATAGGACTTTTTGACAAAGTGAAAACTTGGTATTTTACTTTGAATGAGATTAAGCAAGAGGTGACGTGATCTGACTTCAGTTTTAGAAAAATGCCCATGGCTATCATGGGGACAAAAGACTGTAAGGTCGGGACTTCCCTGGTGGCACAGTGATTAAGAATCTGCCTGCCAGTGCAGGGGACACAGGTTTGAGCCCTGGTCTGGGAAGAACCCACATGCCACGGAGCGACTAAGCCCGTGCGTCACAACTACTGAGCCTGTGCCCTACAGCCCAAGAGCCACAACTACTGAGTCCACATGCCACAACTACTGAAGCCCACATGCCTAGAGCCCGTGCTCCACAGCAAGAGAAGCCACTACAATGAGAAGCCTACGCACTGCAGTGAAGAGTAGCCCCCCGTTGCTGCAACTAGAGGAAAGTCCGCATGCAGCAATGAAGACCCAATGCAGCCAAAAATAAATAAAAATTAAAAAAAAAAAAAGACTGTAAGGTCAAGGGTGGAAATGGGGAGACCAGGTAGGATGGCTTAGACAGTGGGGAGAAGTGGTTAGATTTTGGACATCTTTTGAAGATGGAGCTAATAGAATTTTCTCATGGATTAGAGGTGGGGTGGGAGAGAAAGAGAGGAACGAATATGGCTCCAAGGTTTTTGGCTCAAGCAACTGGAGGTTGAAGTTGCCATCGAGATGGGGAAGGTTGCAGGAGGCTCAGGATTTGGGTAGGAAATAAAGAGTTGGTTTTGGGTTTGTTAAGGTTGAAATGTTTATTAAACATCCAAGTGGAGATGTCAGATAGCCAGTTGAACAAAGTAGTCTGGAATCCCAGGCCGATATTGGGTCCAGAGATATAAATTTGGGAGCCATCAGCATGCAACTAAGCAAGAAAGTATAGAGAAGGGGGAGAGCTCAGCAATGAGACCTGGGATACTTCAGCATTTAGGGGTTCAGGAGACGGGGGACCAGCAAAAGAGACTGAAGAAGGCTAGATGGGGACTAGCAATGGATGTTGTATTTAGAGATGTGGAGATGTTTGGTGGCCCTAAGAGTGGAGGGGACAAAAGTCTTGCTACAATGGGTTCAAGAAAGAAAGGAAGAAGAGAAATCGGAGACAGTAAAAAAGACAACTCTTTTAGTCTTTTTTATAAAGGAAAGCAGAGACATAGGGGAGGTGGGTCAAAAGAGGGTTCAGATGGGTTATAATTACATTATATTTGTACTTTCTCATTTTTTTTTTCCAAAAGGATTTTATTTATTTATTTTCTTTTGAAGTTTTGAATTTTATTTTATTTATTTTTTTATACAGCAGGTTCTTATTAGTCATCCATTTTATCCACATCAGTGTATACATGTCAATCCCAATCTCCCAATTCATCACACCACACCGCCCCCCGCCTCCGCCGCTTTTCCCCCTTGGTGTCCATACGTTTGTTCTCTACATCTATGTCTCTATTTCTGCTCTGCAAACTGGTTCATCTGTACCATTTTTTCTAGGTTCCACATACATGCATTAATATACGATATTTGTTTTTCTCTTTCTGACTTACCTCACTCTGTATGACAGTCTCTAGATCCATCCATATCTCAACAAATGACCCAATTTCATTCCTTTTTATGGCTGAGTAATATTCCATTGTATATATGTACCACATCTTCTTTATGCATTCGTCTGTCGATGGGCATTTAGGTTGTTTCCATGACCTGGCTATTGTAAATAGTGCTGCAATGAACATTGGGGTGCATGTGTCTTTTTGAATTATGGTTTTCTCTGTGTATATACCCAGTAATGGGATTGCTGGATTGTATGGTAATTCTATTTTTAGTTTTTTAAGGAACCACCATACTGTTCTCCATAGTGGCTGTATCAATTTACATTCCCACCAACAGTGCAAGAGGGTTCCCTTTTCTCCACACCCTCTCCAGCATTTGTTGTTTGTAGATTTTCTGATGATGCCCATTCTAACTGGTGTGAGGTGATACCTCATTGTAGTTTTGATTTGCATTTCTCTAATAATTCGTGATGTTGAGCAGCTTTTCATGTGCTTCTTTGCCATCTGTATGTCTTCTTTGGAGAAATGTCTATTTAGGTCTTCTGCCCAGTTTTGGATTGGGTCTTTTGTTTTTTTAATATTGAGCTGCATGAGCTGTTTATATATTTTGGAGATTAATCCTTTGTCCGTTGATTTGTTTGCAAATATTTTCTCCCATTCTGAGGGCTGTCTTTTGGTCTTGTTTATGGTTTCCTTTGCTGTGCAAAAGCTTTGAAGTTTCATTAGGTCCCATGTGTTTATTTTTGTTTTTATTTCCATTACTCTAGGAGGTGGATATAAAAATATCTTGCTGTGATTTATGTCAAACAGTGTTCTTCCTATGTTTTCCTCTAAGGGTTTTATAGTGTCTGGTCTTACATTTAGGTCTCGAATCCATTTTGAGTTTATTTTTGTGTATGGTGTTAGGGAGTGTTCTAATTTCATTCTTTTACATGTAGCTGTCCAGTTTTCCCAGCACCACTTATTGAAGAGACTGTCTTTTCTCCATTGTATATCTTTGCCTCCTTTGTCATAGATTAGTTGACCATAGGTGCGTGGGTTTATCTCTGGGCTTTCTATCTTGTTCCATTGATCTATGTTTCTGTTTTTGTGCCATGTACTTTCTCATTTTTTAACATTAAAGATGTATAGCAAGAGTGTTTGATTGGGTGGGCTTTTTTTTCCAGGTATAGATAATCCAATAAAATATATTTAGACTTTTTACTCTCAGTATTAATTATTAGTGCTTCAAAGATACTTGCAAGATGTCCCAAACTTGCCTCCCTTTCCTTCCCATCCCACACACGAAGTAAAGAAGAAGATTTTGGGACTAATGAGTCTGTGCTTTTAATATAGACATCAAACAGAAGTCAGATGTCCCCTCCTTGCCCCTCACCCTTCTCTAAAACCGAACATCACTGTGGAAACGGAGATACTGAAATTCTTCTGAGAGAATCTCTCAGAAGCCTACTTATCTCAAGTCTTGAATTACTAGAATATGATCTGAGAATATTCAAAATGAATGTGCACTTTTCCTTTTTCATTTTCATTAACCTTCAAGCCCTTATTGAAGGCTTTCTTGTGGTTTTCTTTCTTTCTTTTTTCTTTTTTTTAAACAAACAACAACTCCACTCTTCTCCAGACAAAAATGAATAGTTGGAATGACCCTAAAACATTTTCGTTGCTTGACAACACATTACAGGGGATTTCTAAACGCACAGAGGGACACATTATTCTAGGTCACGGGATGGCTGCCTTGGATGGTGGCTCCCCGTGGGGACTCCAGGACCAAAGGAGCAGCTGGCAATCCAGGTATTGGAAATGTCAGTTATTGTAGCCGATAGGATGGTGACAAGTGAGTCACACTGATTTGATGGTATTTATCAAGCACCTGGCATATGCCAGGTCAAACTCTTCCCTAAATCCTGGAGGTATAGTGGAGACCAAGCCAGGCCTGGCCCCTGCCCTCAAGCAGCCTGTAGCCCAGGACAAGAAATCCTTACTCAGTGGCAGGTTGGTAAGGTACCTCTGGGTCAGGAGGGAGGATATGGCGAGACAGAAAGTACCTGCCTTGTCCAAAGAGGCGGTCTCTGCCCAGCTGCAATGAGGCTCAGGGTGCCAAAGTTCTGACTTCTCAAAAAAAGCCAGATCTTTACTTCAAATCTTGTTTTCAAATGTCACCAACGAATTCAGAGTTTTGAAATGTCATGCTGTACGAAAAGCACACCCAGGAGCCACCACTCGTCTTTTTTAAAGTCAAGTTTAATTAAGGTGTAAATTACATACAGTAGAAGTCACCCTTTTTAGGCGTTCTGCATGACGGGTTTTGACAGAAGCATACACTCACGGTTCCACAACCACAATCCAGATATAGACCATTTCCGTACTTTCCAAAAATTCCCTCCTGCTCCTTTGCAGTCAGTCTTCTCCCCCAACAATCGAGTACCTGGCAAGCACCAATCTATTCTCTGCCCATATAATTTTGCCTTTAACTGAAGGTCATATAAATGGAATCATACAGTATGTAATGTTTTGTGTCTGGCTCCTTTCATTGAATGTAATGCTCCTGAGAATCATGTATGTCATTGCACCTCTGGTCCTGTCCTTTTTATTGCCATGTAGTATTCCATTGCACCACAGTTGCTTATCCACTTGCCAGTTGATAGACATTTGGGTTGTTTCCAGTTTTGGGCATAAAAGGCTTTTGTGTGGGCAGTTTTCATTCTCTTGGGTAAATACCTAGGAGTGTGATTTCTGGGCCATATGTTAGGTATGTGTTTAACCTTATAAGAAACTGCCAAATCCTTTCCCGAAGTGGCTGCATAATTTTGTATTCTTATGTATGTGAGTTCTAGTTGCTCCTCTGTATCCTCACGGGCACTTGGTTTTGTCAACTTTTTTTAAAATTTAAATTTCAGGTATTCCAATAATTTTTTAGTGGTATCTCGTTATAATTTTAGTTTGCACTTCTCTAATTACTAATGATGTTATTGTCTCATATCTTTACATCTTCTACGTGCCATTTATATTTCTACTTTGAAGTGCCTATTGAAGTCTTTTGCCTATTTAAAAAGATGGATTGTTTGTTTTCTTATTACTGAGTTTTGAGCTTTCTTTATATATTCTGGATACAAGTCCTTTATCAGATGTGGTTTTTTGCAAATATTTTCTCCCAGTCTGTGTGGTTTTTCTTTTCATTTTATCAACAGTGTTTTCCAAAGAACAGAAGTTTTAAATTTTGAGTAGTTCCAGTTTATGAACATTTAAATTTAAGGCTTGTATTTTTTGTGTGCTGGGATAGAAATATTTGCCTATTCCAAGTTTACAAACATTCATGATTTCTTCTAGAGGTTTTATAGTTTTTGGTCTGTGGTCTGTTTCACGCTAATTTTTGTATATGGTGCAGGGTAAGAGTTGAGGTTAATGTTTTTTTCATTTGGATGCTTTATTGTTCCAACACCATTTATTGAAAAGATTATCCTTGCTCCATTGAATTGCCTTGGTACCATATATTTGTGGGTTTATTTCTGGACTCTAGTCTAGTCCAGTGATCTATACTTTTCTCCTTATGCCAGTGCAACAGTGTCTTGATTTCTCTAGCTTGGAGTTTCTTAACCTTGGCACTACTGACATTTTGGGCTGGGTAATTCTTTGTTGTGGGGGACTGTCCTGTGCACTGTAGGATGTTTGCAGCATTCCTGGCCTCTGCCCAGTAGATGCCAATAGCTACCCCCCCATCCCCAGTGTGACAACCAAAATGTCTCCAGACATTGCTAAATGTCCCCTGCAGGATAAAATTTCCCCCCGTTGAGTTCCATTGCTCAAGCTTTATGGTAAGTCTTGAAATCAGGTAGTATGAATCCTCTAACTTTCTTTATTTTCAAAATCTTTTTGGATATTCTAGGACTTATGCTTTTCCATATAGATCTTAGTATCTTCTCATCCATCTCTGTAAAAAAAGAGAATTTTCATTGGGATTTCATTGAATCTAGGTCAATTGGAGAAGATTGATAGCTCAACCATATTGAATTTTTTGACCCAGGAACATATCTCTCTCCATTTATTTAGGTATTCTTTCTTTTCTTTCATCAATGTTTTATAGTTTTCAGCATATGAATTTTGTACATATGCATTTCATGTTTTTCAATGCTTTGGTAAATAGTACTTTAAAAATTTCTTTGTTAGTATATAGAAATATGATTTTAAAAATATTAATCTTGTATCATGTGACACTTCTAAACTCACTTTAGTTCTAGTAGCTTTTTATAGACTCTTTGGGATTTTTCTAAATAGAAAATCATGTTATCTATGAATAGAGAGTTTTATTTCCTTATTTCAAATCTGTATGCCTTTTATTTTTTTGTCTTGCCTTATTGCACTTGCTAGAACTTCAAGTACATTGTTGAATAGGAGTGGGGAGAGTGGACATCTTTGCCTTGATCTCCTAGTCTTGGAGGGAAAACATTCACTGTTAAGTATGGTGTTAGCTGTAGTTTTGTTTTTGTTTTTGTTTTTTTGTAGAGGCCCTTTGTCAGGTTGAGGAAGTTCACATCTATTCCTAGTTTGCTGTGAATTTTTATCATGAATGAGTATTGAATTTAGTTAAATGTAGAATTGGTAGAATTGGTATTATTTCTCCCTTTAGACCTATGGTCTTAAAAATGAGAAGATTCCTCAAGGGTTTCTTTAGTAAAATAAAAAGTGTCATGTACCTCTAGTACATTTCCTCATTTTCAGGGGTGCCAGTGGACACTTCCTAGACATTAGAACAGAGTTTGGTTTCAGGTCTAGAATGGCCTGGGTGAGGGGAAATTGTGTTGGATGAGTTCAGGAAATGGGTCACCCGTCGCTGACTGTTTGCTGTTTATCAAGTCACTTTTTGGGGCCTTAGTTTTCACATCTGTGAACAAAAACCTCAGGATCTTCCCTTCTTCCGTCATTACCCTGGGTATGTGTTTATGAGCCCTAAGCAGATGTTTTGGTGGGTTATACCAAGCCTTTTCTTACCTCTTCCTATATTAGTGGCAAGCCAAGTCACGGACCCTCATTCTGCAAAGGGAAGAATTTTCCCATGGTTTTCTGTCATGGTTCCAACCTGAAGCTCAGACAAATGTTGGCTTTTTTAAAAAAATAAATTTATTTATTTATTTATTTATTTTTGGCTGTGTTGGGTCTTTGTTGTTGCGTGTGGCTTTCTCTAGTTGTGGCGAACGAGTGCTACTCTTTGTTGTGGTGCGCGGGCTTCTCATTGTAGTGGCTTTTCTTGTTGCGGAGCATGGGCTCTAGGTGAGTGGGCTTCAGTAGTTGTGGCACGTGAGCTCAGTAGCTGTGGTGCATGGGCTTAGTTGCTCCGCCGCGTGTGGGTTCTGACTGGACCAGGGCTCAAACCCATGTCCCCTGCATTGGCAGGCGGATTCTTAACCACTGCGCCACCAGGGAAGCCCCAAATGTTGGCTTATCTTTAATCTTCATTGGCTTTTAAAAATTGTAAAAGTAATATACACAGTACTTTATTAAATTCAAGTAATGCACAAGGTATGTAGCAAAATGAAAAAGGCCCTGTTGGCTCCCTTGCTATTTCCGAGAGTCGTGTTGTCAAGCAAATATGGTAGGTCCTTCCAGATCTTTTTTCATACAAATATTTATATACATATCCTCACTTAATTTTTTTAAGATATAAAGGGTATAATATTTAATACCTTTCTCTTTTCATTTACCACTGTATTGTGGCCCTCTTTCCATGTGAAGTAAATTTTGTCATAAGAGAATTTGAACTTCTTCCTGAAACACAGAAAAGCCCTTATTATAAAAGATAACAATTTTAAAACCACAGATTGGATTCAAACCTACAGAGTTAAAATGTCATCATTAGGCCATTCTTCCTCTTTTCTCTACTCTTTGGCTTCCTTCCTTTGAAAATACTTCCACACATGTTTAAGGAAAATCATGGACCCTTTTAAACACTGAATAGAACGGGGATAAACACTGTGTATAAATCAATTAATGCAGATGTAAATCGGGCCAAGGAGCTGCCTCAAGCTTCAGCCCAAGGTCATTGCTGCACCTGCCATCTGTCCACTCAGGCGAGACTTTGCCTAATGCCTCCTAACCACAAGAGGGGAATTTGATTTTGATTTAGATTTATATATGTTAAATCTATTCTTAGCTTGAAAGAAAACTTCCTGACATCAGAAACACAAAATGGCTTTGGTATTTATGCAGTGCCAGTAAATAGGAAGGTCTAGGATATTTCTCACTTTACTCTTTCGACGTGAAATATGGAATTAAGTGCTAGAATGAAACCAGGACTCCTGGACCTACCCCTCTACTTCTGTCCCTGCTTGTGAATGCTGCTCCTCAGTCACTTGTCTTTTTGTTTACCAAACGTCAAGAGTGAACCAAGGGAGCCTGAAGAAAAATGTGTCTGAGAAGAAAATGTGTTGCAATTAATAGTGCAGCTTGTGTCTGAGAAGAAAATGTGTTGCAATTAATAGTGCAGTTTCTAAGTCCTTGTTGAAAAGAGCTGAACCAAAATATCTCTAAACCTGCAGACATTACTACTACTCACATTATCAAATGTGAGTCTTTGTTTTGAAAAGGGCAAGAGGATCTGGATTATGAGCACTTTTGGAATATAATTGACCTGGATGGAAGTGTATTACAAAATCACTGCCACAGAGCTGTCTTTGGCAGTTTCCTCTTATTTTAGTAATACTGGAGGTGAACACACGAATCAACCTGGTGAATCCCAGGGAAATTAAACCTTTTTTTGAGTGGGATGGAGAATGAGTTCTTGTCTCTAGTCCAGCAATAGAAATGACACTCGAAACGAGTGTTTCCCCATTCTTATGGCTAACGTGGTATATTTACTATTCCCTACGGGGATACTCATCCTCAGAGTTTGGTAGAGCACGTCACAGTTGTAGAAGTTTTCATTCTTGTTTCCTGTTTGAATCTCATATCACTCCTAAGAGAGGGTTGAGGAAGTAATTTGCTAAAGGTCACACAGTGGTCCAGGGATTTTTTTCATTAGTCTGTGATTTAGGGGACAGATTACCTAGCTACTCAACTAAAACTAGCTCAAGTATGGGGCTCCAGGCCACAGGGAAATCTCATGTGACAGATTTGGAATAGGAATGAAATACAGCGGGGTCACGTGGACAGTATAACTCATTGATAGAAATAAGAGCTAACATTTTTGAGCATTTACTCCTTGTATCAGCTCATTTGATTTTCGCAACAACCCTGTGAGGTTGGTTCTGTTGTGACCCCTGGGTTTCAGGTGCAAGGAGTGAGGCAAAAAGCAACTTAACGGTAATGTATTCAGCGTCGCACAGCTAAGTGTCAGAGGTGGGCTTTGAACCCAGGCAGTTTGATTCCATGGCTCTCACTCCACTTCATTATGTTGCCTTTCTTGACAGTGGGAGGCTGAGGTTACTGGCTTTGTGTCCCTGGACCCGGGGGCCTCTCGTCTCTCTTGTCCTGCAGGCTGGGTCTGTCCATCTGCCTCTTTCTGCAGACTGGCTTTCTCTGCTTACCTGCAGCTTCTGGGTTCCCCCGTAACTAAACTTCGCAGGTGGCTTCGCTTGCTGTGGTGCTCCCTGCAACCAGAGCTGACAAGCCTTTTCCATGTAACTGCCCACCCTCCAGTCTCTGTCCCAGGTCTCTATTTCCCAAGAGGGAAAATCAGGCTGCCATAGTCTGGCCAAAAAAGTAAGGAGTCTACCCCTCATCTGATCAGCAGAGGCCAGAGGTGAAAAGGCTGGTGGTTCAAAAATGCCCTCCTAGGCTGAGCCCTCCTTCAGCCTTGGCAGCGGGTAGAGCGCAGTTTTAAATGAGGTGTATGGATAGGGCAAACTTCCCCAAATTCATCTCTTTCCTCATGACAGTAGAAAGAGGCTCATGTGCTGGCTTTTATGAAAAATGACGATGACAAGTGGCCTGATTGATAGAGTTGACCAATTTTCATGGTATAAATGCTGTCACCGTGGCTGATTTCAAGCTACCGATGTGACAATGGATTTGGGAAGAGATGCTCATGGTTGGCTGAGCGCCAAGATGATCCTTTCCATCTACGGACTGGATGCAGGACGGCTTACACAGTAAGTGCAGGATGTCTCCAAGGAGTCTGAAGTGTAGGCTAGCCAACTAGGTGGGCTTATAATTATGTAACAGGGAAGAAGATTTCAAGGAAGAGAGGGTGGAAATTAGGTTTGGCTCAGGCAGCCTGAAATAACTTGTTGCCCTAAGTGTGGCATCTGCTAGGCACACGGGGATGCTTTCTAAAAAATTGCAACTTCCTTTGCCTGCGGTGTCTCACTTGTGACATATAATGAATGCTTTCACTGATTTTAAGATGCCAGACCTCATTTTCTTGGAGGGGCATTGGTCTAGCACCGAAAGGTATAGTTTTTCCTTGCTTCTCTAAGTCAGCACTTCCACCTCGTTTGCTGGTGTCATTAATGGACTCCTTTCTTCCACCTTCCAAACCTAGAGATGCCGAGTCCACATGGTGGCCTCTTAGACATCTTTCAGCTGCGTACACACTGTT
Source organism: Balaenoptera borealis (assembly GCF_965194805.1). Classification (NCBI taxonomy): domain Eukaryota; kingdom Metazoa; phylum Chordata; class Mammalia; order Artiodactyla; family Balaenopteridae; genus Balaenoptera; species Balaenoptera borealis. Next base: position 26,017,974 of record NC_138868.1, on the reverse strand, counting down.
AGTTTCGATTGGAGGCTTTTATTTATGACCATAAGGTCATCTCTCAGGTCGTGTAATTATGCTAAAAGCCAAGACCGGCTGGTGACTACAGCCTCTGAGAGCATGTCAGATGCCGTCACAGATCTCAAGGCCCGTCTGGGTGGCTCTTTCCCTTGCACATCTGGAGAGGGGGTTGGGAGTCTTGGCTTTGGTGCACTACTTACAATTCCCCCATCTTTCGCCCGACGAGGCTCTGTTGTTAACCCTGACCCGCTCTCACAAAGGATGGTGGTGACCACTGGCAGATGAGGCAGGGGGTGTGGACAGCGTAGATCTCTCCTCAGCCATGGAGTTCCAAGTGTCCTACTGATTGATGGAAGGTCAGCGTCTTTACCTATAAAAATAGCACAGTTAATTTATTCTTTTAATTTCCCCAGGGATGTAGCAAGGGAGAAATTTTACAAGATTCTTCTTTTATGTCTCATTGGAGGTTTGCCCTAGTTTGTGGATATGTTGACTTCTGAATAAGAGGACTAACATTTACGACATAGCTACTACTTGTTAGTTGGGAGATCAAGAGTTTTGTATAATTTAATCTCACAGTGACACCGAGAGAAAGTTCTTGTCCATTTTGCTTGGAGAAAGCTAAGAATGAGAGAACATTTATGAACCTGACTTGCCTAAGGGCACTGTTGCTTGGAAGTGGTGGGGATGGGATTTGAAGCCAGATTAGACTACAAGGTAAATATATTTTCAGCTATACTCTGCAGGCCGTCCCCCCGCCCTGCCTCATTATATTAAATTTTCAAGCATACAGAAGAATTGAAAGTACTGTACAGTGAACAGACATATACCTACCAATTCGATGGTACTGTGAACATTTTGCTGTATTTGCTTTATAGTTTATCTGTCCTTTCTCTATCCATCCATCAGTTCATCTTATTTTTTGATGTGTTCAAAGTAAGTTGCAGACATCAGTACATTTCACCCCTAAATATTTCAGCATTCATGCCATTGATGACAGTTCAATATTTGTTTATAGTTCCTTTTTTTTTGAGGTAAATTTTACATACAGAGAAATACAGAAATCCTAAGTATATATTCCCAAGTTTTGACAAATGCATACACAAGTGTAACCCCAATCCCTGTCAAGATACAGAACATGACCGTCACCTCGGGAAGTAAGTTCCCTCTTGCCCCTCTCCAGACATACCTCTCCCTACTCACCCCCAACCCCAGACATCACAGTTTGATTTTTCTTTTCACCATGGTTTAGTTTTATACCATGCAGTCTTAAATGATGTTGCCTGTTGTTTTCAAATTGACTTTTCATTGTATGTATTAAGTCAAGACAGTATTTACTGAGCCCTTGGTATGTGGCAGGCGCAGTGCTGGTACAAGGCGCACAGTGGGCAGGTAAAAGACATTGGCTCACGTGGAGAAAGAGACATTAATCAGCTCATCACAGGAATAAGTACCCTATTACCAGCGGAGGTGAGTGCTGAAGGGGGAGCCCAGGGTGCTGGGGGAGGCTTGGTGAGTGGTGCGGAGGATGGTCAGGAAAGGCTTTCCTGAGGAAGTGACGTTGGAGCCAACATCAGAAGGATGCATACGAGATAACCAGGCAGGGAGGTGTGGCAAAGGGCAAAGTGGATACTGTCTTCTCTGGTGGGAAGAAGTGTGCTTTCTTCTGGAACTAGAGAGAAGGTGGATGTGTTTGGTGGGCACGAATCGAGGGTGAGAGTGAGTGGTGGGCTAGGCAGAGAGCTAGCAGGGGCCACATCACACAGGAGACAGGCCTTGGCCTCTAGCCACCATCTTAAGCCATTGCCTGGTTTTAAGTAAAAGAGTGACCTTGACATTCAATTATCCAGCCAGTTGAGTTGGATGAAGGGGAGATATGGACCGTATGTTCTGGAATCACAGCTAAAATTAAGTATCATTGGCATGAAGCGTCCAGATTTTAGGAGAACACTAATTTGCATTATGATCCTATATAGATCTTCAGATGCCGCATATGAGTTTTCTCCCTCTTCTGCCTGCCCAGGCAATGGTGGTTACTAAATAAAGATCCTCTGTACCTCTGGCTCTTGCTTGCTCTTTCCTCCCAGTCTCCCTGCCTCCATTTCATTCTCTCTCCCTCCCTTAACTAATCCCCTTTCCATCACCTGCTCCTCCCTGAAACGGGCCCTCCTAGAGTCACCAATGACTCCCTGATTTCTTAATCCTGGGGCGGCTGTCAAATCCCCTTGGCTCTGTCATTCTGTAGACCGTCCCAGGTGGCTTCATCCAGACTCGTGGCTTTAACAACTGATTATGTACGGATGATGCAAAAAACTCTTGACTCTCTCCTGAGGGTGAGATTCCTACACCCACCTGTTGACTGGACATCTCTACCCATGGCTACGGACAGCCCGACATTTCCCCCTTAAAGTGAGCTCATTTTCCCTGGGGTTTTGCTCCCCATTCTGTATTTCCTATTTCAGTGAGTGTGCCCACCACTTATCTGTGGAGCCAGAAATCTGAGAATCATTCTAGATTCTTTTCTTTCTCTCCTTCTCTTCATGTAGTTGACCGCTAAAGTTGCTACTTGTATTTCTGAACATTCTCATAATTCTGTCCCTTTTCTGTCTCTGCTGCCTTATTCCAGACCCTCCCTCTTTCTGGTCTGTGTTCTTGTCAAAGCCATGCCTCCTAACTGGCCACCCAGCCTCTAGTCTTGGCCCCCTTCTAAGTAATCTCATCCTCCATACAGAGATTTTCATAAAACATGAATCCACCCAAACCCTTCTGTGGTTCCCTGTAAGTCTCTTCCTCTCCACTGCTTAGCAGTCTGGGTACTTTATGGAAGAGCCACCTTCGACATGTACCTGCCACCATAGCCAGACTTGCAGTCCCCCCAGAGCCCTTGCATGCCCCTTACGTTTTATTCTTTCTGCCTGGGAAGCCCTTCCCAGCCCTGCCTGCTTGGTTAGCAGCTGCACTTCCTTCGAGACTCAGCTCAAGTATTAACCTCCTTCAGGTAGCCTTTCCGGGCAACCACTCTGCCCTCCACCGCGCGAGGGAGACGCTGTCCTCTCTACTCCCACCCTCCGTGCCCTCTGTGATGGCCTTTGGCCTGTGTCCTCCATCAGACTGTGAGCTCCTTAGAGCAGGTGTCAAAAGGGGGGTCCCGGAAACCCTTTCACAGTAACTATGATCCATGTGTAAAAACTGTTTTCATTATAACGTGGACACACAATGTTACAGCCAAGTCTATTAGAAGGAACAATGAATTAAGTGGCTAGTGAGACAACTTGCTTAGAGCAAGAGGGAAAAATGTAAACTCATACCAGCGCCGAGGACAGCCTGGGCTCTGCCTCCTGCACACATGGCGGGAGACCATGCTGCCAGGGCAGGAAGTGGTTCTCCTTAGTACACTGCTAACCGGTGGGATGACTCTGGAATCGGTTTAAGTTCTAGGGTGAAAGTGTGCAGACAACCCCTAAAGTTTGGGAACCCACCGTCTCAAAGGCTGGGGTCATGTATTTGTCTCAGCACAGGCTCTTACACATACATGACAGACAGGGGATGGGTGTGGTGTGTATACAGGAAGGAAGAGAATTTCCTGGTATGTTCTTACTGTACTTACAAAATCCTGGTCTGTTATTTCTGGTCTTAAAACCTTTCTTGACCATTCTGCCAACAAACGTATTTGGATAGCATAACAGTAATGGTGGGATGGAGTGCAGGGGCCACAACCCAGAGGACTGACTTCTGTCCACAGATGTGTTTTCAAAAATTAAACACTTGTCAACAAAAATAAAAATCATTGAAAAATCGGGAGCTTTTCCATACAAATCAGGATTTTCAGGTTCTCTTGAAACAGTCAGAAGACTGACTTCACTGGTCCCGTATTCTAGCGTGGCAACAACTGGCTGCAGTTGAGTGGTGGCATCTTCTTTAGATGGGGGGGCATCTGTCACAGTCCCCACCTGTCCCACTTCAGTCATGTCTTGGCTGAGATGGGTTTACTGTGGTAACAACCCAACCCCCAAGTCTATAATGGCTTAAAGCCCTGGAGTTTTATTTCTCACTCACATAAAGACGCAGTGAATACTCCTAACTGGCCAGGAGCTCTCTACCAAGTGGTGATTCAGGGATTCAGGATCCTTTCTTTGTGTTTTCTCCATCTTCAGTCTGTGGCTTCCAAGGCTGCTGTGCTTGTCTGCATCCAGCAGATGGAAGGGGAAAGAGAGAGGGGAACAGGTCTGAAAGGGCGGTGCATCATTCTGCCCACTTTCCGTGGATTAGGGCTCTGTCACCTGGCCACGTCTACCTGCAGAGAGAGGCTGGGAAACATCGGGTGGCCCTGAAAGAAAAGAGAACAGGTTTGGTGAACAGCCAGCTAGTATCTGACCCAACTCTTTTATTTTACCTGCATGACCTCTTTAGGCATGTGAGTTTGCCTAAAAGCTGGTTTAACAGCTACAGGCTTTGGAGATAAGGAAACCTAGGTTCAAATCACTGTAATCGTTGTAATGTAATGTCAGCAGGACAGGGACTTAATCTGTTTTGGTCACTGCTGTGTACTCAGTGCCTGGCACACAGTAGGTGTTCAACAAACTTTTGTTGGACTCATGTACAGAATATATAAAGAATTCTCAAAATTCAATAATAAGGAAATAAACAAATATAAAAATGGTAAAAGACTTGAATATTCTTCACCAAAGAATGAATTAAAAATAAGCACATGAAAAGATGCTTAACATCATTTGTCATTAGGGAGATGAAAATTATTACCACAAGCTACCACTTCACACTAAAATAATCGCTAATATTTTAAAAAAAATTAAAACTAACAGTGTCAATTGCTGTTGAGGATTTCGAGCAGTTGAACTCATATATTGCTGGTGGGAATGAGATGTGTACAGCCATCTAGGAAATAATTTCTTATAAAGTTAAATATGCATTTACTCTATTACTCAGCAATTCCACTCCAAGGCATTTATCCTAAAGAAATGAAAACTTATGTTCACACAAAAATACAAATATTTATAACAGCATTATTCATAATCACCAAAAGTTAGCAACTCAGATGTCCTTCATCATATAAATGGATAAACAGACTGTGGTACATCCATACAGATTTACTGTATGTAAGTTTTTTTAATAATAAAAATATACCCCTTTGAAAATAAAACAAACAAAAAAAAAACCAAGCCTTTGTTGATTAGATGAATGAATTCCCCTTCTGCCCTGGGCAATGATAATAGCTACCGTCTACTTAGTGCTTTTCAGGTGCTTACTTCTGTTAGTAGGCTGGGTACTGTCTCAGGGAAAAGGTGCTAAGATTTGGACATGGATGGTGGCCGCAGGATTAGAAAGAAGAGTAAAAGTCAAAATTTCTTTTTCTCTTGTCTCCCACTTTCAGTATTTTTTGGAGCTCCCTTTCATCTATATACTGATGAGGAAATTTAATATATTTTCTTATTGGCTCACTGCTAGGGTAAAAAAATCTGCTATTTTCAACCTCTGTAAGTTTTGGAAGACAGATGGTTGCTCCTTAAAGTAAGATTTTCCTTCCTGTATGTAAAACAAATTCTGATTATATTGTACTCAGTTGTACTTCAGATGGATCGTGATCAGCTGTCTTTCGTTTGTCATAAAAGTTAGTGTCACTTTTCAAAGTCACGTTGACTTCTTTTAGCAGAATACAACATAGAGGCCAGAAGGTCTGATAGTTTTCCTGTGGTTTGAGTTTTTGATTGTGGTACATTTGAAGTAATTTTTTTTTTTTTTTTTTTGGCTGTGTTGGGTCTTCGCTTCTGCGAGGGCTTTCTCTAGGTGCGGCAAGTGGGGGCCACTCCTCATCGCGGTGCGCGGGCGGTCTCTCCCGTTGCGGAGCACAGGCTCCAGACGCGCAGGCTCACCAATTGTGGCTCACGGGCCCAGCCGCTCTGCGGCACGCGGGATCCTCCCAGACCAGGGCCTGAACCCGTGTTCCCTGCATTGGCTGGCAGACTCTCAACCACTGAGCCACCAGGGAAGCCCTGAAGTAATTTTTTGTTGTTATTGCTGTGACTCATTTATTTGGGAGTAGGTTTGAGGCTAACTGGAAGGAATTGATTGTATTTTTTCTTTTCCCATAGGAATACGAGTAAAATCCTCCATATCTTGTTATCCCTGGCACTGCATCTTTGCTAGTTATTATGGGACTATACAGGCTGAGGACCTCACCTAGAGCAATTGAAACATTCTGGGCAGCAGGAAGTGTAATTACCTTTGTGTGAAGAATACCTTATCCCATGACCATGAGGGCATTGGAAACCCACCTTTCCACTCACTGAAGGGGGCTGCCAATGGTGCAACAGCTTAGCTGCGAGTCTCTGTTTCCCCAGACTCTAGTCTTTTGTCAGGAAACTATCCATAAGAAGATGGAAGGATGTAATAAAAATAGAGATGTATAAACGTGTAACCAAAAGAAGTAGATCATTAGGATATTTACGGAAGTATTGTGAGAAGAGAGGATTAACGTGGGGGCTGGTGGAGTATCTGATGAGTTGGGTTTATCCAAGGGAGGACCTTGAACGAATGTTGAAAGGAGGAGTTTGGGTGATTTCTAGTCACAGTGGGCCCCTCAGGCGACACCTAAAGCAGATTAATGAGAGTGAGAGAAGGGGACTCAAACTCACTCATTCTTTTTGCTCCCTTTAATGTATCAATCTTACTCTCTTTCTTTTTTCTTTTAGAAACTTCAAGTAATGAATTAACGTTGGTTTTTAGGTCTTCCCCATTTTCCTGAATTTCATCACAATTTCTTTAAAAGTTAAGACATTTCCCTCCTATTTAGAAACTGTGTTGCAAGGCAACCTTTTAATAATAATAAAGGAAAGTTTGGAAAGGAGAAGTCACTCACAGAATCCCTCTATTAATGCCTCAGACATACAGATTTTTATCTGGTTGGAACAAAGTTCCAATTTGGTGGTGGGTCATGTAGTAATGACAGACCCGCATCCTCTCTGCACCTGTGTTATTGGTCCAGGCTACTTTTCACTGGTCTGTGGTGAGATAAGTATAGGCGCTACAAGTGTAGAGACTTTTATAGCAATTAGACATCACTGAGACATCCAGGGCACTTGTCCCATAGAACAAGAACTAGACCAGTTTGGGTGGGATTGAACCCACACAGTGAGTCCCAGATGGCATAAGCTGGAGAACCACGAATTGATAGAGGATGGATTGGAAGGTAAAAACAAACAAAAAAACAAAGCAGGGGCTTCCCTGGTGACGCAGTGGTTAAGAATCCGCCTGCCAATGCAGGGGACATGGGTTCGAGCCCTGGTCCAGGAAGATCCCACATGCCGCAGAGCAACTAAGCCCGTGCACTACAACTACTGAGCTTGTGCTCTAGAACCCGCAAGTCACAACTACTGAGCCTGTGTGCTGCAACTATTGAAGCCTGTGTGCCTAGAGCCTGTGCTCCGCAACAGGAGAAGCCACCACAATGAGAAGCCCGCACGCCAAAATGAAGAGTAGTCCCCAGTTGCTGCAACTAGAGAAAGCCTGTGCGCAGAAACAAAGACCCAACACTGCCAAAAATAAATAAATAAATTTATTTTTTATAAAAAGTAAAAAAACGAAGTACTAGTCCCTTGCTGTGGATAGCGCTCTACGCTGCTTGCTATTGTGTTATCACTCACTCTTCTTCCATTCATAGCCAAGTTAGAAGAAGAAGAAAAATTCACCCATAATCCCAGCAATCTAACACAACTATTTTTAGGATTAGTGTCTTTTTCTTTCATCCTTTCTTTCTTTCTTTCTTTTTAAAAATTTTTTAAGGTAATTTTAGTAGAGTTGTCTCATTCACCTAGGGCAGTTTAACTCTTAGAGGTGGCAAGCTCTTTTTTTTTAATAATTAAAGCAAATTTATTTTATTTATTTATTTATTTTATTTATTTATTTTTGGATGCATTGGGTCTTCATTGCTGTGCGCAGGCTTTCTCTAGTTGCAGTGAGTGGGGGCTACTCTTCGTTGTGGTGCTCGGCCTTCTCACTGCGATGGCTTCTCTTGCTGCGGAGCACAGGCTCTAGGTGTGTGGGCTCAGTAGTTGTGGCATGCGGGGTCAGTAGTTGTGGTTCGCAGGCTCAGTAGTTGTGGCTCACGGGCTTAGTTGCTCCACAGCATTTGGGATCTTCCTGGACCAGGTCTCAAACCTGTGTCCCCTGCATTGGCAGGTGGATTTTTAACCATTGTGCCACCAGGGAAGTCCCTTTCATCCTTTCTGTGTGTATGTGTGCTGTTTACAAATATAATTGTAACCATAATCCACCATGGTTTCCAAATCTTTAGATTCAGGTTCATAGTTGCCGTATTATGGACAATTTTTGTGTTTCATCTATAGTCTGAGTTAAAGACTTAGTAATCAGTTATGTCTCCTAATTGTTTCTCTTTTTAGGAATTTTTCAGCTCCTTCAGTTCCAGTTAGTGTTTATAATATCTTAAGAGTTTTGGTGTTTTTTGTGGGGGGGCGGTGAGGAGGGAAACTTTTCTTCTCTATTCTAAATATTGTTTGTTTCTTTTCATGCAGCCAGAGAACTGCTAGAAAATAATTCAAATGTCTTTACCTTTCTAGTATTCTATTCTCATTAATCCCAAGGGTTACAGAAGATGCTCTTTTTATCCTCTGCTAGTTTTCTCTGTTAAGGTGAGGCAGAATTCTCTCAAGTCACCAAGCTTAGCTGGTGGTTGAGACTCCAGGCGGTGAGCTGGCCATCTGGTGAAATGGACATCACCTCCTACAAATAGGCATCTCCCATGGAGGAATGGCATCCAGAGGGCCATCGTTCTGAATCCCCCAGGCTCCATCCACTTCCCGCTGGCCATCTGTTCTCCCCTAACCCAGGGTTTATTTTGGCTTTGCCTGCTGACATATGAGATCTCTTCTGAGTCAACTGTGCCCACCTTGGTCTTATTATTATTCTTTAAAATCCCTTCCTAAACCTTGGAAATGGTTTCAGATTGTACTCACTCGGTTTTGTGAATTCAGAATGACAAAGATAAGGAAGCAAGAAGGATGTGCCCATGTTTTCGTCATAGGCTGTGGCATTCCAACTCCTCTTATGTGGCTTATCTGCCTGTGGGCTCAGCTTTTTGGCTCACAGCATCATAAAGCCAGCCCTTGCTGGAAAGAGCTAGCCCCACTCGTGCTAATAGGAAACCGACTTTTGATTCCTCACTCAAATCATCTTGAGGAAGGATGTTTAATAATTAGTTCTGGGGACTTCCCTGGTGGCGCAGTGGTTAAGAATCCGCCTGCCAATGGAGGGGACACGGGTTCGATCCCTGGTCCGGGAAGATCCCATATGCTGCGGAGCAACTAAGCGCATGCGCCACAACTACTGAGCCTGTGCCCTAGAGCCTGTGAGCCACAACTACTGAGCACACATGCCACAACTACTGAAGCCCGTGTGCCTCAGCCCGTGCTCTGCAACAAGAGAAGCCACTGCAGTGAGAAGCCCGCGTACCGCAATGAAGAGTAGCCCCTGCTCGCTGCAACTAGAGAAAGCCCGTGCGCAACAATGAAGACCCAATGCAGCCAAAAAAATAAATAAATTAATTAAAAAATAATAATAATTAGTTCTGAATTTGGTATTAATAGAAAAGTAATTTCTATGATTTTGACATAATATATATTTTAACAATAATTTTGACCGTCTTATTGGTTTCTGGCCTTTAAGAGTCAATGCTATTTACAAATATGAAATTTTTGCAAATAGAAATCAACCAATCAAATATTTAAAGAACATGCACGTTGTTCTAAGTAAGGCCAGTGCTAGGGGAGGTTTTCAAAGTGGTACCAACAGTGTTTTTAAGGAATATACATGAGAACACAGTTGCATGAAAGTAGCTAATTGAATATGGAAGGTACAGTATCCAGGCGCAAAATAAGCAGTATAGGCAATAAATGTTCAAAGAATTTATCCATTTTCATTCTTCATGGACTGTGCTGTCGAACTCAGCATGTACTTTGCTCTGGGTTACAATGGGAATGAACTGGTGGGTCCCTAATGCTAAGAACCTGTCTGAAACAGCAGTGGTTGCTGAGCATCTGTGATCTGGAACCCCATGGTCTAGGATGGTGCTAGAGGTCCTCTGGGAACTTCCAAGTTGTTGATTTTCCCTAGAGCAGGTCTTACAGAATCATGCACAGCAACAGAATCTTTAAAAGAGAAGCTGGCATTCTGCTTCTGAAATATATTCTCACTACAGACAGTGGGAATTGTGGAATAAAATTACCTCTAAACTGTTCTTACTTGAATTACCTTTAACTGGAGAATATCTTTACTGAACAACTCTGTGACGTGTAAGTTACAGTGAAAGTAGTAGTTTCCACTTATTCTGTCAGCACTTAGTATGTTCCTGACACTGTACTGGGTACCTGACATGCTTATTATGGCATTGAATCTTCACAGTCATTTTATGAGATGTGAACTGTAATTATTCCCATTTTACAAATGGGGAGGCTGAAGCTGAGAGAGATGGTGTAACTTGCCCAGGACCACAGAGCATAATGATGTTAGATCTGTACCTCTGCACCCAAGCCTGTGCTCCCGTCTGCTGCTTTGCTTAATGTTCTCTGTGATTGTACTTGCTCCCTCTCTGCCCAGCGAGCTGTATCCCAGCCCTGAGGATGAAATAAAGCAGTTTTACTTGATAGGCACATCCTACATGCTTTACATAGGACTTTCACATCTGCCATCTCTGCTGCAAAGAGGGTTTGTGGCTCTTCATTTCAGATTTCACATACACACTAAATGATATTTATTTCCAGGCTCTTATTATTGGGGATGATGAGAATTGACTAGATTGTGTTTTGACCCCCGTAGTGCTTGAAATTCAAGTACACTGGCAAGAATTCTAAAGAATTTTATGGAATTCTTAAAAACTCACACATGCAGATTGAATCAATTGTGCTTTTGGTCTTCTTTGGGCCCTTAAAAAATGCACAGGCCTGAGTCACACTGTGGTCACATCTAAATAAAATTTAGATGCAGTTGGATATGGTTCTGAATTTGCCCTTTGAGCTTGGCGAATTATGAATTTGTCTTGGAGACTCATCAGTTTCCCTGCCCTCCGTGACCACTACATTTCTCATGCTGGCAATATTGAAAAGAATGTTTAGGTTTTTAGCTACCTTTTGTGGAATTCACATACATTTATACCAGACAGTTGGATCTGAGATGGATATTGAGAATTTCCTGCATCTATACAGATTAAAAATGTTCAGTTAAAAATGTTCTAATAGATTTCTTATATCATCCATCTATTCAACAGTAATTATTGAGTGCCTACCGCGTGCCATGGTCTGTGCTCTCCTTGACCTTGAAGTCTCACTATTGCTCTTGTCCAGCTCATTTTTCACAGTAGCTGCTAACTACATCTGAGTGACCTTCAGCACTCACCTGTTCACTAAACATTGGTTGGAAGCCAGTTATCTGTAGAGATTGTTGGGTGTCAGGGCATGGCCATAAATGTCTGTAATATGGTAGGCTGAGGCTGGGGGGATCTCGGTCAAAGAAATGCCACTAGGCATTGAAGCACAGGGGGAATCCCTCAGAAGCGAAGAATCAAACAAACAAAATACATAAATGCTGGGTAGACAGGTAACAATCATTTAGTCCATCTCTCTCATTTTACAGATGAAATATTGAGGCCTAGAGAAGAGCCATTTGGTCAAATTAAGTAACCCGTAATATTGAAGTTTCATTTTAGGATTTGGCAACTTCCTTAGCTTTAAACTCCTCCAACAGGATTAAGGAATAAAATTGCACTTTGAAACGTTTTCCTGCGTTTTCTCTGGCACTACGTGCATCATGGGGGTGGGACGCTGTTTTGAATTGCTCTGCGTTTCTCTGCTACCTTTATTCTTTCACCCTCATAACAAAGCTTCCTCTTGTGTTGAGATTCCTGCCGTCCCCCTCCTTGTTGCTGTCACCTTCTGACTTTACAGGCACCTGGCTCCTCATGTATCGAGGATTTGACGCTGCTCAGAGTCTTTCCATGCCAAGTCCTGCCATCAGTGCCAGCAACATCAGGCTCCACGAGGATAACCCACCGTTTCCTCCCCCAGCTTCAAAGCTTCCGGACTTCTCAGTTGGAACCATCTTTATTTTCACTTCAGTTCAGCACCCTCCCCTACGGCCACACCCTGGACCGCCCTCAGGAGCTTGTGCCCCCTCTGAAATCTCAGACTCTAGTATCCACCTCTCCGCCCACCACCCCTTAGTGTTCCGGTGCTCACTCGCTTGTTCCCACTGTCTCTACTCTTTGGCCTCTCTTAGGTTTCAGTGCCCTCCACCTCTGACTTTCATCTTAGTCCATCTCCCCCATCACGCTTCTTTTTTCTTATTCAGCCACCCAAGCCCCATGCATGTCTCAGCCCCCTTGTCCTTCTGCCTTTTTCAACCTGTGTAGCCTCAGCCTTGGGATAGTCCAGGCATTCGCTGCCTCTGCTTCAACCCACAGGCTGCTGGAATACATAACAAATACAGCTGGTAGTTTGGTGTTCTTACGATTCTTGCTTCCAGCATCCCTGTAGTCAGCTGGTCCAGCGGTGCTCATCTCTGCAAGGTCTTCCTTGCCAGTTGCAATCCCTTCACGGGTTCCTCATCAATTCTGCTTCTCATTCCCCATGGCTCTCCTGGAGCCTTCTAACCTGATTCCAGCCTCAAGTCTCCTTCTCAGTTAGATGACTTTTGTGGTACCGTCTACATTTGTTCATCCCTTAAATGTGGGCGTGCCCAAGCTTCTTCCCTAGTCTTCAAGCTTCAATGTCTAGGTGGAGATGACTCACATGACGCATCGCCAGCATAGTTTCTGCAGCACTCCAGCCCTCTTCTCGCTCGTGGACGCTTCTGGTTAGATGCCCTCCAGTCACCTTGCACTCAGCCGTTTCCCAGCCTAATCTCCTAGCCTGGTCCTCCTGCTCTATTCCCTGTCCCGCTGAGTGGAGCCTGTCTGCCTCGCCATGCAAGCTGGGAACCAGTCATCCTAGACTCTTTCCTTTCAGTCTGCACATCTTTGGTCCTGTCAGTTCTGTGTCCTTAATATTTCCTGTGTCCGCCCCCTTCTCCTACAACCTTTCCTCGAGCCCCTATGACCTCCCATCTGGATGATTTCTGTAGCCTTCTATCTAGCCTCCCTTCCCCCCTCCCACCTCAATCCATCCTCCACAGATCTTTCTAAATCATAGAACAAATCACATCTTCTTCCTCAGCCTAAGGCTGAAAACAGCCCACAGATTTGTTTGATTTGACTGACAGTGTGGGCCCGCACCATGTTTAAAAACAATTTTCTTTTGGCTTTTCTTGTCTATATTAAACAGCAGAAAACTTCACCTGAGATCTCCAGGTTTCTGGTTTGTCTTTGAAAACCAGAAACCCTGGCCCCCTGGCTCCTGCATTCCCCCAGGGCCTGCTGGCTGGACAGAGGGACACTGTGCCTCTTAGATGGGGTGTGCCCTCATCAGTTAGTCACAGACTCACCTTCCCAGGTATGTTTCACTCACTCATTTCACCCACCTGGCTCTTGCATCCTTAGTCGGTGGCCTTTGGTTTGTGGAATGAAGTTGTGTCTCCTCTAGTCGCAAGGGCCCCACTGTAGTCCTTGTCGTCTGCACCCATTGAGCTTAATTTCTTGGAGTACCTCAAATTCGGGATTCGGTTTCACACCTCTGTGTTGGCATGTATCCCTCTTCTGGTTAAAAATCACATGAGAGGCAATAATCTTTCCTGAGGATCTTGGCAACCAGCTAAGATGACAGTTTCATCCTTAATCATCTGGACCAGGGGTGGTCCATGAGTCCATGAACCCCCTAGAGTATTCTTTCCTAAATTCACACACACACGTGCACACACACCACAACTAAAAAAAAGTGCCAGGAAATAATACTTCCCATTACCACTCTGCCTCCTTCCTTCCCTTTTCCTCTTCTTTTCCCTTCATTTCCCTTCTTGCCTCCCTTTCATCCTTTTCCTTCCAAGCTGGTCATGACCCACCAAACTGATTTCATGATCCACTAATGGATCACAATCTATATGTTGAAAAACAGTGCCTTGGGGGTGGTGTCTATACATCCTTAAGATTACATGTTTAAATCTATTGTATACCATACCTGTGTTTTTCTGGGAGAGAGGAAACTCCTTAGCATTCAGCTTTCCAAGGGGCCTGAAGAAACATTTCATAACCACTGATTTAGATATTTTATTTTCAATGGGATTTGACATTGCCACTTTCATGTACCCAAGCATCGAATTTAGTGATAATTATTTTGAATGTGGGCCCTTTGTGTCAGCTCTCTGACATGTCCTGTATTGTTTGTTGTTAAATGAAGTTAATATTTGCAGGCTCTCAGGGAGGGCGAAATGGATCCTTTAAATCTCTTGTTCACATGGGAAGGTGGAAAGCTGGGCAAGGCACCCTAAAAAGGATTTACTTGGTGAAGGAGGTTTAATAAAACCTTCATTTAAAGTCAGATAAAATAACAACCCAGAAAACTTTTTTTTTTTTGGTTGATGTCAAGTCATTTATTCAACAACTGCCCTTGGTAATGGGAATGAAGAAAACAGTAGTGAATAGAATACTGTTCTATTCAAATTCAAATTATGGCATTTGAATAGTATAGTGTATACTCTACTATTCAAATTCTTGCCCTCATGGCTCTTTCAATCCAGAAAAGAAGAATGAGAAATAAAAATGGGGTAGCAACAAAGCATTGAAGTAAACAGAATAAATATCGTAAACGCATTGATGCCAAAAATATATATTAGAAAAACCTAGGTTTGTGGAAGGGATTGTGTAGGGAGGTAACAGAAAAGACATTACAAGATGACCAAAATTATTTTGAGCTACAAAATTATTTACATAGTGGTTTTGAGTAAAAATTCAAATGGAACGGCCATAATAAATTAACAAAAAATTTTCCTGATTAAATATCTTCTGGTAATGTCTTTTCTGTTATCTCCCTCTATGTTTTTTTTTTTTTTTTAAAGCACCAAAAGCTGCATTGGGAATAGTATCTTATCTGTGTTCTAGGTGTCACTGGCCCTGTTTTTAGAAGAGGAAGGCTATACGTCAATAGGCTTATGGACCTGGCCTGCTATAGAGAAGCTTAATGTTTCTCAAGTGGGCTATTTATTATGACCGGTGTGTACCACTTCTCTGAGTGATTCCAGCAGTCGGAGCAAAACAAACTCATTACTACAATAGTCAAAGAATGAACAATGACCACTGTGACAAGTGTTCCTTTTCTTTACCTTTAGTAACACAATTACAATATTATTATAATGTTTTGTGTGAATATAACAAAACCATGTTGCTCCCCCCAGAGACGCCTGCAAAGAAGAGGGAAGAACATAATCCAGAATCCCACGGACCCCAGCACACTCGCTGTTGGTGTTTCTGTTGGTAACTGAGTGCTGCTCTAATGCGCTTGGCTCGCTTTCAGGATGGCCGGGAGGGCAGGGGGCCCCTGCAGGCTCCCACTTAGGCTTCACCCGCCCACTGGCCATAGGGCGACACGGCTGTGCGTGTGCAGAGGAGGGGACGGCTGCCGGGACACCCTGGCTTTCCATTTGGTGTCTCTGTTTTTTCAAATGATCTTTGGTCCAAATCCTGTGACCTCCTATGTCTCCCAGACAGGTGGATGTGGTCGGGGGAGGGGGGGTGTGCTGGAAGCACACACTTACCCTCACTGACGCTGTGTTGTCATCTGGTAGGGAAATCTCAGCAAAGCTCCCCAGAGCCCTGATATTCCCGGAGGCCTGACATTTGCTCTCTGCCCTGCACGCTTGCTTGTTTCTGAGGGCCCCCTCACCCCTGCATGGAGGGGATTATCTCCCACTTTGTTCACAAGTCTAATTGAAAGGCATCGGGCACCTTCCAGGGAGCAGTTACTTTGCTGCTGCTGCCTCTTCTTTTTCTTCTTCTCCTTTTCCTTTTTCCTCTTCCTCCTCCCCTTCCTCTTTTCCTCCACCTTCTCCTCCTCCTCTTCCCCTCCCCACCCCCACCCCGGGGTAACCTTCACTTTCATGTACCCAGATATCAGAAGAGGTCTTCTTGCCCCTTAAACCCTACTTGGCTGGGCTCCAGCCCCCCCTGTGGCCGCTGGTGGAAGTACAATGCTCTAAGGTTCCTGCACATTCCTCAGGGGCCGTATTCTTACCCTCAGTTTTGCCTCTGAGCTTCTGCTTCCAGCGAATGAGCTCAGATTAGGGGCTCTCTACCCTTGTTCCTCACACGTGCATCCTTAGTTTCTTCAAACAACCCACCTGGACTAAGCATTTGCAAGTACACAGAAGACGTTATTAAAAATTTTTTTTTTAACATTACATGCCCAGAATTTATCTTATAACTGGAAGTTTGTACCTTTGGACCACCTTCATCCACTTCCTCTACCCTCCACCCCCCACCTAGCCTCTGGCTCTGGAAACCAGCCATCTCTTCTCTGTTTTCGTGTGTTCAGTTTTTAAAGATTCCACATATAAGTGAGATCATATGGTATTTGTGTTTTTCTGTCTGACATTTCATTTAGCATAATGCCCTCAGAGCTCATCCATGTTGTCATAGATGGCAAGATTTCCTTCCTTTTCATGACTTAGTAATATTCCATTGTATATATGTACCACATCTTCTTTATCCTTTCATCTGTTGATGGACACTTAGGTTGTTTCCATATCTTGGCTATTGTGAATAATGCTGCAATGAGCAGGTGGGTACAAATATCTCTTTGACATAGTGATTTTGTTTCCTTTGGATACATACCAAGAAGTGGGATTTTTTGATCATACGGCAGTTCTATTTTTAATTTTTTGAGGAATCTCCATATTGTTTTCCATAGTGGCTGTACCGATTTACATTCCCACCAACAGTGTACTAGGATTCCCTTTATTCTGCATATTTACCGACACTTGTCATCTTTCTTTTTTTTTTTTAAACTTATTTATTTATTTATTTTTTGGTTGCATTGGGTCTTCGTTGCTGCGTGCCGGCTTTCTCTAGTTGCAGCGAGCAGGGGCTACTCTTCGTTGTGGTGCACGGGCTTCTCATTGCGGTGGCTTCTCTTGTTGCGGAGCACAGGCTCTAGGCGCGTGGGCTTCAGTAGTTGTGGCACGTGAGCTCAGCAGTTGTGGCTCTCGGGCCCTGGAGTGCAGGCTCAGTAGTTGTGGCACACGGGCTTAGTTGCTCTGAGGCATGTGGGATCTTCCTGGACCAGGGCTCGAACCTGTGTTCCTGGCACTGGTGGGCGGATTCTTAACCACTGCGCCACCAGGGAAGTCCCTGTTATCTCTTGTGTTTATGATGATAGCCATTCTGACAGCTGTGAGGTGATATCTCATTGTGGTTTAGATTTGCATTTTCATGATGATTTGTGGTGTTGAGCACCTTTTCATGTACCTGTTGGCCATTTGTATGTCTTCTTTGGAAAAATGTCCATTCAGTTTCTCCGCTCATTTTAAAATTAGATTCTTTGTGTTTTTGCTATTGAGTTGTGTGAGTTCTTTATGTGTTTTGCATATTAGCCCCTTATCAGATTTATGACTTACAAATATTTTCTCCCATTCCATAGAATGTCCTTTCATTTTGTTGATGGTTTCTTTTGCTATGCAAAAAGGTTTTTAGTTTGATGTAGTCCCACTTGTTTATTTCTGCTTTTGCTGCCTTTGCTAAGAAGACTTTAAGGAGGATTGTGGAGTCCAAAGGATTTGCACTGCAGCAAGGCAAACGGCTTTAAAAAGTTCATGCTGTGTCCTTGTTCTGAAAAATTCCCCAGCAGACTCTAAAAACCCTCAGCCTTCTACTCCTTTCTTTCCGTCTTCCCTCTTCTCTTTCATCCCCAAACTCCTCATCAGTTTTTGCTCAGAGCTGTCAAGCTTTTCTTTGGTTGCTTCTTACTCTCAATGACCCCTGCCTATAGGGTCTCACGTTCTAAGCCCCAAAAGCTCATCAAGATTTTCTTCCCCCTCCTAAACAAGAGAATTCCCTTCTTAAAGGCTGCTAAGATAATAGAAATTTCACCGTGTCACTAAATTATCTACTTTCTAGAGGAAAAAATAATATCAATGAATTCTACTCTTCTGAAATAAGGAATAGATATTTGTTGTACACACAAAATAAAGATTGAAAAGTGTCTTTTGTAGCACCTTCTTTTCTAAAACAGGCAATAACTGGGCTAATATGTTCTGGAGGTAGAAAGGAAGTTATTTCAACCAGTTGGGGGCCTGGGGGGCAACAGGGAATAGAGAACTAAATTATGAGCTGGAAGTGAAATGCAGGGGACTTTGCTACATATCAGCTGTATATATGGCCTTAGCTTTGGGCCAGTGACTCCCCTTCTGTTTCCCTATCTGCAAAATTAGATTCAATGGTTTCTAATGTTTTCCAACTCTAAATAAATATATGTATGTATAAATAAATACATTTTAGAGCTTCCTAAACCTTTAGGAAAGCTTTCTATACACAGATGCCTTGGGTGAGCAAGTTCTTCGGCATCTCCGTGTCCCAGCTCTGCATGTCCAAGGTGATACAGATTTCCCTCTGTTAGAGGGTTGGTTGCCTCACCTCTGACCCTGTCCTTGAGATTAGGTGTCCTGCCCTTAAACTAGACTCTAAAAAAGGCCAGAGCTGCTTGCATGGGAAACGTTTTCTCCTTTAAAATAACACAACAGTCAAAGGTTAAAGTGTAACTGATGCTGGGGGATTCGGGGCAGGGGCAGATATCATAGCATCTGTGTTTGTTTCTTTTGGTGGGGGAGGGGTTTGTGAACCTTGGAAAGAGTCTCAAAACTGTTCCTCTGTCTGAAACCAAATCATGTCAACGCCAACACTTGTGAAACCCCAGACTTTTTAAGGTCCTGGTGCACTAAAGTTTGATGGTTTGATGGCTTTGCAAAAGTCTTCATCAGAGGTGAAGGTGGTGATTCATAATTGATCGTTTTCTAAAGCGCTTTTTGTAGGAAAGTAAAATGGATGACATTTCCCATTCTGAAAGTTTCCTGTAAGTTCTCTTTTATTTTCTTGCTGGTTTTCCCGGTGATTAAAGGAAGTAGCATTTCTTCCAAGATATTTCTCTTCTCTTTTGTGCTTCACCGACATTTTTGTTAATCCACTAATTTCACTAAGGGTAGATTCTAATGTCACATTTTGATTGTGACTTCTCCCAGAATCAAGGAAGAAGGTGAAAGAAAATCAATAAAGATCAGTTGCTAAATCAAGGTCATTCTGCTTGCTCTTTCCTCTCTGTTCTCCTTACTCATTTATTCTCTTTCGTTGGAAAACACCCCTTTGGAATGACTTCATTTGATCATTATCATAATCTCCTTTCTCAGTTTAAAATGAAAACCCAAAAGCTTGCTTTTCTAGTGCATTCTCACCTCTTTTTTTTTTTTTTCCCCCTGTACTTTTATTTCCATAGTGGTTTTCTGTAAGCCCTCAGCGCATTTTGGGATAAGATTTGGAAGAAAAACTCAATACAGTATAAAGTTACCTTACACCCATCTCAGAGTGGGTAAAAGACTTAAAACAGCCAGGAAAAAACCCAAGGGAGTTTGGGCTAGTGGGGGCCACAAAGGTCATTTTGTCTTTTCTCTTGTGCCTCTGTCTATTATCGCTGCCTTTCTGTCTTTTATTTCTCTTTGTTCATGGCCCTCTGCTGTGTCTACTTTTGCCTCCTTCTCCTTTTTCATAGAACTGTGGGATGCTAGGTTTGGAATGTGGATCATGGGAATCACTAAGACAAACCTCCTCGTTTTTTGGAAAAGGAAGCTGAGGCTTAGAGAAGGTACCATGAAAGGAGGCAGTGGATTGTAGCGGAGAGATTTCTCACAAGCTTTGGAATTGCAAAGGGGAGGGTTTAATCGCTAGCCATTCACTCCCGGGTACTCTGGGGCAAGTCTCTCAACTGCATTGCTGGTGTGCACTGCATTTGCCAAAGAGGGACAGTAATATATTCCTCATGGAGTTATGAGGGTTAGATGAGATAATGAATTTCGTGTTCCCAGGCAGTGCCTAGGAAATCACCCCCAAAATGGTAATTATTATCACAAACTAGTTAGAGTCAGTACCTGGATTTGTTCCTGTTTCAGGTTTCTTACCGTTATGGACATTGTTAACCGTCTTGGTTCTGAAACACCTGCCTCAGTCCATCTTGTGCTCTGCTTTCCTAGGTTTTCAGTCTTCTTGGCTTTTGACTTTGAGGTTGGCTTTTCTGCTTATGACCTCATCTCACTCCTTGAAATGAATACTGCATTTTAAATTCTACTAGGTTCCCTGCCCTGCGGACCCACGGATGGGCATAGGGAGTGGGTATCAATTGACTGTGTCCTAGATTTAAGATTGATGTGGGATTTGGGTCTATAGACAAGGTGGAAGGGAGTTCCAAGAAAAGGAAGCAGCATAAGCAAAACTAGAAGCAAGGATTTGCAAGACATGTTTGGGAAATAGTGAATTGCTTGGCAGGCTAGGAAGAAGACAGTTTCGAGCAGGGGAGACCAACCCCCTGTGTGAAATGCTGCAAAGATGTGGAGGTAGGAGAAATGAGGAAAAGTGATTGGATTTGGCTACACAGGATTCCTTTGTGAACTACGAAAGGGCTACTTAAGTGGAGTGGAGAAGGCGCAAGCCAGGTTGTAAGAGATTACAGAGTGAGGGATGGAGAAGTGCAGTGTGTTAGTGTGGACCGGATATCCCCAAATGCTGGTCCATAAGCTTTTCAGCCGAGGTTGTTAGAAGTGAAATGAGAAATGCAAAGTTAACGTAGTATGTTTTTCATAAGCCTAATTTTATTTACTTTTAATGGCCATTCTGTAATCTGAGATTATAGCCTTACTTTTTTGGCTTTAAAATGCCCTTTCTTTTATGGAATGATGGTGGTTCTCAACCCTGCCTGCACATTAGAACCACTTGGGGAGCTTTTAGAAACAATGGAGTTCTGGCTCCACTTCAGACAACTGAATCAGGATCCTGGGGCAGGCCTGGTGCTGGTGTGGGTTCAAAGCTCCCCACATGATTCTGTTGTGCAGTCAGGATTGTGAATCTGCTAGTGAATGATAGGATTTTTGTTGTTGTTTTCCTTTAATTTTTAAAAGGCCTTATTAGGCAGAATTAAACATTGGAAACCCTTTGTTCTATCACCTGTTTAAAACAAAAAGATAAGTGGTTCAACCAGCAAAATAGAGTTTATTTGGGAATAGCAGAAGAATTACAATTGGGGACTTGCAAACTGTGGTGGACCCTAGGCAAGTCTGGAGAACAAAGGAAGAGTGTTCTTTTATAGAGGAAAGGGGGGAGTTGGGAGGGGCTGTTTTTGAATAAAAGTCTGTTGGAGAAGAGCCAGAGTTCAGAGGTTTGGTGGCTCCTTATTAGCTGAGTTGTCCTGACTTCTCATTGGCTGGGCTGTTGCTGGGTAAGGAGAAAATCTTCTTTATTCCTGCGAGGTGTGTAAAGTAAGCTTCTTCCTTTTGGGGAAATACAAGGTAAGGCGGTGAGTGGTGGTGCATGTGAGCTCCCCTTCCAGGGCCTTCCGACTCCATTTTAAATGAGGTTTCCTTTATTCATTTTCACAGTTCATTGCCCCACCTTGTTTGTTTTGTTTTGTTTTCATTTGTACTTGTATTTAATTTTTGTTTTACTGACGTGTGAAGTTCAAATGGCAGGGACCCAAATGACAAGGGAGAGCTATAGCTGTCCTTTAAAAGAGTTAGCTCTCCTAGTGCTTTTGACTGGCATTCAGTGTATTCACATTTTCAGGATCATTGCATTTGTATGAAGTAAGGCTCACTTTTGTTCTCAAGCACACATTGAGTATCAGGATTATTGAGAGAGCAAGTCGGAGGCTTAGATTGATGGATGTAAAGAACGCAGAACATTCTCCATTTGAGTCTTCTCTTGCCTCTCTTGTCAGGAGGGGGTGGGGTGGGGGGGGCGTTTCTTGTGTTTCAGCTGCGCCTTTTATTCTAGCTGCACACAGGACATTCTGTCCTTTCTGACCTTGAAGGTGAAAATCTTTTTACTTAAAACTGCAGCTCTGAAATGTAGTACCAGATAAGTGAAACATTCTCCTTTCTGCTTTCTGGTGCTTCTAGTTATTTTAATGTTTAAAGGTCAGAATAGGAAACATCTTAAATGCAAAGCATTTAATTTCCATTGGAGTTAAAGTTTTCTAAGCTTGTGTTACAGCCAATAAAAATGATGATGTTTAAATCAACTAATGTTTTAGTTCTTACATGAATATTTTATATGAACTACACAGGCAGAAAAGTCTATATGTTTATCCAACGTTATGTCCAGTGGCTATTGGAAGCTTGTCTTCTTGGGTTATTATATGAATAACTCCTGTTTTATATATCTATATCTATATCTATCTATATCTATATATATCTCCAGATTATAAAAAGAATTACATGTATTGTTTTTAGGGCTTGTTTTGTAGGGCTTGTTTTGTAGACTGTTTTAGTATTTGGGCTAAATCTTGCTAATAAAGGCATTCCCTGAATTACTAACACCCTTATAGACTTGCTATAAATAAGACTATGTGGGCTGTGCTGTGCTGAGAGAGTGGCTAGGTTCTACCTTGGGGCAAGAAATGGTACTTCTGGGTGCTGCCTTGCCCTAGTATTAGTACTGAAGTACATAGAGTCTTATAGTAAAGAGTGTCTTAACAGCCCTCCACTTAACCAGCTGGCTGCATTAATCAGTGCTGGTCGTTTGCTCTGTGACTGATGGCATAGCATGCTGATAGCTCATGGTTAGAAAGTTGGTACCTTCTCCCACCAGGGGAGGATCAGTTGTGTTTGTTCCCAAATCTGTTGATGTCTGTTCGACTTCTTGTTGTAATTTCTTAATTTATTGAAATATTATATAAACCGATTAAATATCAGTACATTTTACATAGTAATCTACTATGAGATAGGTGCTATTTTTCTCTCCTTTCTACAGACAAGGAAACTGAGATACAGAGAGCTTAAATAACTTGCCCAAGCTAGTAGGTGACAGTGACAGGGTTTGAACCCAGGTAGTTCAATTCCAGCTATAGTCTTTTTTTAAATTTATTTATCTTATTTATTTATTTTTGGCTGCGTTGGGTCTTCGTCGCTGCACGTGGGCTTTCTCTACTTGCAGTGAGTGGGGGTTACTCTTCGTTGTGGGGCGCAGGCTTCTCATTGCAGTGTCTTCCCTTGTTGCAGAGCACGGGCTCTAGGCATGTGGGCTTCAGTAGTTGTGGCATGTGGGCTCAGTAGTTGTGGCTCACGGGCTTAGTTGCTCTGTGGCATGTGGGATCTTCCCGGATCAGGGCTCAAACCCGTGTCCCCTGCATTGGCAGGCAGATTCTTAACGACTGCACCACCAGGGAAGCCCCCAGCTATAGTCTTAACTGATCCACTCTACTGCCAGGGTAATACATAATCCTGGCGTAATTGAAGGCTTTCAAAAGGGGAATATGAACAAGATTTTCCAAACTTATTTGAATATGGAATCCTTTTACCAAGAATACCTATTAATATTCTGCAGAGTAAATGGTCTATGGAACATGACTTTTGTTGGATGTGGATTTAGAATAATTAATTTTAGGAGAAGATATGTTCACTTAACAATGCTCAGTTAGGATTGCTTTGCTATCATTTAGCACAATATATATATATCTTTAAAACTTCTTATGAGTTTGGTCTTTTAAATTTTATATTATAGTACGATCTATACAGTTAATTATTCTTATTTATTGCATAAATTATAATTTATCCTTATTAACAAGCCAGGAACAGCTTTGGGCACTGGGGAAACAAAGAAAATGACAATTATAATGAAAAATTTAGCAATTCATCTGCATGAACTGTTGGCGTGGACTTCTGTGCCATACCGAGGTCCAGATACTACATGCAGAGCAGTCCTTTTAGACTGTCTTGTTGTAGAGAGTAAGAATATTTGAATATGTCTAGAGTCTCTAGTTAAGGTGTTCACATTTATGAAAAGGAAATCAGAGCAGAGTTTGACGAAGAATTTGTGTGTGAGGATATGTAAGACTTGCAATCTCCAGCATCTGGATGTTTCTGGAAACAGAATATTTGAAATTCCCTGGAAATGCTTTGGAAAACCCTGAGATAGCCATTGGCAAAGCATTTTTTGATGTTATAATTTCTTAATTCAGTAAATGTACTACCTAGTATTTTTATTAACTACTACTGTCAGCACACAAGCCTAGAAGTCTCTTAAAATTGTAATTGGTAGTCATGAAGATCATCACTGTAAATGTGTTCTGCAACATCCTTCAGAATCACACAAAAATTAAGCTTTGTACAGTATGGATTTAGCATGAAGTATATTCTGTAATAGGATAATTTATGAAATAAATAATCCATGGATGATTAGAGAATCTTGTAAAAGAACTTTGAAAAGTTGTGATGAAAAGGACAAAACATAAAATTTACCATCTTAATAATGTTTAAGTGTACAGTTCAGTAGCGTCGTTAAGTATATTCATATTGTTTTGAAACAGATCTCCAAAACTTTTTCATCTTGCAAATCTGAAACTCTACACCCACTAAACAACAGCTTTCCATTTACCCCTCCTGCCAATCCCTGGTAACCACTATTCTATAATACTTTCTGTTTCTGTGAGTTTGGCTACTTTGGATACCTCATGTAAGTGGACTCCTACAGTACTTGTCTTTTTGTGACTGGCTTATTTCACTTAGCATAATATCCTCAAGGTTCCTCTATGTTGTAGTATATAACAGGATTTCCTTCCTTTTAAAGTCTGGATAATATTCCATTGTATCTAATACATTTTCTTTATTCATTCATCAGTTAATGGACATTTGGGTTGCTTCCAACTCTTGGCTAATGTGAATATTGTAAAAGGACTTAAAAAATTATGCATAGTTTCTATCATAGGCTAGTAATACTCATTTACCAACCCTTCTATTGATGGATTTATAGATGACTTCTGTTTTCCCCTACCATAAACATCTTTCACATAAGTCATTGGTCACATCTCTGATTATTTCCTTAGAATAAATTCCTGGAATAGAGTTATGGATCAAAAGCAGTGTGCACTTTAAGGCTTTTGGCACAAGTTGTCCAATTATCTTCCTTAAGTGTTTGAACAGTGAAGGAGGGAACCCATTTCTCCACACCCTTGCCAATGTTGAGCACTGTCATTAAAAAGCAAAACAACAGAATACCTTTACCAATTTGATAATTGAAAATGGTATCATATTGTGGGTTTAATGTGCATTTTTTGATTACCAGCAGAGAGGTTGAACTCTTTCATGTGTTTATAAGCTATTTGTGTGTGTGTGTGTGTGTGTGTGTATGTGTGTATGTGTAGAGTCTGTTCACATCCTTTGCTCATTTTTCTACTAAGGTACTGTGTATCTTTTCCTGTGTATTTTAAGATCTCTTTATAGAGTAATAGAATTAAGTCTTTATCATATGTTGCAGGTATTTTCCCCAATTTTATATCATTTTCCTTTTAATTTTTATAGTGATTTTGACATCCGATATTTAATATAGCCAAGTCAATGGGTCTTTTCCTCTATGATTTCTTTCCTCTGTGCATTACTGATAAGACTGGTGAAATATTAGGCAAAGCGAGTGTACTTTTCCCTGCTTCCTGCTCCAATTCAGAAAGACAAATGAAGTTGTAGCCATATTAGGTTAGTGCAGGGCATTGTACATTTCATATTCAATCATTCATTCATTTATTCATTCAAAAATATTTATCAGGTGCCCACCATGTTCTAGGCACTGTATTAGACACTGGATTGCACAGTATGCAGCTGGGTTGCATGAATAAGATGCACATACATAACGGATTTTCACAGATAGTCCCAATTTCAAAGTTTCCACCCCATTGTCAGTTTTAGATATTAGACTCCCTGTTCTGAATTTGGCTTCTGAATGTATGGATATACTGTCCTTGAGTAACATGCTCGTTGGGGATCCTTCT
Source organism: Balaenoptera borealis (assembly GCF_965194805.1). Taxonomy (NCBI): domain Eukaryota; kingdom Metazoa; phylum Chordata; class Mammalia; order Artiodactyla; family Balaenopteridae; genus Balaenoptera; species Balaenoptera borealis. Next base: position 25,992,010 of record NC_138868.1, on the reverse strand, counting down.
TTGTCTGCCTGCACCTGGACCCAGAAGGCAAGTACATCATCCATGCTGCAACTGGAAGGGGGCCAAAGTCCTGCTGCAGGTGAAGGTGTGAACTCGAGGTGAGCATAGCTCCTTCTGGTTCTCAGAAGGAGTACCTTCCATTGAGGTAACCAGTGGAACAGCCAAGACCCTGTCCTCACTCCCTGGCCCACACTGCTCATGCTGGCACAGTCATTTCGCCTTTCTAAGCTACAGAGCAAGTCAAAGCCTGGGATGGGACCCTCACATCCATAGGCTCCTTTCTTTACATCAGTGCTATGGGGAGAGCTGAGGTGAAGGAGCTGAAAACACTGATGATTCCCCAGCATGTAAAAGACCCCCTTCAAGCAGAAACCAGCCCCAGATACTACATGGTGAGGATCTGTTTTGGGGTGGGGTGACCACTCCTGAACGAGATCCCTGAAAACCCTCCGTGTGATATATCACACGGCTGCAGGACTTCTGATGATAACACTAATTGATAATCATTAGAGTCCCACGTGGGAATATTATGCCTTCATTGGATTTGGTTTCAGGCCTTGCTCAGAGCCAGGAAATGAATTTGTAAAAATCACACTGTCGTGTTATAATTGGTCAGCTGCCTATTCCTGAAGTGCTCGCCTTTGGGATTTTGTAGTTTTTTCCCTAGTACGTCCTTAGAATTCAAAACAAACACTGGGTAGTTATTTATTAATAGTGACTTTATGGAGAAGAAGATTGAGGCAGCCGTGCATATGGCTGGTAGGTGTCAGGGTGATTTTCAGTATATTTTGGTTTTATCTCCAGCTGGATGCCAGCTGGATGCCAGCTGGATTATGAGACAATATAAAATCAGAGCCTTCCATTCAGAAAACCCATTCATCTGATCACCCTGGACACACTTGTAATTCTATCAGGTGACATTAGAGAGGTCACGAAACTCAGAGAACCATCTAGAACTGTGCTTGCTGAGAGAACTTCCTGTGTTCTGATGGAAATATTTTATCTCTGCTCTGTCCAGTACAGTAGTTACTGGCCACATGTGTCTGTTGAGCACTTGAAATGTGGCTAGTGTGACTGAGGAACTGAATTTTAATTTTGTTTAATTTTTGTTAATTTAAATTTAAATAGCCACATGTGGCTGGTGGATAGTGTATTGGACAGCATAGATTTATAAAGTACTACATTCATGGTTTTCAAACTGTTCGATTGTAATTCACTATGAGAAGCACATTTTATATTGTACTGCAGCACAGACACATGTGTGTGAACACACACCCCCGCCCCCTGGCGCTCCCCCCCTCGCCCTGCCGCCATCACCAAAATTTCACCAAACGATATTTGGCCTTACTACAGGCAGTGCACAATGGTATTTTCTTTTTAAAGGTGCTGGTTATGACTTGATCAGTTGATTTTGTGACTCATGAGTGGGTTGTGAGCCCCCAGGTGAAGAACATTGCCTTACATTATCTGCCTCCCACCTCTAGCCATTTCCTCTATCTCTTTTCCTGTCTCTGCATCTGGCCCCCTTGCAGGGTCTTTGCATTTGCTGTTCCCTCTGCCTGGCGTGCTTTTCCCTATACCATCTCATGACTGCGTGTCTTACATCCTCAGATTTCTGCTCAGATGCTCACTGGAGATTTCCTCTTGTAGCCGCCCTACTCTGGGAAGCTCCGCATCCCTCTTACCCTGACTTGCTTTTCTCTGTCGCAGTGTTCATCACCTGATGTATACATCATTTGTTTATTGCCCGCTTTCCCAGCTAGGATGTCAGCTCCACAAAGGCAGGGACTGTTTTGTTTGCTGGTATGTCCCAGTATCCGGAAGAGGCTTTCAAAATAACTGTTAGTTGAATAAATGAACAGACATGGCCCCATGACCTTACTCAGAGTTTTCCTTATGGCTTGATATACTGAGAGGTTTGTGGAATTGTTCATTCGTTCCTTTGGATATATTGAGTTGATGCCAGTGGCCTGGCTTGTGTTATGGGCGCTGGGGATAGATATGCTGGAGGAGAAGGGAGACAAGTCTCTGTCCTCTTGGAAATTTTAATTGGCTTTGGGCCTCTGCTGTGTGTGGGTCCAGGAATGTTGTGCTGGAGGTTGTCTGGATATGTACCAGACAATCAGAGGAGTAGGTGAAGATTTTGAATTTTTTAAAGTACAAGCAGCCCTTAGTAAGGCTGCTGAGAGTTGGGGACAGCACCGCATGGAGGTCTAGGAAAATAACCGCAAACAGAATTTTACATGGAAACACTAGGGTCCTGGCGATGTGGCCTGTCTTAGCTTATGTTGTGGACTCTGAGAAAGTCTGAGACTAGAATTCAGGTCTCTTATCTTCCATGCCAGAAGCTCTCTCTGCATCTCTTTATGGTTGTCTCTTAACATTTTCCTCTCAACATAGGATTAAAAATGGCTAACCTAAAAAAAAATTATTATTGCTTCAGGGCTGAGTGGCAAGCTTTATGAGAATTGAGTAATGGGTTTAGTGGATAGCTATCTAATTATAATCATACCTTGAAATTTTTATTAGCCAATCTTTATACTTGATGGTTTCTGCTTACACTACGGATATGCTGGTGGTTCTTGAATCCATTTTGAAGGCACAAAGTGTTTCTATTCTCGGTCTGTTTTCCCTCATCTTTTCCTTACAGTCAGATTTATTATTCCTTAGTCTTTTCCCCTTTCCTTCATAAGAGAATCATCAGGATGGTGCCATTTTATTCTCCTCTGTTGAGTGTACACATTAAATATAATTTGTTGAATGGCTTTCTTTTTTGAAACAGGAAGTCTTCAAAAAGAACCTATTGTAATATTAAGGCTCCAAGTAATAAACAGTAGAGCTGGACCAGTAAGTTCAAAACATCTGAGCAATCTCTTTACTGTGTACACTCGAGCTTTTAGCTGCATAAATTTTACAGTACATCATCTGACACTATTTGTGATAAATATCCCCCAGTGATTAAGTCATCATTTTATGATCTCATGCACAGAAAGAGCATCCACAAAGCTATTTACTCCCCATTCCTCGAGCTCAAATGTTAAGAATACTGGTTTGTATCTGAGAGATCTTTTGTTGATTTTAGTCGAGCTATTCTAAAGAGGTCATGCGGATTTTTACAAAATAGTTTTATGTAAGAAGTACCTTTTTAGGGAGGGACAGAGTGAGTTGGGGATAGAACTGCCTGGTAGGGAAAAACCAGAAAATGGACCCTGAAGTAAAAAAGAAGTGGTGTCTTAATGGCTGTGGTTAATAAATGTTTACAGCGAAGTCTTGAGCTGCAACTCTGCAGTTTTGTTAACATAAAGGTTCCATAACCACAGCATGTTTGATGAGCTCGTGGGGCGGGCGACTGGTGCCGTGTGCGCAGAAGGAACCGGGCTCCCACTTGTTAGGGAGGTGCTGTCCGCAAGCATCGTTTTTTTCACTGAGTTAATGCAGTGGTCCCAGCTGGGATTTTGACTGTTCTCGACTGATGGAGCTCCCGGGAGGGTGACCAGGGCCCCCTCTGGCCCTGAGGAATGACTGTTGATTTGCAGCCTCAAATGAAGCTACAGCCGATAGCTTATGTTTGGTTTTTTTTTTTAAACATCTTTATTGGAGTATAATTGCTTTACAATGGTGTGTTAGTTTCTGCTTTATAACAAAGTGAATCAGTTATACATATGTTCCCATATCTCTTCCCTCTTGCATCTCCCTCCCTCCCACCCCTCTAGGTGGTCACAAAGCACAGAGCTGATCTCCCTGTGCTATGCGGTTGCTTCCCACTAGCTATCTGTTTTACGTTTGGTAGTGTATATATGTCCATGCCACTCTCTCACTTTGTCACATCTTACCCTTCCCCCTCCCCATATCCTCAAGTCCATTCTCTAGTAGGTCTGTGTCTTTATTCCCGTCTTGCCACTAGGTTCTTCATGACCTTTTTTTTTTTTTTCCCTTAGATTCCATATATATGTGTTAGTATACTAAGTGTCCATCATCGGATGAATGGATAAAGAAGATGTGGCACATATATACAATGGAATATTACTCAGCCATAAAATGAAATGAAATTGAGTTATTTGTAGTGAGGTGGATGGAGTTAGAGTCTGTCATACAGAGTGAAGTAAGTCAGAAAGAGAAAAACAAATACTGTATGCTAACACATATATAGCTTATGTTTTAAATAATGGATAGTTAGCTCTGCGAACAGACGAGCCAGATCCTGCCTCCTGCCAATGCCTTCTGGAGGTGCCTGGAGAGGGCTTGGGAAGTGTACTAACTCCCTCCACTGGCTTGAAGGGCACAGAGGGTCCCTCTTCTCACTCGGGGGACTGTACCTATGGAAGTGTTGACCCACTGGCTGACTAGGAGAAAGGGAGGACACAGGGAGTGTGGGGAGAGTGGGCAGGGGCGCTGCTGCAGCAGATCACGGGGTCTGAGAGCAAAGTCCAGCTGGTGCGGAGATGGTGTCCTACTCCAGGGGCTTGGAGATGTCTGGAATCATGTAATTTCTCGCTACTCGCAATGTGGTCTGTGGACCAGTAAGTAGCACTAGCATCACCTGGGAGCTCGCTCGAAATGCAGAATCCTAGGCCCTACCTAGACTTACGGATTCAGAGTCTGCACTTGAACAAGATCTCCAGGCGATTCGTATGCACATTAAAGTTGGAGAAGGACTGACTGAACACTTTCATTTAGTACCTTTACAGACCCGTGGTCAAGCAGTCAGTGTTCGTGGACTTATAAAGCAGATGAGTAAGTCATTCAAATACACGCTGCTTTGCAGCCCATCTTGCATGTTATAGGGAACTGAATAACAGCAACAGCAATACTAATGTGAATTTGGCTGGGAGTGGAGGTGGTGGGAATTTTGATTCAGTTTCGGCCAGCACACGTCATTGCCGGCATGAGCTCGGAGCAGAGCTCTTCAGACTTGAGCGTGCCATCCCAGTCAGCGGAGGGCATGTTAAAACACACATTCCTGGACCCCACCCCGGAGTTTCTCATTTGGTAGATGTGAGGCGATCTTTGAGAACTTGTGCTACTAACAGGTTACCAGGCGCTGCTGCTGCTGCTGGTCCGGGGGCTACGCTCTGAGAATCACACTCTTCGGGTATAGTCAGCTCATGGCAACTGCGTGGTGCTTGTCCCTGTGATCCCGCCCCCAGCAATGCCGTGCTCTGGAGCTGCCTTGGCCGCCTCTCCTGCCAGGCCTCTCACCACACCTCGTTATGACATTCTCGGAGGGTCATCATGATCTACCTGTACCTGCAGATTCCCAGGACCTTCTGAATCAGAATCCCTGGAGGAGCACATGATGGTTCATTAGCATCTCAGGGTGACTATTAGGCACACATAAATAAACAATTGCCCTGTGTGTTCCTTCCCCAGGGCATTACATCTTAGTTTCTAGGGTATGTTTTGCCCTTTTTTTGGCCCTTTGTCATTTTGCTTGGGCCACTGTTGCTCTAGAAATGGCCTCTCACACCTACTCACCTGCTAGGATTCTCCCCTCCTTCCAGGTCTTCCTACGAAGGTGCATCCTCCTTGAGACTTTCCCTGGCCCTTCTAGCTGGATGTGATCCCTAGACCATTCTTTTCTTTTAAAATAAGCTTTTATGATGAATTGGGCGATTGGGATTGACATGAATACACTGATGTGTATAAAATTGATGACTAATAAGAACCTGCTGTATAAAAAAAATAAAATAAAATTCAAAAAAAAATAAAAAAAAATAAAATAAGCTTTTAAAAATGAGATTCCAATCTTTATATTTTGATCAATTGTAAGATGCCCTTTGCACCCCTCCCCATACCCCCCTCCTCTTTTTTTTAAAAAAAATATTTATTTATTTATTTATTTATGGCTGTGTTGGGTCTTCGTTTCTGTGCGAAGGCTTTCTCTAGTTGTGGCAAGCGGGGGCCAGTCTTCATCGCGGTGCGCGGGCCTCTCACTATCGCGGCCTCTCTTGTTGCGGAGCACAGGCTCCAGACGCGCAGGCTCAGCAATTGTGGCCCATGGACCTAGTCGCTCCGCGGCATGTGGGATCTTCCCAGACCAGGGCTCGAACCCGTGTTCCCTGCATTGGCAGGCAGACTCTCAACCACTGCGCCACCAGGGAAGCCCCCCCTCCTCTTTTTGAGTTGAATTTTCAATATATGGCACTTGTGGCTTATCGTGAGGTGTATGTCAGTGGACGTTGCTGTGAAAAACAAGGAAAAGAATACCAAAAGCTTATGACTTTTTCAAAGTTAAGTGTCAAAAACCCAGTGGTACATCACACAAAACAGCATCGGCTGTTAGGTATGTGATTATAGCTCCTACTGATTATAGGCTCCTGGACAACTGAGACTGTCTTATATTCATCTGTTTGGTTCCCCATATAGCTGGCTTATAGTAAGAGCTCAATAAATATTAGTTGAATGAAGTGTGATTAATTTATCTGTGGGTGAAGTTGGCACCCTTCCTTTTCTGGTTTGGCCTTTTGTTTATGTGTAGAAATATGTACCCTGCTCTGGATACTGATGAGAAGGGCAAACAGGAGAGATTCAACCAGGAGAATGATGATCTTCATTCGAACTCTAAATACATAGTGACTCCCCGCCAAAGGCTGGCCTACTTCTGTAGAGTCCTGGGTGTCTGTGGGACTCGGGGTGGGGAGTGGGTGGGAGATAGGGCTGAGGGGAGTGCTGCCCTTCTGGACTCTCTGTATGCAGGGCGTGGGGAAAGCCTAAACTCCTCCAGTCTGGAGACCACGGGCCTCCAGTGTCTCTGTATCCCCAGCTCTTAGACTAGAAAACAGGCAGGGGTCAGTGCTTGTTGAGTGAATGAATGAATGAAATCTTGACTTTGAGTCTCTGGCAGGTATCAAATCTTGACCTCTTTATGTCTCATTTGCTTCATTTGTGGGGTAAGGATGTTAATATGTGATTCAACTCTATCTCAAGGAACTTTCGAGAGTCCAAGATGAATTAATTGATCCGAGGGCACTTTTTAAAGAGTTACATGTGTGTTATTACCTAGAGCAGAAGAGAACTCTCTCTGTTTCTTATAAACAGCTCTTCTTCTTGGTCCTCAAGGCCTATTTAAAAAAGTTGTCAATTAGGGGACTCTTGGTTCTCTTGGTTGGCTCATTCTCTGATGATTTGCAGCAAATGAAGGGCAGGCATTGCAAGTGTTTCCGTGTCACCATGTGTGTCAAGGGATCCTCCTGCTAGACCTTGTTTCTCTGACAGATATGTTTCTTACTTTGTACTACAGATTTCATTGAAGAAACGCCGGGCTTAAAGGAATGATTTGTTGTGGCATTTCCTTTTGGAGCATAAGCTTTGAAATGAGGTAAATATATAGGAGTCATCTGGGTGTAGCAGTGAGAGTGGGTGGAAGACAGCATTTGAACTCGGATCAAGTTTAAGTCGTGACTCCGCCCCTCATTTGCAGAATGTGTGCTCTTGGGCATGATAGTTGCTTTTTCTGATCTCTGTGAAATGAGGTACATACTACCCATCTTGTAGCTTTTGTGAAATTTAAAAAGAAAGCATCCAGGGAAGGACCACATACACGCCGTATAAAGAGTAGTTGTTACTATGACAGGATTACACTTTTTTGTTAGCACTGGGCGGCAGGGACGGGTTCAGCGCCAGGGAAGCTGTTTTCCTCCCACGTTGATCGGACTTAATTTTGCTGTGTCAGGAGGCTGAGCGTCAGGTGGCCTTGGTTGGGTTAATTCCTGCTCTACCATTTACTAGTTTTAAGATATGGGGCAAAGTACTGAAAATCTCTTAGCTTTCCTCATTCTCTCAAATGGGGTTAATAACATTTATCCTCAAAGTTGTGAGGAATAGAGATGATGTATGTAAAGAGCCTTGAATGCAGTGGTCAACATAGGGTTGATATTCTTTTTCGTTGGTCCTTTGGATACGTGAGTTCTCAGATGGGACTTGGGGGCACTTAGGTAGTGAAGGGATTCTGGATGTGGCTGAGTGAGCAAGGGCCAGGTGGTTTGAGTTGGGCATGTAACTAAAATTCTTTTCCTCATTTAAGCAGTTTTGGGGATAAAATAATCTAGAATATGATTAAAAGAAAAATAAACCCTTTGGGTGCTGAGCATGATTACACTTACTGGTATACAGATGCTGGAATGTGGATGGAAACATCTATTTCCATCATGATCAGGGAAAGGCTGGAACTCTGTTTCACACTGAATCAAAGATGATATGAGAAAAAAAAAAAAAAGATGATATGGGTGGAGAAACCCAGCAAACACCACCCGAACCAAATGATCGTAAATGACAGTACCAGTAATGAGGTATATGGACATGTACCTCTCTTTTGATGCACTGAGATGGATAAAACAACACCTCTGGGAGATTTTTTACTAAAAATGCACAAGCTCACTCTAATCAGGAGAAAACAGCAGACAAATCCAAATCCAGGGACGTTCTAAAAAATACCTGACCAGTTCTCTTCGCAGATGTCAAAGTCATGAAAGACAAAAGACTGAGGAACTATCACAGGGCGGTGGAGAAGGAGACTTGAGAACTAAATGCAATGCGGGGTCGAGGATTGAACCTTGCAGGAGAAAAAGAACATTAGAGGCAGCGCTGGAACATTCATATAAGGTCTATGGAGTGACTAATAGTACTTGATCAGTGTTATTTTCCAGGTTTTGGCAGTTGTATTATGGTTATGTAAGAGGTAACATTAGAGGGAGCTGGCTGAAGGGTACTGAACTCTCTGTACTGTTTTTGTAATCTTCTGTAAGTCTAAAATTTTTTCAGAAGTTAAAAACATGATACTGGGATACCTGGCAGCTTTTGTGAAATGTGCCGTTTTGTAGCAAGCGGAGGGAGCTTCATTTGCTGCGTATGAATTTGGGAGCTAGAAACACCTGTTTACTTTTGAGCTAAAGCAGTTGAGTTATATCTTGACTGATGAAGTTCCTGGCTGTCAGTTGAAAGCCAGGTGCGTTAACAGATCCGCAGAGGCTATCCTGGTGCACAGGTGTTTGGGTGCCTGGAGCCAGTGGTGTTTTGGCTGTTTCACCTTTCACTTGGTTGATCTGGTAGAGCTGACTGGCTAATAATGACGATTACCCCCTTAGATTGGATGCTGTTGTGTGCTAGAAACTGAGTGCTAAGTGTTTATCATCGTCAACCCTCATAACAGCCTTGAAAGGCAGACGACAGTTCCCCCGTTTTATGATACATCTCCGAGCGATTCATTTGCCCAAGATTTGCTGGAGTGGAAACCTGCCTCCAAAGCTCAGACTCTGACCGCTGTACTGTTCTGCTCTCCTTCCTCTTAACCGGTGCTCCCCTGACCAGCCTAATACCTGCTCTCCCCTGCGGGCCCTCCAGACCTGGCCCCTCTGTTATCATTTATGCCTTCAGTGGATAGAAAAGAGGAAAAAGGGGGGTACCAGTATTTTCTATATCCCCTAATTGTTTGAGCATAGATTAGCATTTTATGTAGGCTCTTTGGGGCTGTTAATAGGTTTCTGTGGTCAAATATGTTAGGGGGGAACTTAGGGATAAATAAATTAAATAGTTGTCTACCTTTACCCAGGCAACTGAATGTGGCTGGAGAAAACCACTCAACCAGGCCAACTGGTCCCATCATTTAATTACCGCTAACATCAAGCGGGCTGTTGGAGCTGCCAGGCAATGCTGTCCTGTTGCCCCAGCCCACGTCCCGCCCACTCCCCAGGATGACTGCATCACACCTCTCCTCCCTTATAAATCTCCACCTTTCCCAAGAAAAAACAACGAGGAGAAAGAGGATTTCCAAAAGCCCCCACCACTGCCGTGACCAAGCTGCCTGAATCCTGCCTTCTTTCCTGTTAAGGATGAACCATCTGATTCTTGTGGGAGATGGACTCACAAGGTCTTTGTGCTCGAGGACCTCCCACCGGCATCTCTCCTCCTTCCCGTTGCAGATTGGCATGTCAGTCTACCTTCCATTTGAGAAAAGCCCTCCCTTGACCACACACGCTCCTTCAGCTGCTGCTATACGGCCCTGTTCCCTTTTCAGCAAATCTCCTTGAAAGAGTTTTCTTACAGACTGTCTCCAATTCCTCCCTTCCCATTCTTGCTTCTTTTAAAAATTGAGGTGAAATTCACTTAACATGAAATGAACCATTTTTATGTGTTAAAATGTATAATTGAGCAGCATCTAGAACATTCACAGTGTTGTGCAGCCGCCACCTCTGTCTAGTTCCAAAACCTTTCCATCATCCCCAAAGTAGCTCCCAGTACTTCTTAAGTAATCATTTCCTATTCTCCCCTCCCCCTGGCCTCACGCAACCACAAATCTGTTTTCTGTCTTTATAGATTTGCCTATTTTGTATATTTTATATTAATGGAGTTGGACAGTATGTTGATCTTATTTCACTTAGCATAATATTTTCAAGGTTCGTCCATGTTGTAGCATGTGTCAAAGTTTCCATTCCTTTTCATTGCTTAGTAATATTCTATTTTATATGTATAGCACATTTTGTTTATCCATGCATCCATTGATGGACATGTGGGTTGTTTCCACTTTTGGGTATTGTGATTAGTGCTACTATGAACCTTCAGGTATAAATATTTGCTTGAGTGTCTAGTTTTAACACTTTGGGGCAGATCCCTAGGAGTAGAGTTGCTGGGTCATCTAGTTCTGTGTTTCACTTTTTGAGGAACTGCCAGACTGTCTGGTGGCTTGGACAACTGGCTGCACCATTTTACATGACCACCAGCAGTGTACAAGGATTCCAATTTCCTTACATCCTTACCAACATTTGATATTTCCTTTTTTTTTCATAACCGCCCTAGTAGGTATGAAGTGGTATCTCATTATAGTTTTGATTTGCATCTCCCTAATGATATTGAACCTTTTTATGTGTTTGTTGCCCATTTCTATATCTTTGGAGGAATGTCTCTTCAAGTCCTTTGCCCTTTTTTCATTCGATTGTTTTTTTGTTGCTGTTGTTGAGTTTCCCATTTTCTCTTGAATCTACGTGAATCAGGCTTTTCTCCTTATCATTCCACAAAGTTGCTCTTATCCAGGTCACCAATGGTTTCCCACTTTGTCAAATCCAGTGGCCCATTTTCGGTCCTTATTTTTTTTGTCCTCACAGCAGCATTTAAGGGAAGAGCATGCCTTCCTTCTTGAAATGCTTTCTTTACTTGGCTTCCCAGATACTATTATTTCTTCCTTCTTTTCAGCATCCTTTGCTGGTCCCTCCTCATCTTCATGACCTCTAAACATTACATTTTCCCAGGGCTCAGCTTTCATATCTTCTCTCTTTCTGTCTTCACTTCCCTGGGTGACCTCATCTGTTGGAGGATAGAGGAACAAAAAGTGCCCACTGAACTGAAAAGGTATCTTGAGACTGAAAATGAGGCAGGCAGCTCCATATAGTCAATGGATCCATTTATTATTGGGTAATTTACTCACAGGGTGGGATTGGGATCAGGTGGATGACGATCTAGAAGCATCACAGCTGCACTCTGCACTGCTGAGGGGCCACTGGGACAATTTTATAGTTACCCTACGGTACGGAGGTACATGCTTGGAAATAAGATGTGCATTCCTAAGTCAAGATTTATGACGGGTTACTAGTCTCGTGGGCACCAGGAATGCGTCAGGGAAGGTTTTCATCATTGTTTGGTGACTAGAGAGCATAGAGGCTACCTGGTCCTAATGATTATTAAACAGCATCTATTAACTGCAAAGCCCTTGATGACAGAGAAGTGATTTATTGCACAGCACAGTCCTGGGTAGGGTCAGTGGAAGGACAGGAGAAACTGAACGGGCCCAAGATGGTGTCAGTTATTCCAACAGCCATACACCATCCTTCCAGTTGTTCAGGCCAGAAATCTGGGGGTTGTCCTTGACCTCTCTTTTTCCTCCTCCACTTGGCTCTACCTTCACAATATACTCAGACTCTGATCATGTCTCACAACCTCCAGTGCAGTCACCCAGATCCAAGCCACCATCATTTGTCAGCTGGAGTTTTGAAGTAGCCTCCTAATTGGTCTCCCTGCTTCTCCCCTTGCCCACCCCCATCTATACTGTGTGAAACACAGCAGCCAGAGAAATCCTGTTAAATGGTGAGTCAGATCATGTTACAGCTCTGCTCTGAAAGCTCCAGTTGCATCTCATTTCACTTGGTTTGAGCCAAAATCTTTAGCCTTGGCTTCCTCTTCCATCTTGTCTCCTGTCACTGCCCCCACAACCTGCTCATACCACTCCAGCCAACGCTATCCTCTTTGCTGTGCCTTATACCTGCCAAACACACTCCTGCCTCAGGGCCTTTGCACATACTGCTTCCTCTGCTTGGAGTACTCTTCTTCTTCAAAGTCACATGGATTTCTCATTCCTATCTCTGCCCAGTGTCACTTGGTCAGTGAGGTCCCCACTGACCACCCTATACATAACAGCAATGTCCTCCTCCCTCTTCTGATCTTCCTTACCCTGCTCTGCTTTTCTCCTTTTCACTTATTTATTGCTCCGTATCCTCTATTAGAATGTCAACCCCATGCAAGTAAGGACTTCTCGGTTTTTGTTCACTGCTTTAGTCCCTATGTTTACAACTATGCCCAGTACAGCAACATAGATAGTTAGGACTTCTCCTAGTTTGTAATATGCTACTATTCGTTAACAATCTCTAAGGAGAGGATATTTTTGCAATATTCTCCTTACCTCCTTTCTTTCTTTCTTATTGATTTATTTACTCATAGGGTCTATTTTTTTGCAAAATATTTTTGGGAAATGCTGGAACAGACTCTTATTTGTGATAGGTCATGTTTGGGGGTGATGTAGGTAGGGTGAGTGTTATATAACCTGAGTCTTTTTTTCCCTTGACTAATAAAACATTTCAGCGTGTGGGAAAACCGTACTTCCAAAAGGCCGGAATTTATCCTGAGGGTGTGTTTTGATAACTCACTAGGTGTGATCTGGCTAATTAATTCTTCTTTGATTTTGAAAAGTGGTTTTACCTTTGAGTGTTTTTGCATAGTTTCATGTTTATAAGCAAAGTGTGGCGTAACTTGGAAGCAGTTTCTCCTAGAGCTGTTCACCCAGTTCATACTTGTCCTTTCTCTGCTTTTGTCTCAATTCCCCAGATGATCTCTGCTGTGCCCTTTGGGATGTCAGGATCCTGCAGGGTCCCATAGGCGGTGTCTGTAATTTTCTAGCCCCAGACTTCTGTCAGAAGAAGCTCTGAGAGGGCAGGGGTTATTTCTGTTTTGTTTACCACTGTAGATCCTAATGCCTAGCACCATGCTGTTCCCATAATAGGTGGTCAATTAACATTTGTTGAATGAAACTTTGAAGTAGCACATTCACTTGACCTTGCCTCATGATGACTTATTTTTAGGGCTCAGGTTCAATGGATTTTCTTTGAAAATTTGCTTAAGAATGCTGTCCCAATGGGTTTCGTAAACAGAACATTTTTGTGTAGTTCCTTCTGGGCACAATGAGAATTTTGTCCTCTGCAAAACTGCTGAGATTCTGAATGGAAATCTAAGTACCTTTTCCTCCTACTTCCATGATCTCAGCTCACAAACAATAATATGGACATTCTTGGAAAGATTCTTTAGGTAGTTTCAATAGTTTGTAGTAAATAGATTTGAAAAAAAGATTCTGTTTGGGTATTTAACTTGAAAGCCACCATAATGTAAAAAGCAGCTTGTGTGATTGACATTCCCAGAGGAAAGTTGCTCTGAGGACCTGCCCATGTCATCTTTTGATTTTGAAAAGGTAAAAGGTACGATGTCAGCCCACGGTGTAGATGGGTTGGTATTTTATTTCTTAGAAATGGTCAACAGAAAAGCTGTACTCTTTCTGGAAATTGGAAAAATAAAAGCTTACTTGGAAAAGCCCAAGATTTTTGTCTTTCAGCCTGCTCTCTTAAGCGCAGAATGATGTGCCCTTCCCTTTTAGCTTTTCCAAGGGTGTTCTCTGATTTGCACAGTAAGAAGAATTGCACTGTATCTGGCTAATTAACTCTGAGTGCTAATGTCTGAGTATTAGTGTCTTAACTTTCTCTAATTAAGTTCAGCAAATTCAAAGTCCACCTGAATAGGGATGGGATGGACATTTGCTTTAGAAAGAGGCAATACAATCAAAGGTGAGGAAGCCAATGGGGCTGTTTGGTAGTTTTTCGTAGATGTCACCATAGTCACAGTGTCTCTGGAAATCACACGTATATTCCAGCAAGGAAAATGAAGAGACCTGTGGTTGCAGGTGAAGTAACCTGAATCTTTACAATTCTGTAGCTTTTTAAAAAACCATTTGCTTCTACACATTTTAAGGTTTTTTTAAAAAAGGCTCAGAGGACTGGGACAGTAAATGTCTATTGGTGAAATATAATATTTATTGAGGTCTTACGCTGTGCCAGACTCTGTCCTAAGATTACTGTCTTAATTCTAAAGTAACCCTGAGGTGTTATATTAGTCTGGGCTCTCCAGAGAAACACAACCAATAGTGTGTGTATCTATACTATACTATACTATACTATACTATACTATACTGTACTATGTCTATCCTTTATCCTCTAGCTATATCCATATCTATATCTCTATACCTGTACCTAGAGAGATTTATTATAAGGAAATGGCACACCCAGTTATGGAGGCTGAGAAGTCCAAGATCTGGCAAGTTGGCAAGCTGGAGGCCCAGGAGAGCTGATGGTATAAGTTCCAGTCTGAGTCTGAGTCTGAAGGCAGGAGAAGACCGATGTCCCAGGCAGACAGTCAGGCAGAGAGAGCAAATTCTTTCATACTCAACCTTTTATTCTATTCAGGCCTTCAACTAATAGGATGAGGCCCACCCACATTGGAGAGGGCAATCTTCTTTATCTGGTCTACCAATTCAAATGTTATATCATCCAGAAACACCTCCACAGACACACCCAGAATAGTGTTTAACCAAATATCTGGGCACCCGTGGTCCAGTCAGGTTGACACCTAGAATTAACCATCACAGATAGGTACTGTTTTTGTTCTTTGTAGAGATGGGGAAATGGAGAGAATGGTATAGGTAACTTGTCCAAGGTCACAGGCTGGTAATGGCGGAGGCAGAACACAAAACCCAGGCAGTCTGGCTCCCCAAATCCTCACCTTAATTGGTATAACAAACTGCCTTTCAGAGGAGTAAACTGAGATGGGGGAGGAAGGGTGGGGAGGGGGGAAGTCAGGGGGTCTAGTAATGTGCCTAAGAGCTGCCAACTAGTTAGAGGCAGAGCTGGGATTTGAACCCAGATCTCCTGACCCCGGACCCAGCCCCCAGGGAGTCCTTCAACTCCAATATGGCTTATCCTCTGTATAACAGACAACTTGTTTGTGAAAAGAAAAAAGTTAACTTTACTCCTGAATTGTTGACTTAAGCACTCAGTGTAGTGTAGTAGTTCCAGCCGTCTCACCTTTTCAGCATTATAATTTGTGTCTATAATATTCCAGTCCTAAAATACTCTCAGATGAGTTAGCCTACGTGGACAAGTATGGTAATTATTTTTAAAACACTACCTTCCATTTTAAAGCAAGTCAGGCTTTTTAGAGCACTCTCAAATATACACATTATTTAAAAAATGGATTAGCTTGACAAAGTGGATTTATTCTGGGGTTGTGGCCTTTTGTGGATGTGAATGGAGAAAAGGCTTTTACCTCCTCTTAGCCAAGATTAGAAAAGAAAAAAATGAGTTGTGAGAAGATGCTGGAAGAGAAAAGAGTGTTTATTCAAGCAGAATGATCATTGGCAGGCAGCTCTGTTGGAGATTGAAGAGCCCTGGAAACGTAGAGTCATAGAAACTATGGGTATTGAAGCCACACAGTTCTGGGTTTGAATCTTGGATCTGCTACTTACACATTGTGTCGCCTCTCTAGACCTTTCCTCCTTTGTGAGATGGGAATTACGCTTTGTACCTTACCAGATGGTTGTAAGAATGAGAAGTGCTTGTTCAGTGCATGGCACAGTAAGCCCTCGATAAATAAGAGCTATTGCAAATCCCCCCACCTCTACTGGTAAGGCCTACCTTTACCAACCCTGAGAAGACCTTCAGTCTGCCTGCTCTTTCCCACCTAGAGTGGCCACATCTGACTATTTATCCCCATTCTTGTCCCTGCCAGTGGGGCAGCTGTGGACTCATCCTGCTGCTCTAGGCCAGGTGTAGTTGGAGACCACCTGTCCGTCAGCCCCTTTGTGTGTGTCCAGCTGGATAAAGGGGCCTCTTCCCCGGTTCCTGGCTTGCATTCTGCATCCCTTCTGAACCTGGCCTGCCTGGCTGGCCCACTACCAGTTGCCTATCCATCTCCAGCCCTGTCCTGGCCTCTTTCCTCCGAGCTGTCTCTGTCCCTGTTTTACCACTGTTGCTAATAACTGTTGGTGTCAAACTGCGCAGATTTTTTTTGGACAGAAAATTGTTACACATGGATTGTTTTAGAAGGAGCTACACCATTTCAAGAGAGACAGTAGATTTGGTCCACTGAGTCAAATTCCTGGTCATTTCTGGGGGAAAAAATCAGTTAAGCTGGTGGCTTACTGACTCCATTGGCTGGTGGCTTTATTAAACTGACCGGCCTGTTTAATCAAAACAGTTAAGCTAGCGACCAGTTTAGACACAGACATAATGTCCCGTTCCTCCTGGTTTTTACCCTGGTTTCTCCTTACCTTGTGCCTGGAGTATAACAGCAGAACTCCTTTGAACCCCGATCTTTGCTTTGCTTTTGCTGGAACTGCCTTGAAAGGGTCTGGAAGCTTCCATGTACGGGAGCCAAGGCTGAAGAGGTCTCAGGTGCTGTGCTGACAGGTGACAGGTGGAGGGCTGCTGCTTCCAGCAGGAGCCCCCTGGGGGCTGGACCAGAGGTCATGCTCGCCAGCGTGCCCAGGCCAAGAAAAGGCAGGGACGCAGGGGGCATCTGTGCCTTCCATGCCAACACAAAGGCAGTTCATTAAAGCGGAACCCACGACACCCGTTATTTGATTGCATGTAACTTTTTTTTTTTTTAATTATTTATTTATTTATTTTTGGCTGTGTTGGGTCTTCGTTTCTGTGCGAGGGCTTTCTCTAGTCGCGGCAAGTGGGGGCCACTCTTCATCGCGGTGCGCGGGCCTCTCACTATCGCGGCCTCTCTTGTTGCAGAGCACAGGCTCCAGACGCGCAGGCTCAGTAATTGTGGCTCACGGGCCTAGTTGCTCCGCGGCATGTGGGATCTTCCCAGAAGAGGGCTCGAACCCGTGTCCCCTGCATTGGCAGGCAGATTCTCAACCACTGCGCCACCAGGGAAGCCCCGCATGTAACTTTTTAGAATTACTATCATTCGAACTTTTTAACTGGATTCAGTTCCAGAAGCATCACTCAGGGCTCCAGGTACATGAATCTCCACTTTGAGTCAGAAGGCACCCAGTACTTTACTTAGGCTCTGGAAAGCATCATTTATGGGGTAAGAAGTGTTCTTCCTCTATTGACATTTTCCCTTTCAGCTCCTCTGTGATCAAAGTGTAGAGATTTGAAAGTCCTTTAAGATGTAACCTTGGAAACGGTGATTCTTGTTTGGCACAGATCCGTCAGATCCATCAGATGCTGGTGACTCTGCTCATTCCTGACCATGTTCTGCTCGGTTAGTGATTTAGAGCTGAAAAGAATCTCCACGCAGTCCTTTTCGGCACTGGCTACATTTCCGACTCTTCCGGTTTCTCCCCCTCATATCTGAAATGGATCCTAGCCCTGAGAAGGAAAGTCTTCGTGATTTAGTTTGTGGGCCTGGGAAATCCAAACCATCACATGCCAATCTTTTGTGAGAGAACAGTCTCAGATTGAAGAGACTCAGAAGGTGGAAATTTTTGAACAAGACTTTTATAGAACGGGGGCTAGTAATTAATAGTCTCTCACAAAGGATTTGGCAAAATTACCATTCCCTTTGAAAATCTTAAATTTCTGTGTCTACCCTGAAAAATTTGATTTCAATTACATGCAGAATTTTCTTATCCTGTGGAATTGTTGTATTAAATTACGGCAATTATAGTTTACATGAAAATGAAAGAATAAGTTATGTCCAGCGTTCCTCAGTTGAGCAATTCATGACTAGTCTGTCCAGTTTATCACTTTCATGAGTAATAAGCCCCTAGCTGGCCTCCCCTTTCTGGAATAGTTTGGACACGTCTCAAAACTCAACCAGGGTGGACTCAGAGTCCAAATGTAAGCATTGACACTTAACTGCTTCAATATTCCTTCTGACATCTCAGATCTTCCTTTCAAATCACTTTCCTTCTGAGTATATTCTTTAAACATTTCTTTAGTGAGAATCTGTTAGTTTTGACCTCTGTCCAATCTTGTTTGCCTGAAAATGTCTTTATCTCACCCTTGTCTGGAGAGAGAGTTTTGCTTATTCTAGATTGACAGTTATTTTCTCTTGACTCTTTGAAGATGTCATTTTACTTTCATTTTGGATGCTGAGAAATCAGCTCAGTTTTTGTCAGTGATCTGTCTTTTCTCACTGTCTGCTTTTATTTTCTTCTCCTTGATTTTGGTTTTCCGATTTCACTGAATGGTGAAATTTTTCATGTCTAGACACTGATTTCTTTTTATTTATTCTGCTTGGGATTTATTGCACTCCTTCAATCTGAGGTTTCATGTCTTCAATTAATTTTTAAAAATTCTTAGCCCTTATTTCTTTGAATATTGTCTCTACTTCAGTCTCCTTATTTTTTTCCTTTCTGAAAATCTGATTAGATATATGTTAAACATTTTCACTCTGTTCTATCACTTAACTTCTTTCATGTACTTTAACTTTTGTCTCTCTGTGCTGCATTCTGGGTTATTTCTTCAAGACTGTCTTAAGGTTCATAAATTCTGTCTTTGGCTAGGTCCAGTATTGTACTTACCTGGTTTCTTTTCATGATTATATTTCAGAAATTTTATTTATATTTAAAAAATATTGTTAACTCAGTTGTCATCATCATATTATTTCTTTACACACGTTAAACTTATTCTATATTCTGTATCTGATCATTGAAATATCTCCTGTTTTCTGATAACTTTCACTCACAGTGACTTGCTTACTCTTAGTTTTAGTGATTTTTTTATTGTGAGCTTATGTTCTGTGAAACTTTTTCTTTGGGAATTATTAGAGCCCTGTGTTTGAAGAGTCATTCTCTAGAGAGAAAGGATTTGAAATTTTCCAGCCATGGGGTAATGACAACCAAGGGCTGCTTTAATCACATTTTCACCTCAGTGGTGGTGGTTGGTATTCTTCTAAGTCACATTGGTAGTATGAATTCTGGCCCTAAACCTATGTAAGTGTGGGCTTTTAGTTAGAGATTTTCAAGAGAGACTTTTTTTTTCTTTTTTTCTGCCTCTCTCAGAGCCAAGGCCAGGATAGATAAGTCTTCCTCTAAAGGACAGTTGTTGTGTTTTTATTTTTGTTTTTTTTTTTTGCATCATGATCTGAAGTTGCTTCCATTTGACTATTGTGGTGTTTTGGAAAGCGGTGTTTGATCTGGCCTGTGACCAGGATCAGGCCCCAGGCTTTGTTCTCAGGTCCCCATACTAAAGCAGTGTGTAAAAACTCAGGCTCATGGGTTAGCACGTGTACTTGGAGCAAAGGCCAGCAGCTCTGCATTCCATAGTAAAATTACACTTTCTTCTAGTTTCCGGCTTCCAGCCATTTTCCTTACTTTATTGCAACCTTAGCCATGTTTTAAAACAGATTTAAAAGAATATTTTATCCCTTTCTTAAATGATCTGTATTAGAAGAGGCTTCTCCACCCATCTAGTTGCAGAAAGAAAGGTTCTGCATGTTCTAGGCAGTGTTTTAGATGTTTGGGATACAGCAGTGAATGAGCAAGACAGTAAGACCCCGTTTATCACTTATATTTAAGTGGTGGTGGAGAGAAGAAACAAATAAAAAATACCTAAATTAGTTTCAGATAGTATTGAATACTATCATCTTTTAAAATATTCACAGTGACCCACGCACGGGATTTGGTCCTGTATCTCTTTATGTGTTTGTGTATTTAATCACTCCATCATGGTGCTGTTAGATAAATCTACCCATTATTCCGTGGGAATTGAATAAAACCACCTCATTATTAAGTGATTGGTTAATTTAGTGTTAAAGACAGCATGGTAGAGAAGCCCTTGAATTTGGGCTCAGAGGTAGATTGCATCCACATCCAACTAAAGCAGTTGCCCTAATGTGATTTGTTAAGATAGGTATGAGATTGAAAATGACTTTTTAATGACAAGCTGAGAGCAATCTTATAAGGCATGAATGCAGCTCTTCTCTGCAAGTAAACATTTTAAAGTCATGTTTTCATTAACAAAATATTTTGCCTCATTTTTATCAGTGATAAAGACAGATTAAGGAATAGCAAATAATTAGTACCTTCAAGCACTAATCCATACCTCTTTAAAGTGGAAACATGGAGAGGAGAGAAAAAGCTGAACATGTATTTTTCTTAAATAATGAGATGATCAACACATCTGATAATAAAGTTGATGAAAGAGATTTTGATCATCCAGCGATCTGCTTTGGGGTCAAATGCTGTTTGAGAGAAAGCTATTTTTTATAAGAAATGTCTCAAAATATCAAGTCAGGAAACCAGGAAGTGAGCTTGGTTTACCAAGCCTCTTTCGTTTGATTTAGAAACAGGCGCCACTAATGAGAAATGTCAAGAAATTTTCAGAGGTGTAAACGGCAAATGGATGAAATGTTGCACTTTTCAAAGTAGTTGATTTTGCTTGGCACCCCCAAATTGATTTTAATCTGCTGGTAGTCAGAGAGTCTTACTTTTTTTTGGTGCCATGGTCCCCTTTGGCAATCTGGTGAAGTTTATGGATCCTTCTCAGAATGA
Source organism: Balaenoptera borealis (assembly GCF_965194805.1). Lineage (NCBI taxonomy): Eukaryota > Metazoa > Chordata > Mammalia > Artiodactyla > Balaenopteridae > Balaenoptera > Balaenoptera borealis. The sequence goes on along the minus strand of NC_138868.1, from coordinate 25,971,195 downwards.
TAGTTTTAGTACTTAAAACAAAATGCGTAGAATTAAAAGGAAACCGCAAATATTGAAATATAGCTTTATTCACAGACCCTTAAGAGATATCTAGATTATTAACCTCTGTGACATTTTAAAATTACCTCTCTATTCTTGATGGAAAAAAGTAATTTGTGACATGACTGATTTCCTCAGTTTTCTTAAAAGCGGAAATGGAGCTGGTATAAAGAGGCACTGTTAAGTCTTATCACATCTATTTGAATAAAGCATTTCTGCTGTGGTAACAACATGGTCCCTTGGAAAGGAACTTCCTAAGTTTCATACCCATATGATTTCTGTAAGATAAGAAATGAGTCAAGACCAGTGCTACCTAGGGCTATTGACATTATATGTTAAGGATGACTTCAGAAAACAAGGGCTTCCCTGGTGGCGCAGTGGTTGAGAATCTGCCTGCTAATGCAGGGGACACGGGTTCGAGCCCTGGTCTGGGAAGATCCCACATGCCGCGGAGCAACTGGGCCCGTGAGCCACAACTGCTGAGCCTGCGCACCGCGATGAAGAGTGGCTCCCGCACCACGATGAAAAGTGGCCCCCGCTTGCCGCAACTAGAGAAAGCCCTCGCACAAAATGAAGACCCAACACAGCTAAAAATAAATAAATAAATAAATAAAGAGTAGCTATTAATTAAAAAAAAAAAAAGAAAAAAAAATTCAACAAGGGAAAAACAAAGAAAACAAAAAGGAAAAATAAAGTCAGTTTATTTGGAAAACTGTGATTTATTTATTAACTGCCACAATAGAATGAAATATTGTTTATTCATTGTTCTTTTCAGTATCAAAGAAAACATTGAAGTGCTTTAAAACATTGGAAGCAATCTAATTGAACATCCTTACAGGATTGGCTTATTATGTCATATGCATACAATAAAATCCTATGCAGCCATTAAAAAGAATAGAGATACATGTACTCTCATAATGAACTCTAAGATAGGTCATTAAATGGAAGAGGAAAGGTGTAGATGAGTGCACTGTGCATTGTCATGTGTTAAGATCTCGCCATTGATAAATCCTGCGATGTTTCTGCAAAGAGGTACCGGTAATTGGTAACGATTATTTCTGGGAAGGGAACTTGAGGTCTGGAGAGTAATGGGGAGCTTGACTTTTCTTTGTGTATCTATTTGTATTGTTTGAATGTTTTGCCACGTGCTCGTATCAGCAGTTCTAATTAATTCATTTAAAAAATGAACTGTCCTTACTTCTAGCAGCTATTGATATTGAAATGCAATTAAAGCATATAAAGAATATGTACTAATTAAGCCTGTCAAATAACACATTTCACTAACTACTACACTATCCTGTGCACCAAGAAGAAAGTCTCAACAATTAGGCCTGCTCCAAATAAGACCGACTGGTTCTTGAGTTCAGGGTTCAGAAGGCGAAGCCCATGGTTCAGGGTTTCCCCAGGCCCTCTTGAGTGTCCTCCTGGGGCCTGTTGTCTTCCTTACACCTCTCACAGACAGCTTTATAGCTGTCTAGTTCTCTTCCCCTCTCCTCCTTGGTCTGTGAACTCCTGGAGCCACGTGTCTCACACAGCGTGGTGTGGAGCAGGCCCACAATAAATGGTGAACGAATGATTCACTCTTGATCTTGCCAGGAGTGAAGTCTAGGGATGCAGAAATAAGTAGTAGGCCCCGAGGCTTCCTATAGTGGAGCACGTGGCAGTCAGACCCCATGGCTTGGTGGTTGTCAGCTGGATGGGTGGCAAAGGGAAAGGTGGAGGCGATGAAGGGGAGCCAGGAAGAACTGAGTCTGGTGAGGAGGGCACCAGTCCTTGGCATCCCAGTTTTATCCCCAGACCTCTGTTGTGGGGCTGGTTGCTGGTGGAGGAGACAAAGCCAGCAGAACAGTGGGAGCAGAAGGTGGGAGCAAACCAGAGAGAATTTGGATAACAGCAGTTGTTCAGTGAAATTTCACAGTGCCTTTCAAGCATGAAATTCAATTTATATTTAGAATTTGATTTTAATCCAGAAGGAGCACGCAAACTGGTTGATACTAAGACTCTGTAAGAAATAATTTTTTGTGTCAGTTATTGAAAGGATTAGTAATCAAGTGTGACAGGGACGACTGGTCATGCTCATTCATTTATTCATTCATTCATTTATTCCCTATTTAGTGTTGAGCCATGGTGCCCCACGAGGGACACAGAGATGGATTAGATAGGTCCTCTTCCCTAAGTAGCAGATCATCAAAACATAATTTTGCATAATGATTAAGAATGATATGTTGAATTCAAGTTCCTGGGTTCAAATCCTGGCTCCATTACTTGCCACCTGTGTGACCTTGAGCAAGTTGTTTAATCTCTTTGTGCTGCAGATTTCTCATTGTTAACATGATAGTAGCGCCTATCTCATAGGATTAAATAAACTACTACTCTCTATGTAGTTTGTGAAACCAAAAGTTTCTTACGAGGTAAGAAAAGTATCTTCCGGTAGTTGCTTTTTTTAAAAAAAATTAATTTATACCCCCTTCACCCATTTCTTCCATCCCCCACTCCCCACCCCTGGAAACCACCAATCTGTGACTATGTGCTCGGTTTTTCTTTTTTCTTTTTAGATTCCACATATAAGAAAGATCATACAGTGTTAGTCTTTCTCTGTCTGACTTATTTCAGTGAACATAGTGCCCTCTAGGTCCATGCATGTTGTCTCAAATGGCAAGATTTCATTCTTTTTAAATGGCTGATTAATATTCCTCTGTATTCAATTTCTTTATCCTTTCATCCATTGATAGACACTTAGTTTTTTTCCATATCTTGGCTGTTGTAAATAATGCTGCAGTGAACATGGGGGTGCATATATCTTTTCAAGTTAGTGTTTTCGTTTTCTTTGAATACATACCCAAAAGTGGAATTGCTGCATCATGTGGTATGTACTTATGGATACAGGCTGAACCTCATTGGTGGGAGTGTGAATTGGTACAGTTTTTTTGTAGGAGACTTTAGCAATGTTCTGACACTTTGACCCAGCAAGTCCACTTCTAGAACTCTACTTTATAGCTATACATGCACATGTGGCCATGGCTCTCTGGTCAGTCACGGGAATCTGCATACTGTTTTCCATAGTGGCTTCACCAATTATGTTCCCATCAACAGTGCACAAGTGTTCCCTTTTCTCCACATCCATGCCAACACTTATTTCTTGTATTTTTGATGATAGCCATTCTAACAGGTATGAGGTGATACCTCATTGTGGTTTTGATTCGCATTTTCCTGACGGTTAACGATGTTGAGCATCTTTTGACATAACTGTTGATCATCTATATGTCTTCTTTGGAAAAATGTCTGTTCAGATCTTCTGCTGTTTTTTAGTTGGATTGATTTTTTATTTTTATTTTTTTTGCTATTGCTATTGAGTATGAGTTCTCAATATTTTGGATGTTAACCCCTTATCAGATATATGATTTGCAATTTTTTTCTCCCATTAAGTATGTTGCCTTTTCATTTTGTTGATGGTTTCCTTTACTGTGCAGAAGCTTTTTAGTATGATATAGTCCCACTTATTTATTTTTACTTTTGTTGCTTTTGGAGTCAAATTCAAAAAATCATTGCTGAGACCTATGTCAAGGAACATACCACCTATGTTTTCTATAGGTGTTTTATTGTTTCAGGTCTTATGTTCAAGTCTTTAATCCATTTTGAGTTAATTTTTGTGTATGGTGTAAAATAGTGGTCGAGTTTTGTTGTTTTGCATGTGGCTGTCCAGTTTTCCCAACACCATTTATTGAAGAGACTGTACTTTCCCCACTGTATATTCGTAACTCCCTTCTCATAAACTAATTGACCATATATGCATGGGTTTATTTCTGGGTTCTCTATTCTGTTCCATTGACCAGTGCGTCTCTTTTTATGCCAGAATTTTATTATTACAGCTTTGTAGTTTAGTTTGGAATCAGGGAGTGTGATGCCTCCACCTTTGTTCTTCTCTCTCAAGATTGCTTTGGCTATGTGGGTTTTTTTGTGGTTCCATACAAATTTTAGGATTATTTGTTCTATTTCTTTAGGAAATGCCATTGGAATTTTGATCGGGATTGCATTGAATCTGTAGATTGCTTTGGGTAGTATGGACGTTTTAACAGCATTGCTTCTTCCAATCCATGAGCACGGAATATTTTTCCATTTATTTGTGTCATCTTCAGTTTCTTTCATTATTGTATTGTAGTTTTCAATGTACAGGTCTTGTGTCTCCTTGGTTAAATTTATTCCTAGATATTTTATTTTTTTTGATGCAGTTGTGAACGGGATTGTTTTCTTTATTTCTCTTTCTAATAGTTCATTACTAGTGTATAGAAATGCAACAGATTTTTGTCTATTGATTTTGTATCCTGCAACTTTACTGAATTCATTTATTAGTTCTAACAGTTTTTTGATGGTGTGTTTAGGGTTTTCTATACAATACGTTATCTGCAAATAGAGACAGTTTTACTTCTTCCTTTCCAATTTGGATGCCTTTTATTTCTTTTTCTTGCCTAATTGCTCTGGCTAGGACTTACTTTTATATAATGTAATCTATATAATTATATAGTAATTCATTTTTTTAAAAGCACATCAGAGGAGGCATCCTTTGCAGCTGTCAATATTTCTAAACTTAAAACTCCACTAGTTGATAGATGTTCTTGTGTTGTGGCTGTAAATGAAACATGACTACCAGAGTTGCATGTCCTTCCTATAATTGAACTTTTTTCTCAATTCTGTATGCATTTATCTCTTAAAATATATTTCCTTGCTTCAATGGCAATACCTTTAGTTTTCCCTGTAGACTTGACATGAAACGTCTTGACTTGAAGATGTTTTCATGTCACATTGGTACTAGATAGAGCCACAATCCAGGATATTTTACAGTGAAGGAGGTTGCAGGTCTGTGATGAGGGTAGGTTCAATCAGATATTGTTTATACTACTGTACTCTAGGACCAGCTTGAGATCTTTTTTAGGTTATTATTTTCTCAGTCTTCTTCTTCAGTGCAGAAATGTTGGTATGCCTGCAGGTGCTTTCTTGTGGCCCCCTGCTTGTCCCTTGTCTGTGAACTTTAGGAAACAGCTGTACAGAGAAGACTGAAACCTTTATAGATTTCCAGGTACTACTGCATTTATGAAATTCTCCTCAGTGGCCACCATGCTCAGGTAATCTGATAGTATGAATACCTTTGAAAAACATTTCAAAAGAAGCAACTTGGCCCCAAGGATTTTCTCTGGTCCCCGTTTTTTTCTTAGTAACTCACTTTGATTTTTTTTCTTGTTATCCACCTCTACTCACACTTAGCAATGTAAATGTTCAGTATCAAAGAATAAGCCTTAAATGTTACAGAGGCAATTAATCTTTGGTTCTACTGAAAAAGTGGAACTCAAATTTGATCTTAAATTGGAATAAAAAGTTAACAGTAATTGTCTCTGGGTGGTGTGATAAGGGATATTTTTCCTTCTTTCTACTTTCATTTTGCCCTCAAAATCTCAAAAATGAACATGTACAATGATTTTACTGTGGGTTTAAAACCAAGACACTTGGGAAAATTTGCTTTTCAACATTTGCACTATATGTGATCTCTAGGCATTCTTTTTGCAGAATGGATCCTGATTCCTCACTCCTTTTCCTCTTCGGAACTTAGTTTTCAGTGTCAGTAATAGTGGATTGAGTGATGGCTTCAAACAGCAGAAGAGGATTCTCATTTATTAACTAAAATTTGCCTGGAGAAGGTTAGCAGGGCAAGGCAGAGCCAAGCAAATGAGACCATGGCGTCACCGGAGACTGGGGCGGGCCACCAAGGAGGAGACATTTATTGCCACCCCATTCCTCTCATTTCCTATCAAGGAAGTTCAGAAACAACCATTTTTCTGTGACTCTCTGTTGCTGATCATTGGGCAGTTTTACCCTGGCACATGTCTGCCAGTCTGCTGATGTGCCTTTCAGCTGGTGCTTTTGAAAAACCATCTCCTGACCATCCCCTCTGAACTCAACGGTCACATTCTCCTCCCACCAACATCACAAACATCAGGTGGTTTGTGGGCACACTGTCTCTGCCTGGCCCAGGGTAACCAGATGACTCTGTGATATGTCAGATAAAGTCCTACTCTGGAATAAAAAAAAAAAAAAAAGTAGTGAATTTGAGCAAAGTAAGACAGGCTTGAAAACAGGTCCTAAATATTTGACTGGCTCACCAGTTTTCAACTCCTTTGCTCTGATTCCTGCAGAAAGCACGTACAGGTGACAAAAATAGATGAAATCAGCCTTCCAGCCAACCCACCAGGCATAATATATTACTGTTTGTCTTGAGCAAGTAGCTATTTGCAAAGCTGCTTCAGTGTAATGTGCCTTAATGGTACACTTGTAGCTTTTCCTTGGATGAGGATTTCAGAAGTTACTCAGGGAGTCTGATAACTGGATACCTCATCAAGTTATAACTTCAGAAACGTCTTTACCTTGAAGATGAAGAAAGATATAAGAAAATCCCCTGATACACAACCACTTGGGATGAAAACGGGCAAGTAATGGGCTTTCAATCCAGGCGTGAGCAAAGAAACCATCCTTAGAAAACCCTGAGGGGAGCTCTCTGTGCCGTTTCTGAGTCACAGGCTGTGGTTCTTTGCTCATGTACAACATCGCAAAAATCTCCAGCCCTGCAGAGTCTTAATGGTGCATCCCTGATTTCTGTTTTCCAGAAGTATACCGGACAGGATTATAAAAATTGCAAACTCTCTCCGAGAGGGAGTTCTTAAACTTCAACAATACGGAACTGGCTGTCTTCACAAAGAAACGGGACCCCCGTGTCCTTGACTACACGATGAAGAAACTGGACCTCAACTGATGGGCAGCTAGAGTTCCAAGAATTTCTGAATCTTAATAGGTGGTGTAGCTGTAGCTTGCCGTTACTTCTTCCTCCGGAGGAAGGAAGGCCGTTCCCACAAGCAAACCTGAGGAGTCCTGGGGCCTGGCCTTCAAACTTGCCCCCTTTCCTTCTAGCCTCCCAATCTCAATTTATTCTTCCCAGGCTCCACTAGCCCTGAGCCCAGTGCACCTACCACCCCACGCAGGCCAGTCCTGCTAGTAGTAATAAGACAGTATAGTTTTTTTTAAATTAATTTTTTATTGAAATATAGTTGAATTACAATGTTGTGTTAATTACTGCTATACAGCAAAGTGACTCAGTTATACATATAGGTATATATATGCACACACACACACACATTCTTTTTCAGATTCTTTTTCATTATGGTTTGTCACAGGATATTGAATATAGTTCCCTGTGCTATACAGTAGGACCTTATTGTTTATCCATTCTATATATAATAGCTTGCACCTGCTAATCCAAAACTCCCAGTCCATGCCTCTCCCCCACCCCCCCCCGCCCCACTTGGCAACCACCAGTCTATTCTCTATGTCTGTGAGTCTGTTTCTGTTTCATAGATAGGTTCATTAGTGTCATATTTTATTTTACTTTTTATTTATTTATTTTAAAATAAATTTACTTATTTATTTATTTATTTTTGGCTGTGTTGGGTCTTCATTGCTGTGCGTGGGCTTCTCATTGCGGTGGCTTCTCTTGTTGCGGAGCATGGGCTCTAGGCACACGGGCTTCAGTAGTTGTGGCACACGGGCTCAGTATTTGTGGCTCGTGGGCTCTAGAGCGCAGGCTCAGTAGTTGTGGCACACGGGCTTAGTTGCTCCGCGGCATGTGGGATCTTCCCGGACCAGGGCTTGAACCCATTTCCCCTGCATTGGCAGGCAGATTCTTAACCACTGCGCCACCAGGGAAGCCCTGTGTCATATTTTAGATTCTGTGTGTAAGTGATATTATATGGTGTTTGTCTTTCTCTTTCTGACTTACTTCACTTAGTATGATAATCTCCGGCTGCATCCATGTTGCTGCAAATGGCATTATTTTGTTCTTTTTTATGGTTGAGTAGCATTCCACTGTATATACGTACCACACCTTCTTTATCCATTCATCTGTGGATCGACATTTAGGTCGTTTCCATGTCTTGGCTATTGTGAATAGTGCTGCTATGAACATAGGGGTGCATGTATCTTTTTGAATTATAGTTTTGTCTGGATATATGCCCAGGAGTGGGATTGCTGGGTCATATGGTAATTTTGTTTTTAGTTTTCTGAGGAACTTCCATACTGTTTTCCACAGTGACTGCACCAACTTACATTCTCATCAAGAGTGTAGGAGGGTTCCTTTTTCTCTACACCCTCTCCAGCATTTGTTATTTGTAGACTTTTTTTTTTTTTTTAAAGTGTAGACGTCCTACATACGCATTTATTTATTTGCTTGTTTATTTATTTATATAATCTTTACCATGTCATTTTAAGCACATTTGTAATATTTTTTAAACCTGTATTTGCTACATTTTATTTTTTTTTATTATTTATCTATTTATTTATTTATCCATTTATGGCTGTGTTGGGTCTTCGTCTCCGCGCAAGGGCCTTCTCCAGTCGCGGCAAGTGGGGGCCATTCTTCATCGTGGTGCGCGGGCCTCTCATTATCGCGGCCTCTCTTGTTGTGGAGCACAGGCTCCAGACGCGCAGGCTTAGCAATTGTGGCTCACGGGCCACAGTAGTCGCTCCGAGGCATGTGGCATCTTCCCAGACCAGGGCTCGAACCCGCGTCCCCTGCACCGGCAGGCAGACTCCCAACCACTGCGCCACCAGGGAAGCCCTAGACTTTCTAACGATGGCCATTCTGACTGGTGTGAGATGGTACCTCGACAATGTAGTTTTTAAAAAATTTTTAAATTTTATTTATTTATGTTTGGCTGCGTTGGGTCTTTGTTGCTGTGCGCAGGCTTTCTCTAGTTGCAGTGAGCGGGGGCTACTCTTCATTGCGGTACGCGGGCTTCTCATTGCGGTGGCTTCTCTTGTTGCAGAGCACGGGCTCTAGGCGCCTGGGCTTCAGGAGTTGTGGCTCACGGGCTCTGGAGCGCAGGCTCAGCAGTTGTGGCGCACAGGCTTACTTGCTCCGTGGCATGTGGGATCTTCCCAGACCAGGGCTCGAACCCGTGTCCCCTGCATTGGCAGGCAGATTCTTAACCACTGCACCACCCGACAATGTAGTTTTTAAACACACACACACACATACACACACACACTCTCTTTCTCTCTCAGACGCTCAGGTTTATAGATAAGTCATTAAGTTTCTTTCCAACAGTTGTCTTTGTGAAGGCCTACTGTGTGCAGTTCACTGAGGATTCAAAAAGGAAGAAGACATGAATTTTCTCTCAAGGAATTCATAGCCTTAGGTGGGTAGATGGGACCTCCATGCAAATAGATTTTACAAAGTTGAAAATGGAAATTGCCCCAGGGAAGGCGTAAAGTGTTATGAGCTCAGCTCCTGACTATTTACAACAGGACAACACAAACAACCAACCTGGGTATATTCATAAGTGTTCACAGGCACATTAAAAAAATGTTTATTTTCTTGACGCTTCTTTAACATATGGCCATTTTTCCCTACATTATTTCTATATATTGCACACATTGTGGTAAATTTATCATTGTGCATAAATGTCATTAAATTCTGCTCACTGTCTACTCTTGAGTTAATTCATTTGCTTTGTAGCCAAAGGGTTTATGAGGAACTGTTCTGCTCTTGTCTGGAAGGAAACAGAAGTGTCTCACTTGTGAGGTACTCCTCATCCTCTTTTATCCATATGTCAGCTATGTTTCCTTTCCTTGGAAGTTGAGTGAGCTTCTCTCCAGAACTTTCCCCGTTTTTTTTTTTTTTTTTTAAAGATTTATTTTTATTTATTTTTGGCTCTGTCAGGTCTTAGTTGCAGCACACGGGATCTTCATTGAGGCATGCGGGATATTTTGTTGTGGTGCGCAGGCTTCTCTCTAGTTTTGGCGTGTGGGTTTTCTCTCTCTAGTTGTGGTGCGCAGGCTCCGGGGCGCGAGGGCTCTGTAGTTGTGGCGCACGGGTTCCAGAGCACGTGGGCTCTGTAGTTTGCGGCACGTGGGCTCTCTAGTTGTGGCGTGTGGGCTTAGTTGCCCCGTGGCATGTGGGATCCTAGTTCCCCGACCAGGGCTCGAACCCGCCTCCCCTGCATTGTAAGGCAGATTCTTTACCACTGGACTACCAGGGAAATCCCCAGAATTTTCCCAACTTTGAGAACTGAACTGGACACTCTGAAAAAAACCTCAAAAGCAAGGACCTTCCTCCCTCTTGTCTCCAAACAGCCAGCTCTTGCTTCCTTGCCACTCTTTTAGGCTTTGCTGGGGCTCCCTTAGAATTCAGGAGCAACTAGCTATCATTTATTGAGTGCCTGCCATGTCCAAGGCATTTTACGTATATTTTCTTTGAATTCTCTCACTTTATCGGATGAAGAAACTGAGGCCAAGAAGTCAAGTAGTTTGACTAAGATCACATAGCTAAAATTTGGACCCCAAACCCGCTCTAAAAACCGATGCTTTCCCCATTGTGCTGTGCTACTTCTAAATCAACGATCCCAATAAGAGAGAAGATACTTTAGTCCAAAGGAGAAAAAAAAAAATCTCCCTGACCCACAGACTTTAAAGGTAGTCTTCCATTAATTAGCTCTCTCTTATTGATAATCCCCTTATTGTCCTGCCCTTCTCCTCATATCCAAGAGGCAGGTGAAAGCTGGGAAGAAACAGCAGGAAAAGGAGGTGTGCATCGTAACCATCCCACTGCAGAAGGAGAGTTTGTTCTACCTTTTTCCTATACTAGTAACCCCGCGGTGATTGGCTGTTGATGAGCTAGTTTTACCTCTTGCCCCATACTTCAGCCTGTTGGGCATTTCACTGGGGGCCTCTCACCCCTCTCTGAGTGTCTTTTTTCCCCCTTGTGGATCTTCCTGCTTTGCAAGGTCCCGGAGGCTGGGGTGAGTGAGGTGGGTTGGGGGACCAATGCCTCTGTCTAACCTCTTTATGAAGCAGGAGTTTTTCCTGTATGCTTCCTACTGCCCAGTCTGGTGACTCAGACCTGGCCAGGATGTACTCATGCTGAAGCTAAAAAAGGAATCTTTCCAGCCAGACTCACACTTTTTCTTTTTTTTTTTTAAATTTATTTATTTTTGGCTGTGTTGGGTCTTCGTTTCTGTGCGAGGGCTTTCTCTAGTTGCGGCAAGCAGGGGCCACTCTTCATCGCGGTGCGCGGGCCTCTCACTGCCGCGGCCTCACTTGTTGAGGAGCACAGGCTCCAGACACGCAGGCTCAGTAGTTGTGGCTCACGGGCCTAGTCGCTCCACGGCATGTGGGATCTTCCCAGACCAGGGCTCGAACCCGTGTCCCCTGCATTAGCAGGCAGATTCTCAACCACTGCGCCACCAGGGAAGCCCCCGGACTCACACTTTTAAGATGCTGTTGGTGACTCTGTCTCCTGGGAAGCCGCATGCATTCTCCGAGTGGCTCACATAGTGTAGTGCTGCTCTTTCAGGTCGCAGCTGGATCCTTGCAAACGTCACAGGATAGATGAAGAAAACGAGATACTGGGAATGTCAGTGAATTGCAGAGCTGTGAAAATTTGCAATTTCGGGAATGAATCAGATTATTTCTGGAAAAGATATCTGCAAGGATGGGCGGGGTGGGGGGGGCCTCTAATTTTTTCTGGAGAGGGTTTTAGTTTTAGCTTGCTCCAAATTTTAGGATTACTGGCAAGGGTAGGGAATGGAGGATAAGAGTTATTAAAGTAAGACTGTTGAAAAGGGAGCTTCTAGTTCATCGTGAGTTCAAATGTGACTCAGCAGTGCGAGATGGCTGGGTAAGAGAGCTAATTCACTCCTAGGGCACCTTAATAGAAATACGATGCCTTGAATCAGAGATGTGATTGTTCTCCATACTTGGGGATGCCGTGGAGATGCTCCTGGAGTACTGGGTTCATCTCTGGAATTTCAGTTCTGTTTTGTCTAGGAAATTCTAGAATTCTAGAATCTTTCTAGGTCACTTTTCTGAGCTCCAAAAGCAAGAGTTGTCAGAGGTGACAGGCATCTGATCATATCAAGAATATAATTGATTATGGCCAAGTGGAGTCAGTTTCAACTTAAATTTTGAACCAATCAGATAAAAATAGCCCAGAAATATTAAAACTTAATCACCATTGAGCATCTGCAGTTTCTGCTTTGGGTAATGTTTAACTTTGAAAACTAGTTTTACTATGCTTAAACTTTATGAAAATAAACTCGAAAGTAAAATACAGTATTAGTTCATTCAACATCCAGTTGATCCTTTCTTGGTGGATATTGCCACGCAAAATATTGTAAGGAACACAGATAAGAATAACACATTCTTTCCTCCCTCTATTCCCCGAGGTTTTTACTGCCCTGTTACCAAAATGTTTATGTTCTATTTTTGGAAGCAGGTAATACTGAATAAAAAGTTAAATAACAGTTAAGGGCAAGAATAAGATCCCTTCCAGCAGAAAATAAGATCCACCTATCTGGAAGCAGCTATTATGCAAGCTCTCTGCCTAGAATCAAGAAGTAAGAATTCAACTGTAGGGGCTTCCCTGGTGGCTCAGTGGTTAAGAATCCGCCTGCCAATGCAGGGGACACGGGGTTTGAGCCATGGTCCAGGAAGATCCCACATGCCACGGAGCACCTAACTACTGAGCTACTACTCAACTACTGAGCCTGCGCTCTAGAGCCTGCAAGCCACAACTGCTGAGCCCGAGTGCCACAACTGCTGAGCCCGAGTGCCACAACTGCTGAAGCCTGCCCGCCTAGAGCCCCTGCTCCACAAGAGAAGCCACCACAATGAGAAGCCTGCGCACCGCAACGAATAGTCGCCCCAGCTTGCTGCAACTAGAGAAAGCCCAGGCGCAGCAACGAAGACCCAACGCTGCCATAAATAAATAAACAAATAAATAAATTTATATGAAAAAATAAAAAATTTAAAAATTTAAAAAAGAAGTCAGCGGAAGAGTCTCTGAGCTGGTGAATTAGACCTCAGGAGGTCCTGGCATTACAACTGAAGTTTACTGAGAACTCTTCATACCCTTGTTTATACCCTAACTATTCTTAATTTACAAACATTTGTAACTATAGTTCTACCATCCTTGCAATGTTGGCAAATCAGAGGCAACAACTGAGATGGTAAAAGAGGCTACCATTGACACAGGCAACTACCTTTTGGAAACAAGGTAGCCAATAAATAAATATAGGCAGATACCCTGACAGTAATAGGGCTTGACATTGACAGCTAGGCAATAGATGTGACAGAAGACTATAAAAATCTCTGCCTGGGGTAGGTTTAAATAGCCCCACTGAGCCCAGTGACCCTGAGGGCTTCACTGCATTAAGGTGCATTATAGTAATTGATGTGTTTCTTCTGAGCCTAATAGCCTGTGTTCATAACCATGACCCTGAGCCCTGCGGGAAAGATTAAGTTATTCTCAGTGGATGCTGTTTAAGAAGGTATGTGGGTGCATTGTATTTTTTTTCTTAAATAATTTTGGAAAGACATTCTAATGTCTAAAGCAGTGGCATTGTCATAGAAGAAATATGTTTTGAAAAGAAAAGAGAAATAAGATGAAAAGGAATTGCTGCTTTAAAAAAAGTTAGAAAGCCATTTGACACAAAGAAGGTTTAGTGATCGCTGCTTAGTTTTCCAGAAACCTTCGTCAGCCACGAGGACTCATTCTCCAAGGGAATTCTCTGGATTGCCAGCAATAATAAATGCTGTAGAACTGTGCTGTCTAATAAAATGGTAGCCACAGTTACATATGACTATTTAAACTCTAAAATTAAGAATTCAGTGCTTTGGTTGCACTAGCCACATTTCAGGTGCTCACTGGCCACCTGTGACTAATGGCTACCATATTGGACAGCACAGATATAAAATATTTCCATCATTACAGAAAATTCTTTTGGCCATCACTGCCATAGAATGTCAGGAGGAAACAAGGCTTCATGTGGGAATTAAAACAATCATATAGACACCTTTCAGTCTTAGTTTCTTGTTTGGCTTTGGTGTTTTTGAGTATTTGAACTAAAACTTCGTTGCGGAATTCCAGTTAGGTTTGGTTCTGTTAGAATTAGTCAGAAAAATGCTGTATCTGAAATGATTTCATGAGTATAATGCTTCTGCATAGTTTTAGAGGCAGCTAGAAAAGTTCTTTGAAAATATGATGCTTCTGAGAGTCCTTTTCCTAATGCACAGGAAGTTCTGGAAAAATCACAGAGTTCACAAGGCTCTTGGTTAATTCCATGCTAAGTCATTGGTGTATTTATCTTATTTTTTTTTTATAGTTATTCTGCAAGATACATATTGGAAGTAGTAGGGAAAATAATCTCAGCCAGTTCTTCCAAATAGATTTTAGGGAGCAAAAAGTTGTTTCTTCTTCACAAATGTGTTCAGCTAAACACTATTATGTTTTAAGTTACCCGAGAAGGAAATGTTCACCAGCTCACTAGTTGTCCGATCTGTGAGTGATGGTCATGATAAAGAAGACATCTCTTAGGAAAAGCAGCAGACCAGTAAATTATGGGGAAGATAAAGGTATTCAATTACTGACCAAGGGGGGGGGGGTTCTCTTTAGCTGGCTGATAGTCGTCATGATATATGTAGATTTAAAACGACAAGAGGAGAAACTAAAGCCAGTTTAACAGGTAACTTATAATTTGAGCAGGGAACAAACTGACTTTCTCAATCTTAGAAAACTCAAATCGATGACCTAATTTATTTTTCCCCCAAGGGCAGCTGATGCTCTGTTGGAGGTGGGCGTCACGAGAATGTTGTAATGTCCATGCATGCCTTTAGCAACCTAGGTATTTTATCCATGTGAGTTAATGAGCACATATTGGTTTATTGAACGTGCTGAACTTGGTAGGGCACATGTAGGAAGCAACTTTGCTCTTTCTTAGATCCCTTAGCTTTTCTAGCCACTCTCAGGTGATAAGCCAGTAGTCTTCTTTCCCATGTATTAAAAACATCCATCCAGGAGCAGATCCAGTGAGTCACCTCCGCCGCGCTAACTCTTTGCTCGCTCTCTACTCGCACACGCTTACACCCGGCTCGAGATGGCGGCGGCAGCGGCGGGGGACTCCGACTCCTGGGACGCGGACACGTTCTCCGTGGAAGACCCGGTGCGGAAGGTGGGGGGCGGCGGCACCGCCGGCGGGGACCGCTGGGAAGGCGAGGACGAGGACGAGGACGTCAAGAGTGGATGTAGGAGTTAAGACATCTGTTATGAAAATTGGGAATAAGTGAGAAGAAACGACTAGAGAAATCAGAAAAGAATTACCAGAAAATGAAGTTTGAATGAAGTAGTCTAGACTGATATCATGAAGAAGCCTGACTGAAACTATTGTATCTAAATGGTGTCAATCCTGATAAATATAATTCTTACCACTTGGAACTAATTTTGGAGATTTATAAGTTGTAAATCTTATTTACAAAAAGGTAAATCTTATGTACCCTAAAGGTCATCTCGCCTCTTTGCACTCTTTTAGTGCAGAATTTCTTTCTTTTATACAAGTAGCTTATTTCTTTTACATAAACTTTGAAGTTGATATTGGGGAAAAAAAAAAAATCCATCCAATGTAACATCAAAATCCAATTAAAAAAAATTTTAAAGTCCTATTTAAAACACCCAATTAAAAACTTCTCCCCACCCCCAACTCAGGCCTCCCTTGGTCTTCCCCTCTTGGGAAAGAGGGATGTGTACTGGGTTTCATGTCTATTTCCTGCTCCCCCTTATCCAACCCTTAGCTGCTGTAGTGAGGGGATTTGGGGGCGGGGGAGAAGGTCAAGGATCAAGAATGAGGAACAGTCTTACCTGGTATTGTAGTTTGATACAGAACCTTCTGCGTTGGCAGAGGGACAATTGCTGACTCATTGTAAGGTGCTTTTAGGGTTCTCTGGGCTCCCCCATTGCTGAACTTTCTTATTTTTCCAAGTAAGGACAAAATGTAAGTCCCCTCTCCAGGGGAGGGGGTGGAGTGTGTTGAAATATGCAGCACGCTGATAACTCTCTCTGTAGAAAATATCTTCGCCCTCCCAATGAATTCTTCACTCTCTCTTAAAGAGCCTGGAGGTGGGTGGTAGGCTCAAGCTAGCAGAACTGGCAGCTCAGTCTCTTGGCAAGTCCTGCCAAGGTTGTCCAAGATACGAGGGATCTTAACATCTGTTGAGTGGTTTTGCTTCAACCACTCTGAGACCACAGAATAAGTGGACTGTAACATCCTGTTATAAAAGTATCTGGACCGCTCAGCCAGGAGGAGGCCTAGGTCAAGGAGCTTTTCAGTTGTGAACCCTGATTGCCACATACTTGGTAACAAACCCAGGAATTTATGGCATTTCAGCTTAATGTGGCCACTGCCCACAAGGCTCTAAGTCTCTACTGGGGGAAAAGACTGATAAATACAAGCTCAGTCTATATTACAGGTATTCCATGCTCATCTAGGTGTTTCTACAGCCTTCATTTAATAAGCATTCATTGAACCTCCTGGATTTGTGTGTGTGTGGGGGTGGGTAGTCAGGGATGACTTCCTGGAGTTGATGATCTCTTCTGAGCTAGGTTCTGAAAGAGGAATAGGATATGCCTGCAGAGATGAGTGGTACCAACCTTAGGCCTGGGCCCATTCTGGCCCTCCTCAGTCTGCACGTCTCCATGGGGCAGGGGCTATGCAGGGTCAAGGAGCCATGCCCTCGCTTCTAGAGTCTAGAATCTGCATTAGGCTCTGGGTGCCCAGGACTCTGGAATTCCCTGTGCATGTCTGCTTCCACGGCCTGTGTGGGCTTCATTCCTTCCTCCCAAGGGCAGCCTGTGACACCAGTGTGTGCACCCATAGGCTTAAGAGATGACAAAGAAATGACTGCTCCATGTGCTGAGATAGAAGGATTTGTATATACAGCCCAGCATTTCCATTAGCACGAGGCCCCTTGTGCTGTGGGATGGAGCTGCGAGTGAGAAAAGAAGGTGGGCCAGCTGAGATCCGGGGGCTGAGGACCAGAGTGAGAATTCTGTATTTGAGGCTGGCCTTCTAGGTCATTATGAAGGAATCAGTAATAAGATAGGATAGAACATACTTCATTTAATAACTCGTCAGCTTGATTTATAACTTTAAATATTTACATTTATGGCATGCAGGCCTCCGTTTGTACTCCTGCCCCAGGTTCTGCAAATGTTAGGAGTGGGAGTGAAGGTAAGCACGTTAATTAGGGTGATTGGATGGCTTCAGATCATAGGGGATAGAAGATAGCTCTAGATTAATTACAAAAGAATCCTAATTAGGAGGAGATCCAGGAATCAGATGAATTTTAGGTGAAACATGCAATTAAAGGAAGCTTAGTTTGGTGAGGGAGGACCGGCTGCAGGGTATCTGAGGGCAGCTGTGTCAAAGTGGGCCTGCCGTGGATGCGTACAGATGCTGTCTGGAACAGAGCAGGACTTAGGAAAAATCACAGCTTGGTAGCTTGAGGTTTGGCTCTGTTTGTAGGACCCGTAGTATTCAGAGCACAGACATCTGAAAAAGAGGGTGATCTAAGAAGAAAAATGGCAGGTGGCCCCTACCCAGGTGTGTTTTTCACTAATGATTGTGCTGATCAAGTGACAGGAGTCACCGTCCTGGTGTGGTTGGATGAGAGCTCAAGATGCTCACTGGTGCTTTTGTCCCCCATGGGGAGCGCTAGATATTGGGTTGGCCAAAAAGTTCGTTCGGGGTTTTCGTGCGATGGCACAAATCCCGAACGAACTTTTTGGCCAATCCAATAGATTTAGGGAAAGTGTAGAATTAACAGGGTTAAACTCGAGAGCCCAAAACTTAGAATTTGGGAAAAGGAGGCATCTGAAAGTGACAGCTGGGATGGTAGGAGTGGCAGGATGAGGAGTCTCAAGCTTTTAAACAACATGTTTATTACTTACATTGCTTTTTATAATCCCAAATTCCCCAATTTTGATTGCAATTACCAGCTGCTAGGAGATAGGCTTTTTTAATGGGCTGCATTTATAAATTTGGGCATTTGGGTGCTAGTGGAGAGTTTATTTCAACTTTACAGCAGACTGAATTGAAAGGATGCAGGGCTTCACCCATTTAGCTCAGACACAGCTATTTCTAACCTTGTTGGCCGGAGGGGTAGGATGGGAATCCACATCTATATTTATTTGGATCTATACTCTGATGCCACCCCTTCAGAGGTCTGCTTCCTCCGTCTGTGTGTATGTGTTTTGGGGAGAGGAGGTGGGCACGGCAGGGCTTTCCAAAGGGTGGTTTGTGTCACCTCCTTTGGAAATGATCATATACATTTGGAGCCATTACCCGACAGATCTGTCATCTAATGTCACTTTGCCTTTGCCCACTTGGCTGTGCTCTGTCTCACATATGTCCTGTCTCATGACGCTCAGCCCAGGAGGGTTTACTTTGTGCGACAGTGTGCTGTTAGCAGCATAACGTATTACTTTTTATTTGTTACTATGAAAGGGTGAGGGGTTGAAAAACCAGTGTCCTAGAGGATGTGGCACACGGATTCTGATTCACGGCCTTCGTCAGAACCATCCATCAGTCTTTTTCCTTTTCTCCTTGTATAAATAGCCTTCATCTCACCTACTCCTTTTATCTTTATTTCTTCTCTCCCTTAGCAACCCACAGCATATCTTTTATGCTCCCCACCACACTCGTGCTCTTCATGGCTACCTTGGACGGACCTGTATTGCTCAAACATAGCAAATAACAATTAATCCTAAGTGCTCGCTGGCCTCAGGGAGGGACCTCAGCTCCACTGAAGTGGAATTAGACAATTGGCTTTTCAGTAGTACCTCTTGATGGGAGTGGGTGGGAGCACAGGGATTGAGCTGGGGTGGGTGGGGACAAGGGGAGTTGGGCAAGCATGCACGTACCTGATTTTGAAATGCTCCAGAGCCAGTCACGACACACAGGGCAGCCCAAGTCAGCTGCCTGGCATTGTGAGGATGGGGTTGTGGGATGGAAATGAAATTCCATTGGCTGGACTCACATGGTTGTGTATATGTATATGAGGTGAGAGTTAAGGGGTTCCTGGTGTATGGGAGCCATCTATTGGCTTAAAAACATGGAGTGGTATTGGAGTGCTTCAACTTGCTTGAGTACATGAATATTGACTGTATTTGGATTCAGCATCAATTATGAATGTGTGTATATTTTTCTGCCTGGTACTTGGTTACATATTGTTGGTTGCAGGGAGATTTATGCATATTAAGGAGGTTGCAGGTCTGGGGGTAGCATGTTTAATTAAAAATAATTCCCTTACCTATGTGCTCCTGTGAAATAAATAGACAAAAATCCTTCTTAAGCATTTACATTTTGTTCCTTGCAAAGATTGGTGCAGGCAGGGATGGTCCTGAGGGAAATGGGATTCCTGGTCTTTGCTGTATGGGACTATTAAAAATGGGTTTGCATGTATATATGTTTATAGGCAGAGAAAAACCTTCTGGAAGGGTAAACACCGAAATGCCACATATAGTTATCTCTACACAGTGGGATTAGGGGAGGCTAATTTTCTTCCTTTTATTTAGTCTCTATTTTAAAGTTTTTTTTTTAGAGTGAAATTGCTTTGCTGAGGTATTTAAAAATAGGTTGAAAAAAAAGAGCATTAAAATTGAGTTGGGGAGTTGATTTTTCATATATATATGATATATATATGATATATATGATATATATATGATATATGATATATATATGATATATATGATACATGATATATATATATATATATATATTTCCCTATCTCTAAAAGAGTAATCAGTTTTACATCATGTTTTCATAAGAAATTGATTTTTTTCCCTTGGTAGAAGAGAAAACAAAACATTCTTATAGACCACTCTTTCAATAAAGAGGAAAATTGACACTTAAGTCAAATTCAATAGGCTGCTATCTATTGTTTACGGTGTGCCGGGCATTTTACACGTATTATTTCCAGTTGTTTCAGCAACACTACGTGGTAGGTGGTATCATCCGCATTTTATAAACGGGGGTACAAAGAGGTTAAGCAGCCTGCCTGAGGCTGCATAGCAGGTGAGTGCTGAGCGGGGATTTGAGCAAATGCCTGACTCTAAACTTCGGTTCTTCCCATATGCCAGGCTGCCTTCCTCAATAGGAAGGTATCCAGGATCACTGCAATGCATCTTGTAGGTGTTTGCTATACCTCATGATTGCTGTTTGTCCCCTGGCATCTCATTCTACCTCATGCCTGAAAAAAATAATTCACACCTGTGCAACCTCTTCTCCCAAAGGGCCTGAGGGTTACTACTGCTAAATAAATTATCTGTTAGAAAAACACAACTAACCAAATAATATAACCTGCCAACCATTTCTAGAGTACTCACCGTGTGCCGTACATATGAAGTCTTTTATATGAATTGTCTCATTAGGTTTTTACAATGACCCTGGGAGGTAGATATCATTATGATCTTCATCATTTGCAGATGGAGAAATTGAAGCATCAAGATATCTCAACTTGTGCAGCAGTGCCCAGCTAGGGAGTATTAGAGCTGGTTTTAGGATCCAGACAGTCAACTCAGTGCTACGTGCTTTATCAGGACAAGATGCTGAAGAAAGTGTAGGCTTCCTTCTTGGGGCTCACGGTGGCTAAGACTCTGTCACGCAGAAGCCAAGGATGTGGAGACTTTCTGGAGGAGAGGATGGTGTTTGCTGAATCCCAAAGAATGTCTGAGTCATTTAGTGGCTAGCCAATTCTTAATTCATAAATGGACCACCATATGGACAGAATTTATCAATCAGCAGAATTCTTCCCTCAGGTTTTTGCTGGAGAATATTCTGAACCATCTAATAAACCAGCTGTCGGTAAAAACTGAATGGAGAACAATAATATTTAGGGAAGGTAACTTAAGGAGCATATTCTCTACTTCTCTGGATACATTTGGTTCCATGTATGGGTTGTATTACACTATGAGAAGGTGACATTCTTGGACTACATGACTTCATCCATGGAAAATTGTTTTCATTCATCTGTGTTTTTATATAAGCCTTCTAATTGTTTTTGAAAGTTTTAACAAAACTATCTGCATATACCCCTTATGTAATATTTCTAAGAAATTTTTCTCTGAGTTTTTCACTAGGAAAAGCTTTTGCTTCCCTGAGAAGCTATCGTGTTTCTTCCCAAATAATAAGAATTATGTAATTCAACCTGTGTCTGCCTTCACCGTGACTGCCAGGAAACTCAGCAGTAGAGATACAGTGTATTCGGTGATAAGGGGCCTGAGCTCTCTGGTGTCAGACTTCCTGGGTTCAAAACCTGATTCTTCCACTTACTGAAGTTTCAAGTTTCTTAACTTGGGCAAGTTTCTTAACTTTCCTGTTTTTCAGTTTCCTCACCTATAAAATGGCAGTGGTAATGCAGTGTTTCCTTGGTTTTCAGCCATGGTTTTTATGTTTGTTTTTTGTATTTTAACATCTCTGAATTGCCTTAGCTTAACTGGCAGTTTTTCCTTTCTTAATGATGCCTTATATTCAGTGAAATATGGTATCTTTCAACCATGTGGTTATTATAAGAACTACATAAGGTGACACACATCACGTAACACGTGAATATCATGAATGTTATGACCTTTTTTCACGCTCACTCCCAGGAACCACGGTCATCCTTATTGCTGGCTCATCTGCTCTCCTCCTCTTAACTGTTCTCTTCCTTTTATTTCCATTTTATTCATTTTGTATTATTAGTCCCTTTTGAAAACCAGTGTAAATGAATTGCAAAAAAGTAGATAGTGTTGTAAGATGCATTAATTATAACTACCACCAACTGAAACCACCCCAAATAAATACTAACGTCTTGGACAAGAGAACAGTCAAGTCCACAGGCACACGTTCTTCTATCAGAGGAAAAGAAATATCGACTCTCTGTTGTCAGGCTAATCCCAGGAACACCACTGAAAAAGTAGCTCGGTTAAAATCAATGATTATTTTTCCGTTTGATAGTTATTGGTCACAGACAGTCTGAACCTCTTTCTAATTGGCAGAACATGACCTGGAAAGACTGTTTTATGTTATGTTGTATCTGTGACACCTTTCCTACATGCTTTAACTTCTTTGCTCTCTTATTAAATAGTAACTTTAAGCTCCTGGTTAAAGTGTTTCAGTAGCTACTGAAATGAGGATTGGCCAATTTTTCCCATTACAGACAAGGACTTTTTTTAGAAGTTGTCTTCCACTTGGCATTAGGTACAGTTCTAGAATCTCTACTTGGTTCTCCCCTTGTACTGTACTTCTGGAACACTGTGCTGGTGCCAGGTGGCGGGGGGAGGGAGGACAAACAAAATTGAAAGGGGCAGAGTTTTATTTGTTCAGTGCCTATGCTGTGCCAGACCTTCGCTTGGCAGTTTACGCACACGGTCTCACTTGATCCTGATGAGAATATTGTGAGCAGGTATTATTATCTTCTTTTTACAAATGAGGAAACAATCTCAGAGTGGATCAACTTGCACAAGCTCACACAGCCAGTCAGTGATAGATCTGTGATTTAAATCAAATCCTGCCTGGTTCCGAAGTCCATGATCTTTCCATTAATACTTCCCGAGGTCCCTGTCCTCTGTCACTTGTTTGTTCATTCATACTTTCACCCACTCATTCAGGCACTCAGTCATTCATTCAACCAGCAGACATTTATTAATTGCCTGCTCTGTGTCAGGCACTGTGCTGGGCCCTGAAGATACAAAGATGAATAAGACTTGGTCTCCCCTCTTACATCCCAATGGAGAACACAGACAAGCCAACAGACAAGCCAAGACACATGGTAGACATGCGTGACTGCAGAGCCCTGTGTGTGTGTGTGTGTATGTACAAGCTAGTTGAGGACCCCTGCACTTTTTTCCCCTAAACATTAACATTTACTGGTCAAAGAAGTTAGCAGTCCCATCTCCCCGTCCCTGCCGTGTCTCTTTAAATTCATTCTCTACACTGCAGCCAGAGTGATTTTCCAGACGCACACCTGCTTATATCACTTTCCTTTTAAAACCCCTCGATGGCTCTTGATAGCCCCAGGATAAAGTCCAGACTTCCTAGCAAGGCTTACTAGCCCCTTCTTGGTCTTCCCTGCGTCTCCCTCCACCTTGCAGTGCTTGATTCGGCTGTCTGGGATTTCTGTGATGCTCTTAGTATACAGTCCAGACTTCTTATCCTGCATCTTCCTTCACCCCCAAGTCTTTGATCCAGCTCTATTGAACTTCTTGCAGATCTAAGAAATCTCAGAACATGCTCTGCATCTCTGAGCTCTGACCTTTTGCCCCAGGTGTTCTCCTCGCTTGGAACATCCCCACCTCCACCCCAACCCCCTCTTCACCTTCTTGTCTTCCTTCCATCACCATCACCTCCTGTGGGAAGCATTCCCTGACCCCAAAACCTAGGTCAGGGGTCCCTGCTTTGTGTCCCCATCCCTTCATGCATGACCAGCATTTATCACATAGTTTTACAACCTCCTGTAGACATATCTGTCCTCTCTATTGGCCTGTGAGGGCCAGGAGCTTGAGCTTGTTCTCTGCTGAGTCCTCAGCAGCTGGCGCCCTGACTGGCACATAGTAGGAGCTTAATAAGCATTGTTGAGTGAATGGATCAGAAAATTATATGCCAATATGAAGAAAACAGAGACCCCGTTTTCTTTTATACTAGTATGCACTGAAAAATGTTTAGCCTTTTTCTTTTATTTTTTTCACAGTCTGATAGTTAATATTATGTGTCAACTTGTTGGGTCACAGGATGCCCAGATCTGGGTGTGTCTGTGAGGATGTTTCTGGAAGAGGTTAGCATTTGGGTTGGTGGACTGAGTAAAGCTGCCCCAATGTGGGGTGTGTGTAGGGGGGTGCATCATGCATCTGCTGAGGGCCTGATGGAACAAAAAGGGGGAGGAAGGGAGGATTCGCTCTCTGTTTGGCTGATTGGGCTGGGACATCGGTCTTTTCATGCCCTTGGTGCTCTTGATTTTCGGACCTTCAGATTCTCACAGGAATCTACACCATCAACTCTCTGGCTCTCAGGCCCTGGAACTGGGTCTCCAGATCGCAGATGGCAGGTCATGGGACTTGGCAGCCTCCATGGTCCTGTGAGCCAGGTCCATGTAATAAACTTCAAATATATAAATTTCATTATATATAATATATAAACAAATATATTTCTATCAACCTATTTAAATGAATAATACATTATATAAATAATATACATATATTAAAATAAATACAAATATATTGGTTCTGTTTCTCTGGAGGACCCTGACTAATACACATGGCTAAGTTGATGGACCTACACCTGATATGCAAATACACGAACAAGTCCAAGTTGAAAATTGTGGAAAGCAGCAGCAGTGAGAAGAAGGGATGGTGGTCTAGAATTTATTAAGATGAGAAGTCTGGTATCTTTTGTTCTATAATAGAACATGTTGTGATTAACAAGTAGGAAACAGAATGCAAGCGCACCCACACTAGTGAGACAACTGAAACATTTCTAATAAAAAAGTGTGTCCAGCAGAGAGAGTGACTGTGGAGCAAATGGAAGGCTCATTCTTGAGTTTGAAGGAGGAGCATAGGGGTGGTACCTGCTGCATTAAATCAATGGCAGGGACAAAGTGGGAGGGCTCCAGGGGACATGGCCTGGCCACCAGGAGCTTAGTAGGTTTGCTTGATTGGAGTTGAAGTTCCACATGGGAGAAGGAGAGGTTGGTAAAAACCTTGCTGAAGAGTCTGGGCTGCTGGTTGGGTGGTTTGCTGTGAATACCCTGGGTATCTGGACGGATAGCAGACTCCTGAACATTGGACCCTGAGAACAGTATTGCCATTTGTGCATTTTCTTTTATTTTTATTTTTTTACTGAAGTATAGTTGATTTACGTTTCAGGTGTACAGCAAAGTGATTCAGTTATACATATATATATATATATATATATATATATATATATATATATATATATATTCTTTTTCAGATTCTTTTCCCTTATAGGTTATTATAAGATATTGAATATTGTTCCCGTGCTATACAGTAGGCCCTTGTTGTTTATTTTATATATAGTAGTGTATATCTATTATTCCCAAATTCCAAATTTACCCTTCCCCCTGCCCCATGCATTTTCTTTATTGCTTTCTGTGTCTGGGCAGTATAGTAGATTCCTTTTTTGTGTTTGTTTCTAGATCAGCTTAATGAAAATCTACTGTGGGTTGAGAGATGCCACCTTTATTTCGAGGGTGCAAGGGAAAAACAACGGTGACCCTCTGCAGCGAGCGAAGTGTAACACCTGGGGTCTGGCTTGCTTGTCTCATACTATCCCAGAGTTCAAGTGAAGGAGAAGGTGAAAAATTCTGCAGTTCAAAAAGAAAAAGAAAACAAAAAAAAAACCCCAAACAAGAAACTTGTCTTTTGTGCTCCTTTGGAGTAGGGCATTGAGCACTCACGGCCACCTTGTCATTAATTCCTTGGAGGTATCTACAGCCTTCTCCAGACAACCACATTTTTTCACTGACAAAACATTTAATTCTCAGTGACATTTCTCCATCATTATAAATAGCAGGGAATTTTCAATCATGTTTTAAGTGCCAAAGCTTTTTTCGCCCAGTGGGGCTATAGCAGTTTGAGCAGAGCCGTTTGGATCCTAAAGCAGATCGACTGGCGAATATTACACTTGGCTCTTCAAAGAGAACTGCTGATTTTAGCACATTAGGAAGTTTCACAGGGGTATACATTTTCATATTTTCCTCCTCCAGTCAGGAGTTTCCACGGCACCAAAATTTTTGTGTAGCTGTCGACACTCTGGGATAGATCCAATGATCTCTAAGGGTGTCACACATTTTGAAAAAAATTATCTAAAAGAAATTAGTTTCAATTCACTGTAGTTATGGAAAATTCCCCAGCCCTGGCAAAGAGTGTTACAGAGTTACCCAGCTAGGTCATTCCAGACCTGGGGCTCGCCTGTGTCCTCAGGTCCGTCACTGTCACATTATCTGGAGTGATGCACATTGCCCGAGAGCTTATCTTCCTCTGCTGTTCTGCCCCGTATCCCTTCCGTTGTTCCTCGTTTATGTACTGGTGAGTGATATGGGTTAATAAAACTTGGGAGAAAACATCATGTATGCAGCAAGAAGATTAAATTTGGTGAGTGTTGATTAGCATTCTCAGTACTGCTTTAAAAATATATACTGTAATGAACTCTTCTCGGCTAAAATATGGCGTTACATGATCATAATTCTGGTTTCTGTGCCGTCGTAATTTCCATGAGTATACTTTATTGCTTCCTGGTCCTGGGTAGAATGAAGATACTGAGCTTATTTTCTTTTTAAAATGTTGTAGGAACATCAACAAATCGTTTTTTAAATATCCCCAGGAAGGTAGAAGTAAGTATTGAAAGAGGGAGCAGTGATGTGCTCTGGGTTGTATTGGGTCTGGGCAGAAATGGTCCTCCAGTGAAGTTTTTTGGATTGTTTTTGTTTCTTGAATAACAGCTTTATTGAGATATAATTTTCATGTCATAAAATTCGCCCATTTGAAGTGTACAACTGAGTGGTTTTTATGTATTCACAGAGTTGTCCAACCATCAACACTCACTCATTTTGCAATATTTTCATCACCCCCCTAGAGAAGCCCTGTACACATCAGCAGTCACTCCCTATTCCCCCTTCCTGTCAGTCCTAGGCAACAACTACTTTCTGTTTCTGTGGATTTGCCTATTCTGGACATTTCATGGGAATGGAATCACACACTGTGCGGCCTCTTGTGTGTTGCTTCTCTTACTTAGTGTGCCATTTTCAGGGTTTATCCATGTTTCAGCAAATATCAGAACTTCGTTCCTTTTTTATTGCTGAACAATATTCTACATGTGTATGTAACCTTGTTCATCCATTCATTGATTGATAGATTGGGTTGTTTCCACTTTTTGGCAATTGTGAATAATGGTGCTATGAACATTTATGTGCAGGTTTTTGTGTGGATATATGTTTCCAATTCTCTCTAGGAGTGACATTGCTGGGTCATATGGTAACTCTATGTTTACTCATTTGAAGGACTGCCAAACTGTTTTCCCAGAGTTTCCAAGGCACTGTTTTACACTCCCACCAGCAGTGTATGAGGGTCCCAACGTCTCCACATACTCATCAACACTTGCTATTGTCTGTCTTTTTGATTTTAGCCATCCTAGTGGATGTGAATTGGTATCTTATTGTGGTTTTGGTTTGCATTACCCTATTGGTTGATCATGTAGAGTGTCTTTTCATGTGCTTATTGACTGTTTGTATGTCATCACTGGAGACATGTCAATTGAAATCCCTTGCCCATTAACATATTTTTAAATAGGTTTTTTGTTTTTTAGAGTAGTTTTAAGTTCACAGCAAAATTGAGTGGAAGGTAGGAGAGTTCCTATACCCCCCCGCCCCCATACACACATAGCCTCCGCAACTATCAACATCCTGCACCAGAGTGGTACATTTGTTACAGTTGGTGAACCTACATTAACACAAAGTCATTATCACCCAAAGTCCGTAGTTTACGTTAGGGTTCACTCTTGGTGTTGTACATTCTATGGGTTTTGACATATGTATAATAACATGTATTCACCATTACAGTATCTATCATACAGAAGCGTTTTACTGCCCTAAAAGCCTTTCATGCTGCACCTATTCATCCCTCTTGCTGCCCTAACTCCTGGCAATCACTGATCTTTTTACTGTCTCCATAGTTTTTGCCTTTCCTGAAATGTCATATAGTTATAATCTTACAGTTAGCCTTTTCATATTGGATCTTCCAAAGTGGCTGTACCATTTTGCATTCCCACCAGCAATGAATGAGAGTTCCTATTGTTCCATATTTATACTAGCATTTGGTGATGTCAACATTTTAGATTTTTGCCATTCTAATAGATATATGAGGTATCTCATTATTGTTTCTTTCATTCATTTTAAAATTGATTTGTCTTTTTGTTGAGTTGTAAGGGTTCTTTATGTATTCTGGATATAAATTATATATCCTTATCAGATATGTAATTTGCAAATATTTTCTCCTATTCTGTGGGTTTTTTTCCACTTTCTTGATGGTATCCTCTGAAGCACAAATGTTTTTAATTCTGATGAAGTTCAGTTTATCTGTTTTTTTTGTGACTTGTGCTTTTGGTGTCATATCTAAGAAACCATTGCCTAATTCAAGGTCATGAAGATTTAGTCCTATATTTTCTTCTAAGAGTTTTATAGTTGATGCTCTTACATTTAGATTCATGATGTATTTTGTTTTTTGTTTTTTTTTTTTTTAAAGCTTTCATTTGTTTTATCCTTTATTTTTTATTTATTTATTTATTTTTAACCTTTATTTATTTATTTATTTATGGCTGTGTTGGGTCTTCGTTTCTGTGCGAGGGCTCTCTCCAGTTGCGGTGAGCGGGGGCCACTCTTCATCGCGGTGCGCGGGCCTCTCACCATTGCGGCCTCTCCCGTTGCGGAGCACAGGCTCCAGACGCGCAGGCTCAGTAATTGTGGCTCACGGGCTTAGCTGCTCCGCGGCATGTGGGATCTTCCCAGACCAGGGCTCAAACCCGTGTCCCCTGCATCGGCAGGCAGACTACCAACCACTGCGCCACCAGGGAAGCCCCATGATGTATTTTGAATTAACTTTTGTATATGATATTAGATGGGAGTCCAACTTCATTCTTTTTTTTATCTTACTAAATAGTGATTTATTTATTTATTTTAATATCTTTATTGGAGTATAATTGCTTTACAATGGTGTGTTAGTTTCTGCTTTATAACAAAGTGAATCAGCTATACGTATACATATATCCCCATATCTCCTCCTTCTTGCGTCTCCCTCCCTCCCAACCTCCCTATCCCACCCCTCTAGGTGGACACAAAGCACCGAGCTGATCTCCCTGTGCTATGTGCCTGCTTCCCACTAGCTATCTATTTTACATTTGGTAGTGTATATATGTCCATGCCACTCTCTCACTTCGTCCCTGCTTACCCTTCCCCCTCCCCGTGTCCTCAAGTCCATTCTCTACGTCTGCGTCTTTATTCCTGTCCTGCCCCTAGGTTCTTCAGAACCTTTTTTTTTTTTTTAGATTCCATATATATGTGTTAGCATACGGTATTTATTTTTCTCTTTCTGACTTACTTCACTTTGTATGACAGTCTCTAGGTCCATCCACCTCACTACAAATAACTCAATTTCATTTCTTTTTATGGCTGAGTAATATTCCATTGTATATATGTGCCACATCTTCTTTATCCATTCATCTGTCGATGGACACTTAGGTTGCTTCCATGTCCTGGCTATTGTAAATAGAGCTGCAATGAACACTGTGGTACATGACTCTGAACTTCATTCTTTTACATGTGGATATCCAGCTGTCCCAGTACTGTTTGTTGAAATGACATTCTTTCCCCTCGAAGGTCTTGGAACCTTTGTAAAAAATCAATTGATCAAAAAAAAAAAAGTCAATTGATCATAAATGTAAGGGTTTATTTCTGGGCTCTAAATCTTATTCCATTGAGCTATAAGTCTATCCTTGTGCCAGTATCACAGTCTCAATTATTGTAGCTTTGTGGTAAGTTTTGAAATCAAGAAGTGTGAATTCTTTGGCTTTTAAAAAAAACATATCATTTTGTCTATTCTGGGTCCCTGCATGGAGTTTTTATTGCTAGAGTTCCATTTCCACTTAAGATTCTGGCTTCAGGAAGAAGGGGGCAGGGTTAGTGGCTGACGGAGGGGATAATGACTGAGCATAATGCTGCTGCGGTGTGATTCAGTGCTTTGTTCCGGTGTCCATGGTAACACAGGTGCTTCAGTAGGTTTCTTACATACTGAGGGAAATGTCTTTGAACACCACTACCACCCCCCAACTTTTCATGGCTTAGAGAAGCTGAAAGCCCTTTTTAAAACTTCTTTGAACATCCTCAGACTCATGATCCCAGGGTCTCCCCTGTCTAGCACATGCAGCTGGGTGGGCCGTCTCAGATTCTTTCCCCGTGGCACCTTTGGTGACAGACTTAGCCACCTCATTGGTTCTGTAAATCATGCAATCATGCCAAGCATTTTGCAACTTTGGTAGACTGCCAGTGAAAATTGGCAGCTCACTTGGAGTAGTTCTGCAGGGTAGGTAATATTCTTCCATCTCAGTCACCCTTTCTTCTCTCTCTCCTAAGTACCTTCATTCCAGATCTCCCCCTCCTCTTCTCTAGTGCTTGATGCTCAGTTATACAGAACAGCTTTCCTCTTTCTTAGATGCCTCATTCAGGCTTTGAAGATATAACTTCTAGCCCAAGGAGCTCAGCAAAGCCTTTATCCAACAGCAGCAGACCTCTCTCTAAGAGGGGTTCTCCTTACCACCTGCTAAGAGAAGAAAACCTTTTCCATCTCCTTTCATATGTTAACTTACAGCAAAGTCTGTCAGCTCTACCAGGGAATTTGTTAGGCAGGTGCAGATCTGCCATGAGCTCTGGTAGGAAGGAACAGGGAGCTAGGTTTCTGAGGTCCTTCCTGGGTCCAACATTTTGGGAGTCTGTGAATCCTTAGATTCCTTATCAGAGCCTCTTCAACATTTTCATGAAAGCAACCAGACAGTGGCTTAAACATTCATGGCTTTATTTTCTTGTGTAAAAAGTCTGGAGTTAGGCAGCCCAGAGCTGGCATGCAGGCTCCTTGCATCCTGCTGCCCTGATGTCCTTAGAGGACCACCTCGGGATCCAAGATGGCTGCTTGAGCGCTCTGCTTCACGTCTACATTCCTTTTATCAGGAAAAAGAAAGACAAAGACAGGGTTCCTTTTCCCTTTAAGGACACTTCCTGGAAGTGACAGACAACACTTCCACCTACATTTAATTGACCAAATCTTAGTCATATGGCCACACAAAGGAGACTGGGAACTGTAATTCCAAGGACCCTGTGCCTAGTTAAAAGCAGAGTGTTCCAATACTTTCTCTGGACTTGGTGATAACACTTCACTTCCCAGAAGGCTGGACTTAGGCTCATGAGGCTCTGTGGGAACTGGTGTTGAGGGCCTTTGGATTCCATCATGTGACCAGGAGCAAGAGTAGGGGCTGCCTTTGGAGGCAGACACACTGTAATTACCAAACCAGAAGCACAGTGCACGGTATAAAATAGGGCCACAAGAAATGTTTGTTGGAAGAACAAAAGAACAAGTGAATTTACTGCATCTACAGTTCAGACTTGCATGGCTGTGGTTGTAGTGTCTTTTGGGGGCTTTTTTGATGCTGTTCGCTTTAACCCACCAAGCTTTTATTGAGCATCTATTACATGCCAAGAAATCAAGAATTGAGGGAAATCAAAGATGAATAACCATGGTGCCTACCTTCAAGGAGCTTCCATCTAGTGGGAAAGACAGGAAGAACAGAAATTTCAATGTCAGTATTCGGTATGAGGAAGCACATAGGAGGGGCACCCAACCCAGTCTCTGGAGAACAGGGGATAGACACCTCCTGGAGGAGGTGATGCCCAAGGCAAGTCTTAAAGATTGCTTAGGAATCATCCCAGTGTTGAAGGAAGGGAGAGAGAAAAGCATGTGTGAAGGGTCATTGGTGAGAGGAACTGTCCATAGTTGGAAGTGACCAGACTATAGTTACCTTCTCAAGACCCCCGTTTTATCACCTCTCTCCTTTGGCCCTCAGTGTTCTGTAATACCCTTTGTCTAAAGAACGTGGTCCCCACTTCCGGTCATGGCATTCAGGGCTCACCACCCTGTTGGTCTCCTACCCATGCTCCTTTCTAATCATATCGGTTTGGCCCCCATTCCCTGAACATGTTCCTCATTCCCACATCTTGGCTGATTATATCATCTCTGCCTAGAGTAACTTTTCCTAGCTTCTCCTCTGGTCAAGTCTTATCTCCTTTTGGGAAGTTCTAACTAAGATGTCACCTTGTTTGTGAAGCCTTAAATTTGTCCTGAATTGGACCTGCTTTGCCTGTGTCTCCCGTGGTTCCAGGACTCATGTTTCACCATGTAATGCTGATCACCTTCAATTCTATACCATAGTCACATACCTGTTTACCTTGCCCATCGCTCTTCTGTGAACAACTCGAGGGCAGGGATGCGAGGCTGAGTCATTTTTATGTCCACGATTCTTTACTAAAAGAGCGACATGAAAGCACATCCACTTTAGACTCAAACCTGGGTCCGATACTCCACTTAGGCAGGAGTGATGTGCGTTGGGGAAACCCTTTCCCCTCCCTGGCTTCCCAACTTGCTCATCTGTACGAGAGAGATAACAACAATCACCGCTGCAAGGAGTGGGTTGGATGATTAGATGAAATAACATAGGCGAAGTGTATTTCATAGAAACCAGCACATAATAGGGGCTCAGGAATACTTGCCAAATGAAATGGGCTGCGACCTGATTGCTGCTGTTTGTTTTGGTCCTGTTTTTTCCAGGCCGGGGGTGTTGGGGCCTGTCATCCTCATACACAGTCTCATGTGAGAAATGGTGTGGGCATTCTAATTATTTGGTTCCGTAGACTTTTTTTTTAAATTAAGGAGGGCTGCAAGATTTTACATTTTCAGGGGCATATCCAAGGGAATTGAAAACCAGGCAGAGTATGCATCTTCAGGGCATGTGGTTTTGAAAACCCTGCGTGTGTGGATTTGCTGGTTGCTGCTGCAGAGCTGTGAACATTGAAAGCTATGGGAGAGTGAAGAAGCAGGTGCGTCTCGTTCTCCTGCAATGATTTTCTGAGCAGAGAGGGTCAGGGCTCCGTATACTCACGAACCCATAATTCCTCACCTCCTCTTCTCCTTCCTGATATAGCCCTCATCCATAGAAGCAGGAGACAGTTTTTTTTTTTTTAGGAGACAGCTTTTCCTCTTCTGATTCTGTGACCGTTAGTGTACGGATGTGTATTTATTTATTTTTTCCTTAGCCTTGTTCAAAATAAGAATTTGCAGTGGTGAGCTTGTAAATACAGCCTATCTCTCTGCACTTTAGTGGCTGTTAAGCAGAGGTACTTGTCGGAATTGCCTGGGAAACTTAAAAAAAATACAGATTCCATGCCCGCTCCACCCTGGCCCTCCCTGGGTGGTGATTCACTAAATCTAGAGTGGGCTGGGGCACATCTGGAAACTTTGCAAAGTCCCCAGATGTGTCTATCCCTGGTTGAGAAGCTTTGCTCCAGATCACCCAAATGGTCTTTTAAAATCTGGAAACCCCACACGACTGGCCAGAGTGACAGCCTGTGTGAGAGATGGCAAGTTTGAATGCCACTCAGGAAATTTATTACTGAGCTGAGATTGGCAAGCTGCCAGGCTGGTGGCTTTAAAGGGAACGAGAGTCTGCAGTTTTGTTGAAGGAGAAGTTTCCTCTGCAGTCAGGGGACTCAGCTAATGAGCATGTAGACCATGCTGATTAGGGAATAAGGCATTTAGAGGAATGAATGGGGGGGGTGTGCTCATTGAGAAGGCTCACCCCCATCTCTCAGTGTGGGCAGCAGAGAGGCTGGGGCCAGACGTTGGACTAGAGAGGACCTCAGGTCTAGTAAGCAAAAGTCAAGTTCAGAGAGGTTATCCGAGAAAAGGAGGAACAGGTAGATGCCATAGGGCCAGGGTCCTGAACACTTTTGATGCAGTAATCTTTTAAAAACATGAGTCAGCTCATGTCACCCTTTTGCTTAAAACTCTCCAATGAATTCCCATTGTGCTTAGAATGAAATCCAGACTCCATACAATGGCCCGCTGGCACCTACCTGCCCATCTCTGCGTGGCCGGTTCCTTTTCATTGTTCAGGTCTCAGCTCAGATGTCTCCTTACGAGGCCTTTCTTGTGCACCTCCTCCCAATGTCACTTTGAAATGCATTACCCTGTTTTATCTTTGCTTTTTCATAGAATTTATCACCACATAAAAATCTCTCACTCATTTCCTTCCTTGGTTTGCTTCTCTGTCCGTCTCTTCCATTAGAATGCAGGTTCCATGAGAGCAGACCTATGTACCTGGTTCGAGTCTGTATTCCCAGCACCTGGAACAGTGCTAGCCACAGAGTGGGAGCTCAGTCAATAAGTGATCAAGTGAATGAATGAATGAGTGAATGCAGATTCCAGGTCTCAAGCCAGTAAGCTGGAGTCCAGACTGTAGTTCTAGCAGCTCGGGGTCAGCAACCAGGCCAAAGGCAGTCACACGTCAGAGCTGAGAAGGGAGCCCCGTCAGCTCTGTCTGTGTAGGAGTCTCCTTACAGCCTCCTCAGTGGGACCTGAGCCCAAGGGGGGGTAAAGTGTCCACTGGGTAGATTGGCCCCCAGTGCACTGAGGAGGGAGCTGGGGAGTCTGCCTCTGACACCTCAGAAAGGGTGAATGTACATTTAACAAGATGTAGGAATCCAGTGAAGTGTGACTCACACAAATGTTCCCTCCGACCTTCTGTCCAATGAGATGGAACACAATGAATTTTAAGATGTAAGATGTTTAATGTGGGGCTTTTTAGAAAGGCACCATGATGATGAACAATTTGTGGTGGAGTGTGCCTGGGAGGGGTATGTGCCCAGGGACACATACACACCCATGCACACACACGCACACACAAAGACTCACATCCCTTTGTGCACAATTCTCTTTGGCTAGGTCCTCACTTTTTGAGCTGCATTAAGGTGCCACTTGCTTTGGAAACCACTGCCCCAGGGCCATAGGAGGTGCTCTGATGTGCAGTCCCTTTGCCTGAGCACATCCTACCCTCCCAGGGTCGTCAGTTACCTGCTCCCTCTCACACCCCCAGGACTGCGACTGCCTCAAAGGACTGTGTTGTTTGTCTTTATTTCCCTCTCACCAAGCACAGTGCCTGACCTACAGTAGGTGCGTAGTAAATGTTGGTTAAATGCACAAACACATGCACACACGTGTCACTGCAGGAACGTATTTTGGCTTTGTCTCAGTTCAGGAAAACAGGGAATAGCCCCAGGGGCACAGAGCACTTGATCCGCTAAAATAGCTCGTGGTTTGGAAACCTGCAAAATACAGGTCAGACGAGCAGGCCACATTCGGACAACAGGCTGGGGTCCAGCCAGAGAGGGTGTTGGCTTGTCCCAGAGAAGGGCAAGGCTTGAGTTTTTCTCTGGGACTTACTTCCCTAGCATAAAAGGGCACAGAAGGGGAAAAATCCCCAACAGTATTAAAGCCATTGTCTTCAGCGGCGTGCAGATCCCTCTGACCTTGAACTCACTGATGACATGGTATCAATTGCACCTGCAATCCCGCGGCAGCAGCTGCTAGCAGAAGCCATGCTAACAGGGCTCTGAGAGAGAGAGTTTTGTTCCAGCCTGACCAGCACAGCTGGCTTTGCAGCCTCAGCCTGGGCAAGGGTTTCTGTAAAGCTGTGTCTTGCAGGGATTGCAGTTTTGTCTTGGGAAAAACACAGATTGGCCTGAACTGGTTGAGGGGAGGAACAGAGAGAAAGAGGTTTTTCAGTCTTTGCAGAGCTCTTATAACCACGTGGAGCAGATTTTCCGAGTTGATGGGCTTTGCCTGCAGAAGGCTGCAGAGCAACAAGGGAGGGCGGGTCGGGAGTCCTCCGTTTCCGTCCTCTGAAGAGCTGGTCACAGAGAGTAACGGCATCTTTCCCATCGGATTTTTTATTTCGTCCTTCAGGTAAAGAGTAATCTATGATTTTGCCTTAGGTGGACTGATAGAATGACCACAGTCCCAAGCCTTTTACTCGAATCATCTCATTTAATCCACACAATATTATTATAATACCCATTTTCACAAATGAGAAAACTGAGACTTGGAGAGGCTAAGCAGGTTGTCCCTTAAAGCCACTGGTTAGTAAATGACAGAGCCCAGATTTGAATCCAGCGCAGTTAAAGATGTATATGGGATACATACAAATCTGCAGAACTTCAGAGTTTTCTTCCTCAGCAGTAAACCTTATAATGTCTTTGTCCTCTTTGCCTTTGTTTGGATAGAGAGGAGATGGCCAAGGTCTGTGGATTTGCCAGCTGGGGTCTGGAGCGTCTGGGGGTGTCCTGGGGTAGGAGCTGTCAGCTGCCCTGTGCCGACTGGGGAGGCTCTGAGGCAAGGCCAGAGGGCATTCAAGCCACACGCAGACCTCCCAGGAGCAGCCAGCTGGCCTTTCCTCCTCTGGGATTGGCCGGTGTTAGGAAGAAAAGCCAGGATATGGAATTTACGAATGGCTTGTTGAGGGAGGGGTTGGGGGGCTTCCAGATTGAGAGAGGTTGGCAAAGAGTGAAAATAAATCTTCAACCCAAAAGTAAGGCAGCATTGGGCAGGAGGTCTGGGCTACACAGATGACAAGCTGGTCCTTGAAGTGGCTGAGCCAAAGAGAAAGGCTAGGAAGTGCCAGGAATAGAATAGGGAATCAGTGGGAAACTTAAAAGTTGAATTAGAAAATCTGAAATGAAAGCAGCGTCGGGGGATATGAGAAGGCTCTCAGTTGTACTGGCATAATAGATCTTGTGATTCTCAAACCTTTTCTCCTGTTGTTAAGACCATAACCTTAGGTCTGAACATTGAATTGAGATGTGTGTCTTTAGCAGAATTGTTGGGAGGGAAAACAAGAGCCAATACTGGCCCAGTTTGGTAGAGAATTAGACTTATTTTAAAAGAGAAAAAAGAAAGAAGAAGAAAAGATAGCACTGTCAGGGCCAAGCAAGGGTGGGAGAAGAGAGCTGAGAACTCTACCCAAGGTCTCCATTTAGAAGCTGTAATATGTTTAGCAGGCAGGAACTTGTTCCAAAACACTGGGCTACAAGAAACATCCTGTTAGCTTATCTTCCTAAATCAAGTTAAATTTGGCTGTAGGCCTCCACTTATCAGGGTTGGAGGGAGGTTCTTATTAATGGTGTGTATGTGTGGTTTTCAACAACTTTATTGATACAAAATTCACACACCAAACAATTCACCCTTGAAAGTATATAATTCAGTGACTGTATATTCAGAGAGTTATGCAAGCATTACAATTTTAGAACTTTTTTGTTACTTTAAAAAGAAACCCTGTATTCATTAGCAGTGATTCTCCTACTTTCCCCCAACCCTCCCAGCCCTAGGCAACCAACAGTCTACTTTCAGTCTCTATGGATTTGCTTATTCTGGACATTTAAATAAATGGGATCATACAATATGTAGTCCATTGTGAACTGGCTTCTTTCGCTTAGCATAATGTTTGCAAGGTTCTCCTATGTTGTAGTATTTATCAGAACTTCATTCCTTTTTATGGCTGAATAACAGTCCATTGTGTAGATATGCCTCACTTTATTTACCCAGTCGCCAGTTGATCTTTGGTTGAGTTTTCTCCACCTTTTTGCTATTACGAATAATGCTGCTGTGCACATGTGTATACAAGGGGTTCCTCATAAATTTGGGGGATCTCTGGTCTTCAGTCCCCATGAAGACCACAAGATGCTCATTTCCCATATCTATGTGGCCCATTTGAAAGTTAGTGGTTCTTCTATTCTCCGTATCCTCTTAGTTCCCCCCTGCCAGACTCTGCAAAGGGACGGCCACTGTTTGCAAGGCTGGAGTACTTACGGCTCTCTTCCCTGGCAGCCATGTGCCACTCCCATCAGAAGCCCAGCTACCTCCTAGGATATCACGTGGAAGGAGCAATCCGCCTTTGTTGCTACAACACCATCCTCCACTAAATCTACCATCACCGACATATTTTTCTTCCTGCATAATTGCACCAGCATTGAATTTTGCCATTTGTATTTATTTTAGTTTAATGTGTGCAGTTATGTCTTAAGTTATTTTAGTTTGTTTTGCTATAATGCCTTGGGATGGTACATTTCTCTCTCTCCTTTCTTTCTCTCTTTCCTTTCTTTCTCACTCTTCTTCCTTCCTCTCTTTCTTTCTTTCCTTTTTTCTTTCCTTCCCCTTCCTTCCTCTCTCTCTCTCTCTTTCTTTCTTTTTCTTCTGTTTACATTTCCTTTGGGCTAAGTGAACCATCTCCTCTGGCCCACTTAATGAATATAGTCTGGGCTTTTTGTATATATTTGTATCAGTTCTTTATACATACTGTTTTTGAAGAGTGAAAGTTGTATCAGTTATGTTTGTCCTATTTCCACATTACTTTTTATTTATTTATTTTTCAAATCCATTGATCTTTTCTCTTTTATTTCTTTAATAGTAAGATCATTCTCTCATCTTCATTTTTCATTTCTAATATAATTCTGGTAGTTCTAATACATAATCTGTTGCCCTGTTTGAAATTTATTTTGTATCACCAGGACCTAAGATACAACAAATCATTTTTATTTAAGTTGGTATTTAACAATAGTTATTTTTTGTGTTGCTTCTAATATGTAATTTTTTTACATTCCTTTAATAGTTTGAATTATGTTTCTGAAGTGTATGTCAGACCAGTGATACTTGTTTTTTTTTTTAATACATTTATTTATTTTTGGCTGTGTTGTGTCTTTGTTGCTGTGTGCGGGCTTTCTCCAGTTGCAGCGAGCGGGGGCTACCCTTTGTTGTGGTGTGTGGGCTTCTCATTGTTGTGGCTTCTCTTGTTGCGGAGCACGGGCTCTAGGTGCACGGGCTTCAGCAGTTGTGGCGCACGGGCTTAGTTGCTCTGCGGCATATGGGATCTTCCCGGACCAGGGCTCGAACCCGTGTCCCCTGCATTGGCAGGTGGACTCTCAACCACTGTGCCACCAGGGAAGGCCCCAGTGATACTTGTTTTTAATAAAGCTCCATACAATTTCAATGACTGCGGCTTTATAGTTTACAATCCAGTAGGATGGATCCACCCTCATTTCTTCAAAAAAAGTCTGTTATTCCTTCTTTCTCCAGATGAGTTTTACTCATTTGTCTGGTTCTCGAAAGTATTCCAACGGGTCTTAGTAGATAATGGATTAATTTGTGTCAACATAGGACATAGAGTCATCTTTACCACCTGAACCATCTCTATGCCCTTAGCTGTCCCCTTTAAGCCCATAACCTCATCCCATGTCCCCCATAAATGCCCAGCCCCCTACTTCCTCCTCTTTCTCTCAGAGGAAGTTGGAAATTTACCCTTGGAACAGGGAACATCACTCCATTTATTCAAATTTTCTTTATTTCTCTTAACAGAGTTTTACAATTTTCTTTAAGCATTGTGCATCTCAAGTTAAATGAATGTGCAGGAATTTAACATTTTATATTATTATTGCAAATAGCATTTTTCCCTTACTTTTTATTTTTAAGCTGTCTGGCACTAGTATAAGCAAAGGTTATTGATTTTTGAAGATTCATTTTATATCCACAATTTTGAGCAAGTCATTTTCTGGTTAATTTTCTAGGAACATAAACACGTCATCTGGAAATACTGATACTTCTGTTGTTTTTTTTTCCTTCACCATCTTTGCACTTTATTATTTCTTAAATAGTTATCTATGAATATTTCTAGAGCTAGGTTAAATAGAGATGGTAACAATGGGGCATTGCTGTTTTGTTTGCAGTGGGTATAAAACTGATGCTTCACAATAAATATGCTTAGCCCTTCCACTAGGCTAAGACAGAAATTCTGTACCATTTTTAAAAAGAAATTAATTAAAAATTAATGCTGAATTTCACTGAGTTCCTTGTTGGCACACTTTAATAATTATATGTATCTAAGGACTTTCTTTCTTTGAATATGCTACATTGTAAAAATAGTTTTTTAAATTTGTACTAGATTTACATGACTGGGACAAACTCGACTTGGTTATTAATGATTTTATCTTATTTAATTAATTAATTAATTAATTAGATAAGTAAGAAGTGGATTTATTTAGAGAGAAACACACTCCACAGACAGAGTGTGGGCCACCTCGGAAGGCGAGAGTGGCTCCAGGGTATGGGGTTGTCAGTTTTTATAGGGGTGGGTAATTTCATAGGCTAATGAGTGGGAAGAGTATTACAGCTATTTCAGGAGGGAGTGGGGATTTCCAGGAATTGGGCCACTGCCCACTTTTTGATCCTTATGGTCGCCTTGGAAGTGTCATGGCACCTGTGGATGTGTCGTTTAGCTTGCTGATGTGTATACTGAGGCTCAAGGTCTAGTGGAAGTGTCTGCCATCTTGGGCCCATTTGGTTCTAGTCAGTTTATGTCATGTCCTTGGTCTATGTCATTCTTTCAAAGGTTATGCCCTGCCCCCTTCCCTCCTGTTTTATCCCCCCCTCAGAGATTTTACTCCCATATTCTTATGGGAAGCAGAAGTGCGATGGTCCATCTTCTGTAACTGCTTCAAGGCTGAGTAGGGGCATCGACCCTGCCTGTCAGGGAGTAAAAATCTCTGGATGCCTGATCTAGAGGCCCCAGGAGCAGGACAGGTCCTTGTTTTAAGTCAGTGTGGGCTGGAATCCTCGCATAGCCATCATCTTGGTGTGGAACTATTGTAACTGCTTCCATAGCCTTTCTGTGAATCTCCTTGATGATGAAGCACTTTTTGTAACAGCATCAGAGTACAAAAATATTTATAAATGACAAAAGACTTAAAAGGCATGCTGAAACATGATTTTAGATGCTACGCCTTCCAAGGTAGTCTCCCAACCAGGTGTTAGTGCCCAAAAAGTTGTCACAAAGAAACGGTACAGAAGGCATCCCCAACGGTGCTGACGAAGAACAGGAGTTGGTCTAGCTTATCACTGTCCTTTCATGGTCACCAGCTGAAACCGTGCACCTCAGATTGGGACTTGAACCCACGCAGCTGGGACTCGAGCCCAGCCAAAACCCACAGTCTTCCAGCTGAGATCACACACCCGGTTTCAGGACTTAATGAAGCTCAGGTTCTTGATGTCTCATCACAGAAAGAATTCAGTGACAGACAAAGTGATAGGTAAGAATTGGATTTATTTAGAGAGAAACACACTCTACAGAGTGTGGGCTATCTCAGAAGGCAAGAGCAGCCTACTTGGTTATTAATGATTTTAAATGTCAGTGTTTCCCTGATATTTTCATAAGAGAGATAAACCACTACCCAGCTTCCTTCTCCCCATTTCCTTCCTTTGTTGCTTCTCCCCATCCTCTTTTTTCCTCTTTTCCTCTCTCCTCCCTTTCCCTCCTCTCCCCTTCTCTCCCTTCCTCTTCTTTTTCTTCCCTCCATTTGTCCTTGTCCTTCCTTCATCCCTTGCTTTTGGTGGTGCCTTTGTCAGGTTTGGGAGTCGAGGCCTTTATTTCATAAACTAACCTAGTTTATGAAGGTTAGTTCTAGACTATGAGATACTGCCCCCCCCCAATAAGTAGAATATGAGATCCTTTATTTAATAAGTGGGTTGGAGAAATTTTCCTGTGAGTCGAGTAGTAACAAATATCTTATTTGTGGGGTGGACAAGGGGATTGGAAGTTGTGCAGGAGAATCCTACATTCTGGGGTGCCCTTTAGGAGATTGATATGCCAGCCTTGAGTGGAATGACTTTGGGGAGATATGGATGGGTAAACGATTCAGGGGTTGGATACATTCACCTAGAGAGAAGAGCTGATCTAGAATGGTGGGCATGACACTTACACATGGTGAAAGACACATTGTGAGGGTAGAGTTTATTCCATCTGGCATACAACTGAGCATGACAGGCAAGGAAGCAGGACAGGCACATGTTTTCTGCTCTCAGACCATCTCTGTCTCTGGTAGTTATCCTTCCAACCAAAGAATTAGCTTGGCCATTTGGTCTTGGTCTTTGGGTCTGGAAAATATTCTTCGTGGTCAGGTACTGTCCATGCTCTGAGGGCTGCATGTGGCTTCATTTGCGGGTAGGTCCTTCCCAGATCCTTTTATTCTCCTAAATGTGAAAGGTAGACTCTTAAGGTTATTCTTACTATTTCAACCATAACTCTTAATTTTAGAGGCAGCTCATGGATCTTCTCTTTGAATTTCAAGTTTAGAAAGCTGTTAAGTGCAAGTCTCCAGACCTCTCTTTGACTTCAATCCTGCACCTAAATCTGCAGCTTTGTTGATTGATATCCACATAGAAATTGTCTTTCACAAGAGGACCTTTGTCTTTATCGCTGCTCTCTTATGATCTCAGCATCATTGCATTTGTTTTCCTTTTTTCTGTTGGTGCCTGTGTCACAGGGTGGATCTTCATTCTGTTTCCAGTTATGGCTGTTCCTTCTGCCTTGGAGGCAGTGTGGTGTGTTGATACGAGCAAGGGCTCTGCCTGGGTTCTAACACCAGCTCCACCACTTAAAGTCAGAGTTAAATAACTTGGCCAGTTATTTATCTCTGGTGTAACATGACGTCTCCGACTCTGTGATGCGAATCATGACCACTCTTTCCATAGAGCTGTGAGAATGAGCTTATCCATATGTAAGGCTTTGTACAGTGTCTGATAGAGGTGAGTGTTCTATAAATACTGGCTGTAGCTTTGTTGTTACAGTCTACTGGTGTGGTAAAGCTATAAATTAGGTTTTCTGTGGTTCTGTGTGTTCTCTGTTAAAAAATTCTGACTCTGATTACAATGTGTGTGTGTGTTTTACCACACATCACCAAGCAATTCTCTGACACCAGCTGGGTTTCCTACAATTCAACTCAATTCAACACTGTCTACCCAGATTCCACAGGTGAAGGGCTCAGTCCCACAAGACTCTCCCTGCTTCAGATGCCAGTCACAAGTCCAGGTTGTTACCTGTGCTTCTGACCAACTGGCTATAAATCAGAGATATGCACCACCCCCTCCTTGGGTTTGATTAATTTGCTAGAGAGGCTCACAGAACTCAGGAAACTCCTTTACTCACTAGATTACTGGCTTATTACAAAGAATATTAAAGGATACAGATCAACAGCCAGATGAAGAGGTACATAGGGCGAGGTCCCGAACAAAGGGGCTTCTGTCCTTGTGGAGTTTGAGGCCAGGCATGGTGGCATGTGGAAGTGTTCTGTTTCACCAACCTGGAAGCTCTCGGAACCCTGTCTTTTGAGTTTTTATGGAGGCTTCATTACATAGGTATGATTGATTAAATCACCAGCCATTGATGATTGATTCAACCTCCAGCCCTTGTCCTCTTCCTGGAGGTCAGTGTGGTGGGACTGAAGGTTCCAACCCTTTAATTGCACCGTTGGTTCTCCTGGCAGCCCCCATCCTTAGGTGCTATCCCAAAGCCATCTCGTTAGCATAACAAAAGACACCTTTATCTTGGGACTTGGGAAATTCCAAGGGTTTTAGGAGCTCTGTGCCAGGAACAGTGGACGAAGACCAAATATACATTTCTTATTATAAATCATAGTATCACACCATAATATCAGTGTTTTACCCCGCCCCCCCCCTTTTTGCAGTCCCACTCTAGAGTTTGTAATTTTACTGTGGTACCATTACTTCACTGCCCAGTCTTGCTTTGATAATTTATTTCTTCCTGCATCTTTTAAATAAGTAGTCATGTGCCATGCTCCTACTGGCCTTCAGAAGGCACCAAGCCAATTGGGCCATTTTAAGGATCAACTGTCAACTTCCCCTCCCCTACTTGATCCCAGTATGCTTGGGTTCCTTTTTCATGTCTCTGGGTCAGGCTTTCCTCACGCCCTGACTTTGGCAGCTGCCATTGGCCCAGCACAGATCCGGCTTCCTTCTTTGGCACTCATAGCTCAGCATCTTGAACCTTACAACCCAGGTTGGACTTAATTTGTTCCTGGAACCTTGGTGCTTCCCATGATCAGGTAAGAGCCCCCCGTTCTAACGCAGCCTGTCTTGGAAAACTTGGACCATAGGGAGGAGCATTTGGTCATCTTGCCAACTTGCCCTTTGGAGTCAACAAAGCTTTTGAGGATCTGCGTCTTTTAAAATTGGTTTTGGAGCATACCTTGCTTGGTTTTATTATTGTTTCTGTTGGTTTAAGATATTTGACATTTTTTTTATTTTGGCCAGTTTGGTTCGGAGGGAATCCCCTGGGGATGCTGCCTTTCAACTTGTTGAAAAAAAAAATGTAACTACTTATGCATTTACTTTATGTATGAAATTATACTCTGTATAATTAACTAAGTCTCTATAATAAGTGATATTATACTCAGAACAATGTTTTATTAAAGGCTAATAGATGATCTTCAATAGGAGAGACACCATAACAGCTTTTCATTTTGTCAGCTCACAAAGGACAAATTATCCTTTGAATCATTGCCTATATCTAGCAATTCTTTTAACATCTTTCAAATGTCAAGGTCTTTCCAGATTAAAGAAGAAAAGAATCTGTGAATAACTCAACCAAGGAGCTGCCTGCAAAACTCAATCTCTGCTGGTGATTAGGTATGTCACAGAAATCTGGTTACTGATGATGGAGCAGGTATTCCCAGTCTTGTTCGAGCCAAGACTGACTTTGGCCCATCCATTCCTAACAGTTTTTTGTTTGTTTTTTTTAAAATTGGAACCACTACATTGCCGTCATACACTTTGTGGACCCATGAAAACAAGTGGCTTTAATCATTCTCAACAGAGCCTGCCCATGATGAATATAAAGAAATATTACATGGATCTCCCTAGTAATTGATTATTCACTCAATCAGAAATAAATTGCATTTCTTCACTC
This sequence comes from Balaenoptera borealis, assembly GCF_965194805.1. NCBI lineage: Eukaryota > Metazoa > Chordata > Mammalia > Artiodactyla > Balaenopteridae > Balaenoptera > Balaenoptera borealis. The sequence goes on along the minus strand of NC_138868.1, from coordinate 25,926,835 downwards.
TTCCTTGACCTGTAGGAGGCCCACTAATGGGGAAAAGATAACATCTAATAAAGAAAAGGCTGGTTGTTTTTCGAGATGTCAAAGTGTTGAGGTCAGGTTCCAGCAAGGACAGAGTCATGTGAGAAGATTATGAGCCGTCTCTTTTCTTGGCCCCAGCTATAGCTCGTTTGCAAGATTCTTGCAGACCACAGAGACTGATTTGGAGGGATGGGGCTGCACGGTGGGAGGGTGATATGTACTGACCAAAAGGTGCAGTCCACTAGATGGAGGCAGTTTGCTGGATGAAGAGCTCTGGAGGCAGGGACTGTGGTCCATTGCTTTTGTATCCTTAGCTGCTAACACACAGAAGGTCTTGACTGTTCACTGAATGGCTGAGTGATTGCCATGGGGCTTTGGGAAATGGGATGTTCTAGCAAAGCTCTAGCATTTCAGTGTTGGAAGCTCTTCTTTCCCCTCTTGTCCTCAAAAGTCCATGAGCTGAAGCATTGGTTTGTAACTATGAATGCATTTTAGAATCACTTGGGAACGGTTAAAAAAAAAAAAAAGTGACACTTGGGCCCATGCTTAGAGATTCTGATTTAATTAATCTGGGGTAGGGCCCAGGCATCAGCTTTTTCCAGAAGTTTTCTCATGTGACACTAATGTCCAGCCAGGGATGAGGACCCCTGGGCTAGCAGAAAGACCAGTGTAATGGTCTGAAGTTGAAAACCCAAGATCCCCTGTGTTAGGCTCCACAGTTGATCAGGGTTGGTTGGGGAGCCTACTAATGAGTAAGAACTCTGTGTCCTCTGTGTAGCTGAAATCTTGGAAATTAAATCTAGAACCATCTTTTAGAGGAGAGATTATTTTCAGGGGGCAGAATGATAGAGTAATCCAGGAAGTGGGCTGTGAGAGACTTAGATTCTGGTCCGTCTTCTTATAACTAGCTGTGATCTTGGCCAAAACACCTAACATCTTGGAATCCCAGCTTTCTCATTGGTGAAACAAAGACTTCAAATTTTAGAATCTTTCCAGTTCTAAATATGGTTCGGTAAATGTGCCTTTTTTGTGCTGACCCACTCCCGCAGTAGTCAGTCTATGATGTTTGTGGTGCCCAAACCCAAAGAGGGTGTTAGGAAAGTGAGTTACACTGATGTCATAATTATTTACATTCCCTGCTCTAGTCTATGGACAGTTCCTGAATGTGGATAAGTCTATCTACAGGTATGTTCCCCCTCAATTTTCTTGAAGAACAAATGTTAAAGGATGGCAAAAGGACTAAGTCTAATTATTTTAGTTGTCAAAAATATTTATATTGATCAAATACTGTATGTCTAATGGGAAGGAAGGCCAAAGTGGGCAAAGCAGGTCATTTTGGGTAGTTGAAGATTATAATTCTTACGTCCTATTTAATCTTAATAGTTATCGATGTTTATTAATTGTTTGCCACGTACTAGATGCTGTTTTAGGAACTCTATGCCTGTCTTCTCATTCAATATTCACAACGACCATATGAGGTAGATTCTATTATTATCCCAAATTTACGGGTGCGGAAATTGAGGCACATAAATGTTAATTAATGTGCGTAAGGTTACTATCCAGGAAGTAGCAGATCAGAGTTTTGAATTCAGGAAGACTAGTTCCTAACCACTAAGTCATATTGCCTGTGGAATAACAGCTTTCATTTCTATGATGCATTCACTTATAAGAGCCTGTCATCTGCCTGAGAGCCCTGTGAAGTGTTATTCTTATCTCCGTTTTCAGGATCGGCTCAGAGAGTATGAATAATTTATTCAAGATCATCCAGTTTGTGTGCAACAGGGCTTGGAGTTGAACTTGGTCCTGACTCCAGATCTGGTGTTCTTTTCATTCTCTCTAAACATTTGCACAGCACTTAACAGGTTATAATGCATTTCTACATTTGTTATGTTGTTAAATGTTCACAACAACCCTATGAGGTAAACTGTGAAAAATGTGAATGTTGTACTGCTCAGCTGTAGTTAGGTGACACACGAGATGCTATAACCAGATATACCCTGAAATTGCTGACTTAACACAACATCAGTTTATTTCTCACTCATATAGAGTCCAGGTAGTAATGAAGGTGATTCACTGCATGCAGTCATCATTCAGGGGCCCAGGCTGATGGAGGTGCTGCCCTCCTCATCCCATGATCTCCAAAGTTACTCCATCCAGCAGCATACTGGTGAAAGAGTGGAGGATCCCACAGGAGACTTTGATGGGCCAGGCCTGGAAGTGGTATCTGTCTCTTCCAACTACATTCCATTGGCCAAGACAGTCCATGGCCACTCCAAACAGAATGGAGGTCTGCAAAATGTAGTCTAGATGTGTGCTCAGGAATGAAGGAAAATGGGTTTGGTGAACAGCTGGCCAGATTCTGCTGCAGTAGTTAAAAATAATGAAAATATCAAATATTACTAATTCTTGCTGTATGCCAGGTACTCCGTGATCTCGACAATTTACAAACATTATGTCAATAAATTCTCATAACCGTCTTTGAGCTAAGTTACTACTTCTTACAGATGCAGAATTTGAGAGACATGAAATCAAGTGACTTGCTCAAGGTCAAAGAGTTAGATGATAAGTAGCCAATCTTGAATTCAGGCCCAGGTCTCTCTGACTTTGGAATCAGTCTTCATAACCACTCTGCAAGTTTTACATCTTCTTAGGGCAAGTCAGGAGAGTGGGGTTCCAGTCCCACTTTTGCCATTAATAGTACAACACAGGCCTTGAGTGATGAGGCAGCTAAGCACGTTGGGGAGCACTGATTAGCTTCCCTCTCTTATCCAAGGCCCAGGCCGTGAAGGGTCTGAGTCTCCTGTGGGAGTTGATAGAACTACTTAATTTACTTCCAGTTAGCCAGGCTTTTCTAAATCCTGCATCCGTATACATTCAAGCAGATGTAAAAGTCTTTTCCCTTGATTATTCCCGGCACATTCTCCTTGCAGCTCCAGTTAGGTGTGTTAGCAGGGACCCAGGTGCCTGGTTTTTCGTTGACATTTAACACAAAGCTTTTCAAGTTCTTATATGCCCACGCATCGCCTGGGATCATATTAAAATGCAGATTCTGCTTCAGCAGGTCTGGGGTGGGGCCTGAGAGTCTGCATTTCGAACAAGCCCCCAGGTCATGCCCACCTTGCTAGTCCATCAACCACGTTTTGAATAGTAAGGATCTGGTATTTGTGTAGCAGAATCAGCCTGCTCCCTCCTCAGTTTATTTTGGCACTTTGTTCCTATCTGTCACTTCACTTGTTGTGAAGTGTACTACAAGTACAGCTTGTACTTGTACTACAGCTAATGGGATAGATGGCTGCCTCCTCAACTAGAATCTGAGTTTCTTGAAGACTGAGACCATTTATACTTGAAACGTTTATGGCTGGCTTAGTGCCCGATTCATAATAATTGCTGAATCCATGTGTTTTGAGTGGACAACTAATGACTGCAAGTGCGAGTATGGAGCGAGGCTTCATGGAATCCTGCTCTTGAGACACTGTCAAGGGCATTACCTGTCACCCTATAGGGTGCTATGTGAAAACTGTTAGTTGGCCATCTGCAGGTCCCACAGGGCTTTTGATTCTTTTTGGTTCCTTCACTGTTCGTATGACAATACAAAACAAATGCAAGACCAAAGAGTAGAAGGATACATAGGGAGATTGTCTGGCTAATGTTAGTTTGGTGGGTGTGGGAGGAGGGATCCGGAATACACAATCCATAATGTTCCAAGCAGCCAAGGTTGACTAGTTACAGTTCCTAATTGGCTATTTTCTTGTAGGTACTAGGTTTTGAATGCGGGGGTACTTTCCGAACTAAAAAAAAAAAAAGATCACCATAAAATATATATCTTTCCCCAACAAATCCCTTTTCACATTTTTCTACAGAAAAATCTGTTTTCTCTAAAGAAACAGAACCTGAGGGCTATAGCTGTCTGAAAATGGGATGGTATCGACCCATTTTGTAAAGACACTCCTTCCCCCCAAGTAGTGGACCCTTGAGGTTATCTGAGGTGGCTGGTTCCTCCAATTCTCACCAGTGACAGACCACTGACAAGAAAAAGAGGACATGAACGTCAAGTGTTAGAGGAGAGATCTGGTTTCCGTCCGAAGTTCAGATGGCTTAGAAACAAGATCTGTTTGTAGAAGGTGAGATCTAGGAAGGGCATCAGAATAGGCAAGGAGAAGAAGAAGGTAAAGTTTCTGAAAGATTGTCAGGCTAAGCCTTTCTGTGGATCACCACAAAAGTCTGCTGGGACCCGTGGTACCTCTCTGCCCAGGAAGGCACATACATGCACAACTGTGCATATGATTGCAGCGAGTTCAGGGTGCCTTTGGGCCCCAGATTAAGACCAGGGTTACCCCTTGGAATGAAGAGACATGAAGACTAGGGTATGGATAACATGGGGCAGGATTTAAAGAGGTTCTGTCTCTCTCTCATCTATTCCCAAATGGAATTTCACATGGGTACTAGTTATGGACATGGTTCTACCTTGTGTTATTTAGGCTGTTCAGAGAAAGTATGACTTCTTTTCAGACACTGATGCAATCTCAGAGACGATCAGAGACGTCAAGAGCCTTGATAATTGTGCTGCATAGGTCACGGCGTTAGTTCTTCTCCTTTAGCAAGATTGGATTTTATTGTCCCAGGCATGGGTACAATGTTTCCTATCAAAAGCTATTCCAGAGACTTCCCTGGTGGCGCAGTGGTTAAGAATCCGCCTGCCAATGCAGGGGACGCGGGTTCGAGCCCTGGTCTGGGAAGATCCCACATGCCGTGGAGCAACTAAGCCCACGCACCACAACTACTGAGCCTGTGCTCTAGAGCCCGCGAGCCACAACTACTGAGCCCAAGTGCCACAACTACTGAAGCTGGCGCGCCTAGAGCCCGTGCTTGTCTACAAGAGAAGCCACCACAATGAGGAGCCCACGCACTGCAATGAAGAGTAGCCCCTGCTCGATGCAACTAGAGAAAGCCCTCGCACAGCAACGTAGACCCAACGCAGCCAAAAATAAATAAATAAATATCCTTAAAAAAAAAAAAAAAAAGCTATTCCACATACTCTGTTCATTATTTTATCTGCCTGCAGTACTGTCATCAGATGAATACCAATCATTCTGGTGGATAGTTCTCAGTGCTGTTTGGAGTAACTGTTTTTCAGCTTGGTTAACAGCATTTGCAGTAACAAGGCAGGGAGCGGAGGGTGGGGAGAGGGAGATGATGCAGTTTATGTTCATCTTCAGGAAAACAGTGTTTTCTTTTAGTGGGAGTCCATGCAGTTGTCACGGTATCTAATTTAAAGAAAGAACAGGAATCCTCATTGACTTGCACCTCCGATTCCTGAAAGTGATGAGAGAAGGTCTTGGTCCCTCTCCTTGGGACTTGGCTCATTGCAGCAATAGTGAAGTTTTCATTTGAGCTGCAGCTGGGATGGTGAACTTAACTGTGCACATTAATGTGATGCTAGGGGCATCATACATCTAGCTCTCTGAGTTCCTGCTGTGTTGAAAAGGATGGTCCTGGTAAAACACAAAATTCCAGAATCATGCAGACTGTTTCCCATGGGTTTGTGTATCAATTAAGTTATGCCTTTATTCCTAAAAACAAAATGATGGAGAATTGTCATTTTCATATTTTGGCTGCCCAACCTCCATTTGCTCGCCTAATAGCACCCTAGTCCCCTTTTGGAGAATTACCTTTTCCCCAGTGCTACAGTCTGGCAGGGCTAGTAACCACGTGCCCTGTCTTCCCCTAGCTAAGGGGCAGGCTTGTGAATCAAACTAAGCCAGTAGTACCCTCCCTCCCCTGGGATTTCAGTCTTGAATAGCATGACTAAGGGACTGAAGATGATTGGAGAGCAGTCATTTCTAACAGCAGGTCTCCAGTAAGAGCAGTCCCGTCCAAGGCCAGTTAAATCAGAGTCCCAGAGGACGAGGTCAAGACATTAATATTCTTTATTTATTTATTTTATTTATTCTTTATTTATTTTTTTGACTGCGTTGGGTCTTCGTTGCTTTCTCTAGTTGCAGCGAGCGGGGGCTACTCTTCATTGTGGTGCGCAGGCTTCTCATTGCCGTAGCTTCTCTTGTTGTGGAGCATGAGCTCTAGGTGCGTGGGCTTCAGTAGTTGCAGCATGCAGGCCCTAGAGCGCGTGGGCTTCAGTAGTTGTGGCATGTGGTCTCTAGAGCACAGGCTCCGTAGTTGTGGCGCACGGGCTTAGTTGCTCCATGGCAGTGGGATCTTCCCGGATGAGGGATTGAACCCGTGTCCCCTGCATTGGCAGGGAGATTCTTAACCACTGCGCCACCAGGGAAGTCCGACATCAATATTATTTAAAAGCTTTAAAATCTCCCCCGATGATTCAAGTGTGCAGCCAGGATAAGAACCACTGCCAAAGAGGCTGTTCCGGAGTCTCCAGACCTGCCTGCCTGGTTTCCACACCTAATTCACCTTCTTGTTGAGTCTGTGAGTTACTAAAAACCTTCTTTTAAATCCTTGGATTATTTAAAGTAATCAGAGTTTGTTTTGTTTCTTGTAGCAGATGACCCCAATATTAAAATAAAAAACAGTCATATGAATATGTTTTACTCTGAACCCAATGCAAGTTAAGCCACCTTGCCAAGAAACCCAAAACTAATGGATTTGACAGCTTAAAGCCAATAATTACTCTTCCTTTCCTAATGGAAAAGCCAAATCCACTCATGAAAGATAAGCCCATTATTCCACCAACACAAAGACTGGGGATTTGCATGGTATTAGGAAAATTTTTTAAGAATCCCTGGAAGGCTTAAGCAAAAGGACACTCTAAGTACCAACATGCCCTCTTTTTCTTCTCTACCTGCTAGAGATAAATTAACATATAGCCAAATAGCTACTTACTGGCAGCAAACGAGTAAATCAGGGACTTTGCAGGCACTCTTCAAAGGCAGTTGGCAACAGGAGGGCTTTCTGGACCTTCAAAGAGTTTTTAAGTGCCTTAGATTTTCCAGTTGGCATCACAGAAGAGGAAATTGTATCTTTGAGAATGAGGGTGATAAGTGGCCAGTGAAAATGGAAAATTTTCCAAAAGCCAGATTTCATTTAGATTGTGTTGCAAATCCGGAAAAGAGCCACTTTGGCTTGATGCTTCTCCCCTGGGTACACGGCTGAATTTCAGGCTTTGGAACAAAGGTGCAGAGGCATCTCATGCAGCTTTCCTGTGAGACGAAAGAATTTGTAATTTGTGAATATTTATCTGCATTTATAGTCACATCGCTTTTTTTTTTCTTCCCAGCAAAGCATTTTTATTTTTTTCAATAGATCTTTATTGGAGTATTATTGCTTCACAATACTGTGTTAGTTTCTGTTGTACAACAAAGTGAATCAGCCATATGCATACATATGCCCCATATCCCCTCCCTCTTGAGCCTCCCTCCCACCCTCCCTATCCCACCCGTCTAGGTCATCGCAAATCACCAAGCTGATCTCCCTGTGCTATGCTTCTGCTTCCCACTAGCTAACTATTTTACCTTCGGTAGTGTATATATGTCAATGCTACTCTCACTTCGCCCAGCTTCCCCCTCCCACCCTGTGTCCTCAAGTCCATTCTCTATGTCTACATCTTTACTCCTGCCCTGCAACTAGGTTCATCAGTACCATTTTTTTTTTTTTTAGATTACATATATGTGCATTAGCATACGGTATTTGTTTTTCTCTTTCTGACTTACTTCACTCTGTGTGACAGACTCTAGGTCCATCCACCTCACTACAAATAACTCAATTTCATTTCTTTTTATGGCTGAGTAATATTCCATTGTATATATGTGCCACAACTTCTTTATCCATTCATCTGTCGATGGACACTTAGGTTGCTTCCATGTCCTGGCTATTGTAAATAGTGCTGCAGTGAACATTGTGGTACATGTCTCTTTCTGAATTATGGTTTTCTCAGGGTATATGCCCAGTAGTGGGATTGCTGGGTCGTATGGTAGTTCTATTTTTAGTTTTTTAAGGAACCTCCATACTGTTTTCCATAGTGGTTGTATCAATTTACATTCCCACCAACAGTGCAGTAGGGTTCTCTTTTCACCACACCCTTTCCAGCATTTATTGTTCCTAGATTTTTTGATGATGGCCATTCTGACCCGTGTGAGGTGATACCTCATTGTAGTTTTGATTTGCATTTCTCTAATAATTAGTGATGTTGAGCATCTTTTCATGTGCCTCTTGGCCATCTGTATGTCTTCCTTGGTGAAATGTCTATTTAGGTCTTCCACCCATTTTTTAACTGGATTGTTTGTTTTTTGATATTGAGCTCCATGAACTGTTTGTATATTTTTGGAGATTAATCCTTTGTCTGTTATTTCATTTGCAAATATTTAATCATAGTCAAATATTGAAGCAGAGTGGTCTCAATAGGAAATAAATACATTCTTTATTCAGTGTGAAGAAAGGAGAACTATGCCTTGTTGTAAAAAGATTCACACACTTCTAGTCCTTGGGGATTGTTGTCATGTGTATTAACGGCCTTCTTAGGCCACTTGCAGAGATCAGAAGTTGGAATGCAGTTGTCACTTTAAAACTCTCCGGTCTCCTTTCGCCCATAGACAAACAACCCCTGAAGTCATTGGACTTCCTTATAATATCTGGGAATAGGGGTTTAGGATCCCAGGACCTCTGGGTTGCACAGCACTGGAGGGGGTGTCAGTGGCAGCCATTGATGTAGTGCTGGCAGCCCTTCTGCAACGCTGTTTTAGTCTAATGCATATCTCAGCTTACTATTCCCAACGTACAGCTTTGGAATTCTACTCCCAGACATGTTCTTCCCATTTCGGTATGGATGGCATCTTCAGTGGGGATGCCTTCTCAGCATCTCCACTGTCACTCCTTATATTCAATTACCATAAACTTAGCCAGGCCACTGTAATAACTCCCGAACAGGTTGTCTTGCTTCTACTCTTGCCTTCATCCCTCCAACACTGCAATCATTTCCTCACTATACAGCCAGAGTGATCTTTTAACCGGCAACTCAGATTATATCACTCCCTCATTTAAAAGAGAATAGCTTTTAAAGTAGAGAATAGCTTTCCATCTCAATAAAATAAAACTCAAACTCCTTATGGTGACCATAAAGCCCTATGATCTAATGCCTGCCTTTTTTCTAATCCTACCTTGTATAATTGTTCCCTTTGCATCACGTTCCAGCCACAGTAGCTCTCTTCCCACCCCTTCAACACACCAGCCTCATTCCTACCCCAGACCCTTGCAGTTGGTGTTCTCTTGGCCTAGAATCTCTTCCCCAACTCTTCCCATGCCACTCTTTCTTATGACTCAGATCTTAGTGCCAGTGTCACCTCTTCTGAGAAGCTTTCCCTGACTACCCAATCTAAGGTAGCCTGGCTCTCTTCAGCACCACATCCTACTTTCTCTTCTTCATAGAATTTAACACTTTTGTGTCTTATTCAACTGATTTCCCCCACTAGAACCTAAATGCCATGAAAGCAGGGACTTTAAAAAAAATTCATTGTTGTGTCTCCAGTACTTAGAATATTGCCCAGCACAAAGTAGGTAACAGTAAACCCCAAAATAAAGCTTAATATGTAGCCCCAACATTCAAAGAGTAACTTAAATTGCCTCACCTTAATGTGCAACTTTATTAATAAGCAGGTGACATTCTTTTGAGGGGGGGTGAACTATTTATTTTTTATTTTGTTAATTAAAAAAATTTTATTGAAGTATAGTTGATTTACAATGTGTTAATATCCACTGTACAGCAAAGTGACTCAGTTATACATATACATATATTCTTTTTCATGTTTTCCATTATGGTTTATCACAGGATATTGAATATAGTTCCCTGTGCTATACAGTAGGACCTTGTTGTTTATCCATCCTATATACTAGTTTGTATCTGCTAATCCCAAACTCCCAATTCTTCCCTCCCCCTCCCCCTTCCCCCTTGGCAACCACAAGTTGTTCTCTATGTCTGTGAGTTTGTTTCTGTTTCGTAGCTATTTTCATTTGTGTCGTATTTTAGATTTCACATGTAAGTGATATCATATGGTATTTGTTTTTCTCTTTCTGACTTACTTCTCTTAGTATGATAATCTCTAGGTTCATCCATGTTGCTGCAAATGGCATTATTTTACTCTTTTTTTACGACTGAGTTATATCCCATTGTATTGTATGAGTAATATCCCATTGTATTTTATCCCATTGTACCACATTTTTATCCATTCATCTGTTGATGGACATTTAGGTTGTTTCCATGTCTTGGCTATTGTAAATAGTGCTGCTATGAACATAGGAGTGCATGTATCTTTTCAAATTATAGTTTTGTCTGGCTATATGCCCAGGAGTGGGATTGCTGGATCATATGGCAACTCTATGTTTATTTTTTTGAGGAACCTCCATACTGTTTTCCATAATGGCTGCACCAATTTACATTCCCACTGACAGTGTAAGAGGGTTCCCTATTCTCCACACCCTCTCCAACATTTATTATTTGTAGACTTTTTAATGATGGCCATCCTGACTGGGGTGAGGTGGTACCTCATTGTAGTTTTGACTAAGCAAGTGACATTCTTTTTGAGAAAACTAAAAAATCATTATTCCAGCTCATATAAAGCCCAGTTGTCTTGTGGCCACGTTTAGGTATGATGTCACTTTTGAAGAAACATTACTCCGGGACCTCCCTGGTGGTCCAGTGGTAAAGAATCTGTCTTCCAATGCAGGGGGCGCGGGTTAGTTCCCTTGTGAGGGAACTAAGATCCCACATGCCGCGGGGCAACTAAGCCCACATGCCACAACTGCTGAGCTCGCATGCCTCAACTAGAGAGTCCACGTGCCACAAACTACATACAGAGCCCATGCGCTCTGGAGCCCGGGTGCCTCAACTAGACAAGAGAAAACCCGCACGCCACAACTATTGAGAAGCCCACGTGCAGCCACAAAAGATCCTACGTGCTGCAACTAAGACCTGACGCAGCCATAGAAATAAATAAATTAAATTAAATTAAAAAAAAAAAGAAACATTACTCCATCCTCCAAAATAATCAAAAAGGAATTAGAATCTTTACTGCAGTCTGGAGTTAAAACTCCAAAACGCTTCTCAAATATCTTCTTTCTTCCTTTTATTCCTCCTTAGTATCTCTAAGGATGGAGGATTGCAATCTATTTATTAATACTTTCCTTTTTTTCCAATTTACATTGTAAAAATAAATTTTGAAAATTAAAATATAAAAAGAACACAACATAACAAGGCAGTATTCTGTCACTACAGACACATTTTATATTTATTTAACCTTTCTTCAAAAGTACTAGTGAAGTTTGTGTTGAATAAATATGTGCACACAAAATAAAAGTACATTAGAACTTAAATATGCAATTAAAGTACCAGCTGTTGCACTACAGTTGCCAGATCTTGATGTTTATTTGAGCTACCATACCGGACTGACCTGGATTCAAATCCTAGTTCCACCATTTGCTGTCAGTGTGATCTTGGACAAGTTATGTAAGCTCTCTGAGCCTTGGTCTCCTCACCTATAAAATAGAGATACTAATAATGGTGACCTTATGGCCTCCTTTGTAAGGATTAAATGAGATCATGCATGGAAAGCATTTAGCACAGTTCTGGACTTCTGGTAAACCCTCAGTAAGGGTTAATTTTAACAACATAAATTACTCTTGTTAATGGGACTGGGAGTGATGTCGGAGCATGTTAGCATTATCTAGGGGTTCTCCAGGAAGCTTTACTACACCTTCTGTCTCCACCCACCCCCACCTTAGACTCACTGTGTCCTCCTTCCTCTTTTCAGTCTTATCTGTCATCTGTCAGTCTGAACCTGATAGCTACATTGAGAGGAGAATTGTCAGTGGTAGCTTGTGCTCTAATTAGAATATGATGTGTGGCTTGCCTCACTCAGGATCCAGCTGGCTGGACCTTTTATACCCTTCTGATGTATCCTATTCCCCGGGTTGTGGTGGAGATGATTAGTACATGCTTCATCATGTCTGGGTTGGCTTAAACAGCCAGCCCAGAGAGCCCAACAGCTGAGGGCCAGCTTGGATATCTCAACTGGGGTTGTATATATGGGTTTCTCAGTTCTCTTCTACATGATCTCTCCACATTGCTAGCTTAGGCTTCCTCATAGCATGGAGATCTCAGGGTAGCTGGACTTCTTACATGGCAGTTGGCTTCCTCCCAGAGAGAAAGCAGAAGTTGCCAGGGCTTTTAAAGCCTGGACTCAGAAGTCCTGGAACATTTCTTTCATCACATGCTATTAGTCAAAGCAATTATAAAGCCAGCCCAGATTCAGGGGGAGGGGAAAGAGACTCCATCCACATCTTGATGGAGCGTGTGCATACAGGGAGGGGAGTAATTGTCGGCAGCTGTCTTTGGAGATAATCTGCCACAGTGAGAAAGTGCCCATTCCTCCTGCAGAGGGGTTGATGGGAGGGGATAGACTCTTCACACACAGTGCACTTCCTACAAGACCACCACTCGTAGCTCCTAGTCCTCTTCTTACATTAACCTGTGAGGGAGGTAGGAGGGCTGGTTCTTCATCCTGATGACTCTCAAAGAGCCCTGTGAGGTAAGGCACGTGTTTGACTCTACAGCTGGTATCTCTTTGAGCTTACATACGAACACTCAGAGCCTTTTTTTTTTCTTCTTCTTTTTTTTCCCCTGAACTATTGCACTGAGCAATTCAAAGACAACTCCTACTTGACATTCTGCCGTATAGAAAAGATCTTCCTCTCTTTCCCCTTAGCTTCTTGGTTATTTTCTCTCTCCAGCTTGTTTCAACAAGTAGCCTTCTCTATCCAAACTCAGGAACTGAGTAGATTAAATTACTTGTTAAATAAATCCCTACCATCTGAACTTTGATTACTCTTTTGATGACGCTCAGAGAGCAACTAATGCACTGGGTGGCATCCCTCACTATCCAGACCTGTATCCAAACTCTCATAGGTTAATACTTACATTTCATATATTTGGGTATTTGGGGGTGGGGGTGGGGGAATAGGGAGTCTGTATTCCCGCTCTAGAATGTAAGCTTTATTGAAGGCGGAGTCAGTGTCCATCCGAGCCCTATGGTTTATTTAGCACAGCGCCTGGCATATAACAGGTGCTCAGTGAATAGTTGCTGATTGAATGAGTGAAGAGAATGTTATGTGCAGAGGCTCACTGCTCCCTGAACCAGAGTGAATGTGCTCATCTCTCCATTCTGGTTTTGTGCAGTCAGTTTTTGGACCAACTGGTAGGACCTCAGAGTTATCTCATCTCTATTTCCTCTTGTTAGATCTAGTCAGGATTTAAATCTAGAGCTTTCTGGCTCTAAATATAGTGCTCTTATGGTGCTGATATGAGAATTAAATGAGATAAAGTATGTATAAAGCCCCCAACACAGTGACCGGCATGTAAAGGCACTCAGTTTCCTGATAGAGAAGTCAAATTCATTCCCCATTAATAAAGCAAACAAACAAGGAGCGCACATGGATCATTCTCCTTTGAAACTCAGTGCAGTTCTTAGCAAAATAAAGGAATTTATATGGGGGTCTTACTTAGCTCCAAACATCTGTATTCCTCATATTATGAACCATAAAGTGGAGCATTCTGAATGCCTTCAGCGCATTTGGAAGCTGTTGCTCTTGCTGTTCGTGGTGCTGAATCGTTGTTGCCCGATCTCCCTCAGAATAATATTCTAAATATCAGGATAAGGAATGGTAACAAAGAAGAGAAGGGGCAGGAACACAGAGACGAAGCAAACAAAATCTGTTGGAAAGGCCTATTTGCTTACAGAAATTTCCAGGGAGAAAAAAGTGAGGCCTTTGTTTGCTATTCTTTTCAAATACAGACATCATTCGTCATTCAAACTTGGGATCAAATAGCTACAAATATATTTTCAGATAAACCCCCTGCCTTCCAAACTCTTGCTACTGGTACTATTATAAAATCAGGAATCAAACAGATTTGTATAACACAGTATCTCTCACAGTTCAAACTTGCTATTAAATCTCAGAAATTTAAATAATTTAGGTAACGAAGGACAGCTGTAATTGCAGTTCATTTATTCTAGTAATGTTTACTGAGCCTTCTGTGTCCTGGGGACTGTACCTGGCAACCAGACATAGAGTAGTGAACAAGAAGGATGAAGTCACTGTTGTCATGGAGATAACATTTTTGTGGGAGAAGACTAAAGATAAACAAATAAATATAAATAATTTGAGATTCTAGTAAGTACTATGAAGAAAACAATCAGCAGTTATCAAGAAGGAAAATTATCTTTTTTCTCGGCAGTTGTATGTGTGGAGATATTGTATATAATTGATAATACTAACAAGTACTAGCACTTATTTCGTGTTAGGTGACAGGCACTATTGTGAACATCTTACCTGTATTAACTCATTTAATAATTACAACAACTCTATGATGTGGCTACTGTTTTTATCACCCCCATTTTATAGACGAGATGGCTGAGGCACAAGAAGGTTAAGTACTTGTCCAAGGTCACATGGTAAATCAGGGATAGAGCTGAAATTTGAGCCTAGGTAGTCTGCTGTCAGAGTCCACCGCAGACTCTGAGATGCCCAGAAGCCAGTGGTGAGAATGAAAGGAAAATGGTAAGAGAAGAAAGGATAAGAGCAACCTCCTCTCGGGAGAGGGAGGCCTTTCAGAGGAGCTCATGCAGAACTTTGCATCTTGCTTTTGCAGAGCTTAACCTTCCAGTCTTCATGAATCAATCTTCATTTCCCCCTCTTTTTACATCTGTGATTCTATTGCTGAGACCGGATTCTTAATGAGATTCTGCTCCACAAGCTTCTGGATAGAGCTCCATTCCATCACTCATGAGAAGTCAGTTGTTTTTTTTTTAATTTTTAAATTTTATTTATTTATTTTTTGGTTGCGTTGAGTCTTCGTTGCTGTGCGCAGGCTTTCTCTAGTTGCGGCGAGCGGGGGCTACTCTTCATTGTGGTGCGCGGGCTTCTCATTGTGGTGGCTTCTCTTGTTGCGGAGCACAGGCTCTGGGCACGTGGGCTCAGTAGTTGTGGCACACGGGCTTAATTGCTTCGCGGCATGTGGGATCTCCCCGGACCAGGGCTCGAACCCATGTCCCCTGCATTGGCAGGAGGATTCTTAACCACTGTGCCACCAGGGAAGCCCTGAGAAGTCAGTTGTTTTTTTTTCTAATTTATTTATTTATTTATATTTATTTTTGGCTGTGTTGGGTCTTCGTATCTGTGCGAGGGCTTTCTCTAGTTGCGGCAAGCGGGGGCCACTCTTCATCGTGGTGCGCGGGCCTCTCACTGTTGCGGCCTCTCCTGTTGCGGAGCACAGGCTCCAGACGCGCAGGCTCAGTAGTTGTGGCTCACGGGCCTAGTTGCTCCGCAGCATGTGGGATCTTCCCAGACCAGGGCTCGAACCCGTGTCCCCTGCACCAGCAGGCAGACTCTCAACCACTGCACCACCAGGGAAGCCCGAGAAGTCAGTTTTAATCGGGAATTTTTATGTTACTACCTTCGGTCTCTGAGAGGAACTTCAGAGATAGGGAAAAAGGCTTAGGTCAGTTTGGTTTATTAAAAATTTTGCATTGAAAACTTTAAACACTTCTTTAGATCATCCATTTTTCCTTTATGTGAAGGCAACTTGGTGATATCTGAATCTAATTCTCTCTAATCTGCCCTCAGGCACACTCACTTTAGGAGTCGTTTTTAGTTTCTCAAGTTGACCATGTAAGCTTAGTTCATAGAGTTTGTCCTGGCGTTTTAGTGTTTTATTCACAAAACCATACAAAAAGTGACATCTAATAGGAATATTGGTATCTTCAACTTTAAATGTTCATGAAACCTAACAAGCAGATGCCAAAGACAGATATATCAAAGAAATAGTTATTTTTATTACTAGAACATGCTTCATGGAGTATAATGTGGTCTCATGGAAAGAGCCTGAACTTCTTAGTCAGTGAGACCTGGTCCAAACCTCAGATCTACCACTGTGAGCTGTGACCTTGAGAAAGTAATAATCTTAGAACCTTGATCATCTTGTGTCTTAAAATGGGGATAACCTCATACAGTTGTCTGTCAAGGTCATTTGAAATCATGCAGATAAAGTTCCTAGCACAATGCCTAGCTAGTAAGTGCTAGTTGATTTCTTTTTCTAATGCAAACTTTGTATGAAATATATACAATAGAAAAATGTACAATGATGATTTGATGATTTTTTTTCAGATGAACGCATCTATATAACCACACCTAGATCGAGAAACAGAACATTACTAGCCCACCTGAATACCCCCTTATGCCCCTTCCAATCACGGTCTCACCTTATAGATAAATTTTGAATGTTTTTGAAATTCACATAAATGGAATTATAGATTAAATTCTCTTTTGCGCCTGACTTCTTTTGCTCAGCATTATGTTTGTGAGACTGAACCATGTTGGTATGTGTAGTTGTGAGTTGTTTATCTTCCTTGCTGTATAATATTACAGTGTATGAATATATCACAATTATTAATCCATCCTGTTGTCAATGGGCATTTAGGTGGTTTCCTTTTTATCTATTATGGATTTTGCTGCTAATTATCATTCTAGTACGTGTCTCTTGGTGAACATATGTAGGCATTTCTATTGTATATGTATATTTTTTATTGGGCATATTTCTAGAAGTGGAATTGCTGGGTTATAGGATATGCATATGTTCAGCTTTGGTAGACACTGTCAGTCAAATGGTTTTACAAAGTGGTTCTACTTCTTCCTTTTCCTTCTACAAAGGAATATATCTCAAGGTTTTTTTAAATAAGTGAGTTAGTAAGTTTACCATATGAATCTATTTGCCAAAATTATGTGGATAACCTGCATCTTCAGTAATATTCCCATTATATAAAGTGAAGTATGTCTGGGTGTGTTTGTAACTTTATTTCTGAGAGTTCCTTTTCCTGGGAATTATTCACTCTGCCACCAAAAAGTCATCTGACAGTTTCAAATATGGCAGGGCTTAAACTGGTTGATTTTCAGTAGTAGTTTCAGTGTTTATGCCAAGCTTTTCTCACCTTTCAATTCTGTGAGCATAACCCTTGAATTATTTACTTGCTCTCACTGAGTCTTGGCTTGCAGCAGGGACAGTCAACAGAATACACCCACTGTCATTATTCAGCTCAAACAACATTCACAAAACTTCTGCCTTCAAAATGGCCTAAAGAATTGTTATTTTGCAATCTCCCAAGTTATGTAAGTTCTCCCCTTCCGATTTAAGAAGTTTGATGCTGCCTTCCGTGTTTACTATCCCCGTCATTTATTGCTTGCCTCTTGTGGGCAGAGAGCACAGAGTGAATTACTTTACGTGTGTTTCATTTAATTTTCATAGCAAGTCCATCAAAGAGGAATCATCACAGATTACTGAGCCAAGGCACAGAGAGGTGTTAAGCTGCTCCACAACAGCTCCGGGGTGGTGGAGTCAAGGTTCTAACCACAGTGCACAGGACTCCGAAGTCAGAGCTCTTTCCTTCTATCACACATCTTCACATCTCTGTATCCTTCCCTCAGAAGTACTTAAATCACAAAGAACAAAACACCCCGTGCAAAGAACTGCCTGAAGCGAATGTTCTGTTCACTCAAGTTCATTAGCTGGTTGTGAGGAGACTCTACAGTGAATGCATTATCTGTGCTTTTAGTCAGTAAAGGCTGAAAACTCTGCATCTGTGAACTCTTTGTCTCTCTTCTCTCCTTGCCAG
Organism: Balaenoptera borealis; assembly: GCF_965194805.1. Taxonomy (NCBI): domain Eukaryota; kingdom Metazoa; phylum Chordata; class Mammalia; order Artiodactyla; family Balaenopteridae; genus Balaenoptera; species Balaenoptera borealis. Next base: position 25,909,136 of record NC_138868.1, on the reverse strand, counting down.
CTAGTGCAATTATTCTGCGACCAACATAGCCTTTCTCTCCTATTCCTGTTACCTGATACCCCATGCTCGATTCACATTGGATTCCAAATCAATTGTAAATTTTTAGCAAATTGCAAATCCAGGCTACCTCCCACTCCTGCTCTGCACCCCCTCCCCGTTTCCCTGTGTTTATCTTCTATTCCCACTCCCATCAAATTGAGCCTTCACCTATTATGTCTGCTCATCCTCTATTATTTCAGGTCTGAACAAAGCAATGGAGACTTCCTTTCTTGTACCATCTGTGCTCTCTAGGAGGTTAATGTAGCAATATTTGTAAAAATTAGTGAAAAGGAATCTTCTCTTTGATCCTTCCCACCTGTAGCTACAGTTCTGGGATTTTTTTTTTTTATGGCCAGATTTTTGGCATCTGGGAATATGATTCCAAGACTACAAAATCTTTCAGTGGCAAAGGGAAAGATTCTAATGTTCGACCTCCACAAAAATAATAACTTCTATTTATTAAGCTCCTACCATGTGCTGGGCATTATTCAGGGTAAACTGTGTAAGACATGTGACATTGTAATTAATTAATTAATTAATTAATTAATTAGGCTGCGTTGGGTCTTCATTGCCGTGCGTGAGCTTTCTCTAGTTGCGGCAAGCGGGGGCTACTCTTCATTGCGGAGCACGGGCTGTAGGCGCGTGGGCTTCCATAGTTGCAGCACGCGGGCTCAGTAGCTGTGGCTCATGGGCTCTAGAGCACAGGCTCTGTAGTTGTGGCGCACGGGCTTAGTTGCTCTGCGGCATGTGGGATGTTCCCGGACCAGGGATCGAACCCATGTCCCCTGCATTGGCAGGCAGATTCTTAACCACTGTGCCACCAGGGAAGTCCCCATATGACATATTAATTTATCAACATGACAACCCTATAAATTCTGTTATTCCCATTTTACAGATGAGGAAATTGAGGCAGAGAGAGTTAAGAAATTGACTCACGGTTATCAGCTTAAAAATGGCAGCATGAGGATTTGAACCCAGGAAGTCTAACTCTATTGATGTTTACTCATTCTGCTCCCCTGCCCAATGGTGGATGAGTTCTGGAAAGAGCTCTGTATCTGAAGTTGGGAAACTGGGATGGTTCCTGGCCCTGCCATTTATTAGCTGGCCGTTTAGAGTGGAGAGGACGCTCAGTTTCCCTATGTGTAAAATGAGGACAAGCTGGGTTGATGTGATGTCCCATGAGAGTGCTGCACGTAAAAGTTCTCTGTGAGCTACAAAGCAAAGGCTAGAGCGGCATTATGAGTATTGTCTCCTCGCATTACTCTCCTTGAGATGCAGGCTCAGTTCATTTAGATTTGATTCAAAACACATAATGGGGCTGCAAGGAGCTGGCATTAATAACCATTTGCTATTTTGTCAAGCTGGTGGGTTGCTTCATCACCATTTCTGCTACCTCCAAACTATGAAAACAGCCAGATTTTGGCCCATTGGAAGAACATAAAAATATTTGAAGTGTTTCTGAAATTAGGCTTCACTTGACATTGGAGCTCTACTTTCACAGGTCTACCGATACCAAAATCCAGTTTGTTGCAGGAGCCCCACCTCTTCCTAAACCAGGCCTCAGATACATGGAGGGCATGATGCTTGGGAAGAACCTCCGAAGGGTTGAGGTCCTTGGAATGAGTAGGGTCCAGCCCTGCTCAGTTTTCTTTGCCAAACTCCTGAGAAGCTTGATTTCTAGGGAAAATACCTAATTTCTGGTATGACAGTACCTTAAGTGGGAAACAGCAAGGCGTAGTGGAAAGAACACAGGGGGATTTGGGTCCTTTTGAAAGATGGCTCCTTGAAATACCACCAAATTACCTGCAGCCAGGACAAGGCTGAGTTTATTGTTTGCTTCAGTCAGGCGAACGCCACCTTGATGGAGTAGCATCTCAGGGTGAGAAAAGTTAAGATATTTATGAGGTTTTGAGGAGGTCTTGATAAGGATTGGGTGAGGATCAAGATAGAATATTGATAGTTTAGGATTAGGGGACACAGCAAGGCAAGACTTTCTAAGGGTCTTGGGAGTATCAATAGTCATTTGATGCTATCATTGAAAAACCAGGCAGTTTTAAGCAGGTTTTTGGGAAGTCTTTGAAATGAATAATAAAGTTATTTGTAACTTATATCTTCCTGGCCAGGAGTTTCCTGGAAGAGCAAAGTCATGTTGATGAAGACAGTGGAATAGTAGGGTCCTGCCAGTGAAGCCAGTGGAAGAGTCTCATTAGTGTAGACAGTGAGCTGCAGGTGTAGACAGTTTTCACCTGTCAGCCTGACCCCTGGTAGGAGCTTACCAGCTGTGTAAGCTACATCATTTTGTGTGAGATGGAGATACTCATACTTACAAGATATTTTTGAGGATTGATTCATAGAACATACATAAAATACCTTGAACAGAGTAAGTACTCGACTATTAGTAAGTTTCTGAACTTTCAAGAACAACTGCCAAAAACTATCTTGAAGAACTGTGCTCTGCAAAATCAGGAAGCTGCTATCATAGCTGATGGTTCGAGAATCTCGTTGCTGTAGCCACGACCCCTGGCAGCATAGCGGATGTGCTACACCTTCCTTTCTCTGCATGTGACTTAGCTCCAGATGGAAATCTTGTGCGGCGCATATACTTGTTGGAACCTAATTCACACACAAAACCCCAGCTGCAAGGGTATCTGGGAAGTATGGTTTTTGGTTTTCCAGTCTCTTCATGCTACAAAGAGGTTGGACTGGGTATTGAGCAAAACAGTCAGTTCACATTATCCACATAGACAGTGTGCTACTGAAACCTTACCCCGACACTCTGCTCTTTCCCCATCCTTATCATTTCACTGCCTATTAGACTCCTAACCTCCAAAGGAAGCAAAGGCAAGGAGTGAAAGAGAAATAAATTGCTCTGCTTTGCTTCTTGCAGATGAAAGACGTAAGGTTAAAATTAATGGCTGCTGGTATAGTGCACAGAGCTCCAGAGTTGCGGAATTACACCTGAGTGTCTACTCAGGTTCGTTGTTCTCATTCTGCTTACCCCAGGCTTTGGGCAAGGTGATTATCCCCATAGCGCAGATGTGGCTCACATCCTTCCCCTCCTACCACTACCATGCCTGTACTTAGCCGGCTCTTCATTTAGTCATTCATTAATCAGGCCACGTCACTCACTTGCATAAGAAATGGATGTCTCTGTTGTGCACCCAGACATCTCCCACCACCATCTTGCAAATCCCTTTGAGATCTCTCCTCTGAATGGGGAAGGGAAAGAGCAGTGTTCAAGTAAGTGGAAGCCTGGATTTTTGCCTTAGGGCAGCCCATTTCTCTGCTGTGTGTATTGGTCAGCTCAGGCTGCCATAACAAATACCACAGACTGGGGGGCTCAAATAATAGATATTCATTTTCTCACAGCTCTTGAGGTTGGAAGTCCAAAATCAAGGTGTTGGCAGGTTTGGTTTCTCCTGAGGCTTGTCTCCTTGGCTTTCATGGCTGCCTTCTTGCTGTGTCCTCACATGGCCTTTTCTCTGTGTGTGCTTATCCCTGATGTTTCTCTCTTCTTATAGGGACACCAGTCCTATTGGATTAGGGGCCCAGTCTTATCCTCTCATTTAGCCTTAGTTACCTCTGTAAAGGCCTCCTCTCCAAGTACAGTCACACTGAGGGTTAGGGCTTCAACATACAAATGGGGGAGTGGGCACAATTCAGTCCCTAACACTGTGTGGTCTTGGACAAGTCATTTAACCTCTGACCTCCATTTCCCCATGTATAACCTGAGAGGATTGGGGAATATGACTTCCTTTCAGCTCTTTGATTCTACCATCTCTTTGGGGGAAGTTCAGCTCCTAAATGACAACTGAGGGGGTGACTTGTTTTCTGAAGAGAGACCAGTGGCTTATGCCATCTTCTCTTGACCTTGACACCCCACTGCAGAGTCCCTTCCTGCTCAGTTTCCATCACTCTTCTAGCATTTTCCATACTCACTGCATTGTACTTGTAACGATTCTTTGGCATGTCTGTCTTTCCCACCATCTTTACAGACAGGGACTCCTCTTTATCTTCTTAACTTTAAAAAGAAAGGCCAAACCTACCCTGCGTAATTTGCAAACAGGAAATACCAAAGCACTGTTCTAGGTCCCACTTTAGTTTCTGTATTTTACCTCCAGCAGGAAGACTTGCACCTGCTCCCCCTTTTTTCTTGTTCCTTACTCCATTACCAAAAAAGATCACTTATTTTATCACCAGTGGTGATGGGATCACATCAGATAACATTTGTGATGTTCAAGAAGTACAAAGTCAAGTGAGCTCACATGTCATTACAAAGATGAACTATTGCCTTTTTTAGGTGGCAGAAAGGGACTTCTCTGGAAATGAAGGTTAATGTTCATTTTTCACAGTGAAGTATAAAAAGGTCATAAGGAGCGATAAAATTTTCGTAGTGTTTACGGTGTCTCCTCTTGCTTGGCCTGTGCTTTCGATTGCATTTAAGGCAGGAGGTATATGATTTAGGGCCTTAGCTGATCTGCATAATCCATTAAAAAGCTATTCCTCTGAAGCTCACACCTGCTGCTGCTGGAATTTATAGCTATGGCATGGTGTGATTTGTGTTTGAAATGAATGTAGCCACCTCTGCCATGCCAGGTGTCGCTCAGTAATGTCGCCCTGATCATCCTCAGAAACTGGGGGCCAGTAGAAATGACTCCCCCAAGAGGAAGTTCTGTGTTCTTCTCCTAGAATCTTTGAGGACCTGCTTCTCTGCTTCAGAAATTGCTGTGCTCGCTCCCTGTTTATAGAGGGCAGAATTCTATAGGCAACATCAAATAAGAGTGGACTTCAAGGAAGGCTTTGGAAATTGACTGTTTATAGCAAATTGGTGACAGCCGTTAGGCCAAGAAATGGCAGAAGTAGCTTTCATTAGTGCACATCGAAGGGACTTGCTGGGACAGTGTAGGGCAGCTTGTTTCTAGAATCCCAGAACTGTTTGTCTCTAAAGTAAACAGATTTTAGGGACACGGATATTGGACTCAAGCTTCTCAGGTACTTGCAAAAAAAGATGAGGGCTTCCTAGAACTGGGGCAGCCAGCCACGAGGGCAAAGTTTTGGTGATGCTGGAGAGGACATGGGCATGGCCAGAGAGGAGAGGGAGGCTGAGACACCTAGGAAAATTATCTAAAACTTGGGGGTGTGAAGGCCTTGGGCACCTGGGGGTAAGAAACAAGATGAAGCTAGTGCAAGGGTTCCCAAGTTTCCTGTTCCTCAGAGTCAACTAACTGTGGAGCTTCTTCAAGTATGGTTAGCTGGGGCCCTGGAGCGTCTGTCTCAGTAGGCGTGGGGTGGTTGTAGCCAGATGTGAAGCTGAGTTTGAGAACCACCAAGACAGGGAAACAAACAGGAGGGAAAGCAGGTGGGAGCAGCATGGTGCTGTGGAAAGAACACGGGCTTGGGAGTCACATAGACCAAGTTAAAGTCTCACTTAGGCAGGTTACCACTGGAAACTCCATTTCCTCTACCCCCTTTCCATCTGTGCTTTCCCAGGCCCCCAGAAACTGGAAACCTAAAAATTCCTTTTCCATGGCTCCAGTACAGGGAGGGTTTGGCCAATCTAAGGCACTTCCATGACACCCAGAAGCAGAGGCCACAACTTCCACTACTGTTCTTTCTCTAGGAGACCATAGGCATGGCTGTGTTGGCTTCTTTTCTGCAGTAACCCAATTCTTTGGTGTGATTTTGAGTGTGTTCCTGGAAGTTCTGTCTTTAGAGGTTGTTTCTTCAGACCTCCCAACAAATTCCTGAAGCCATTTATTATGTCTAGGAAACCCCTTCCTGCTTATATTGGCTTTTCTGCTATCAAAGTCTGGCTGACACATGGAGACTATAATATCTTACTGAAAGTATCGTTGGGAGGATTAATGAGATAACATATGTCGAGTATCCATACATTGCTGGCCCTCAGAATTAATTTCTTTTCAGAAAGGAACACAATTTCCGACTAGACGACATTGGAAGAGACAATCGAAGGAGTCATTGTTAATCAGGGAATCAGCCATGCAATGTTACTAAGCACCAGCTGCATACTTCCATCACAACGTTGCAATTCATGGTTGCCCAGGTGAATCTGAGTTATCTGGTCATCCATCCCACAAAATGCAAAGCCGTGGCACGCAGGATGGATGACTGTAAAATCTAAGTCCCAAATACACGCTGGTGTTGGAGTGTTCTATCGAGCCATCCTTGCATGGATGACATATGTCAAGGATATAGACTCTGGAGTCTGACTGCACAAGTTCAAATGCCTTGTTACCCTCTCCAGCTTGGGTTAATAACCTCAGCTCTCTGAGCTTCAACTTTTCCACCTTAAGAAGGGGGCACTAAGAGTATCTACCTTAGCATTGCTGTGAGGATTGAATGGATTAATGCATCTGAAAGGCTCAGCCCAGCCTGGCCCGTGGTGAATATGTATGCCATAAATGTTAGCTAGTATTAGGTTGAGAGTGATAATTTATCTAGAGAGCTTCTTCTAAGGAAGAAATTTGCCTGAGGTCTTTTTCACAAGCTTGTTAACCATTTCTCTTGGATCATCTTGATAATGTACTGCTGTAAGTGTATGACTAACTCAGAATATTCTGATTTTAACACTACACATGATCAGGTAAAATTCCAGTGGCTAGATTATTTATTTTGTTGATTATATTATTGTGAGAAATCTTCATTAAAAGATGATCAAATTTGTAGTTTCAAAAATAGACAAGGTAACAAGTATAGATATCCTGATATTTTTCTGAGTGACAATTTAATGGACATAGAAAATAATTATGGGGCTTCCCTGGTGACGCAGTGGTTAAGAATCCGCCTGCCAATGCAGGGGATACGGGTTCGAGCCCTGGTCCGGGAAGATCCCACATGCCGCGGAGCAACTAATCCTGTGCGCCACAACTACTGAGCCTGCGCTCTAGAGCCCGCGAGCCACAAGTACTGAAGCCCGCGTGCCTAGAGCCCGTGCTCCGCATCAAGAGAAGCCACCGCAGTGAGAAGCCTATGTACCACAACGAAGAGTGGCCCCCGCTCACAGCAACTAGAGAAAGCCCGTGTGCAGTAACAAAGACCCAACTCAGCCAAAAATAAATCAATTTATAAAAAAAAAAAAAAAGAAAAGAATTGTGGTACGGTGGACTCATTTTTTTAATACACACAATTAGGCTTTTAATTTGGCCATCATTTTCTTAAAATATTTACCTTTTAATACCACAATGGTGGTAATGATTAATACATAATAGTCACATTTTTTTCAGGCAATCTGGTTTATTTCTGTTTTATAACAATCCCAAGGAAAGAGGTGTAAGGCAAGGAGGTGGTTCTACCTCATGAAGCCATCCAGGGATTCAGGTGCTTTTCTCTTGCTCCTTAGCCATGTCCTAAGGTGTGTCCCTTGTTCATACAGTACAAGCTGGCTTACCAGTTACATATGTTATGTTCCAACCCAAAGGGAGAGTATGAAAGAATGGAGGGACAGCATTTTCTTTGTAAGAAATAGAATATTACTTTCGTTCACATTCCACTGGTGAGAACTTAAGTCACCTGGTCACGTCATTTGCAAAGGATAACGAAATATTGCTGATGGTTACTGTGTATTGTACTAGGCACTATTCTAAACTCTTTTAATGCCATGTCTCCTTTAGTCCTCACATCAGCTGTGTAAGGAAGGTATTTCATAGGTGAGAAAATCGAGGCAGAGAGAAGTAAAGCGACTTGCCCAAAGTCACACAACAAGTAAGTGTAGTGCTGGGATTTTTATCTGGGTCTGTCAGGTTCCAAGGCTCATGTTCATATCCACCGAGACGGAAGAGAAAAAAGAAAGCTAAGAAAAAAAATTGCACAGGGTTGAGAAATCTGTGCTCAGGTCACCTTTGTCAGTGTCACATTGGCTCCAGCCCCCTTCCCCCACTGCACGCTTGATGATGTGGTGCAATTGACGTCAGGACACAGAGACAGAGACTGTCAGCAGTGCTTTCTCCCAGGCCTCCCCTACATGGTGGCCAAGAGTGTCAGCTGGGAAGCTTTCCTCTAAGTTTATAGTCAAATTCATCAAGTGTCTTTAAGAAAAAGTGAATTTCAGATGTTATATGGTGTTTGGGACTGTACTGAACTGTTCACAAATAGACTCCAAAAATGGGGTAAAATGAAAGTAAATCAAATTTCTTCCAACTCAATAGAATATCCCCTGGTAACCTAGAGTCTTATCATGGAGGGATTGACAGTTTTCCTCACCGGGGTTGGGGTGGAGGTGGATTGCAAATGTACAGAAGGTCTGGATGGTCAGAGCCTTTGGGTGCTGGTAACACTCACACTAGCTGAACCAGAGATGGGGATTTTATTGGAAGGCTGCAGGGATACATCAAGGAACCCCAGAAGAGAGCGTACCTCCGGGCTGGTGAGAGAAGAACCAGCAGATCCAGGGCCGGCCATCTCTGTTTCTATTGTCTGTCTCTGCCTCTCTCTCTCTCTCTCTTTCTTGTCCCACCGCCCCAATTCTCTCATTTCTGCTTCTCTCTGGTCCTCTCCTTTACGTTTATCTGAAAACTTTCTCTGGGTCCATGGTATTCAATACAAATAGCCAACCTGAAAGGGCAGCATGGAGTCCAGTGCCCGCCCCCCCCCCCCAACACCTTACTGAAGCTCTCTGTGGCCCAGGGACAGCTTGATTGCTGCAAGGTCAGGTACAGTTAGCTCCCCCTGGGGCAGGTGTCCATTCTTGGACACCTGAGTGTCGGCACTAGGGGATGATAGCAAACCAGCTTCGTGTTTTCAGGAGAGGGCACTTGCTGGCAGAGGGGCTGTGCACTGCACAGAAGCTCCAAATGGTGTCTTCTGCAGCTGGACAGAATAATGACTGTTTGTTGGTCATTTACCTTGTACCAGACTCTCTACCGTCTGAAAATGAAAATCAAGACTGCCTTGATCATTCCATAGTATTTTACTTATACCCCAATCTAGGGCATCTGGACAGGTCCAAGGCCCAAGGAGGTAAACGGCAAAGGCAGATGCAGTTACAGCTCTCTTTGCTCCAGGTACAAAGGTCGCTTGCTTGGAGAGTTTGGTTCGTGTTGCAGCGTGAGCTGCACAGCTGCTCCTCGCCGTTCCAGGTACCTCTTTTGAGGCATCTGGGTGACTTCAAGGTTGACAACCGGGAAAAGCTCCAGAGGTTTATCTTTTTAGAGGTTAAATGTTACACGTGGTCTTGGAGTCAACTAGAGGAAGAATAAACTCAGCAAAACTAGAGTAGCATTTTATGCAAAATCATTAAAAAATTCAGAGATAATGAAAATTTTAGTCTGGAGCATTCGTTTCCCAGAATGTGTGGTGGAAACCGCACACTGATCAATGCTTTGGAAATTGCATGACTTTTACAGGTCTACACTGCCTGATGCTGGCCATGGGGACATCTCAACAGGATCTTCCCTCCACCTTCTCATTTTCTGTACCAGATTTGGAGGACTTCAGTGAAAACCCAATCCTTGCAAAAGTGAATTGTCTTTTAAAAAGAGTTTATCCCTCCCTACTTTATATCACTTTGCTTTCCTACCAGGAGGCTTCGGAGCAGTCTTTCAACAGGCTTTGCCTAAGTGCTCACTGGCACTTTATTTAATCATAGTTTTATGAACTCTTCATATGCCACCAGCCAATTTTACAGCCCCAGAATCTTGCTTAGGAGACAGACACTGCATTTTCCCACAGTCGATTTTAAAGGCTTTACCATCTGGGATTTTTAGTAACTTGTGACTAGCAAACGGGTGCCATGTTTTCAGGACTTTGCAGCCTGAAAACTCTAGGGTTGTTGTGCAGAAATGCCTGGTAATAAATAAATGACATACACTTGTTTCACATTCGTTTGAAAAGCTAACCATCAAAATAGATTTTAAGTAGCTGGTATCTTGTTTAATTTGATTTATTGCCTTAGTGCCTTACTTGGTGGATAAAAGTCAGTACATTATTGCAAAGGTTATCATATTATGTCGGATTTTCTGAGAGCATTTGACCTGGAAAAGGATACTATTTCTCATCTCCTCCTCTCCACAGCTGTTACTGTGTTCATAGAAAATGCAAACCAACCAGGGTTAGGTTGACTTGGCTGAGGTCATATTTGCTTGCAAAGAACAGAAGCCACCTGAGCTAGTTGAAGCAAAAAAGTCTTATATTTTGGGAATCATGCAAGGGTATGTCACAGAACATAGTGGTCTGGAATCCAGCTGAGTCCCCGTAGAATGTGGAACCAGAGCAGCTAATCTAACTGTCTCTTCTTAAGATTACATGGTCTCTTGTGCGTGCAGCTCCTTGCATCTGTTTCATTCTTCTCTCTCTTCAAACCAGCGTTCTCTGTTTTGGCACGTATGTGTGCCAAACGTGGCTTCCTGTTCTGTATCACTTCCCTAGTCAAGCACCCAACACAGAATGACAATGGTCTCCAGGTCCTAGTTTCAGATTCTGGGGGAACAGTTCAGTTAGCCCAGCTCTGACCAGTTATCCATTCCAGGTCCAAGCGTCTGTGACCACATGACCAGAGATCTGCTCAGATGGGGCTCTAAGAGCTGATGCTCAGGGATGGAGCAGGGGAGGTGATGCAAGTAGGTTCTCTCAGGTGAGTGGTGAGGAGGAAATTGTCAGTATCTTGGACTCACTAGGTGTGGAAACAGCTAATTTGCATACCCCCTGTAGCCTGGAAGTCATGTCTATCCTCTGACCCATCCCTATTAATCTTGCTGATCTTTTCCTCTTTTTCATTTGGTCCCTCAATCATCCTTTAACTTCCTCTCTTTGCTTCTCCTCACTTCATTTTTCTCTCCCCTGTCTCTTAGTTGATGCTTCAGGAAAGTAACATGATGCATCTGGTGATAGAAACCACATGGTCGTTGGGAATCCAAGACCAGCCTCTAATTCAGACTTGCCCAGAGCTAGACCTTGGCCAAGTCACTTAACCACCCTTGGCCCTGGTTTCATCTTCTGAAAATGAATGGAGCTAGGCTAGATGCTGGAAGAAATCTTAGAGATCACGTTGTCCAGGCTGCTAAATATCTATCTGTCTGCTAATGCTACCATTATGCAAATATGGCATCTGTGGCAGACATTATTAATAGATTCCAGCATGCTTCCCTGCTGATCCAGAACTGTGCTTAGAATCCTTCACAGCAGTCTGGGCAGCCACTACCAATCAGTTGGAGGCAACCCACCTTTGAGATGTGACCGATTAGCCATCTCTAAAGCAAGAAATCAAGGCTCAGATGTCTACCAATTTTTCTTCCTTTTACCTTCCTTAGAGGGATGGGATATGTGAAGTCATTATTCCTAATTTCCTGAAACTTTGAAGAAAAACTAAATGCCCTCTTCTGCCCTTTTCTTCCTAATATTCCTTCAATCCAATCCATCCAATTCAGCCTTTAATTTCTCCTATGGCTGAAAAATTGACAGTTCTTTTAGCAAAGATGTGGAATCGGCCACATTTGTCTGAGAGCCTCAGAATTAGACTGTCTCACTTTGCAACTGTGTGGTGGAAGGCAACAGTGAGTGTTATTTTACTTTTTGAAAATATGTTTTCTGCAGTTATATTTGGACTGAAAAAAGATCCTTGCATTCTCAGCTCAAATTATATTCAATGTTCCTAATTGCTGTTACCCTCAAATACGATATTGAGTGAGGTCACATCTTCAATTCACATTTCTCATCTATATTTACAAATGAAACAGCTTTGGAACATCTGCTCTGCCTACAGAACACTCATTTTTGCAGATGATGCAGCTGTAATGGCTGGTGGCAGAATTGTTTCCTCGACGACAATGCTGGGAAACATCTCCCTTTCCCTTTCTGCCTTTCCTGCTGGATGCTGTTTTTGTAAGTCGCCTTCTGGAGTACATTTCCCCAGGAGAGATGGGTTTAAACTTCTAAGGTAGCGTATTTCAATTATTTCTGTGGAAAGGCTGCCTCCTTAGAATAATTACTAATGGCAGCTTCCATGTGGTTAGGGTTAGGACCGCCTTATGTAACGGCCTTGAGGTGGGGGAGCTGTAGGTCTAGAAAGGAGACTGATTGTAAGTAGAGGGATGAAAGGAAACTTTTCCAAAGAAGACCAGACCTGGGAGAAAATGCCTGTCTCTAATGCATTGGAGCTGGGAGAAAATGCCTATCTCTAATGCACAGGAATCTAGAGCTGGCTTCCTAGTAAAAAGAATCCTTGCTGGGGCTTCCCTGGTGGCGCAGTGGTTGAGAATCTGCCTGCCAATGCAGGGGACACGGGTTCGAGCCCTGGTCTGGGAAGATCCCACATGCCGCGGAGCAACTAGGCCCATGAGCCACAATTACTGAGCCTGCGCATCTGGAGCCTGTGCTCCGTAACGAGAGGCCGCGATAGTGAGAGGCCCGCGCACCGCGATGAAGAGTGGCCCCCGCTTGCCGCAACTAGAGAAAGCCCTCGCACAGAAACGAAGACTCAACACAGCCATAAATAAATAAATAAATAAACTACATTCCTTTAAAAAAAAAAAAAAGTAAAATGGGAAGAAAACATGTACTAGTAAATGATAAAACAAAAAAAGTAGAATAGTTATTAAAAAAAAAAAAAAAGAATCCTTGCTGTTGGTAGAGAATCTGGCTGTACCACGTTATTCCTCCTTGGAAAGGGGTAGTGCTCTAGGTGAATGAGGAAGAGTGGGGTTACGGTCCATAAAGACTGCATTTAAATGCTTTTTTGCTGTTGTTATGTACTTCCCATTTAAAAATATTATAAGGTAATAACAGTGAGGACTTAAATGCTTTCATTTCTGGAGCCAACTGTCATTTGCAGGAACTTGAGAGGACAGAGGTATATGTTGAATTGCACCGTGAGTAGGTGCTGACCCAGTTCAGACTGTGGGAACTCTACAGGTTCAAGGTGACACATTGTAAGGTCACAAAAGGAATGGAGGGCAGAACCTGGAGATTAAAAGAGACCTAAAAGACATAACAAATTTTTGTTTGTTTTTGGGCAAGATTAATATATATCTAGGATGATAACACTATTAAAAAAATAACTTCCTAGATTAAATCATGCCATAATTAATGGGCTCTTCTAGATGATCAGTTTTACCCTCTCATGTTACAGAGGAAGAACCTGGGACCCAATCAGACAAAGTAATTTGCTTCACATCTAAGTGGGAGAAGGTAGGAGAACCATGGTCAGAATCCCAATGCCCTGGCCCATGTGTGATGTTTCTACTACTCCCCCTGAGTATGATCTTTGTCATACATTAATTTTATCTTTGAGTTGATTGAAATAGATAAAGTCCCAGCAGAGCCAAGTACATATTGGAGACTACTTTGTGTTAATCTGTTCTGTTAATTGCTTTTCGAGCAAAATTGGCTATTTGTCCTTTATATAGTGGCTGTAAGTAAGACCAGGAGCTGCAGCATTCTCTGACTTTCAGATTCAGAGAATAAAGTTATTCTTTTGCTTTCTACTTGTTTTGATATTATAAAGTCACTTTCAATGTTCAGCACTATTAAAGTGCTCTAAAGTTGCAATTAAAGCTATTAAATAATCTACCTTTGTTATTAAATTTCTTTTTTTCCCAGTAGTTCTTCCAGCACTGATTTAAATTACATATTTTCACATGTAGCACTTTTTCTTGGGGAATTCATTCTTATATAGACTGGATGTTTTGAAAATGGGAACTACCTGATGTAGGCTGACATGAAAAATAACTAGTTAAAATTTCAGAATTCTGAATAAAGATGTGTATCACTACCATGAAAACAACTTAGCCAACAAATTCAACCTTCTGAAACAGATTTAAGATTAAATTATTCAATATTTCAATATAGTTTGAGAGAAAATAGATTTTAATGAAGTCTCTATAATAGAGATGTTGATTTCTATATGACGTATATTTGTCATTGATTATTTCTATTTTTGAAAAGAGCCAGGATTTCAGGATCACTTACATGTAATTAACAACCCAACCAGTGTGCCACAAGAAACATTTAATTTCTCTTGGTATTTGTAAAGAGTGAACAAAACATGCTACTATTTCACTGGTAATGGTTCTAACAGTTATTTACTGTGAAAATAATAGTGTTAACAATTCAGGGTAGAAGAGGGAATTGTATGTTATTTATTTTGCCGATAATAGTGTATGTTTTTAACCTTAAGAAGCTTTATATTGATCCTAGGTGGCAGTTCGGCAGGAACACACAGCATCTGCCCCCTACTCCCACCAAGTGGTGTGTGGTCAGTCATTCCTAGGCTTCTTCTGGACCAGAGTGGGAACTGTGTTGGATAGGCCAGGTGCAGAGAGTACCAGCATTCTGGTTGCCTCTTGTGGGCAGCTCTAGTTCTGGCCAGACTCTGTTGCTAGTCACAGATTGGCCTGGAGGAGACTGGAAAAATAAAGGAAAATCCATTGCCAATACTGAAAAATCATGTCTAATGATTCTGGTTAATACTAGGTAAGCCAAGGTATTGGGAGAGAGAGAGATGGAAATTCTGTCGAATGGAATAAATTTAAACTTAATATAGATAGATCTTACTATTTTATACCAAATGAGGGAAAATGTAGTCTCAGAAATGTCTAAATTATAGAATTCTTAAAAAATAAATGCTATCTTCATAGGACCACATGTGTAAACACTAAAGGCAAATAAACTATAAATGAACTGACACAACATTGTAAAGCAACTATACTCCAATAAAAATTAATAAAAAATAATATAAACTATAAATGGAAATTGCTATGAACATATTGGCTATCTTATTGAATTTTGGTGCTTCTAAAGCGTTTGAAAATTATTTACTTAGAATAAATATTTTCTTTTTTATCTTAGAGGTAATCGGTTTGATCATTATTCAGTCCTAATAGAGTTGATCAATAATTTCTTCCTATAAGAATCTGAATTAATAAATCCTGAAATAGTGATATTCATATTAATGAAGTTAGACTTCTGTAATAAAACATATGCCTACATCAGTCACCAGTGAATATGAATTAAGAGTCAGTAATAATATTTGTATTAATATTGGCTACTTATTCTGCTTCTTTGGTCTCCACATAGATACTTGCAGGTTTTTAGTGTCTAATTGTAAGAAAATCGTCAGTATCCATGAAGCATCACACAACCTTTTCCAGTAGAGCACTTTTTTTTTATAGACTTTTTTTTTTTAAGTATTTGTTTATTTATTTATTTATGGCTGTGTTGGGTCTTCGTTTCTGTGCGAGGGATTTCTCTAGTTGTGGCAAGCGGGGGCCACTCTTCAACGCAGTGCGCGGGCCTCTCACTATCGCGGCCTCTCTTGTTGCGGAGCACAGGCTCCAGACACGCAGGCTCAGTAATTGTGGCTCACGGGCCCAGCCGCTCCACGGCACGTGGGATCTTCCCAGACCAGGGCTCGAACCCGTGTCCCCTGCATTGGCAGGCAGATTCTCAACCACTGCGCCACCAGGGAAGCCCAAGAGCACTTTTTTTTATGTCTCCAGTCGGGGGAAAACAGTCAAGTTACTGATATTATTATTTTACCTAAATTAAATTAACTTAATGCCCCAAGAAGGCATTAGAGCCAATCAGTATAATAATGGTGGTCCTTTACATTAGTGACAGTACTTTACAGGTTTCCTAGTGGTTACCCTTGTGTTATCTCAGTGATGTGCATCAATAGAAGAGTTCATGAATAAGTCTGATAAGGTACAGCGGGAAACAAGCAAACAGGAGCAGAATTTGTCAGCTGTATAATGACCAAGAGTATGTTTTCTGATTCTTTAATGGATTCAGTCCACCCATCAGTGCTTCTTTAGTTTTTCTGTGTGTCTGAAATTGCTCGAGGGCAACAACTTTAAATTCTGCAGTGATCTAAGCTAGAATTCCAAAGTGTTCTTCAGTTGGGATATTAAGTGGTGTCAAGCAAAAAAGAAGAAGAAAAAGTCCCACAGTCAACCAGCTTGAGTATTTTCTAGATGAAATAGATCTTTTGTTTATCGCACATTTTTCAGAGTCTTTAGTGTATTTGTTTGCACTGTGAATCTCCCACAAGAAATTTCCTGAACTGTTTTGAATACAGAACTTTTTTTCCCTCAAATCATTGCATGGGACCAGTATGTATTGGAACAGATGTTGGGACCTGGTTGTCTTTCCTTTTTCTCAGTTTTAAGAATGTCAGGTTGTCTGGATGTCCATAGGATTATTTTCTTATCAATGTAAAAAAAAATCCTGTGAGATACAAGATGAATGAGAAGGACTCTGCCTATCATGAACAGCAATGCAAATGGTACAGAGTTGAGGCTGCACACATTGAGTCCAGAGTTGGGCCTAGGGCCATACTATTTGGTCTTTAAATGCAGTGGAAAGTTTTACATTTTCCTTTTGTGTGTATGGATGTTTTGTGCATGCACTTGTGTGTGTGTTTGTGTTGGCTGTCACAAACCTTATAAAATTTTTATTATTAATTGATAATTTATGCATTACATAATTTATTATTATATACACATACATAATTTTTATATAACTGCATAAATGTATCTTGGAGTGTACATAGATTTCTATTTTTCACTGCTGTCTTTTCCCGCCCCCTACATACACACATTTTTGCTTCGCTGCCCTGTATTCACTTACATATTTTGATCATTGCTTATTTGTTTAATATATCCATACTGGATTTGGGTGTTAAAGGAGTACTGGTTTCATAAAACAAATTGGGGACATTTTCATATATTTCAAAGGCCTGAATTAGTTTAATAACATTAGAATTACCTATTTTTTTTAAAGTTAGATAGCTCTCAGCTGAATATATCTCATTCTGGTGCCTTTTTTAGTAGTGGCTCTTTTTTTTGTATATTAATTTGTTTAGGTTTTTCATATCCGGTTTAATTTTGGTTATCAAAATTTTTCTCATGTAATAAGTAAATACATATTAATAAATACATTAATTTTAAAATTTGAGATAAATATGTGAGAAGCTCTTGTTCTGTCTCTGCTTTCTTCTCTCAGTGTCTCAGCGATAGTTGTAGTTAGATTTGTAAAGAATCTTATTGGGAAAGTGTTCACTTGGCAACTATGCTGAATAAATCATCTTCAAAACCACATTCTTGACTGTGGAAATAAGCAGACTTCAGGGGAGAAATCTAATGCAGAAGCTCTGTGAGTCTTACTAATGCCTAAGAAAGCCAGATGGATTATTCAGGTACTCATTGGAGAATTACGGCTGGGGAAAAGGGATTCATTTTAAGGAAAGAGAACTATTCCTGAGAAGATAGAATAAGTTTACCCTCAAAAGTGGGAGTATAAGAATTTATTTTTATAATAGTTTAGAAAAAAGATATGCCTCTGAAACCTCTCAGTTGGATTTTGTGCCCCTTGATGATAATCATAACAAGTAACATTTTTTTTAACATCTTTATTGGAGTATAATTGCTTTACAATGGTGTGTTAGTTTCTGCTTTATAACGAGGGGCAAGACAGGAATAAAGATGCAGAGGTAGAGAATGGACTTGAGGGCACGGGGAGGGGGAAGGGTAAGCTGGGATGAAGTGAGAGAGTGGCATGGACGTATATACACTACCAAATGTAAAACAAGTAACATTTTGACTGCTAACCACATACCAGGTTATGTTTCAAATACCCTACATGGATTAATGCATTTAAGCCTCAAAACAGCCTGTGAGACAGCAATTCCTACCAACCTCAGAAAGGAGGAAACAGGCATAGAGAGGTACTAACTTGCCTAAATTTACACAGCTGGAACAAGGCCATCAGCTGCTCTGTCCCCAGGTCCCACACCCTAAACCGTGACCTTTGACCACCTTTCCAGTGAGATCACAGTTTTGTTTTGTTTTTTAATTTTTAAAAATTTTATTATTATTTTTTGCTGCATTGGGTATTTGTTGCTGCACGCGGGCTTTCTCTAGTTGTGGTGAGTGGGGGCTACTCCTCATTGCCGTGCGCGGGCTTCTCATTGTGGTTGCTTCTCTTGTTGCGGATGGAGCACGGGCTTCAGTAGTTGTGGCACGTGGGCTTCAGTAGTTGTGGCTCGTGGGCTCTAGAGTGCAGAATCAGTAGTTGTGGCGCACGGGCTTAGTTGCTCCGCGGCATGTGGGATCTTCCCAGACCAGGGATCGAACCCATGTCCCCTGCATTGGCAGGCAGATTCTTATCCACTGCGCCACCAGGGAAGCCCTACAGTTTGTCAATCTTTGTAAAACAGCGACAGTCAGATAAAGCATTCAATATGTGTTTGTGGAATAAATGTTAAGTGATTGAGCAAATAAGGGAGATAACTGGCTGTAATACTAAGCAGAAGGGAAGTACTCTAATAGAGCTAAAAATAAAGAGTTGTGGCAACAGTGCCATCTTAATTATGGGACTATCACTTAGGAGTGGTTTACATTTAAACCTTTCAACATGGGGGAAGACTAGTAATATGTTGTCTTTTTGCTCAACTCTCTAAGCTCCTGTTACTGCTTTTCTCTAGGTACAGAATTTCCTAGATCTCCAGTATTTCTTGCCTAATGGATTTAAATGGTCTCAACTCCCCTTAAGGCCATTAGAATGAAATAGTCAAAATTAATACGAAATTTGGAAATGTTTGCCAATAGGATTGCCCTAGTTGTGAAGGTCAGTTACTGGTGGTTAATTGTGTCTTCTATCATTGAGTTAGGCCATCATGAAGTTTTAAATTTATAAATGACCCTATCCGAAAGCTCAGAAGGATGCCAGGGCATAGGGGTAGGAGAGAAACTCCAAGTCCCATTGGTTTACTTCTCTTGATGCAGATGATCTTCTGTGTGTATGGTGTCCTAGTCCATAAGATGAGGTCATTGTATCTGTTCCATCTGCCACATATGGATTTTGATGACAGAATTGGAAGGAGATGAGGCCATTATTTATAATACTGAAAATGTATAAGCAACCTGTATCCTAACAGTTAGGGGATGGTTAAACAAATTATGATACCACATCTTAGTGGAAATCATATACAGCCTTATCCAATATGGAAAAACGCCTTAATATAATGTTAGAAGACAAGAAGTAGGTGTAAATTTGTATGTGCAGTGTGATCACCAGTCTGAAAAGCAAGCTAACCCAAACTTTCCCAAGAATGAAGTCTGGAAGTACAAGTCACCACAGTATGAATCCTAGTTTTCTTGATGTAGCTGGACATGCACATGGAGAGGGCTGAGGGCAGCACGGGGTTATTTTTCTTTTCTTTCTACTTTTCCATCTTTTCTGAATTTTCTGTAATGATCGCATATGCCAAGGTTTTAAAAAACTGAAAATGAAATTTATTACTGTTATAAAGGGGGAAGATCAACTTTATTTTTAAACCTGTTTCACAAAGGATTTGAAAGCAATAAACTTTTTTTAAAAAAGAAAACAGCTGTGAAAGAGCTTTGAAAGTTAAAATGCTTCTGTCCAAGCAGTAAACAGAACCTTCTGTTCGCTGGCATCACTTCAAGGAATGGCAATTTGATTCTATTAACTGGTGCATTTCGTTTTAAAAAGCCCCAGGAGAAATCATCTTAGGTATAAACATCCCAGGCGCCAAACTTCAGGACTGTGGGGTCTGGGGTGTGGGGTGGATGCTTCAGCATAGCAGTGATGCTTAATCCATCGCTTTTGACCTTCTGGGAATCGAAGCCTGACAGGTCTTGGTGATTTAGAGCTGTGTTCCAGTAATGTTTGTCAAAGCAGCACCAAGGAGAGAGACTCATCATCAAACTCAGGAGAGGAGGGCAGCTACCATGTGGGCTGGAGGATGGAGCCCACCCCAGACCTGGAGATGGAGGAAGACCTACTCCTCATGTGGAACAGAGAGCCTTGGATCTGAGGTCAAAGGGGTTGAGTCATACTTGGCTATAGGGTAACTCTCAGAGTGACCTTGGCCAAGCCAGCACTTGACCTCCCTGAACCCTGGTTTCTTCACCTGTAAAATAGGGATAATAACCTTTATCTTCTACCTCACAGGAACTGTAAGGAACAAGGTGGGTTGAGGGTATGACAATACTGTGCAAACTGGAAGGGGTTCCACAGATGTGTGGGATTGTGACAGTGCATGATCTGCAGGCATTTCTAAGTCCTGACTGGTATCCAGATCCTCTGAGGAGGCTTCTGAGTACTTCCATGTCTACTCTGGGCTCAACAGGTAATAAAATAACAATAACAATACTAGCTAGCAGTATAGGAGCACTAGTACCAGGCAGTGTTCTAAGGACTTGACATGTATCACCTCATTTTAATCCTTAAAATGAGGATTAAAATTAAATCCTTAAAACAATTTCGTGGTACTGTGGGTGCCATGAAGTAGGGACTGTAATCGTCTCCTGAGGAAACTGAGGCACAGAGAGGTTAAGTAACTCGTCCAAGGTCACACAGCAGATAGAGGAGTGAGTGGGATTTGAATCCAGGCAGTCTGACTATGGGGCCTGGTAGAAAGCCTCAGCTATTCTTCTCTGACATACAAGGAAGAAGAGTTTGGGATATTTATTAATTGGTTGCCTTAGTTTCCTACCTTTTTTTTTTTTTTTTTTTTAATTTTATTTATTTATTTATTTATGGCTGTGTTGGGTCTTCGTTTCTGTGCGAGGGCTTTCTCTAGTTGCAGCAAGCGGGGGCCACTCTTCATCGCGGTGCGCGGGCCTCTCACTATCGCGGCCTCTCTTGTTGCCGGAGCACTGGCTCCAGACGCGCAGGCTCAGTAGTTGTGGCTCACGGGCCCAGTTGCTCCACGGCATGTGGGATCCTCCCAGACCAGGGCTCGAACCCGTGTCCCCTGCATTGGCAGGCAGATTCTCAACCACTGCACCACCAGGGAAGCCCAGTTTCCTACCTTTAAGGGCTGTTGGGGATCAGGTTTGCTTTCCTTTAAGTGCTGCAGGGAGCAAACCTGCTGGTGAGTGGGGAGCGGGACAAAGTGGATGGTTTCTTGACCTTGGTTGGAAATGCAGCCATGCCTCATCACGCATTAGGCCGGCTGTGGAAGGCTGTCTTCCCCTCCATGTCGCCAGCAGTCAAAGAAAGGAACAGCGCTGACTGGGAAAGGACTGTGGCTGGGTTACAAGAGTGGTTTTGAGGAAACCAGGAAGCAACCCAGGGAGGGCAGCGTAGAGGCCCTGTGGACCTGAATGAGAACGCTCCTTAAGTAGCAGACTCTGAGGGCTTTGGAAAAGAGGGTCTCTGAAAACAGCCATGCCCAGGGGACTGACACAGCCCTGGGGACTGAGGAAAGAGGCTCAGGTGAGAAGCTGCATCAGCAGAGGAGCCGGCTGTACCTGGGGGCTTCTGTGAGGTTAAAGTGTGCCCGGCGCAGGCAACAGCATCGCAGCCCGGCTCTGCGTCTTACGTACAGGTACTGAGGATGATAAACGAGCAGCAGCGCCAGGGCCCTCAGGAAGACAGAGGCCTGAACAATCCATCATTATGCATCTCCGTGTTCCCACGTGGATCTCTGAGGTCTGGGGAGACTACGGAGGTAGTTCTCACCATTTTGACATTAGTCAGTGACAGACTCTGCCTCCAAACCTGGCCAAGCACTTTCTTAACTTTTGATGTTGCATTATGTTAACGATCTGTTTCTGGACTCTTTTCGTTGAAGGCTAAGTTTAGCTGCCCTGGGACTCTGCACACTTGCTGAGCAGCAGAAGCACTTGATACTTAACCTGTGCGTGCAAGCTTGTGCACTTTATTAGTAAGTCTGATATTTGGACAGGAGTGACATCACTTTCCTGAAGCTCTGAGAGTCATGGTTTTATTTAAACCTGGCTCAGATAAGCTTGGTTTAAAATGCGTGTGTGTCGGTTGTCTGCTGAGCAGCATTTGTGTGACCACCCATCCTTGTTGCCTGAAGAAGGGAAGAGCTGACTCAAGTTAACTTTTCTTTTCATTATTTTGAGGGTCTTCATCTTGCTTGCTTTCACTCGTTTGCAACATAAGTTGATCTTTGCTCCTTGTCTTTCTTCATCCAGAGCCTCCTTAAATCTCTACCATCTAAACGACTTCCCTTTACAGTTCTTTAGATTACCAGTCCCTTTGTGGGGAACACTGTCCAAACAGAAGGTAATTGTTGGCTTGTCCCTGGAATGGATGATGTTTGTAAATGTTCAGAAAGGGTAGTCAGCCTGGGGCTTGTGCGGGAAAACACCACTGTCTTTCATCTCCCTCTGTAATGTGTGGGACTTATCTTTGCTTTCTGTACATTTTTTGAAGACTGTTACCATATTTTCAGCGAAGAATAATCCATGTTATTCTAAACAGAAGAAAGTTATGGGGGAGTGGAGATTGGAGAGTCAGCAGGAGTTCGTTGAGAAAAATAAGAATTCAGTAATTTGATTAGAATGGAGTGGCTTTTTTTCCCCTGAAAAATGGGATTTAAACAGAAGAGTACACCCTGTTTCATAGCAACATTCCAACGTGTCTGGCGCTATTTGCCGCTGTGGCTTTGTTTCTGCTCTTGCAAAGCCCTGTGTTCTCTTCAAATAACTTCCTCTGAGTCCCAGGTACTGTGTTAGAATTTTTATTTCATAGCTGTTCTCTGTGATAGTCCAAACAAACATATTAATTTGTGCTCCTTTTTTGCTGTCTTGAGTACACCTTCTCGCCATCCTTCATGCTACACTTCAGCCATGGTACTTCATGCTCCATCTCTTCTTCCTTCATTCCCTCGGCACCATATACCCTTCCACAGCGTGTTACTGCCTACTTATATCAGTTTTCAACTGTTGTGTAGTCAACTACCACAAACTGTACAGCTTAAAACAACACACATTTATGATCTCACAGTTTCCGTGGGTCAAGAGGTTGAGTATAGCTTGTCTGGGTCCTTTGTACAAGGTCTAATAAAGCTGCCGTCATGGTGTCAGCTGGGCTGTGTTCTCATCCAGAGGCTTGGCTGGGGAAGAATCCACTTCCAAGTTCACCCATGTTGTTGGCAGAATTCATTTCCTTGTGGCTGCCAGATTGAAGGCCCTGGCTTTTTGCTGGCTGTCAGCTGGAGGCCACCCTTAGCTCTGAGCCGCCACTTGTAGTCCCTGGAGACCACCTGTAGTTCTAGAGGCTGCCCACAGCTCTTTGCCACATGGGCTTTCTCAATGTGGCCTCTTAATTCATCAAGCCATCAAGAAGAGCGAGTCTGCTAGCAAGATAGAGTCTTATATAAGATAAGAAGATCGTGAGGGTGACAGTCTGTCACCTTTGCCATAGTCTCTTGGTTAGAAGCATGTCACAGGTTCTGCTCATACTCCAGGAGAGCGGTCACACAAAGGCATGACCACCAAGAGACAGGAATCATGGGGCTGTCTTAGAGTCTGTCCAACATACCACCTCTACCAAGCTTCTACTTCACTTCCTTCCTTTGAGTGTGTTTTAAGCCCTCTGTAATTTTGGTGTTGTCCTACTTCTCCTAATTTACTTTCCCTTCTTCTTAATCTATACCACCTACCTTTCATTTCTCCTCAAAATTTTTCTTCCTTTCTTCTTTCTGTGATGCATCTTTAATTAATACAAAAATATTTTTAAAATTTATTTATTTACTATTTATTTATTTATTTTTGGCTGCATTGGGTCTTCCTTGCTGCACGTGGGCTTTCTCTAGTTGTGGCGAGCAGGGGCTGCTCTTCGTTGTGGTGCACGGGCTTCTCATTGCGGTGGCTTCTCTCGTTGGGGAGCACAGGCTCTAGGTGTGTGGGCTTCAGTAGTTGTGGTGCGCGCAGGCTCAGTAGTTGTGGCACATGGGCTTAGTTGCTCCATGGCATGTGGGAACTTCCGGGACCAGGGCTCGAACCTGTGTCTCCCGCATTGGCAGGTGGATTCTTAACCACTGCGCCACCAGGGAAGTCCAATGCAGAAGTATTTTTATTAGCAGAGACAAAGTTCTAAAATCTTATGTGTAAAGCAGAAGTATTTTTCATTGAAGTGAAGGCTTCTTAACTGTCTTTTTGGCTTCTGAATCCTTTTGAGAATCTAATCAAGGGTATAGAGACTCACTCCCAGAAGTGAGGGACCCAGCCCTGTACTGTTTCAGTTATTATTTCTGCACAACATACCACCCCTAGCTAAGTGTTGTAAAACAACAACGATTTTGTTGTGCTCATGGTTTCAGGAATTTAGACAGAGCACAGAGGGGATGGCTTGTCTCTGCTTCTTGATGTCTGGGGGCTCCATAGGGAAGACTCAAACAACCCCAGTGATTCAGATGGTTGGGGGCTAGAATTATCTGGAGGCTTTTTCATTCACCTGTTTGTGCCTGGGCTGGGATGACTGAGAAGCTTGGCTCAACTGGGACTATTGATTGGAGTACTTGCACGTGATCTCTCCACATGGCTTGGGCTGCTCACAGAGCAGTGTCTGGGTTCCAGGAGGAACAGTGAGGGAGGGGTATGGAGGGGAGCATTCCAAAGACCAAGCAAAAGCTGCTTTTTATGATGGTAGCCTCAGAAGTCACATGGCATTATTTCTGCCACACTCTAATTGGTTGAACAGTCTCAAGTTCACCCAAGGGATGGGGACCTAGACCCCCACCTCTCAATGAGAGGCATATAGGAGAATTCACAGTCATTAAAAAAAAGAAAAACCCACGACATACACAAACACACACATATTTTTTTTTTGATTTTTAATTCAAGTTTTTATCAAACACCAATACTTCATAGAGATGCAGGGCACGACCATACTATATTTCCATATTTTCCACAGAAGTGTGAGGGATCACATGTTGACCACGTTTTCCTTTTTGCCTCCCATTAGTGAATCTTTTTTTTTTTTAACATCTTTATTGGAGTATAATTGCTTTACAATGTTGTGTTAGTTGCTGCTGTATAACAAAGTGAATCAGCTATATGTATACATATATCCCCATATCTCCTCCCTCTTGCGTCTCCCTCCCACCCTCCCTATCCCACCCCTTTAGGTGGACACAAAGCACCGAGCTGATCTCCCTGTGCTATGCGCCTGCTTCCCACTAGCTATCTATTTTACATTTGGTAGTGTATATATGTCCATGCCACTCTCTCACTTCGTCCCTGCTTACCCTTCCCCCTCCCCGTGTCCTCAAGTCCATTCTCTACGTCTGCGTCTTTATTCCTGTCCTGCCCCTAGGTTCTTCAGAACCATTTTTTTTTTTAGATTCCATATATATGTGTTAGCATATGATATTTGTTTTTCTCTTTCTGACTTACTTCACTCTGTATGACAGACTCTAGGTCCGTCCACCTCACTGCAAATAACTCAATTTCGTTTCTTTTTATGGCTGAGTAATATTCCATTGTATATATGTGCCACATCTTCTTTATCCATTCATCTGTCGATGGACACTTAGGTGGCTTCCATGTCCTGGCTATTGTAAATAGAGCTGCAGTGAACATTGTAAACACACACATATTTAAAGGAATGTACTATCTTGAACCCTGAGAATTGAAAGGGACTGAGAAGGATTATCCATTTCAATCTCCCACCCACGGCTCAGCTCCTCTTTACAACTTCCTGTCATCACATACCTGGACCACAGCAGGTGTTTCCTTACTAGTCTTCTGTTGTCCACTCTTGCCCGTTACAGTCTATTCTTCACTCTGTAGCCAGAATGATTGTTCTGAAACACAGATTTGCTCCTGTACATCACCCACCCTCAACTCCATTCCCTCCCACTCCTCTTTGAACTAAAATCTGTGACACTCCAATGGTCCAGTCATCAACTACCTCTTCAGCCTTATGTCATGGCCACTCATGTTCTACTTGATCTTGCTATGGTTACTTTTTTAGTTCTTTGTACTACTTATGCTTCTTCCTGCCACAGGGCCTTTGCATATGCTCTTCTCTCTGCATGGAATGTTTTTCCCTACCCTCTTCACTTGATTAATTTCTTCTTATTCTTTGGCTCTCAACTTGATAGTAACTTTCTCAGTGATGTGCTTTCTGACCTCCCTGATCAGGTCACATCCTCTTATTGCATGCTCTTAAGGACTATGCATCTTTCATCTGTAACATGTTATTATTTTCACATTTGTGAGGATGTCTGATTTAACTCCACATCTCCCGTAAGACTGTGAGGTCCATGAAGCCAGAGACCATGTATGTTTTTTGTTATTTATTCTTTATGTATTTATTCTTACATACAAATATTATAAATATTATTTCCTAAGTATGAAATAGTTTTTTATTTTAGGAGTGAAAAAAATTTAATGCAGCCTAAGAATTTATACTTTCCTTGCTAGCCTACATTCCCATTGTAGTTCATAATGAGCTCCAGTCAACCCTACCTATAGTTAACGTAAGTTATCCTTAAAGGGAAGCTCCCCCATTCTGTTCTTGTCTAGGTATTATGTGGATTAAGGGTAAGCCTTTATATTTAATCCTAATTTATGTCTTCCTTCAACAGTAATTTCAGTCAGTTGACATGTCTCTGAAGCGTGTTTCTCTGGAATTCTTCATATCAATTATTCTTTTGAATTTGCTATCATTTGCTAATTCAAAAACATGCTTCCTTCCTTAGCTTTATGTATATCGGTGGGGTTTTTTTAGTCACCAAGTTCTGAGGTCAAATATGTTTGAGAAATATCCTAAACATATTTCAGAAGTTAAATATACTTGATCAATTTTGGCCAAAGTTTAATTAAACTGTCCAACATCAGTTCATTGAGTTTTTACTGCATCCCAGGCACTCTTATGTTTTCTTGATGATGGGACTTCTCAGCCTTTATTTAAATGTTGATATACCTGGGAGTATGCCCATTTAAGTTCCAAATCCACTCTGATAGCAATTTCTGAATAGGTTAAGGTAAGTTAGGTTATGCTGCAGTAACAAACAACCCCCAAATTGCAGTGATTTAAAAGAGCAAAAGCTTATTTTTTGCTCATACTACCTGTACACACTTTTACAGCAGAGGGCTTTTGCTTATTATAGTCCCTAAGGGACTCAGGCTGGTGGACCGACCTACAAACATTTTGAAGATTACTAGGTTCCTCCTCCTCTTCTCCCTCCTCCTCATCCTTCTTCATAACAGCTTACTGAGATATAATATTGCTAGGGTTTGTTTTTTTTTTTCTTCAGAGAAAGCAAGTTCTGGAGAGTCTTGCTCCAGCATTGATTATAAATGTTCTAGACCAGAAGTAACACTTGTCACTTCTGCTCACAACTCATTGACCAGAACTAGTCACATGGTCCCACCCAACCACAGAGGTATCCGGGAAGTGCAATCCTATTATATGCTCTGAAGGTGGAGAGCCAGAAATATATGGTGAATAACATTAGTGACTGTTAGGTGTGAGTGTAGTATACAACACTTCTCAAAATTGTTAGCTTGTTGAAACTTTTCTTCATGAAGCATCTTGGGACACTGTGTTTTGTAAGGGATAGCTTGGGAAACACTGGATTCTAGTCTAGAAACAACAAGGTTTAGCAGAGGCAAGTCCACTAGAGACTATTTCTTTACTTTAGCCTCCTTTGGCTGTGGCCATTCAGTCAGTTACAATTCCCCTTGTATTAATCATCCAACACCCACTTCCCCTTCCTGTTTGTAAGATTTTTATGAAAGAGTTTGTAAAAAATATTTCTGAAAGCAAAAACTGCTTTGCCTGTCACATCCTTTTTGACTTAGAAGGGTACTTACTTGAAAACAGTTGAATTTGGTATGACTCTTGAATCCATGAGTTGAACCCATGATTGACTCTGTTTCAATGAGAGTACAAAAGAAGAAATCCTACATAGATTTCATCTGACATGCCAGTAATAAAAATGGATTCTAAAGTGTTAATGGAAAATGCCAAAATGCAAAAACTACATTAGATGGATGTTATATTCACTCATGTAAGTACCGCCTATATACAAAACCAGACAAGACTGCATGACAAGTGTGAAACTGAGTCAATCTAGGAGATAAGCATCATGAACAAGAAGGACTGAGGCATGACAGTAGTATCAGCCTTCCATGTAAAACTGCAATCAAGGGAGCGTGGATACTTCCTTAGGCTGAGTTTGGTAACAGAAACACAATATTCATTGCAAACCATGAGGCAGTTCCCAGGGAGTGCAGATATTTTAATGAAAGGCTGTGTAGACTTTTTTGTCCTATAGCTGTATATACATTTGGCACTTTTTCTGTATAAGGTGCATTTTTGCTAACAGAGGCCCGAGGAAGCTTTGGGTCCTGCAGGTAAGGGCTGTAGTGATTCTGATCTGGCGATAAGGAGACAAAGAGGCTGAGCCTGGCTTATGAAGATGGCTTGCCCAGGAGAAGGGGTTGGTTCTCACTTGCAAAATTAAATGAACAAGGCCATCGACTGCTGTAGTATTGGCTTATATCCTGATGTGTTCTAAAAATGACCTACGGCTGATTCCTTGGGTATCTGTAAATCCCAAGAATGGAGAATTTTTAAAAGAAGAAAGCAAAGAATCAGAAAGGAAAGTTATTTTTTGTGTGTTAATTCAGAGTAAAAGACATCGTTTGTCCTTGCCTTTTGCATCTTAAAAAATGAAACTGAAAACAATATTTCAGAAAATCATCACTGTTTAGGCTTTTGTGACTCAGAGTATATTTCATATTCTAAAAGCTCAATTATTTGAAAGCTTCAGCTTTAGTTGTTTGGTTTTCCGGTGGCATGATACAACGGGGGTGGAGTGAAGGCTAGAACTGGTTTGGGAGAAGCAGTTGGGAAGAAGACACTGCAATGGGAGTGAGGAAACCTCGCATCTGGACCTGCTTCTGTCCCTGATGGGTTGTGTGGCTTCTGGCAATGATGTCTCCACTCTGGACCATAGTGTCCTCTTTTGTTAAACAAACAAACAGAAAACACAGGGACTTAGAGCCTGTAATGACCGCTCACTTGTTTAGCGATTTTTTTTTTAAGCATTTGTTTGGTGCTTTTCTGCTTGGGGAGCCCTTCCTTCCACCTCCATGATTTCCTCTGTTCCTCCCAGCCAGCCAGCGGGGCCGTTAGAGTGTGCTTGGTGCCCTCACCCCTGCCTCAGCAATCCACAGATGCACACACAGCCGCGAGTGGCTAGAGGGTGCGCGCGAACCCAGGTCTTCTGACTTCAGCTCTTGGTATGTCTGCTTCTATCAGATGGTTCTAACGTTTTTTTGGCCAATAACGTAGAAAGGTCTAGGAATACCTTTTCTTTGTTATTTTTAATTTAAAATACTATTTAAGGGCACTTAGCCAGCTCTGGCGGGGGGGGGGGCGGTCATCAACAGCATCGGCACCACTGTGGAAAGGGGGATCAGAGAATCCTCAAGCAGGATGTCGTTTCTCTTCCCAAGCATGGAATTCCCGGCTTTCTGATCAGTTTTTTCCGTGCCTCCTTTCCTGCGGAGTCACCTTTTGTGCCCTGTCTCCTCGCCTTTCGGCCCGCGGTCTCGCACATTAGTGCTGACAGTTGTGGTTTCTCTGCAGGTGCTGGGAGTGACACCAGGCCTCATGAGAGGTGTCTCTGGTCCTAGATGGGAGGTGAATAGTTTTTCTCTCAGAAATAGCCTAATTTGAAAGAAATCCCCTTTTCTATTTGACATGGTGTGAACGGTAGCATCAGGAATCCTTTTACATCCAACAAAATAATTATGTCTCCCTGGTGCCATGTTCCCAAACACGGGCAACCTCAGTTATCGTGCTTGAGATGCCCTAGGGTCGGGAAAAAAAAAAGATTTGCATTCAGATACACAGTCCTTTCCTTTTGCATTTTGGATTCTTGGACGGGATTTATTTTGGTGTCCTTGGCCATGGCAGGGAGCCATGTTCGTCTTTGATTTTCCAGGTTGTGAGTTTCACAGTCCAACCCTTGTAGGTGGAACAGAAAAGAGATTTAAAATACACAAGTATCTTGCACATCTTTCCTTAGACGTCACTTCATCGGAGACCACTTCTCACCAACCGTGCCCTGTAGGTTAGCTGCAGCATCTACGTATTTGTAATTACCTAAGTTATCGTTTGAACGTGTTTAATGAGTCTTCTGTGATGTGGTGGAAGCTCTGTGAGGTTCGAGCGGTGCCTGTCTGGCCTACCCTTCTCTCCAGGACCTATGATGAGCCGAGGCCTGACTGCTTGATCCTTTGTTTCACAGGAAGGGACAAACTACAGATCACTGTCACCCCAACCCCGGAGTCATTTCCTCATGGGAAATTGTTACCGATTTCACCAACATGGCCTTTGTCCGAAGTCCAGTCTTCCTCAGTGGTGGACAGAATGAAGCCAGTGCCGGGACGGTCCCCTGACAACACGAGCTGGCTGCAGTTTTCCCAGACGCCTCTGCCCAAGACACACCGTCAAGCTCGGGCCCACGGGGACTTCTCTCCTTCCCCTTACCAAGGCAGTGGACATAGCGCCTCCCTCGAGCCTTCCAAGGATTCTCCTGAGGCCCTGGTCCAACCAAGACCTCCAGGGGGAAAAGAAGCAGCCGCCGTGTCAGGTTTGCCTCACACCAGCATGCTCCCCACACTGTCCCCTCTCCCACCAGTGGCGTCCTTCCGTGCTGGCCTCCCATCCTGGCCGCCGTGGGTAGGGACTCCTTCCGTGGCAGAACTACATTCCCCGAGGGCAGATGCTCTCCCCTCATCTTCATCTTCTTCATTGGCTCCTGACTCACCTCATTCCATCATCTTTTCTAAGCCAGCAGAGCGACCCACCAAAGTGCTTTTATTCCCCCAAACGGCTCCAACTCACTCATCCTCAAGTCAGAGCATAGCTAATCCCCTAAACCCATTTGCTGAGGAAGTGAACCACACTCCATCCAAAAATGCCCAGGATTTAATAGGCATCCCTCGTCTAGGTTTTCCTGGATCCTCAAGCCCAGCAGAGGGTCCTCACTCAGCAGTCTCCCACACACCTGAGTCTTTGAGCTCCGCGGCCGACCTGGCCCGTCTGTCTGTCCCTCCCCTAGCTCCCGGAAGTCTTCTTCAGCTTCCAGGTGGGACACCCTCATTATCGATGTTGGAAGTGGCTCCAATTCCTGCATCCACCCAGCCAATTGAAGCTGAGGTGGCTGAAAGAGCACATAATGGGGTGTCTCTGCCAGCCTTTAGGAGCACCATGACCCATGAGGCTGTGTCTTCACCTGTCCAGACTACAGAATCGGTGGCAGTGGGAATGATCAGCCGAAAGGCAGCCCCTGCTACTGCAAAGGACTCTGCTCACCCCCTGCATTTGTCAGCAGCTCCAGAGAATTCCAAAGGGCCCACACTTTCAGCAGAACACACATCCTCCCCTTTGGTGCCTTCTCTGCCTCTCACCACAGCCAGCCGAGGGCAAGAAATCCTTTCTGGGGAGGTTCTCACATCCCCATCAAATGGCGCACTGGCAGACTTCCCCTCCATGCCTTCTTTCCTCCAGCTGGCAGGGAATCATGCCTCTCCATCCGCCGTGCCCCCAGTGCCAACTCCTCAAGAAGCAGGCAGTGATGGATCCCCTTCTACTGCAGCTGCAGACTTGCTCCTCTCAAGCACATTTCCTAATCTTCCTTCCACGACTTGGACATTTCCCCTGCAGAAAGAAGGTAGTGGAACAGCTGTTTTAAAGAAAAATGAAAAGGCAAATTTGACAGTTTCTCTCCAGACCCTTTCAAGTAAAGAGAGGCCAAGTCTTCACGCTGTAAGTGGAGTCACCTCTGATTTTAGCACTGATCGGGTTTCTTCAGACATTACACCACCAAGAACAAACCTCCTTCCTTCAGAATTATCTCCATCTTCCATCCCCTTCGCACGAGCCACCCAGACTGTTTCCCCATCTCATAGCTCTTCCAACACCAAGCCAGATACTTACACAGCTGTGACAGACCATTCTGAGTTGCCGGTTTCAGCTTCCAAACAGGTGACAGCATTTCCCTCCTCCAATGAGGTCTATGATTTCTCAACAATGGGAGACATGAAGAAGCCAGCAATCACAAATGTTTTCTGGCATTCTCTTGCAGCAGAAACTGGATCCCTTTCAACAGAACCGATGATATCTGGCTTGCTGCAGCAAACAAATTATGATGTGAATGGGCACACAATGAACTCCACAAGTTGGGAAACTCACTCAGCTTCAGCCGCTCCTCCCGGTGGTTTAAATTCTGCTGCCAGTACAATAAAATCTCGGGATTTCAAAGATAATGTTGGGCATTTAGTGACTGCAGAAGGCTTTAGCATTCAGGATCCAGTCTCTGGTACAAGCGCTAACCAGCTCGTCCAACAGTCAGACGTTACCATGGTTGGAAACGATACAGACTTCTTGTCCATAAACACTAACAACTATTCCGGAGACTTTCAAACAGCTGAGGCTGAAGATGACCCATTCATAAGTCAACATTCTGTGTCTCATCCCCATCTACGGTTGCCTGCCCATCCAACACACTCTCCTGTGCTGACCTCTCCAAGTCTAACTTCCACAGCTAGCTTATGGGAAATGCTTTCAGATGGAATGGATACAAGTTTCCAAATTTCCGGCAACATCTATCCACCTCCGGTGATAAATGCTTCCCCACCATTCCAGAGTATCCCGAGCTATCACTCTACTGCTGAATCTCCTCCTCTATCAACCAGTGCCTTATTCAGGACCCCATCCAAAGCACTGCCGGCTTCTCAGCGCCCCGAGAAGTGGACAGGTGCAGCCACTAATGCAGGTAGTTTGTTTCCTGGTACCCCCCCCCCCCCCAAGAAATAGGTGTGACTGCTTCTGGGGCCAAAGCATCTTCAAGCTCAACACAGATACCCAGCTTTGCTCAGAAGATGCAGATATGCCTGATTCCTGGATGGTGAATGAGTTAGCAGTCCAGATAGTCAGGCCCCCGATCCTCTGCCGACTTGATTTTTTGGAAAGTATTCAGAATTTAAGTGTCCTTATTTCCAACCATAGCTTTGCTCTAAGTGGCATTCTCATTATGGTTAATCGACTTAACGAACCTAAAGCTGTTTTGCCTAAATTCCAGTGCTCAGCGACTTTTCACCCCAGCAAACCCATAAATTACATCCATTCATCCCCACAGTGGTGTGTGCGTTCCGGACCAATGACAAACTTCGCTCTTCTCTTTTTGCAGTGGCCTCCTCGGTGTCGCCCAAGGCACAACCAACAGCAGCAACCATGTTGTTTCTTCGGAAATCAAGTCCACTGGTGCTGTCTGCAGCCCTGGTTGCTAAGGGCACCGGCAGCAGCCCTTCGGCCGTGGCCTCGGGATTAGTCAAGAGCAGCTGGACCACGGCTGTAGCTAAAAACGTCACAAGCAACGCAGCATCTGGCCCAAAGGCGACACCAGGGGCAGCCCATCCAGCCTTCTTGTTCACGCCGACCTACATGTTTGCAAGAACAGCACACACCATGAGCACTCCCACAGCCACGCAAGGGAACACGGGCACTGCCTCTGGCCTGTTGTCCACAACACACCTCCCCAGGAAACCACAAGCCATGTACACGGGCTTCCTGAACCCCACCAACCCAGACATGCCCAAGGTGTCCACCGCACGCCCGCTGACAATCACGGCAGCCTTGACGTCCATCACTGCACCAATAAGGGCCACCCGGATGCCGCCTTTGTCAGCAGAAAACACAGACGCTGCTCTTCCCGCTGTGTCCACGGCCATGGTCACAACTGGCAAAATGGCATCCAACCTGGAGTGTCAGATGTCCAGTAAGCTCTTGGTGAAGACAGGTAAGAGTCCACTGTCCTGATTTGACTTGAAAGCAGCAAGTGCATCCTGGCCTCAGAGGTGTAGCGGAATTATTAGATTTCTTTGAGATCAGTGGTTCTCAACCAGGGGGGGATTTTGCCCCCCCTGCCCAGCCACCAGGGGACATTTGGCCATGTCTGGAGATGTTTTTGGGTGTCTACAACTTGGAGGGTAGGGAGGGTGTTATGGGCATCTAGTGAGTTAGAGACCGGAGATGCTGCTAAACATTCTACAGTGCATAGGACAGTCAGGCAACAAAGAACGATCCAACCCAAAACGTCAGTAGTGCCGAGGTTGAGAAGCCCTGACCTTTATCAAGTGACAGAGGAGAGGAGCATCTTGTGACATGGATTCTAGTCCTGGGATCCATCCTGATATCAGAGGCCCCTGGGAAACCAGTTCTGCCAGTGAGTCTGAGAAAGCAGATGTACACCAAAGTTTGCGCGTACAGACCTCAGTGATGTCTCACACGCGTGAATGATGTGATCGGTAAAATACAGAATCTTGGGAAGGGCTACAGAACTCAGAAAGGCTTTCTGTCATGTATTTTCTCAACCGGCAGATACTGACAGTACAGCTACCATACACTATGTTGGTGCCCAAGATTTCTTCTGATGTTAAAAAGGAGACCTTCTTGAAAAAGTCGCGTAGATGCTATCTTTTTTAGCCCCCGACTCTGAGTTGCAGCAGACGGGCCAAGAAGGCACAGGATGCTTTTAATAGTGTGGTAATGTCTGCTATAAAAAGCATTAGACACATTATTTGAAAGAACATGCCAGTGTTGAATGCTCATGTCCCGCCTTCCTCTTCACCCCACAAAGAATTAAATGAAATTATCTCTTGAGACATAATCTTATTCTAAAATAGGAAATTGTGAAACTAGGCAGAGCAGAAAGCACAGTATCTTTTTCAGTTTCTCAAGCAGTTATACCATCTGGTTTTCCACATCCCAGCCACCTAGGTGCGGAAGTCTGGAACATTCTCCCCTCCCTCTTCTTCACAACCTCCCTTCACCCCAGCCGCCCCCAGTCAATGACCGGTTCCTTCCGGTTCTACCTCCTAAATACTTCTTCCCTCCACCCTCACTGCCACTTCCCTGGTTCACACCGTCACCATCGCTCACCTAAATTTCTGAAACAACAGCCAGATTTTTCTCTCTGCCTTCAGACTTCCCCCACCCTCCAATCTGTTCTCCAGTCTGGAGTCCAGGGAGCCTCCTAAAATACATGCCTTTGCTTTAAACCCTTCATTTCCCACTGCCCCAGGACTGAGCCTGGTATTGTAGGCTGAAATATTCACTTCTCTCCCCTGTGCCTTTGTACTTGGTCTTCCCTCTGCTGGGAGTGGCAGGGGGCAGTCCCTCTGGCCTTGGCCTGGCTCACGCCCATCATCCTCCAAGACTCAGTGGAAGCAACAGTTCCTCCCGGAAACCTTCCCTGATCCCCACCCCCTTGCCCATGTCAGGGCTGGATGCTCCTCCGAGGGCCTCCAACCACATCCTAGGCTTCCCTTCAAATAGCACCTGTCATGTTCAACCACAAATGCCTCTTCTCCATGCCAGGTCTCCATTCCTGTCTCCGTCCCGCTTGTGGGGTGAGGACTGCACCTCCTGAAGCAGGGTTGATTTAGGCTGTTTTAGGATGCAGGGCCTGCAGTTAAGGAGGTTCTCAGGGATGCTGTTCCAGGAATTTCCTTGCATGCAGACCGGTCAGGGGCAGGCAAGGCTTAGCCTGGCTTTCAGAGTCAGAGGCCGCGTTGGTCAGACGTGAAGTGCCACCAGCATGCTAGCTCTCTCTCCACTAGGGCCACACGAATGGCT
The DNA here is from genome assembly GCF_965194805.1 of Balaenoptera borealis. Taxonomy (NCBI): domain Eukaryota; kingdom Metazoa; phylum Chordata; class Mammalia; order Artiodactyla; family Balaenopteridae; genus Balaenoptera; species Balaenoptera borealis. The sequence goes on along the minus strand of NC_138868.1, from coordinate 25,873,700 downwards.
GGGGCCTCCTTTCCTTAGGACTTGAGCGGGACCAACGGAGCTGCTGCCCCATTGGTTGGACCTGTGCCCACTAGCTTTGCTCAGAACCTGTAGGAGGTGGTGGGTAGCTGGGGAGGAGAGGAGGGCTCATTAATTAGGAGGTCTGCTGCCTTACGCTGATTGCATGCTTCTGTTTCACCCCACAGTTCTCTTTCTGACCCAAAGGAGGGTGCAGATCAGTGAAACCTTGAAGCTTAATGTAGCCAGAGGGCTCACACAGGCATTGCGGAAGGCATTCCACCGGAATGACGTCTTGGCTCATGTAAGCCCCCTGCTTTTGTAACCAGGCTTATCTATCTCTTCCTCTTGGGTCTAGAGTCTGTTTAGATTGTTTTCTTCCTCCCTGGGTACCATAGCCACAACAGAAGTAGGATCTTTCATCATTTGGGCAAATAGCTAATGCATGGTAGCTGGAGAAGGTCAAATTCTGAGATGGAAAATTAAAGATAATTGCCTTATGTCTAGTTTTTTTTGTTTTTTTTTTTTTTAAGCCTGGAGATTCTGTTTTAAATTGTCCCATTATCCTGTTGTTTGGGGAAAGTATTTAATTGTGGTAGTGTAATTTTGCAGAAATCATCCATTGTTTTTTTCCTTTATCTTCCTCACCATTGTGAACAATTAGTGATTTATTTCTGGACATTTAAAAATTACTCTGACTTGTAAACTGAGTCCACCTTTGCTTAAATTGCCAGCAGCAGATAGGGAAGTAAACATTTTTTTTCTCTAAACGCTTTAATGCCAAGTACTATTAAACAACCACTAGCTGATTTTGATGGCATATCTAAGTGATGGAAGCCTTGCTTTACACCCTTTTGGTTTGATTCCAAGTTTTAAAGCAGTAAATGTGATTGACAGTCAGTGGACAACCCTTTACATCACTAGAAAATATTGCTTTCGCTTCCTCCTTTGATGCTTTGTGCCCCAGCTGCATTCAGATTAGGGGTCCTTCCCCACCACCACATGAAGGACTAGGAAGGAGATTGGGTACACAGTTTATTGGTCATTGTTAATCTCTTTTATATAATTCTGAAAAAAAAAAAAGAAGAAATGCTCTCCACGAGAAGCATCTGTGGTTTCTGCACCAGAAACTTTATTTGAAAGTTGAAAATGTGAATGTTTCCATGTGGTTACCTGAGACAGTTTTCACTAAACTTTGGTCATTTGCAAATTACCCTCACAGCTTTTGCCTTTTTTGCATATCATCACAGACCAGTGTGACAATTAGTACATGTTAGTTTTTTTTAAAATCAGCTTTTATTTAAAAAACAGTTAAGATTGGGATTGACGTACACACACTACTATATATAAAATAGATAACTAATAAGGACCTGTTGTATAGCACAGGGAACTCTTCTCAATACTCTGTAGTGACCTATATGGGAAAGAATTTAAAAAGAGTGGATATATGTATATGTATAATTGATTCACTTTGCTGTACACCTGAAACTAACACAACATTTTAAATTGACTATACTCCAAAAAAATTTTTAAAAAAACACTTAATAAACACGTTTCTTTTGAAAGGATGTTTGATATTACTACCATAAGTAGCAATCAGGATCATTTGCCACAAATAAAAATAAACATGAGAATAGGGAGTTCCCTGGTGGTCTAGTGGTTAGGATTTTGCGCCTTCACTTCCATGGCCCTGTCAGAGAACTGAGATATTGCAAGCCGAGCAGTGTGGCCAAAACTTTTAAAAGATAAAAATAAAAATGAATATAATGGAGACAGCCTGTTAAATTCAAGCTAGACATTGTTGCTTACAGAAGGCATTAAGGCTGGGCCTGGTGTTCCTTTGTTTGTTTAAAAATATGGTTAGCAAGGATTAGAGAGGCGTTAAAAGTCAATTATCCTCAAACTGAGACCTGCTCCTTGAGGTAATTGGAAGGATTGGAATGGGAGTAACTTTCTTGCTGGATGATTTGGTGGCATTTGGTGCTGAGTCCGTGTTCCATCCAGAAGTATCTCTTGTCCCACCTAAAGTCACCTTGAACACCGCCTTTAGGTAACAAGGTGCTGGGGACACACAGTGTGGAGGAAGCAAAGGCATACCCAGCCTGCTGCAAAATCAATTGTCTTGGTTTCTTTGGCAAATACACATGACACTCCTAATGGAGATGCAAGAATAAGGGGGAGGAAAGCAGGTGTTAAAAACACCCTGAACTGCTGATATAAAACACTAAGAAAACAAAGTAAGAATAAAATCGAAAGTCTCAAAATCTTCCAATTGGGTCAGAATGAGCTCAGATCATCAACATCCCTTAGGACTCAGCTGTAAGAGAAACTCTCCATGGCCCATCCCTGCCTTGGTCTTGAACCAGTCACAAGCCAAGAATGGAGTGAAGTCTGAACAGTTCTTCTCTCAGCTTCTAAAGAAAGGAATTCACCTCATTTACTACCTGACCCCTGTTCTGAAGGGCCTCCACTTAATCTATCACTTCTGCCTTTTAGTGTTTATAAATGATGAGAAATATGATACAGCTGTTTTTCCCAGCATTCCATTCCCTGGAAATCTCTTTTGCCTGCCATCTCCTGCCTGCCTTCTTGGGTGCTAATTGATGCTCACAGGACTATACTGAGGCACTTAAAGAATAATAATAAAAAAAAAACACACATTTAATTCTATTCCAGAATTAAATTAAATATAGATTGAATCCTATATCCGTAGGTTCGATATAAATTATATTTTGTTGTATTCTTATAGTTTGAGACTTGACAATACCCGTAGGCTTATGGGATTGTTAGAATATTTGTCAAATGAGAGTGTCCTATTCCCCAGCCATGCTGAGTAACAGTTGTGGTTCTAAGAAACACCAAGAAGAACTTAAAGTACCGTGGAAATGAACACTGAGTTCTCTGGGTCCATTTGTTTCGTAGGTGGACATTCTGGAACATTCTCACAACGTCACTGTTGGTTATTATGCTACCAAAGGGAGGCTGGTCTACTTGCCTGCTGCAGTGATTGAAACGCTGGGCGTTTATGGGATCAGCAATGTCACTGCAGATCTGAAGCAACACACCCCAACCTTGCAGTCTGTGGCAGTACTTGCGTCCCCGTGGACTCCCCAGCCTGCAGGCTACTTGCAGCTGAAAACAGGCAAGTAACTCAGAAGGAAAGGATTCCTATCCGTTCTGGGATCAGCGGTGGTACCAAGAGGACACCTGTTTGAAAACTCCATCACTGGCTGCTCTGTCATTTCTTAGAGTCATTGTGTACCTTCCTCCAAGGGCCTTGCTAGTCAAATGTCCAAGTTCCCTGCACAGCAGCCTAAACTTTTCCAACCTGGATTCATTAGAAATATTCCTTCACAGGAGTCTTTCTTCCCAATTTATATAATTATGAGTATATCGTACTTGTGAGCATCAAGTACTGTATTTTTTTTTTTTTTCTGTATTACCAGTGAATACTGAGGAGAGTTGAGCGTCCGTAAAATCTGTGCTTTGCAGCAACATGTTCCAGATGCCGCTGAATCAGAATCTCTGAGCTTAGGCCTTGGAATCTTTCTTTCAAACTCCCTGGTGACTGTGATCCTGTGGTTTGTAAACCACAAGAGTAGAGGAACCATTGAAACTGAAAGACTCAAACAACTTAGTCATGCAGACCAATTGATTGTTTTTTTCCCCTCCAAAGAAAGAGAAGACATGATCACTCTTAAGCCATTTTGTTGTCCTGGAGCAGATGTCTCCATATGCCAATCAAATGAAATCACAAAATACTTTGCATTGGAGGGAATCTCAGGTTCAATCCCGCTTTTAATTCTTCTATGTTATAAATCATTGTAAGAGCCACTTCCAAAACTGCAACTGTCCTTATTTGCCTGATTTCTCTGATGTAAAATCATGCCGTTTTATATCATGACTGCTATTAAGTTCAAGGAACTAAGACACAGAGCTTTGGTGAGCACTGATTTATTACTCTCATTCTAGTGCTACAGTTTGTGAGCCAGTCCGACAACATACAGTCCTGCAAGTTTGCTCAGACGATGGAACAGAGACTACAGAGGGCCTTCCAAGATGCCGAGAGGAAAGTTCTGAATACTAAAAGCAACCTGACGATTCAGGTAAGGAGGAGGGTGCTTCAGCTGTGTAGTTGACAGAGGCCAACCGGAACACAAGTGTTGGCAAGAAGTGATTTGGTCCCGCATTTCAAAGCTGCCTGGTGTAAATGTAACTTTGTACTTCGGGCATGTGATATCAACAGGAGAAGGTGCCACTTTGGGGCCACCGAGTTGAGTCAGGCCTGGCAATGATGAGGATGTCTGGGGTGTGGTGGTCATGACAAGGGAGATGCTGTGATACTGTGTACCTGCTGTGATTTGGGATTTGATATTTATTTTCCCAAGCCTCTCTTGGGAAGACTTGAAGCTTCCTTAAGCCTTTCTAATACATTTATTATTTTTAAAAAATGAACTAGAATATACTCTATATGTCAAATGTCACATATAAAATGAATCATTTCTAAATAGCTAACTTACCAAGATTTGCCTATTCTGTGATTTTCTTTGAGTTGTTTTCCAGGCATCCACACGAACAATCACCTTATTTTAGACACACACACACACTTTATATTTAGGGTTTACTATGTGCCAGGACTGTGCTAAGTGTTTTATAAATGTTTTGCTACATAATACTCAAGACATCCTTCTGAGGTGTTATTATCAGCATTTCACAGGAGAGGGAACTGAGAGAAGGGTAGGAAGCTTCCAGAAGGTCACACAGTTGGTAAGAAATGGAATTAGGACTTGAGCCAAAGCCCATACTCTAATCCACCATGCTCTACTAGCATCAGTGCAATGCAGAAATGGGATCCTTGATGAAATTTTTGGCAAGCATATGCATTATCTTCCAGGGCAATCCCACTGCTGGTGTACTGTATTTCAACTTCCTGGATTTACAGTAGACATGCTACCAAAAGCATTTCTCAGACCCATTTTTTACAATTATATTGATAACATCTCACTAAAAACAGATGCTTCTTAATCATATTCATCCAGCCCCCAAATTTCTCTAATTAACTGTACTAACTAATGTCTCTGTTTTTACTGAACTAAAAGCCTTTGCAATTAAACCCAGTGGTTTTAAAATTGACATTTAGCATAAGTGAATTATCAGCAAAGCCAATATGATGTGGAAAGCATACATTTTAATTTGAATGAGCAGTCGTCCTTTTCTAGATTCACCCAAAGTATATATGGAAGTATCTCATTATGATCTGGTTCATATTAGACTAAGATCTAAAAACATGTCACAGACATAAGATTTATGTAAGGAGTGTGACTCAGCTCCTTTTTCTTTCTGATTGCATTTATGATCCTCACAGGTACATGAGTCTTATTGGAGCTTGGCAGTGGAACATATTCTAATTACATTCAAGAAGCACAGACTTATCGACCAGCTTCTCTTTATCAGGCACTGGAAGGGACACCAAGATAAATAAGCTGCCCTTGGCCTTAAGAAACCTCTCTTGTGTTGTCGTATGATAGTCAGGGGCCGTGAGATGAAACTTTATAAAGCAAGTAACAAACATTCCTTGGAAAAGACTACAATGGGCAATTAGATAATTGCATCTAAATAGATTTTAGATGCTCTTGAACATATCCACAGCTTTGGGTGAATTGTTTTATTAACCCTCTTTCACTTTTTGCCTTGGCTGGCAGGAAGCCCAGAGCCAAAGTTGTTGTGTGGATTTAGTAACCCTCTAGGCCCCTATATCATGCATAGATTGCTACATGCTAATCATCCCCCCAGGGTTGTCTTTAATCTGTTTTTTCAGGACCTGGTTTTGTAATTAATAAATTACCATTTTATTGTATTAAATGTAATTTGTGGGGCACCTTGGATCTTTTGTGGAATAAGACCATGTAAATATTTAATTTGTTCAGAGAGTCATCGAAAAAGTGACAATTATTTTGTACTTGTATAGCGTTGGTATTAGGGGCTAGAGTATAGTAGACTCAATTAGGACTTTTTGATTATAAGCAACAGAATCCAAGCTCACAGGCTTATGCAAAAAGAGGAAGTGATTGGGTCATGTAACCGAAAGGTTCACAGCTCCTTACTTCAGGAACAATTGGATCCAGGTGCTTGCATGATTTCTTCATGAAGTTCTCTCTTCGTCTCTTGGCTTGCCTTGCTCTGGGCGGCATCATCCTCAGGCCCCTGCCACCTCCAGGTTTGCCTCATCCTTATTACTTACAGTCTCATGGATCCAGAGTGCCTTTTTTGTGTCATTCCAGTCAAAATCCTGGATTAGTTTTCATTGAACCCTCTTGGATCACGTGCCCATTTCTGGACCAGTAACTGTGGTTGAGGATATGAAATATCCCAGTCAACTAAGTCTGGCTGAGATGCCCACTCCTGGAACCTGAGTGGGACAAGTGCACCCAAAGCACATGAACTGACTGGAGAGGAGGAGGTGTTTCCCCAGGGAGAATTGTGGTGCTGACAAGGAAGAAGGGAGAATGGATACTAAGAATGAAAACAACAGCTTTCCATTCTGTCAATGCTGTGGGTCTAATTAGCTAAATGAATCATGGCATGAGTGAATGGGAAGTAAGAGATACAGTCAGAACCCATACGAGTCTAAGAGTAGAGGGGTAATGGGAAAGTATCCCCTGCAAGGGACAAGGCATGACTATCAAGGAACAGTGATATGACCTTGGTTTCAGGCCTGTGGATCTCTTCTTATTTATGAAGTTGTTGTTAAGCAGCCCCCAAGAATGGTCACACTTTTCTTAGCCATAAAAAAAAAATGAGTATAGTAAAGAAAACACAAATAAATGGAAAGACATTCTGTGCTCATGAATTGGAAGACTTAATATTGTTATGATGTCAAATACTACCCAGAATGATCCCTATGCAATCCCTATTGAAATTCCAGTGATGTTTTTTGCAGAAATAGAAAAATCCATCCTAAAATTCACCCGAAATATCAAGGGACCCCGAATAGCTGAAACAATCTTGAAAGAGGAAAACAAAGTTGGAGGTCCCACACTTCCTGATTTCAAAACTTAGTGCAAAACTATGGTAATCAAAGCAGTATGGTACTGGCATAAAGACAGACATATGGACCAATGGAACAGAATAGAGAGCCCAGAAATAAACCCTTACATATATGGTCAAATGATTTTTGATGAGACCTTTTGGTGGGAGAAGGGACAGTCTTTTCAACCAGTACTACTAGGAAACTGGATATCCACAAGCAAAAGAATGAAGTTGGATCCTCACCTAACACCGTATACAAAAGTTAACTCAAAATGGATCAAAGACCTAAATGTAGGAGCTAAAACTGTAGGACTCTTAGAAGAAAATAGGGGAAAAAAGCTTCATGACATTGGATTTGGCAGTGATTTGTTGATATGACACCAAAAGCACAGGTAACAAAAGAAAAAATAAATAAGTTAGATGTCATCAAAATTAAAAACTTTTGTGGCTCAAAGGACATAATCAAAAGGCAACCCACAGAATGGGAGAAAATATTTGCCAATCATGTATCTATAGGGGGTTAATATCTAGAATATGTAAAGAACTCCTACAGCTCAGCAACAAAAAAACCAAACAACCCAAGTAAGAAATGGGCAAAGGACTTGAATAGACATTTCTCCAAAGACGATATACAGGTAACCAATAAGCACATGAAATGATGCTCGACATGACTAATCATTAGGGAAATGCAAATAAAAACCACGAAATACCACTCACACCTATTGAGGATGGCTATTACAAAAAAAAAATAGAGAATAATAAACATTGGTAAGGAGAAATTGGGACTCTTGTGCACTGCTGGTGGACGTGTCAAATGGTGCAGCAGCTGTGGAAAACAGTATGGCGTTCCCTCAAAAAACATAGAATTACCATATGATCCAACAATTCTATTTCTGGGTATATACCCAATAGAATTTAAACCAGGGACTTGAACAGATATTGGAACACCGGTGTTCAAAGCAGCGTTATTCGCAACAACCAAAAGGTGGAAGCAACCTAAGTGTCCATCCGTGGGTGAATGGATAAGGCAATGTGGTATATACATGTGATGGAATATTATTCATCCTTAAAAAGGAGGGAAATTCTGACACAGGCTACAACATGAATGTACCTTGAGGACATCATGCTAAGTGAAAGAAGCCAGTCACAAAAGGACAAATACTGTATGATTCCACTTATAAAAAGTATTTAGTTTTGTCAAATTAATAGAGAGAGAAAATAGAATGGTGGTTTCTAGGAGCTAGGAAGAGGAAGAAACGGAGCGTTATTTAGTAGGTACAGAGTTTCAGTTTGGGATGATGAAAAAGTTTTGGAGATGGATGGTGGTGATAGTTGCACAATAATGCGAATGTACTTAATGCCACTGAACTGTACACTTTAAATGGTTAAAATGTAATGTGTATTTTACCACAAAAAAGAATGAAACTAATGTAATGTTGTATGTCAATGATGTCTCCTCAATAAAAAAATTCTCATCTGAAAAAATGCATAACTTACCTCGTCGAGTGTAGTATGTACAGAGATACCATATTGCAAGCTCTTTGGGATCCAGTGAGATTTAGTTTTGTTGAAAAGCAAAAAAACAGAGTGTTCAGAATAGAGATAAAGGTTGCAAAGTTATTTTAGTTATTATTTTTTTAGGTGACAGCGCGGTGAGGTCTTTTGAATTATTCAGAAAGAAGTGCCTTTTTTCTTGGTACCTTGGGAGAGGCATGAATATCTGTGGCTAAACCACATTCCAGAAATACTTTTGGAGAGGAAGTAAGAGTTGACCAGAAAAGTTGACTCCGTATATCATTAATCATGGGACTCTAGGTACTGTGTTAGAGAATTTAAAAGGAACTTCCACTTATGGGAAAAAGTTCGAAATAACATGAAGAAGCTACTCTTGACGGTCTTCTTCAAAGTAAGGTTTAAAAGGAACGTTGCAGAGATATTTATGTCTGAGCACAGAAAGGTCTGGGACAGACTGGGTAACAGTTTCCGGCAGAAAGAGAGGACACATTCAAATGAAGATAATTTGAGGAAAGTCCAATGAAAAAGACTTTGTAGAAGTGTGGGCGGGCTCTAGGGAAACCACAGGGACAGTGCAGCTGCCAAGGCTGTGACAGTTGGGGTTGATGCGGTGAGAGGAGGGAGCAATTGTGGGAAGCCTGAGGCCAGAGCTGCCCAACATGAGCTGTGACCCCACAGGAGGGAGTCCCTGACACCAACTCTCTGACCTCACTCTCCTCCTTCTCTCCCACATCCTCCTGAGCTCCCTGCAGCTGAAGCCAGGGGGCCAAGGAGCCCATTGACGTGGCCCACAGAGTCTGCCTCTGGGGGCGCTGAGCAGGATGAGGGCAGGGTGGCAAATGGATCTGGAGAGGGAAGGGGCAGACACCCAGCACAGAAGCCCATAAAGAGTGCCTCACCAGACGGAATGCCTTCCTACTGCATCTGTTTTTCAAATCTCATCTGTGGGATATTTTTATGTATACATTGACCTATAAAAGTCTCGTTTCCTCATAACTAAAAAACTGACTTAGACAAGATTCGAGAAGAAAACCACACCGTCTCATAGTAATATTAACATGTTCTACATTGAATTAATAGACCACAAGGAAATGGAATCTCTCTCTAAAGAAGCTGTTTTCTGTTTCTGAATTCTTTTTGTCATCAGGTTTGGTCATGCTTTCCATGACTAGGTTGATGATGGACGGTGTGCATTCCCCGTCCTTTCAACTTTAAAATCCCCCAAAAGTTTGACTCAGGCTTTCTCTGTCTGAGCAGTTGAGCCCTCCTTAAATTTACCATTCCTATGCTCTATTGTGTATTTTCAGAACCATAAAAGTAGGCTGAGACCATTTAGCCCCTGCAAAAGATACACACACCAGTGGTTAAAACCCACTGCCTGTCAGGCTGCCTGGGTTGGAATCCTGTCTCCGTCACTTATTAGCTGTGTGTCCTTGGGCAAGTCCCTTGATCATTCTGGGCTTCAGTTCCCTCCTCTGTAAAAGGGAGTCATAACAGGATACACCTCCTAGGGTTGCGGTGAGGATTAAATGAGATCATGTGCCCTTAGCACGATGTCTGGCATGTAAGCAAGCAATCTGTAAGTGACAACTATTGTTATTCTTATCTCTTCCTTGCTCTCTTCCCACCTCCCTTTCATTCCTAACCTCAACTTCTCCTTAAACTTGTCCTCCCACGGCCTCCATGAAACAGACCCTCATCTTATTTGGCATGTCTCCCTCCCCTTTCCTCCTGTGTCGATTCAGATGGTGAGCACGTCCAACGCCTCCCAGACCGTCACCTTGGTGTACGTGGTGGGCAATCGAAGCTCCTTCCTCAACGGCACCGTGGCCAGCAGCCTCCTCCGCCAGCTCTCTGCTGAGCTGGTGGGGTTCTACCTCACCTACCCGCCGCTCACTATCGCCGAACGTGAGTATGTCCACGTCCTACAGGGGCTCTGCCATCTTCTCCGGGGCCTTGTCTGTTTAGCAAACTCCATGGTGCCAGGCCACATGCTAACTCTTTTGTCATTATATCACAACTGTAATATGTGATCAATGGGGATTGAATTGATGAAAACTTTATTACACGTTGAAAAAAGCACTGGCTAGGTGCTTTTACCCTTCACTTATTTTGTATCTCATTTAATCCTCACAACTACCCTATAAGGTAGGTGCAAAATTAACCCCATTTTGCAGATGGGAAAACTGAAACTCCAAGAGGTTTAACAAGATGCCTACTCTGACATAGCTAGCGAGACATGGAACCTGGGGTTTGAACCCAAGCAGTCTGCCTTCTGAGCTTATAACACTGCCTGGTATGGCATCTGTCCCGTGGCAATCTGGGTTGCTATGGTTTCCTCCACTTCTGCCATCAGCAAATGTTCCTGGGCCTTCAGCCCTTGCCCGGGCTATAGATATTATAATGCAACTCATGTGCAGTCAGCATCATGACTTCACTTGATGAAGTCCCCGTAGGCTTGTGGCCTCATCTTCCTCTAATGCTTCAGTTACATAATCCTCATTACCATGCAGCAGGCATAGACTTTGAAGACGATGCAGCCTACATTTTGTACCCAAACATTTACTCGGTAGCCAAAGGAAGTAAAGATCTATGCTCTTAAATTTAATCATTGGTACATTTCTAAAGGTCACTGGGCAAGTTTTTTTTTTAAACATGTATTAGCAAAATTGTTTCTATTTCCTTCTTTGGTTGCTTTATATATTGTAGATAAGTGAGATAATGTGTGTGAATGTACTTATTAGCACATAGTAGACACTCAGAGTTTTTTTTAATCTTTGTTTAATGGCAAGCTTGTGTGAATTTCCATATACTAGGGAAAGATGCTTCTGGATTTTATGGAAAAGATGATGTCATAAAAGATGGCATTACGTCACCTGGCAGCACGTGAAGAATTTCTTTTTTCATCATCTTGATATTCTGAGAATAATAACAATAACACAACTATGATTTATTGAGTACTTACTATGTGCCAAGTACTATGCTAAGCCTTTTACATGTATTAACTCTGATGGTCACCACACCTGTAAAGAAATGGAACTGTTACATTTGGCTACAAAACTTAGTCCTTGACACTGGAAAAATCCATTCAAGAAATAATTATTCCTAAAAATGTTATGATCGTTGGATAATTTTTAAAGAGAAAGCTGTTGTTAAGATAGGTTCTAGCTGTAGGTCTTGACAATGGAAGTGTTTCACTTAAGAAGGTTTTGATGGAAAAACCGAAAGCAGACACCCAAAAGCCCTTTACTGAGTATTTTAGTTTTCTGAATAGCAAGTTTCAGTCTGTATGTCCTAGAGTTCCCAAGAATGATAAAGCAGGATTTAGCTGCTTGGTATTTTGTCAGCTATGTCTATTTCTCTGAACAATATTTACATATAAAACCTGTGAAAGTAATTTGGTGTGTTTCTTGTTTGTTTTAGCGCTGGAATACCCCAACCTTGATATATCAGAAACAACCAGAGACTACTGGGTAATTACAGGTAATCTCTTCTTTCATTTCCCCTTTCACCCTATCAGGTTGGCCTTTCTTTTTCTTTCTTTCTTTCTTTCTTTCTTTCTTTCTTTCTTTCTTTCTTTCTTTCTTTCTTTCTTTCTTCCTTCCTTCCTTCCTTCCTTCCTTCCTTCCTTCCTTCATTTCTTTCCTTTCTTTCTTCCTTCCTTCCTTCCTTCCTTCCTTTTCTTTCTTCCTTTCCTTCTTCTTTCTTTCTCTCTCTCTCTCTCTCTCTCTCTCTCTCTCCCTCTCCCTCCCTCCCTCTCTCTCTCTCTCTCCTTTCTTTCTTTCTTTCTTTCCTTTCTTTCTTATTTTTTTAAACATCTTTATTGGAGTATAATTGCTTTACAATGTTGTGTTAGTTTCTGCTGTATAACAAAGTGAATCAGCTATACATATACATATATGCCCATATCCCCTCCCTCTTGCATCTCCTTCCCACCCTCCCTATCCCACCCCTCGAGGTGGTCACAAAGCACCAAGCTGATCTCCCTGTGCTATGTGGCTGCTTCCCACTAGCTATCTATTTTACATTTGGTAGTGTATATATGTCCATGCCAGTTTCTCACTTCGTCCCTACTTACCCTTCCCCCTCCCTGTGTGCTCGAGTCCATTCTCTATGTCTGCATCTTTATTCCTGTCCTGCCCCTAGGTTCTTCAGAACCATTTTTTTTTTTTAGATTCCATATATATGTATTAGCATACTGCATTTGTTTTTCTCTTTCTGACTTACTTCACTTTGTATGACAGACTCTAGGTCCATCCACCTCACTACAACTAACTCAATTTCGTTTCTTTTTATGGCTGAGTAATACTCCACTGTATATATGTGCCACATCTTCTTTATCCATTCATCTGTCGATGGACACTTAGGTTGCTTCCATGTCCTGGCTATTGTAAAGAGTGCTGCAATGAACATTGTGGTACATGACTCTATTTGAATTTTGGTTTTCTCTGGATATATGCCCAGTAGTGGGATTGCTGGGTCGTATGGTAGTTCTATTTTTAGTTTTTTAAGGAACCTCCATACTGTTCTCCATAGTGGCTGTATCTATTTACATTCCCACCAACAGTGCAAGAGGGTTCCCTTTTCTCCACACCCTCTCCAGCATTTATTGTTTGTAGATTTTTTTGATGATGGCCATTCAGACTGGTGTGAGGTGATACCTCATTGTGGTTTTGATTTGCATTTCTCTAATGATTAGTGATGTTGAGCATCCTTTCATGTGTTTGTTGGCAATCTGTATATCTTCTTTGGAGAAATGTCTATTTAGGTCTTCTGCCCATTTTTGGATTGGGTTGTTTGTTTTTTTGATATTGAGCTGCATGCGCTGCTTGTAAATTTTGGAGATTAATCCTTTGTCAGTTGCTTCATTTGCAAATATTTTCTCCCATTCTGAGGGTTGTCTTTTCGTCTTGTTTATGGTTTCCTTTGCTGAGCAAAGGCTTTTAAGTTTCATTAGGTCCCATTTGTTTATTTTTGATTTTCCATTTCTCTAGGAGGTGGGTCAAAAAGGATCTTGCTGTGATTTATGTCATAGAGTGTTCTGCCTATGTTTTCCTCTGAGAGTTTTATAGTGTCTGGCCTTACATTTAGGTCTTTAATCGATTTTGAGTTTATTTTTGTGTATGGTGTTAGGGAGTGTTCTAATTTCATTCTTTTACATGTAGTTGTCCAGTTTTCCCAGCACCACTTATTGAAGAGGCTGTCTTTTCTCCATAGTATATTCTTGCCTCCTTTATCAAAAATAAGGTGACCATAGGTGTGTGGGTTTATCTCTGGGCTTTCTATCCTGTTCCATGGATCTATATTTCTGTTTTGGGGCCAGTACCATACTGTCCTGATTACTGTAGCTTTGTAGTATAGTCTGAAGTCCAGGAGCCTGATTCCTCTAGCTCCATTTTTCTTTCTCAAGATCGCTTTGGCTATTCAGGGTCTTTTCTGTTTCCATACAAATTGTGAAATTTTTTGTTCTAGTTCTGTGAAAAATGCCATTGATAGTTTGATAGGGATTGCCCTGAATCTGTAGATTGCTTTGGGTAGTAGAGTCATTTTCACAATGTTGATTCTTCTAATCCAAGAACGTGGTATATCTCTCCGTCTGTTTGTGTCATCTTTGACTTCTTTCATCAGTGTCTTATAGTTTTCTGAGTACAGGTCTTTTACCTCCTTAGGTAGGTTTATTCCTAGGTATTTTATTCTTTTCGTTGCAATGGTGAATGGGATTGTTTCCTTAATTTTTCTTTCTGATCTTTCGTTGTTAATGTATAGGAATGCAAGAGATTTCTGTGCATTAACTTTGTATCCTGCAACTTTACCAAATTCATTGATTAGCTCTAGTAGTTTTCTGGTGGCATCTTTAGGATTCTCTATATATAGTATCATGTCATCTGCAAACAGTGACAGTTTTACTTCTTCTTTTCCAATTTGTATTCCTTTTATTTCTTTTTCTTCTCTGATTGCCGTGGCTAGGACTTCCAAAACTATTTTGAATAATAGTGACGAGAGTGGACATCCTTGTCTTGTTCCTGATCTTAGAGGAAATGTTTTCAGTATTTCACCATTGAGAATGATGTTTGCTGTGGGTTTGTCGTATATGGCCTTTATTATGTTGAGGTAGGTTCCCTCTATGCCCACTTGCTGGAGAGTTTTTATCATAAATGGGTGCTGAATTTTGTCAAAAGCTTTTTCTGCATCTATTGAGATGATCATATGGTTTTTATCCTTCCATTTGTGAATATGGTGCATCACATTTGATTGATTTGCGTATATTGAAGAATCCTTGCATTCCTGGGGTAAACCCCACTTGATCTTGGTGTATGATCCTTTTAATGTGCTGCTGGATTTTGTTTGCTAGTATTTTGTTGAGGTTTTTTGCATCTATGTTCATCAGTGATATTGGCCTGTAGTTTCCTTTCTTTGTGACATCTTTGTCTGGTTTTGGTATCAGGGTGATGGTGGCCTTGTAGAATGAGTTTGGGAGTGTTCCTCCCTCTGCTATATTTTGGAAAGGTTGGTTTATTTTTAAAAACTGCATGCCATTCAGTGATAGAATTGGCATCTTTTCTTGGGTCCTGTCTTATATGCCAAGGAGTTACTTCCCTAAGACCAGAAGTGGGTGGAGTAAGCTGAGATAGGAAAAGACAGCACGCTGAAGATGAGGGTTAAATAACGAATTCAAAACAGCTACGTTGAAAGTCCCACCCAGGAGCCTCCTCTTCGCAAAATGTGTACCCATCAAAAGGTGCGGCATTAAGCTGTGGACGTCTGGGGCATGTCCATGTGAATGGTTGTCTATTCGTTTAAAGATCATTTAAAGATCGTAGGACTTTCTGCACTGCTTTCAAAACCCAAATGAAAGTCAGAGGAATGCCAGGCATGCATTTTTCTCTCTCCCCGGGTACCCCCACGCTGATCCTGGTGGAGCCCGGGCGTGTCCTGACAGTGAGGGTGTATGGAAGTAAAAGGGTGTTTGGGTGGCAGTTTCCTTTTTTCTTTCTTGACATTTCCCAGCTGAGATTTATGAAACAGCAAAAATTTTTTGCTTGTGTTTTTCAAAAGCCAGACAGTAACTCTGAAAATTAGAGAAGCAAGGATTGGAAGCAGAGAGAGAGGACAGATGCTTGTAGGAGGAAAAGTGACCAGCCGGGCCATAAAGGGTGATGTCAAAAGCTCAGCTTCTCTGTACACCGGTGCCACACTGAATCTCGGAGACGGAGTTTTGGGTGAAGTAGAAAAGGATAGCTTCATTGCTTTGCCAGGCATAGCGGAACACAGCAAGCTCCTGCCTTGAAAAACTATGTGTCCCAACCCGGGAGGATTTGATGAGGAGTTTTATAGCAATAGTTCAAGGGTGGGGTTGCTGATAAGATTAGGGTGTGTGCAGGGTCTGCATGCCTTTAATCTCATCTCAGGTGGTCAGTCTCCTAATCTTGATGAGCTTCTCTGGTCCCTTTAATCTTGCCTCTGGTGGTTTCTTGGCTGCTTCTCCCTTGATTAGCAACTGTTCGAATCTGCCCTTTGGAGCTCAGGGAAGGTCATGGAGGCTGGAGTCTTGCCTACAAGAAAGGGGGGACAAAAAGGCTTCCATGCCCAGGAGCCCCACAGGGTCCTGCTCAGTTTCAAGGGGAGGGACGGAAGGGTGTTAATCTGCTAGAGCTGCCATAACAAAGTACCCCAGGCTGGGGGAGCTTCAACAACAGGAATTTATTTTCTCATAACTCTAGAGGCTGGAAGTCTAAAATCAAGGTGTCAGCTGGGTTGTTTTCTTCTGAGGTCTCTCTCATTGGCTTGTAGATGGCCATCTTCCCTCTGTGCGTGTCTGTGTCTTAGTTTTCTCTTCTTATAAGGACACCAGTACAGGATTAGGCCGCACCCTGATGACCTCATTTTATCTTAATTGCCTCTTTAAAGGCCCTATCTCCAAATACAGTCGCATTCTGAGGTCCTGGGAGTTAAAACGTCAACATGTGAGTGGTGGGAGGACACAATTCAGCCCATTACAAGGAGGGAGGAAGATTTTGCAAGTCCTGGAAGATGTGCCTGAACAAGCAGGCCCTCCCAAACCTCCTTCTTCCCTTGCCGGTCTCCTCCCTCCCTTGCTGTCCCAAACAAGCAGTAGATGGGCTGCTGCCTGGAATACTAATCAAGGAGCTTGGTGAAGCCTGCTCAAGATCTCTCCTAAATTGCAGAAAATTGCATTTCTTTCTCCCCTGCAAAGCCATGGATTTGTAGAGATTATTTTACCTGCTAAGAAGACCAACTAAAGAAAAGTTTAAAAAGGAAACAACAACCCACAGGAGTTTACGCTCAAGAGAGACAACGCAACACATTTTGGAAACCAGCAGGTTACGTAACATTTACAAATCATGCTTCCTGCACAGGGAATGCTGTTTTTTAACTTGTAGACATTTCGTCCCTTCTCTTAACTTTTAAGATTTACATTCAATGGTAAAACATCCTGTCCTTGACAGACTCCTGTTTCATGCTTTCCTCATGTACCTGTGTCTTGCCCTGCCTCTGTTTTAGTGACATAACCTTAATAAAAAGCTCCATACATGGTCTTGTTTTCAGGATTCTTCTGGGACTTGACCCCTGCCCACTCACCTACGTGTCCAACTTCGTTATCACTGTTGCTGCCTGTTGGTAATCAGCATACAGTGGCACCCATCACTGTGTTTGGGGCTGATTGAATCAGTTGATTAGTGCTTGGGGGGGAAGAGGGGACAGGTCCAGGTCTCAGGCTGACCCTCCTGCCTTCCCTTTGGCCCATAACCACTTTCTAGACCCATGGGCGGCCACCACCAACTTTAACCATCATTTCCAGAAGGGGTAAGAGATTCGGAACTGAGAGATGAAGACAGCACTTGTCCAAACCTACAGTCCTTCGAATAACCTGTCTGCCCAGATATTCATCCTGGGCATCCTGTCTTCTGCTCATTGCTAACAGCCAAGGGGATTTGAAGCAACTTTTCTTCCTGTAATTTGTATTATAAAAGCCTAACGTGTTTTCATCTGTTTTCCGACTAAACTTATATTAAATATGTTTTGGCACACTCTCCACTTCTCCCCTCCCTGAGTGTGGGTCCCACTGTGGTGGAAAATCACTGGCTTAGGGTGACTCCTGCAGCCCCTCTTTACAGAGTACCCAGGGGCTACCCTGCTCTCATGGATCCTGCAGTCAGGGGTGTATATATGAGGCGGGGTAGAAATGTACAGACTTAATATTGCTGCCTGACAGAGGTGAGAGCCCCTCTTAGGTTTATTCATCTGTCTTTATTTCACCTACCAGAGTCAAAATATCCCAGACCCAGCAATTACAGGATTTCTTCTGGTCTCAGCTCTGCTACTGACTAACCTAGTGTGTCCTTGAGCAAGTCAACTCAGACCCTCTAGGCATCACATGCTCACCTTTAGAATCAGGAAAAGATGTGAGCTGAGGATTGAGGTTCTTTTGGCTCTGAGTATGTGAGATTCAACCATGAATAAAACAACTTAACTTGGGTTCACTTGGCCCGATCGTTGGAATCTTAGAGCCCAGTGCAATTGTAAACAAAGAAGGAATGAGAGACCAGTAATGTTACAGCCACCAAATCTTCTGGACAAAGCTCCTAGGAACACAGCTGGGACTTGTCCGCCTTCCCTGAGCTGAATCAGTGGTGGGTAAGGGTGGATGGCCAGGGCCCTGGCTGATGTACTGAGGGGCCGCGGTCTTCCTGGGCCCCCGTGCCAGGGTCCAACCCCCACTACTGCTTCCGTGTCTCTGTGAGAGCTATGGGCACACACCTCTTTCCACTCTGTTCCAGGCGGGCAGAGAGGGCCAGGAGCCTGAGGTCCGCCGTGCTTCTCAGGGGAAAGGAAAGGAGCTACAGTCCTGGAACACAGCTCTGTGTTTTCCAGGCAATTCCTTCCTCTGGTGAGGATGTGTCTAGTGAAGCAGGAGGCACGTTTGAGCAAAAACAGCTACTGTTTATGGGCACCCCCCGCCCACCAAGTGCTTTATGTATGGCACTGTGCTGGAAGCATTTTTTTATAAAGTATACTGTTCTTCACAATGATACAGTCAGGAGGAGCTTACGATAACCGTGTTTTCTGATGAGGAACTGGGGCGCAGAGAAACTAGGCAACTTGCTCAAGACACTCGGTAAGGGGGCATCAGGATTCAAACCCAGGCCCCTGGCTCCAACCCTCAGCTCTTCTCCAGCTGCCTCCTGAGAAGGACACATCCTCTTTGCAAATAGAGCCGCGAGGCATGAGGGAGCTGCCCAGTTGTTGATTCCATGTAGCTCTGTGGCAGGTTCTCACGGCCTCCTGTACTTCCCTGGAGGTATTTTTTTCTCAATTTTTAAAACTGTGGTAAAATACACATAAAGTGTGATTTACCGTTTTAACCTTTTTTTAAAAAAAAAATTTTTTTTTTTTAATTTATTTATCTTTGGCTGCGTTGGGTCTTCGTTGCTATGTGCGGGCTTTCTCTAGTTGCGGTGAGCCGGGGCTGCTCTCCGTTGCGGTGCGTGGGCTTCTCATTGCGGTGGCTTCTCTCTTTTTTTAAAATATCTTTATTGGAGTATAATTGCTTTACAATGGTGTGTAAGTTTTTGCTTTATAACAAAGTGAATCAGCTATACATATACATATATCCCCACATCTCCTCCCTCTTGCGTCTCCCTCCCACCCTCCCTATCCCACCCCTCTAGGTGGACACAAAGCACCGAGCTGATCTCCCTGTGCTATGCGGCTGCTTCCCACTAGCTATCTGTTTTACATTTGGTAGTGTATATATGTGCAGTGGCTTCTCTTGTTGCGGAGCACGGGCTCTAGACGTGCGAGCTTCAGTAGTTGAAGCACGCGGGCTCAGTAGTTGTGGCTCACGGGCTCTAGAGCGCAGGCTCAGTAGTTGTGGCACACGGGCTTAGTTGCTCCGCGGCATGTGGGATCTTCCCGGACCAGGGCTCGAACCCATGTCCCCTGCATTGGCAGGCGGATTCTTAACCACTGCGCCACCAGGGAAGCCCTTAACCATTTTTAAAGTGTACAATTCAGCGGCATTAAGTACATTCACAGTGTTGTGCAACCATCACCACTATCTATTTCCAGAATGTTTTCGTCACCTGAAGGCTTCAACTGTTCTCTTCTTTGATGTGTGCCCTTGCATCATCTCTGGGATTTCTGTAAAGTAACCCATGGTGACGTCCCTCGACCATCCTGTGTCCCCTCTCTTGCTTTTGTCCATCAGTTAGGAGAGGCCAGTGTAGAAGTAATCCTTCAGCAGTTGGTGCTGTCCTTTTACGGGAGGGGTGTCTTTGAACGTGCAAGAACACGGGCTCTCCTTCTGGGGTCAGGAGGCTGGTCAGCCCTTCCTCAGCCTGACAGCTGTGTCAGGAGGGTTCCAAGGGGCCACAGTGGGAAGTGCAGGAGTGTTTTATCTTTGCAGGAGTTCTGCTGAGCTGGGAGTCCCTCATGAGGGCCCTGGAAGGAAAGCTGCTTTATGCCCTCCGTGGGGATTATTTAGCATTTGTGGTTTCAAAGAAATAATTTCTAAGACTCAGCTGTGGGTTTCATTTTTCTCTTGATCGGTTTAAACATCGTTCTCTGTATCTCGTTGTCATCCGTTGCGTGTTCTGGCCCTGTTAGAATGCCATCATAATAACAGTGCCGTCTTTATATCCAAACTATTGCCAGATCCCAGTAGACGGGTGGTATTAATGGTCCTTGGCTGGACTGTAGTAGAACAAACTCTGCTAAATGAAAAACCTTGTATTACATTCCCAGCCCGTGTAAGTTTTGGTCTAAGAAGATGAGAATTGCTTTTAGCATTTTTGTTTTCAGGGGTGACTGTGTTTGGAGAGAGTGTTGTGTGTTTGGGAAGAAGTGTGCTTCTTCCCGAGGGTCTCGGAGGAAGGGCTGGCTTCAGGAGTAGACAGCAAAAGGCAGTCGCCCCCATAGTAATTGACCACAGCAGTCCTTGGATGGCTCTGGTGTTCACTAAATTCTCTCCCATGCACCAGCCATTGCCTGGAATTCCATCACCAACGCCTTACCCATTGATTGCAGATACCCTGGGTGTGGGTAAAGCCCAGCAGTGAAGGAGGGATGGAAAGAGAGGGTTTCCTTTGCCTTCCGCACACCAGGCTCTATGCTAAGCTGCTATATACATCTTATTTCATCTCAACCGTAAAGCCCACTAGAAATATATTTGCTGTGATGTAGCCCTTCTTATTCTGTTTTACAGAAAAGGACTTGGACTCTGAGAGGGCCGGTGGTTTGCCCAAAGTCCCCCAACTGGCAAGGGCCAGCACTGAGAGGGCCCGCTCTTTCTATCACACGATCCTGCTCTCAAGTGAGAGAGACCCCAGGGGCCCTGGGCAGCTTTAGGGGTGAGCCCTGAAAGGACCCCATTGAGGAGAGAGGGATGAGGATACCGAACAGGGCGGTTTGCCCATGCGGAAGGGGCTGAGTTGCAGGATGGAGCTTAGATTTCTCACCAAAGCTGTTGGAAAGGAAACGTAAAATCAGGGTAGCACTGAGCCAGGGCTTCTGAGTGGGAACCACCAAAAATCCAAGTAGTTGTACCCGTTAGCGATGCTGTATTCCCATGCGGACTCTGACAGCACGTACTATCTTAAATAAGGTTGGGACCTAATACAGCAGCGTTACACCTGTCACAGCTTGTGAAGGGCAGAGTGCATGCTTTGGGGTTCCACAGGCTCGGGTTTGAGCCCTGGCTTTGCTAATTACTGGCTGTGTGACCTTAGACAAGTCACTTAACCTTTTTAGCATCTCGAACAGGTCAATAGCGATTCCTAACTCCTGGGGCTGATGTGAGGGTAAAGTGAGGGAAGGATGGCCAAACCCTAACATGGGGTCGGGCCCATGGCCCTTAGTGGCTGGTGGGGGCCAGCGGTGGCGGCTGTGGTTCCGAGTCAGCAGGCAGCCTCTCCTCTGACAGCCCCTCTGTGTCCTGTGTCCACAGTGCTGCAGGGCGTGGACAGTTCCCTGGTGGGCCTGCACAACCAAAGCTTCGCCCGGGTCATGGAGCAGCGCCTGGCCCAGCTGTTCATGATGTCCCAGCAACAAGGCCGGCGGTTTAAACGGGCCACCACCCTGGGAAGCTACACCGTGCAGGTGGGTGTGCGCAAAGTCACGGGGGTCTTATAAGAAGGGTGTGGAAATGTGCTTCCTGAGCCTAAGAAAACCATGCTGCATGCCGAGGCGCGCTCCCATTGCAAGCTGATGAGGCCAGTTAATCCACACTGCTCTTAGGTTTTGCGGGGGGTGACAGTCATAATCATCGAAATCATGAAGGAGGGTGAGAGCTGCTCTCCCGAGTACTAGACTGTAGGGAAAGGAGGTCTCGGAAGAAATGCTGCCCACATGCACATATTTATTAAACAAAAGGCTATTAGTAAGCAAGCGCAACTCCTCCGCATCCTGTTCTGGAGGCTGGATGAAGTCCCAGCTTTCAGGCCTCTCAGCACCATGATTGTGATCAGCGGAAACACCGATCAGCCTTACAGGTGTGGGATTCTGTTAGCCTTGTCTAATCCGTTTCAACACATAGAGCCCTCTACGTTTATAATGGACACGTGACCACACAGGGACTCAGGGTAGGGAGCTGTAGCAGACACTACTGGTGCCCTGCCCAAACCCCCTTATAATTTCTATGATGAATGCTGATGAACTTCCAGCATCTCTTTATTGAAGGGCTGCTCTTGAGATGCCGGAATGTACTTTGCCCAGACACGGCTGGCCAGAAGTGCCTGGGAATTCACCAGTGGTGGAGGTATAAGTACCACAGCTCTTGCTTCTTGGCTGGGAGGATTCTGAAATGTATGCTTTAGGATCATTGCCAGAGCTTTTCCACAGAGAATTAAGCTTTAGTTTCCCGCTGTGGTGACTGGCTTCATAATGCATCCCTTGTTAGCTCCCTTCCACCCCCTGTCAGTTCCCTGCATCTCTCCAATAAATTACAAGCATTCAACTCATCTCAGAGTCTGCTTCAGAGGGAACCTGACAGAGACAGTAGCCATCCTGAGGGTAGAGGCTCTAAGCCTCTCTAGATTCTTTATCCGGTTCAAGCAAGAGTGGGAGTGTCTCTAGCATATTCTGGCCAATCCACATATCTTGAGTACCACTAATTTCACCAAATGAGAACCCATTTCTAACATTTGTTAATGCTAATTAACAAGCTCTCTTGAGCAAGGTATCAAATTACAGAAGTGCTTCTGGTAGTTGCCTCTAGGAAGTGGGCTTCTTATTTTCTGGGATGTAGTGGACTGCCCCTGGATTGGTAATTGACCACATCTAGTGTGTAACTTAACCCAGACACACAGGCAGTGTGTCTCACTGTCTAAGAGGAAGCTTTAAAGGAAATTGCAGACATTACCACAGTGTCTGCAGATCATGTCCCCAGGCAATCTTGGAAGTACAAACAACCCATCTTCTGGAACACACTTCCCTATGTTAGTCAACATCACGCCCCTGAGGGAGACTCCAGGTCCCCCATTTGCAGTTGGTGAATTTGGCCTCTTGTCCTATTGGATACTGCTTTGGTTCTAAAATTTTTTGTGGTCTGTCATGAGGTAAAGCGATAGTTAATTTCATGTGCCAGGTTTGTGATTTCCCTTCTGTGGGTCCATGTGAGCCCTATAATTCACACTTTTCCAAATGACAGAAAGGAAGTTGCTGGGATTCAGACAGTTGAAATGGGATTTGCCTCAGCTGAAGGGGAGGAAAGAATCACCCTACACTCCTGGTGTTATTTGTAAACTTAAGAAACCCAGCACATTCTAAGTGTCTAAAAGAGCCCAGTGAAATGCTGTTTCCTCTTTTTTTCTGAGTACTCAGTGTGCTTGGTCCCTTTTGTTGCCTGGAAAGCCTGAGTGAAGTAAGTAGGGGTATATTTCTGCAAATCCCCAATTTACCGAGGCTGTAGACCACCTTCCAACATCATCCTTGGAGAAATTTGGTAAGAAGAATTTGCTATTAAATTGAAATTGAGCGAAGTTATTAGATACTTGAATGTTCATTCACCTTGTACCTGGTTATACTAACGCTCTCCCTATCTCCTTTCCCACTGAGGACAGAAATAACACCCCCAAGTTTCCCAAATAAAATTCCGTCTACATAGCTTATATTATCCTTCACCCAGAGAAGTCTTTCGTCTTGGCTCAGATCATTTTTAAAGATGAGCCACCTTCATGAATATGGAGATTTAAGTGTCTAGAATCTAAAGATATTTCTCTAGTGGATGTATTTGAAAAATTGAGGAGTCCACAGAAGATATACATATGACCAGTAAGCATTTTTAAATATTTAACTCTTATCATCAAAGTAATGCAAGTTTTAACTACCACAAGATGCCATTTTCAAGATGAGTAAAATGGTACTATCCCGTGTTGATGAGGAAGCAGTGAAGTGGGCACCCTCAAACACAGTAAATGGATACGACTTTGCTGGAGGGCAGGTGAGCAATTTAGACAAGAATCTTTTAGATGGTCACAACATTACTCCTAGAAATTCATTTCAAGGAGATAGAGGTGAACACAAAGATGAAAGGGTAAGAGCAGTGTTTCTCAGAGAGTGTCCAGAAAATGACTCTATAAGGTGCCCAGAGGCAAAGGGGCTTTCTGGCCAGGTCAGTTTGGGCAAGGCTGCGTCCTGTAGAATGTTCTTGAAGATTCCAAAGGCATATTGGCATACCAAAGACTCTAAAAAAACCTGCAAGTAAAGAAATCTCCTTGACTTTCTTCAATATACTGGTTTCTACATTTAAATGCCAATAAGACCCTTGTTTATAATAATATCTACATTTCCCCAACATTTTATTATAAGCATTTTCAAACTCAGAAAAGTTGAAAAAATTATGACATAAGCACCCATTTACTCACCGTCTAGGTTCTACAATTAACAGTGTATTATGTTACTGTTTTATATTTGATAACATATCATTTCCATACCGTAGATCAGTTTGGACTGTTCTAGAACCTCATATAAGTGGAATCCTACAGTATATTCTCTCTTGTATAAGGCTTTTTTGACTGTGTAGTGTTTTTAAGATTCATCCATGTTGTTCTTTTATTCAGTAGTTTATTCCTTTTTATTGCTGAATAATATTCCCTTGTATGAAATATACTACCGTTTGCTTATCCATGCTTCTGTTGATGGACACCTGGGCTTTTCCCAATTTTTAGCTATTATAAACAAAGCTTCTATGAACCTTCTTCTGCAGGTCTTTCCATGGCCATGTGCTTTCATTTCTCTTGGGTATGTAGGAGTGGAATTCGTGGGTCATAGAGTTGGTGTATGTGAGTTCTATGAGAGGTTGCCTGACCTTTTCCCAAAGTGTACAGTTTGACACTCCCACTCCCACCAACCAGATGTGGAGTTACCCCACCTCCTCATCAACACGGTGTGGTCAGCCCTTCTTATTTTAGCCATTCTGGTGGTTGATAGTGATGACTTGTGGTTTTAAATTGAATTTCCTCATTGAGCATTTAAAAAATATGCTTATTGGCCATTCAGATATCTTCCTTTGTGAAGTGTCTGGTCAGACTTTTTTAAAACCCATTTTTTATTGGGTTGTAGTAATATTTATTTTAATTGTTATTTATAGCATACATACATGGAGCATAAAAATATGTAGAGTTTAAAGAACACTAGTAAAAAAGAACCCACAACCCAAAGAGTAAGAACATTACTGTTACCTTATCCCAGAAGCCTTTTCTGTGTCTTTTCTGATTATACATACTCACTTCCTTCCCATCAGAGTTGACTCTGCTTCTGAATTTTGTATTAAATCACACCTGTGTTTTCTGTATAGATTTTACCATCCTCATGTGTATCCTTAAGCAGTACATCATTCAGTTTTGCATTTTATATTCTGTAATTTGTTTCTTTTGCTCCATATCAGGCTTTTATATTCACCCATATTGATACAAAGAGCCATAGTTCATTTACATGACTCTATAATATTGCATTGGGTGACTGTACCATAACTCATGTATCCATCCTACTGTTAGTGAATTCTGAATTTTCAGATTTTTTTTGCTATGATGAACAATGCTGCTATAAACATTTTTGTAACATCTTTTAATATCCTGTGAAACTCGTAATCTGTAATGTACACTTTGGAAAATACTATATTATGCCATAATGTTTATCGATGGTTAATTACACTAGTAAAAAGTTGAAAACAACTTAAATGTTTAAAAATGAAGGGTTAGTTAGGTTTATGAGACATGCATACAGTAGAACATTACGTAGGTTTTAAATTTATGTTTTATGTATTTATAATGATTATCAATTGTTAGTTACAATGCTGAAAAATGAGTAACAATTTAAGTGTTTAACAATAAAGGATTGGCTAAGTTTATGAGGCATGCCTTGGAATGCCGGGTAGAAATTAACATTTATGCTTTTGTTATATTTAAGCCCATTATGGATGCAAGTAAAAATGGCAATATATAATACTATATAGAGTGTATGATAAATAAGTTTGTAAAATGATAAATAAAAGGCCTATGTGGAAAAAACAAAGAATAGAAGCAAATACTCCAAAATGGTAATAGTAATTAGCTTGTGGTGGAAGGATTCCAGATTGTTTTTATTTTATTTCATTTCTCGATGCTTTTTTGTATTTTCAGATTTTCTGTAGTGACTATGTATAACTTGTACAGTGAGAAAAAGCAACAAAGGTTATTTTAGAAAAAGAGCTTTGAGTCTCCAAGTACTGCTTTTATCAGAGTTCTTTTGAATTGTAGACATATAAGTTCATTTTTTTTTTCCCTCTCTGGCTATTGCAGGAATTTGAAATTAGAAATCTTGTTTGAGAATAACCTAACATGCCCTGAATTAATGTGGAGGCCTAGTTTCAAATGAGGCCAGAGTTCTCTGGAGGCTGGAAGACATCACCATTTCAGCATTTCCTTCTCCAGCCTGAAACTGTTCTTTCCAGATGTTTATATTTTCAAAACCCTTTTCTCCTCGCTGCCTCCCTCCTCCAGCGATAGCAGGGTTTCTTGAGACGTTGGTGATAGGGAGGTATGCGAAGGGTGATGTCTAAAATATATGTCATGGGTCCACTTAGCTACGGAAGGCTTCACAGTCGGGAGACAGCCTGCTGATTGCCCAGGTGATTGCAGAGTTGATGCAAGATGCCCTGTAAACATGGCCTGTCTTTTTCTGAAAGATGGTAAAGATGCAGCGGGTGCCAGGACCCAAGGACCCCGCGGAGCTGACTTACTACACCCTGTACAATGGGAAGCCTTTGCTGGGGACTGCAGCTGCCAAGATCCTGAGCACCATTGACTCCCAAAGGATGGCCTTGACCCTGCATCACGTTGTCCTTCTGCAAGCTGACCGTAAGGGGATAACCTTTCCATTCATTCATTTTTAAATTTTTAATAAATTTATTTATTTATTTTTGGCTGTGTTGGGTCTTCGTTGCTGCGTGCGGGCTTTCTCTAGTTGTGGCGAGCGGGGGCTACTCTTTGTTGTGGTGCGCGGGCTTCTCGTGGTGGCTTCTCTTGTTGTGGAGCACGGGCTGTAGGCGCACAGGCTTCAGTAGTTGTGGCACATGGGCTCAGTAGTTGTGGCTCGCGGGCTCTAGAGTGCAGGCTCTGTTGTGGCGTGTGGGCTTAGTTGCTCCGTGGCATGTAGGATCTTCGCGTACCAGGGCTTGAACCAGTGTCCCCTGCATTGGCAGGCAGATTCTTAACCACCGCGCCACCAGGGAAGTCCCATCATTCGTTATTTTTAATACCAGTAAATGTTTCCTGAATCACTTGGATGTTAATAGACCTAGAGCTAAACATACTTCTGTTCTAGAAGGTTCTCAAATCAACCAGTTGTTTCCTGTGTTGTTTGAAGCAATAGGTTTTGGGTAAGGGATATGTTTTGGCTACTAGGATGATGATAATACTGCTTTTCCTCAGGTTCTACCCTCTCTTCCTCCTCAGTATAATCTTGTGAACAGTTAGAAAAATCACCACAGCTGAGATGGTATTTGTCTACTGGGGAATTAAAGGTAATTTCATTCAGTAAGCTTTGTAGAGTCCTGCATGAACTGTGTTCAGTGCTGGAGGACATATAGAAGTGGGCAAGTCCCAATCACTACCTTTAAGGAGCAGAGAAGGCGTTAATGCAGATATAAAGGCATAGAATGCAGGAATGCTTTGAGGAGACAATGTGATTGATACAGGGCTCAACCGAGGGACAGATTGCTCTGAAGGGGCATCCGGGAAGGATGAACAGAGAAAGGATATGAAACATAATAGCTGCCTCTTTGAGGACCCTCCCCTGGCAGCTACTATGCTTGTTGCTTTACATAGATTTTCTCAATTTCTCTGGGGCAACTTTATTCAGCTCCAAATTACAGATGAGGAAACCTAGGCTCAGAAAAGTTAACTAACTTGCACAACATCACAGAACTAGTACTTGAGTTGCCAAGATATGAATCTGGATCTGTTTGACTTCAAAAGTGTGTTCTTAACTGTATTGCATGCTACAGTTTCAGCAGAGGGAGAGGGAGAGGAGGATGTACTGTCCAGAAAGAGGGAGAAGCAGAAGCAATAGAAGGGAGGTGAAAAGTACCAGGGGTGCTTGAAAAAAGGGAGTTCAAGTTGCCTGGAGTGCAGAAGCATGAGGAGGAGATGATGGGATTAGAAACGAGCATTGCTTAGGAGACTCAGGCGTTGGATGGCAGGGGAAGGAGATTGTACGTGATGTGATTGGCTGTGGGGAGCTATTGGAGATTTCTGAGCAGGGGAGTAGTATCATTGGAAGTAGCCATTATCTAGGGAGGTTAATCTGTCGGCAGTGTCCAGGATGAGAGGGGGAGGACTAATGAGGCTCTCTGGTGGCCCAGGCATTGGGGCCCCAAAAAAGGGCTGTGAAGGAAGCAAAGGGAGAGGGGGTTGATGAAGATGAGAGATTGTGTGGTAGAAATATTAGATTCGACAGCACACCGAGCATACAGGGCCTGGAAGGTCATCTCCCATTGATCTCCTCGTTGGTGTCCACGTTCCTTAGGCACCTGACGCCTGGCTCATGGTTTTCCTCTCCTCCTCGTCTCCTGCCTTCGTCCAGGGTAGGTGTGGCTTCCACAGGGATGGTCCAGCCCACATGTTACGGCCCTCACTTCTGCTCGGCCAGCACATCCTCACAGACACACCTTTGCCTGGGAATGATGGTCACCCTCTACAATCTTGTCTTTGAAATGACTTTTTAACCAAGATTCTCTTCCTTTGCACCTCTCTCCTTCCCTCCCTGTGGGCTCTGTCCCATCTCTGGTCAGGTCAACTACTAGCTTCATCAGTTTTACTGCATCTTCTTTATGTGGGTTCCCCAGGGCTCCATTCTCGGCTCTTTCTCCATCTCTCCAGGTAGAGAATGAACTGTAGAGGACTGGAGTGAAAACCATTGTAGGTGTCCAGGTGAGAGGGGAAGGTGTCAGAGGTAGAGACTGAGAGAAGTGGTTGGATTCGGGATATTTTTGGAGACAGAGCTGATGGGGCAAGGTAATGGATTGTGTGCGTGGCAGGAGGAGGTGAGGGCTGGAGGACTCAAGGGTGACTTGCAGGTGTTTGCTTGAGCACTGGTTGTGGTGTCATTTGTTGAGATGCAGATGGTGCAGCAGAGGAGGAGGTTTAGTGGGGCTGCAGTGGCAGTGGGGGAGATGGAATGGAGAGTTTGCTTTTGGACATGTGAGCTTACACATTCAGGGAGAGCTCAGGAGATAGTAACTCGGCAGTCATCAACACAGGTGACATTTAGAGCTAAGGGAGTAGGTAAGATTAACCAGATTTGCCTTGATTTAGAACTAAAGAGAAGAGGGTAACAATTAAGGCCTAGGGCATCCACATGAGGGAAGAACTGGAGCCAGCAAAGGACCCTGAGAAGGAGCATCCGGGGAGATGGAGGAGGTGGTGTCTAGAAATAAGTGAAGAAAGTGAATGTCCTGGAAGGGAGTGAGCTGCTGTGTCATCTTCTGTTCTTGAGAGGCAGAGACTGGAAGGATGGAGATGAAGTGAATTTGGTAAACTGGAGTTCGGTGGTGACCTTGGCAGGAGGGGTTTCCAGGAAGAGGTGGTGGAGACAGCTTGGCTGGAGTGGACCCAGGAGAGGGTGGAGGCGGGGAAGCAGTGACAGCAAAGGGAGAAGATTAATGGGACAGTTGCTGGAGGGGCATATGGGAGATATTGGGATACGTTTGAATATTATGGGTGACTGTAATAGCAAGGGAGAAATTGACGATGCAGAAGAGAGATGAACACTGCAGGAGTGAAGTCCATACGTGGTCGAGGGGGTGGCACAGGTGGAGGGTTCAGACTCAGCGAGGAGCAGGGATGGCTCATTCTTTTGCACCAGGAAGGAAAGCAGAGTACAGGGGTGTGGGTGTCGGTCAGGAGGTACATTTGGTAATGGAAGCCTGAGGATGTTTCTGTGGTTGTTTCTGCTCTCTTGGGGCATAATGGAGTTGGCAGCTGAGGCTGAGATTGTCTGGGGGGCGTTTGAGCAAGGGTACAGTAATACACACTGAGCATCAGCAAACTGATTAGAGAAACACCATAAGATTGGCAAGGCTCCCCTCCTCCTGGGTCCTCATTGCTACGTTCAGACCATTTCTTCTATTCTTTCAAAATTCTAGATTCTTTGAACTGCCCCTTCCTCACTGTAGTCACCTCTAAACCCCAAGCTGACCCCCATCATCCTGGTTCATTGTCTCTTCCTCTCCATTGCTTCTCCTGTCCCAACCCATCCTCTACTTTGAGGTCAGTTCCTTGACCTCCTCACATCTACTCTAGGCCTTGTGGTACTTGGGAAGGGGCAGAAATGGGAGAGCTGGCCTTATTTAGAGCAAGAGGTGAATGGAGTGTCAGGAGGAGAGGTAAGGGGACTTTGCTGATGGAAATGGATGGGAACAGTGGAAGGTCTGAGAGCATGGGCAGGAGAGAGCAATCACATGAGAAGGTGCACGGAGCCTTGTGGAAATGAGAGTCGAGGGATCATCTAGGAGTGACCTTAAAGGTTTGACTCTGGCTCGGAGAGCCAGGATTCAAACTCTGTTCTGCCTGCCTCCAGAGCTGCTAGCCCTCAACCTTAGTTCTTTGTTTCCTTCAAATCCACCTGGCTCTCTCGGTTCCCTTCTAGAGTAACTCACAAACTGTTTCCTCTTCTCCATTTCATCATTGTCTCCTCTTGGACTTTGCAGGTGCTTCCCAAATGACTCAGCCTCAGCCTCTTTGCCATTAATGTACCGTCCACACTGTAATTAGAGTCATTATAATAAACACAGGTTCTGGTCTTACATCTACTCCATTTAAAAAATATTTGGTGGCTCTCTGCTATTCACAGAATAAAATCCAATCTTCTTAAAGTGGGTCTTTGAAGCCTTTCACAACAGGTGCTCAGCAAATGTTCAGGGCCCTTGACAACCTGGTCTCCAGGCTTCTTTCCCAGCCGTACAGCTACTCTTCTCTCCTTCAGACCTAATGCTTCAGCCACACGGGAGGATTCATTCTTCACATTCCCGATGCCTCTGAAGCCTTCCCTGACCCCTGAAGCATGACCCCTCGCCGAAGTTTCCCTAGTTCCAGGGGCCTCCATTGCCCTTATCACACTGGGCAAATGAGTTGTTTTCTCGCTTTTCTCCCTCATGAGCTCTTTAAAAGCAGGTACCACATCTCATTCCTTTTTGAATATCCAGCCCCAGCTACTGCCTGGCTCTATCCTTGTGAAGGCAAAGGACCCACTTTTGCTAAATGCCTCTGCCAGGCCCTGAGTGAGGCACGTGGTTGGAAGACACCATAGCAGAGCAGTTGAGAGCAGATCCTTCGTAATAAGACCGAAGACAAATGAATACGTAGGTCAGAGGCATGTTACCTCTGACCTACGTTTTCCTCATACATAAAATGGTGATATCAAAAACACTGACCTGGTAGAGCTACTGGGGGGATTAAATAAGATAATTATTGCATGTAGAGGGTTTAGTACACTCTTGGGGCGCCTATTAGGCACGTAGTAAATGGTAGCTGAATGTCTCATTTATCCATAAGGTAGAAGGACTCGAGGAGAGACAATGAAGAAGGAAGGGAGATTTGAAGGTTAAGAGCCTATATAATTCAGAGAATAGGGTGCTTTTAATGAAATTAGAGAGGGGGTTAGAGAGGAGAAGCACTTTTAGGAGGGAGAAGGTGATTTATTCAGTTTGGACCATGTGGAGTTTAGGTGATGAACTATTCAGGGGTGCCATGGGGGTACTGAGGGCTGAGGTTAGGAAAGTTGTTGGAAATCCAAGCCTGGATCCCAGGAGAGAGGCCAAAGTTAACACTATAGATTTTGAGGGTGTTGTAGATACAGGATAGAATTTAAATCCTGGAGAAAATTCGAGTCCTGGAGGGAGTATAGCTAGATGACAGACCCTGGGAAATGCCTCCATCCCAGGATCAGAGGAGGAGGACACTAAGGCCAGTGAAGAAGAGGAGAAACAGAGATGTTGTAAATCCCATTTTCTCCTAATAGCTTTGAAATCAGCCTGAGATGTGAATCTGAGGTCAGCACTTTGAATAGAGAGTCATGGTGTTGAACAGACACCTTGTCCCTCTGAAGGTAGAGTGTAGCGTTCTGTGTGTTCCAGTGTCTTCTAAATCGCTAGGTCTCGGGCCGATGTGCAGTGCCCTACAGTGGAATATATGATGCCCACTCTACCCACGTCATCTCTGGGTACTGGGGCAGCAATGACTTCTAAAGAAGCAACTGCATTCCCGATGGGAGTTTGCATCCACTCCCTTTGCAGGATCTGGAGTGAGAGGCCCCTCAGAGAGGTTATCCAGCTGATGGAGTAGGGAAACTTCTCCCCATGCAGAAGCAGTCCAGGGCAGGAATTGGTTTACCTTACATGGCCATCAGAAACTTATCTCAAAAAAAATATCACTTAAAGAAAGCCATAGACTGACCCTTTGGTGAAGGGAACGCTCATCCATTCCTTCAACAAATATTTTTTGAGCACCTGTTCTGTGTCTGGCACTGTTCTAGGCACTGGAGACACAGCTGTGAGCAAAGTAGGCAAAACCTCTGCCCTCATGGACCTTACATTCCTGAGCGGGCAGGTTAAACAGACAAAATAACTGAATAATATGTTAGATGCTAATAAGTGCCATGGAGAAAAATTAAGCACAGAAGGGGCTAGGGGATGCCGAGGAGATAATGGATGTGATTTTAAATTGTTGGGGGGTTGAGAAGAGGATATTGAGGAAGTAACCTTTGAGTGACCACCTGAGGATACCTGGGACAAGATTCCAGGCAGAGAGGGGAGGGTTTGAGAGCCAGCGAGGAGGTCCCAATGGAGGAGAGCAGCAGCGGTGAGGTCAGAGGTGCAGAATAGGGGCCACGATCAGTGGAGCCCCATGGGCTGCACCCAAGTGGGGTGAGAGCCACGGGAGTGTGTGGGCAGGGGCAGGATGGGCCTGAGCTCTCACCAGCTGCTGGGCCCTGAGCTAGACCCTCTTCTGCGTCCACTCACAGCAGTCATGAACTCTGATGTTTTGACAGCCACAGAAACGAGCGGGGAGCTTTTTCGAATGGATTCCTTCTCCTTTCAACATTTGCTCCACATGAGAATAATTCATTCTGAGTTTAGGTTATGTGGACCCTTTGACTTCATTCCCTCTGTCAGATACTTTGTGTGTGTGTGTGTGTGTGTGTGTGTGTGTGTGTGCATGCACACGCACACATGCACACACTTCCATTCATGTGTGTTAACTCAGAACTGACTTAAATTGTATATTTCAGAGAAATGAATATTTTGGTAAAAAAAAAAACTAACCTCCCCGGGGCTCAGTTTCTTCATCTGAAAAATGGGTATGAGAATCTTGACAAAGAGTGTATCCCAATGCCTAACACACGGTAGAAGCTCAAGAATGTGTTGTCTCATTTTCCTATCCTTCCTCTGACATTCTTGTAAGTTAAATAACCATTTGTTCCTTTTCACCTCTGTACATGACTTTGTAGTTTTAGATCATTATGCCAATGAATATACTGGGTTTGGATGACTTCAGTTGACCTAACTTTACTATCGCTTTGACTGTTAAATGAATTTATTAATGTACGTAGCATAAATTTGTTCTCTCCCCATTTAAATAGAGGTGAAAGGATTTTCCATACTGCATCAAGAAGGCACACCTCCATCAAAACAATAAAGCTGAGTAAAAGCAGAACACGTGTAAATATTTCATTCTTGCTAATGAAAAAAATTATATACATATATAAATATATTTAGGGTATCATGTTCTGATACACTATACATTTTTCTCCATCAGGATAGAACAACATAGCCGAAAAGAGGCATATTGATATTTTTCACAGAAGCACTGAGCTTTAAAAAATGTTAATGGCCTAAAACTCACATATAAATACTGAATTACTAAAAGCAGCAGCAATTACATGTTTAATGTCAACAGGAGCACATTATCTAATGAGCTGTTTTCAGAAGTTAATAATGTGATTAATCACTGATTGACAAAAACTGTGGAAAAGAAATTCTTTTGTACTAATAGTACTACCAAGCCAAGTGCTGCCTGAGGAGAGGTAGATCTTGGCTAATGAGGTGCCAGTTGAAGTCAGGGGGTGGTCGAAGTCAGAGAAAGACCAGCTGGCTCCTCAGGCAGGTCCTCACCATGTGGCACTTACTGGTGGGGTCTTTGTATTCCAGAGTCCAGTCCTCAGCTTCGTGGGTTTAGTAGCCCCCAGAATTAAGCAGGATCAGGAGGACCAACTTATGCTAACCAGACTTATAAGAGATTGATATATATACCAGATTGAAAGTATTTAGTTTAAAATATGGATTAGAACTACCAAGGAGAGGGGATTTCTTTAACTGGCTGTTACTGTATCCTTTGTTGAAATCTGTATGGGGAGCCAAATTGCAACAGGAATAATGGTAGTTCAGTTACACATTCATTCAACTTTTAATTGAGCACCTACTATGTGCAAGGCACTGTTCTAGGCCCTGGGGAATGCAGCAAACGAGACAAAAAACCTCCCTGCTCTCTTAGGGTGTACATCCTAATGGAGAGGCAGGGAGTGACAGATGGTGAGCAAATACATATGTATCATGGCAGATGGTGATATGTACTTTAGAGCCTCACCACTCCAAGTGTGGCCTGGGGGCCTGCTGCATGGGTACCCCCGGGGAGCTTATTAGGCATGTTACCGAGTCCAAGTTTGTACTGCTCACCACACGACAGGCCGATAAATCGAGAGATGAGTTATTGGGGCCAGGAATAGTGACTTTATTTGGAAAGCCAGTAGACTGAGAAGATGGTGGACTTGTGTCCCAAAGAACGTATTACAGGGGGACCCATCCCAACCCACAGAATCAGAATCCACATTTGAGCAAGATTCCCAGGTGATGGGCATGCACATTAAAGTTTGAGAAGCACTGATTTAGAGAAAAATTAAGTAGGAAGAGGGGGATGGAGAGTGCTAAGGGCAGGGATTGTTATTGATATTTTATAGAGAGTACAGGGAAGCCCTCACAGATATGGTGACACTTGTTCAGAGCCCTGAAGGAGGGAGGGAGGGAGCCATGTGGATATCTAGGTGAAGAGCGTTCTAGGTAGAAAAATAAGCTGGTGCAAAGGCCCTGAGGCAGGAGCATGTCCTGCATGTTTGAGGAACAGTAGGAGGGAGGTAGGCTGGAGCAGAGTGAGTTGAAGGAGGAGCTGTAAGGGCAGAGAAGTAACTAGATGGTTGGTCGGGCAGATCACTTAAGGTCTTATAGAAATTATAAGGACCCTGGCTCTTACTCCGAGTGGGGTTGGAGCCTCTGGAGGGTTTGAGCAGAAGAATGTTGTGATCTGAATTTTTAAAGGATCACTCCAGCTTCTGTCTTGCAAATGACTATAGAGGACAAGGGAGGAGCCCATTGCAGTAATTCAGGTGAGAGATGTTGGTAGCTTGGCCTATAGCAATAGAAAGAAGTGATGTATTTTGAAGATGGAGATGACAGGGTTTGTTGCTCAATAAGATATTGGGTGAGAGTAAAAGAGACAGGTCAACATTGATGGCAAAGTTATTAATCTGAGCAACTGGAAGGAAGGAGTTGCCATTTGTTGGAGTGGAAAATATCACAAGAAGAACAGGTTTGGTTGGGGGGTGGGGGGACTGAGAGTTGGGCTCTGGATATATTAGAGACATTTCTTAAGTATCCAACTGGAGATTTGAGTTGATGGTTGGATACAGGAATCTGGAGTTCAGAGTAGCGGTCCTGGTTAGAGACATAAACCCAACAGCACAGATGGGTTTTAAGCCTTGAGTCCATGAGATCATCTAGGGAGTGGGAGAGAAGAGAGCTTGTGTGGTATTAACAGTATCACCAAGCTCAAACAGCCAGCTGCCACCATCTTGCCCACCAGATAGACCTGCCATCCGGCCAGGTTACCCATGTCTGCTGGTCGGGGTACCCTCCCCTGGAGTGGATAAATCTTTGGTTCTCTTTTTCTAGATTTTTTGCAGACCCCACTCTCTTCCAATAACTCTTTATTCCTATAAACAATTATTTTGGTTACTGTTTTCTTTACTCCAGTCCTTTTGATTGGACTGAGGTGTTTCCAAAGCTTCCCCACCTGGGATCATGGGGGGAGGACTCATTCATCTCACATCAAAGGCTTTTTCGTTTTCTTACATTTTCCTAACCCAGCTTACTAAAAAGTTGAAAGAATTGTACAGTGAACACCTATGTTGCTACCACCTCGATTCCACAATTAGCGTTTTACTATATTTTAATAATCACATCTCTGTTCATCTATTTTTCCATTCATCTGTTAATCCATCATATTTTTTTGATGTATTTCAAAGTAAGTTGCAAACATCAGTAGGCTTCAACCCAAGACACTTCAGTATGCATATCATTGCCTAGAGTTCCATATTTGTTTGTGATGTTTTAGATAAAATTAACATACAGTGAAATGAACAGCTCTTAACTATACTGTTTGATGTTTTGACAAGTGTATACACCTGTGTGACCCTAACCCCTATCATGATGTAGAGCATGACCATCAACCTGTTGCCCTTTGCAAGTTAATTAATGCCAGCCCCACCCTCCTTGAGGCACCTACTGTTCTAATAACACATTCTTCCTACTGACAGTCACTTTTGTTACTCTATTTCACTCTGGCTCTGAGAATAGCTGGATTGTTTTGATTAGACAAGGCATTTCCATGCCTCCCCAGCCAGCCATCCGGGGGCAGGGCAGATCCGTCCACTCAGGTATGTTTTATTCGTTGCTCACTCAGCGGGTGACTTAACTACAATATTTAGAGTCATCTCTCCGTGGCCTTTGCCGCCTGACTGCCCCACTGTACTAATCCTCAGATCGCTTCTCTCTTCTTCTCTTTTGACTCACGGACACGACCAGTGGGGAAACTTGATACCAATCCATCTTCCTCTTCCTCCTCTTAATCATAGTGAAGGCTCGCATTTCTTGAGCACCTACTAGGGGCCACACCAAAGCACCACATGTACCTTGCCTCTCTGATGCTTTGCAACGTGATAGCCCCATTTTACAGATAAGGACACTGAGTCTCAGAGACCTTGAGTAGCTTGCCAAGGCAGGAGCCTTTCCGAGCCCAAACCCTCTCAACCATCTCACGACTTGGGACTGGAGGGCATTTATCTCCTGGTTGCTTTCCCCTTCCCTGAGCTCCTTGTCACGTGCTTCCCCCACTCTTCCCCGCAGCCGTGGTGAAGAACCCGCCCAACAACCTGTGGATCATTGCCGCGGTGCTGGCGCCCATTGCCGTGGTCACGGTCATCATTATCATCATCACTGCCGTGCTCTGCCGGAAGAACAAGAACGACTTCAAGCCAGACACTGTGATGAACCTGCCACAGAGAGCAAAGGTATGAGATGGAAGCTGTGAGGAGAGGGGCAAAAGCCCTGGCCCCTTGGGGCTCCCCCTGCCTTTTGTCTCTTGGCTCTTGAGGTCTTTGCAAGTACCTTCAGAAGCATCCTCATGAGTCCTCATGTTGAAGGAGACCCTTTATTTACTTACTTGAATGTTTTAAAAATTGTGGTAAAATATACATAACATAAAATTTACCATCTTAGTCACTTATAAGCGTACAGTTCAGTATTCTTTAGAATATTTGCATTCTTGTGCCACCTTTATTTTTATAATGAGGACACGATAGCTAATGCTCATCTAATGCTCACTCTTTGCCTTAAATGCTTCTCAGGGCTTTGCATATACCAGTAACCCCTAATCTTCCCAGCACCCCTTTGAGGAAGAACATTATTTTACAGATGAGGAAACAGAGGCACAGAAAACGAGCTGCTAGCTAGA
This sequence comes from Balaenoptera borealis, assembly GCF_965194805.1. Taxonomy (NCBI): domain Eukaryota; kingdom Metazoa; phylum Chordata; class Mammalia; order Artiodactyla; family Balaenopteridae; genus Balaenoptera; species Balaenoptera borealis. The sequence goes on along the minus strand of NC_138868.1, from coordinate 25,835,820 downwards.
CCTGAAAGGGGCCTCAGAGGTCATCTGATCTGACACCTCCCCTTTTACAGAAAAGTGACTTCTTCACAATGGCACAGTTAGTCAGTAGCAGAACTGATAGTAGAACCAGGTCTCTTGGCTCCTAACTCAGGGCCCTTTGGGGCACATCAGACCCTCAAAACTTTCCTTCTTCCGCTGGCCGGAGTGGCTGATCTTCAAAGGCTGCATGACGGGCGAGCTGCAGAGCCTTGGCCAGGCAGCCATCAACCCCCAGTTCAGTGGCTCCCCTGAGGGCCGGCCGGGAGCCCCGTCCGCTTTCCACAGCCTCCACAGGGCCGTACCACCCATCTCCAGAGATTGGAAGGAGAATGAACTGAGGAAATTCCAAAGGCTAATTCTCCAGTCACGTAGCTCCCTTCACAATAGTCCCCGAAGGGACTATAACGACCTGTAATACCCAGTGTTTAAATAATGCCTTACAATATCCTGGGCTATCCTAGGTCTGTCACCTTGTTTGCTCATCACTGTAGCCCTGTGAGGTAGGTTGTAGTCAGGGCAGCATTTATTATTTTCATTTTACTGCAGAGAAATCCAAAGGAAAGAGAGACTGTGGGACTTATTCCACAGCAGTGGGGGAGGTACTCAGGCCCATATCTGAGTCTTTGGGCTCTGTCTACTTTATACCCCTTACTGAACTCTGAGATTTGGTGGGTAGAATCCTCTTCCAGCCCTGAACATCTGAGCTTTGTCTACCTGTGCAGGAATGAAACAGCAGATGGAATTTCACATCCACTGGAATGCATGACGTGGTGATTGTCCTTGCTGGGAGTCAGCCATGTCTAGTTCTTCCTGGATGATCATACCTTGCTTCAGCAAAAGAAATCAAATGAATTTGATTGTTTATTAAACCGAGTCACCTGTTGAGAAGCTGCGGCTTGCTGAGACACTGTCTAGTGAAGAGCCCAACCCCAAAGAATGTTGTTCTGTGTCTGTTGACATAAAGCCACCCGCTGCCTGGACGCAGCATGATGTTGGTAATTACCCAAGCAGTGAAAAATGAAACTGTTCCAAGAAGGGGTATTTCATTTCCATCTTAGCTTGGTTACAATCTGAGCCTTGCAGACATAACAGTAATTACCAGAATCTAATTGCAGCTGAGTCCAGGAATGCAAAACATGCCATACTGAGGTTGTAAATGCCATCTTTGTGTGCTAGATGAAGCCAAAATTTTATTAATTTGCCGAGATGAGTTGGGCAGCACATGATTTCAGCATATCTTCTGGCTGGAAAGCTGTCTGAGGCTGGAAGAGATTCATGTTTGTGGGTTTTCATAGCCCCTTTTATGTCCCTTCCCGGTGCATTGTGCTTCAACAGATACCCAGCTGCTGTGGAAAATCAAGCAAATTTATGTTCCCTGAGATGTTTGAGTTCACTTGTGTGGGGTGACGGTGGTTGTTTTCTCCCTCAATGAGACTGGGCTATGCACTTGATTTCCAGAGCCCTTTATCACGGGAAACCAGCGGGCTGGAACTGCCTCTTTCTTACCGCAGTCCTGCCCGTTGCAACCCGGGGACACTGCAGTGTTTGCAAGAGGAGAGAGCCGCCTGCATCACTTCTCACAACGTTTGTGTGTGAGCAGAATTCATTTAACGCCAAGGGACCAGGCGGGATGAAAAAGTTAGCTTTCGCCACCAATCCAGAGACCGGGAGAGTGGTCTCCTAGTCTCCAGGGACACCACTGTGTCTGTAAGGATGCGGGCTGCAGGGCCAGAGGACATGGCTGGGGATCCTTGCTGAGCCTCACTAATAGACTTAACATCCTAAGAGGAGGTGAGTGTGGCTGTCCCGTGAGCCAAGGCCCAGCCGTGCACGCCCACACCCTTCTGCAGAGACAAGGTACCACAGATGTAACCCTATTACCGTTGCTGTCTTCCGGGCTTCGGCAGGTAGAAGGTTGAGAAAATGATCAGCGCAGGAGGAGGGCCAGGCGTCATGCCTTTGTCACCTCCTTTCTTCCTAGTTCACTTTTCCCTCCTCTTTGTCATTGGATTCATAGCCTCTTCCCAGGTTTTCCCTTCAACTGAAGAGAACATGATCCCCTGGAACAGGCCACCTTAAGAGAAAGTTGTTAGGGCCATATCCAGGTGCAGAGTGAGCTTGGAGGGCCTGCACTGGTTGGCATGACCTTCTGCTTGGGGTGGATCTGCTTTAGTCACCCCCTAAAGATGCCCAGCTGTCTCCTGTTTCTCACATAGTATCTATATGACCATACTTAACCTCTTTGTGCCTCAGTTTTCCCATCTGTGAAATGGGGGTGATAACAGTATTCACTTACAGGTTGTTGTGAGGATTAAGTGAGTTATGTGAATTACTTTGAGTGTACCTGGTACAGAATAAATATTATATATAAGTTGATGTTTATTATTACACATGCTTTCTTCTTAAAAGATCCGGGTAACATGTTTACCTTTGAAATTGTTGGAGATTATTTTGATTTGATAATTTTACAAAACTCATTAAAGCAACTATAAATGTTTCATGATGTTGTATTAACGGTGTTAGGGGTCACTAGTGTGTGTCCCGTGGGAAATTAGTTAATCTCAGGTGATTTTCAAGTTAGAGGTTGAAAGACCACTATCCTGTCAGTCAGAAGAGTAAGGTACTAGTCTTGAGTCTTTCACCACTTAGCTGTGTGATCTTGGGCAAGTCACCGAACCTCTCTGAGCTTTTGTTTTCTTACCTATAAAGTGAAGACTGTGCTGTTTGCCCTGCTTTCCCCATGTGGTTGTTGTGAGAATGAAATGAGGTGTCAGTGTTTTGCAGGCTGTAAGTACTGAACATGTACAGGGATTGTTATTATTAACCTAATAACAAGGGCCGCCTTTTAAGCTTGTCATTCCTTAATGTCTCCCTGCTCACCCACCATCAGCCCAGTCCCCTGAAGTATCTAGCAGGTAACTTCAGCCCCGTGTGAAAGGTGAGAGGCCAAGTTCAGAGAAAGTGAGGATGAGGGGGGCAAGCCAGAGCCAGCTCGTCCTCCTCACTAGGTTCTTAGGTCATCTTAGCTGCCAGTGCAGACTCCCAATACCTCACACACAGGCCAGGAGTCTCAACACAGGAGCCAGACCAAGGGTGGTAGAAGATGCCCAACCAAGATGGCAGGCTGCAGAAGGAGAGGAGAGGCCGTGCGAAGAACCATCAAGCAGTGGTTGGGTGTTCTGGCTCTGGGTCATATAGTACTGAGTTCAAATGCCGGCTCTACCATAGACCAGCTGTGTGAGCCTGGGGAAGTTGCTGAACCTTTCAACCTCAGTTTCTTCATCTTTAAAATGGGGAACCATAACAATACCTAGCTCCTTGAACTACAGGGAGGATGAAATGACATAATTTATGTAACATATTCGATACTGTACCAGTAATATCAAGTGAAGCTGAAACTGTGAGCTCCTTGAGGGTCGGGGGCCAGGTATTATTCACCTTTATGTTTCCAGCACCAAGCGCAGTCCCTGACACAAGCCAGTGCTCAAAAACTAGAGGTGGAACAAAACTGAATAGGATAATGGGAGGATGGGGGTATGGCAGAAAAGGGACCAACAGGAGATGAGGCTGGGCACATGGGTTCAGACAGAATGTGAAGGGTCTTGAGTGCCTTGCCAAAGGGTTTGGGTGCCATGGAGCATTTATAATGAGGGAGTGATGATGACCTGACATGGTTCTAAGGGAGATAACTTTGGAGGTTTGTCAAGGGTGGTCCTGGAAAGGAGCAGAATGGAAGTAACAAGACCAGGGCAGGGTCAGTACAACAGTGGACCTGGAGAGAAAAGGTCAGCTTCCAGAAATATTTCAGTTGAATTCAGTTGGTGATCAATTGTTGAAGCAGGTGAGTCAGTATTCTAGGGACATCAGCGCATCATCTGAAGGCTCCTTTGTATTTCATGTACCACCAAGGGAGGGGAGGGAAATGAACAAACACTATTTCAGAAGCACATTCCCAGATCTTAGCACAGAATTTTAGTGGTTACCACGTGGGTCAGAGTGTGAGCGTCTCAGAGAAGAGGGACCAGTGACCACACCTCCCAGAGTGTGTTATCCAGGGAACTGTCCATGGCTATACTACAGACAGCTTGAAATAAGGAAGCTTTGCTTTATTTAGCAATAAAACTCCATCCTATTCTGAGACACTATTTGATAGGTTGGGCCACGGTCTTAGACCATTAAATCTGGCTGGAGCCTTCCTGTTACAATTTTTAGCTAAGTAACCTGCCTTGAAAGAGGAGCTTCTGATCGTATCAAGTTCTGATAGAACCCAAACAATAGAGGTTAAGTTGCATCCCAAATTTTCTTAAGGAGAATCCACGGATGTCCATTTCACCTGGCCTATGACTGAGTAGGCAGGAAAGCAGTATTAACTAATATTGATTGAGCACTTACTGTGTGTCAGGTACTTAGCTAAATGCTGGGCTTGAATTTACTTACCTATTCTACAGAGCATCCCTTTGAGGGTGGTTAAATATCACTCTCACAGGCATACACATTTGATCCTGCTCGCACTGTTATTCTCTCCATTTTACAGGTGAGGAAACATGTGCAGAGGATTTCAGTAACTTGCCCAAGGTCACCCAGCTAATACGTGTCAGAGCCAGGATTTGAATCCAGGCTGTCTGCTTTTGGAGCTGCTGATCTTAACCTCCCCGTCGTCCTGCCTCACATCTGTGTTGTGCTGTTTTGCAGAATAGAGGCACTCGCAGGGATTGTTTAAATATGCTTCTTGGTTTTTTCATTACCCCACTAATAAATGTCTGCTGGGTTTTGCTCACAGCTGCCCTATTCACTTGGGATTTCAGACATTGTACAACAAAAGCCTTGCTAATTTTTCAGTAATGAATTATAGGAGAGCCAGCCTGCTTAAGGGAGAGGCCTGGATTAAAGAGTGATTCCATAAATTCCATTTTATTATTAATAATTGTACTGCCTCGCATGTGGTAGCACATCTCCTCCCTCTGTTTTCAGATCTGTGATCCCCTTTAATACTCAAGGGTGGTGGAGGTAAAGCAGATATGATTATCATTTCTCAGATGAGAGAGCTGAGGTCCAGAGTTCAAGTGACTTGGCAAAGCCACACACCTGCTATTACACAGGATTTAAGGGATGACAAAATATGCCTAGGTAGGAGAAGATACGGGACCTGTTTAATGTAGCAATTAAGAGCTTCTAATTAGCAGTATCCTGTGACTTAAAATAAGTGGTCTAAAATCCTTGAAAGTATTTGTTCTCACACACATATTTGCATCTTGTTTATACTAGTCATTTTTCTGAGTCTTATCTATAAAGATTCTGTAGCTAGGTGGAATTAACACGGATTTTGATTTTGCAGAGACAGAAATTATGATGGAGATTTACGTTAACTCTTGTTCATCAGAAAGCTAAGTATGGTCCCATCACATGCACTTTTCCCACCTGTCTTCTCTTAAAGCTGCTGTGAGCGTCTTGCTTTGCCAGAAACGTGACTGCAAATCTGCTTCCTCTTTGCAGCCTGTGCAGGGCTTTGATTATGCCAAGCAGCACCTGGGCCAGCAAGGGGCGGACGAAGAGGTCATCCCCGTGACTCAGGAAACGGTGGTCCTCCCACTGCCCGTTAGAGATGCTCTTGCCTCTCAGGAAAGGGAAGCCCCTCAGGATGGAAGCACTATCAAGACGGCCAAATCCATCGAAACCAGAAAGAGGTAGGCACGGGGCCAGCTTCCGCCTCTCTGTGTCAACAAGAGAAATAATTGATGGGGAGAACAGCTGAAACCCTCAAGTTAATTCCTCTGTTCTCTTTAAAAATTCCCCTTCGTGCTTGTTTTGAATATTTGAGAAGGAGACTAAGGGAGACGACAAGAATCACAATACCTGCTTCTCATGAGCCACTCATTGTAAGGTTTTAGATGCCTGATCACAACGGAAGAGGTTTAGCTCTTATATTTATTATAACAAATTTGGCACTGATGTCACACTTATATTTTTAATTTGTCTTAAGAGCAGTGCCTTTGGTTCAGGTTAGTTGTATTTTATCTGGCAATTTCTCTATAGAGCTTATGATTTTAGTTCAAAAACCATTTATTGAGTTTTTACTATGAACAGAGCACTTTGACAGGCATTGGGAGGACTACAAAAAGGTTTAAGATTGATTCCTGACCCCGAGCATCTCATGATGGAAAGACAGAAAGAAATTGCTGCAATACCAAACGTGATGGGCAGGTGCCCACAGTGGAGTCTGAACCAAGTCCTGGGGAAAAGAGAGGAGGAAGAATTTAATTCTGATGAGGGAAAACGTTGTGGAGGAGGTTATGTTGTAGCCAAGCCTTGAAGGGCAAATGGGATGCCCATAGGTGGGAAGAGATAAAGGCGTCCAGGCTGGCAGAGCCAGGAGAGATATGGACACCCATGTTCATTTAATAATGAGTGTCCCTGGGGCTTAGAGCTCACAGTGCTTGGGATATAGTGAAAGATGAAACCAGAAGATAGATGAAAACTGTGGAGGGTCTTAACTGCCAGCCTAAGGAGTTTGACCTTTATTCTCTAGGCATTGGTAAGGCACTGAAAGCTCTTCAGGAAGACAGTGATGTCCAGCCTGTATCTTAGAAAGACTACTCCAGCGGCAACGTGGATGATAGATGGGAGAGGTTAGGCTAGAGGGCAGGAGCTTGTTAGGACTTTGCAATAGGCTCACAAAGAGGTAATGAACTCTGGCCAGCCCTGTTGTCTGGCTAAACCAGCTCCCATTGCCAACCTTGCCTGGGACCACAGTGGCGGCTGGAAAAGCTACATCCTCTCTCCCTCCTTCCCTCCCTTCACCTAACATATTTATCGATTGCTTGCTGTCTACTAGGCACCAGGGATACTGCAGCAAACAAGACAAAGTTCCTACTCCCGTGGTGCTTACAATTTGGTAGGGAGAGATAGACAATAAACAAATAGAGAAATAGAAATATAGTAGGTTGGGCGATGATGAGTACAAAGAAGAAAACCAAAGCATGGTAAGGGAATGCAGAGTTGGAGAGGGGAAAGTGAGGCTATTTTAGCAGGAAGTTGGGGAAGGCCTCTCTGATAAAGTGACATTTGAGGAAGACCTGATTGAAATGATGTGTAAGCCTTGAGGTTATCTAGCAGAAAAACTTTCCAAGCAGATGGAACAGTGTGTACAAAGCCCAGGGGAGGGAACTTCTTGACTTGCTTAAGGAAGAGCACGAAGGCCAAAGAGGCTGATATGAACTAGGGGGGAAGTGGTAGCAGGTGGGCCAGAGGAGCTACCTGAGGTTGAGCATGTCAGGCTTTACAGACCAAAGTCAGGACTTGAGATTTTGTTATGAATAAACATCAGAAGTCATTGGAAGGTTTTGAGAAGAACAGTGATGGGATGTGACTTGCAATTTTAAAGGTTCACTATGGCTGCCATGTGGAAATAGACTGTAGAGAAGCAGAGTAGAAGCAAAGAGACCCATTAGGAAGCTATTGCAAGAGTCCAGGTGAGAGATGGTGGTGTGGACCAGGGCGTGGAGGTGGAAGAAGTGATTGGGTCCTAGAGATGTTTAGAAGGAAGAGCTGACAAGATTTGCTGATAGGTTGTTGTGGGGTATGGAAATAGAGAGGGATGAATTTGCCATTTATTGTGCTGGGGAAGACTGGAGGAGAAGTTCGTAGGGGACGATCAAGAGTATGGATGTGGGTATGTTAAGTTTGAGATGCTCATGAGACATGCAAGTGGAGATGTTGAGAGCTCAGTTAACCATATGAGTCTGGAGTTCAGAGGAGAGGTCCAGAGTAGAAATATAAATGTAGGAGCTGTCAGCATTTGGTTATAAAAAGCTCTGAGACTAGATGGGCACCTAGGAGAGTGTAGTTAGAGAAGAAACCAAAGAACTGACCCCTGGGACATTGCAATGATTAGAGGTCCAGATAACGAAGACGGATTAGCAAAAGAGTCTGAAAAGCATCAGTAAGAAAGGCACAAGGAGAGCAAAGCAAGAGTGGAATCTGAGAAGCCAAGAGAAGGGAGTCATTGCAGGAGGAAGGAAGGATTGTTTGTATCAAATATATAAATTTCGCGTTGGAGTCAAGCAGCAAGGCTCTGTGCTTTTCTCTATGAGATCTTGGTACTTAAGAAAGAGGTGCAAAGAAACAGGGATGGATTTCAGCTTGTGTGGGAAAGAATGTTGAGGGCATGTGGATTAATTATCTGTTGCCCTGTAACAAACCACTCCAAAGCTTATCAGCTTAAATCAACAACCATTTATTTAGCTCATGATTTTTGGTGGGTCAGCAGTTTAGGCTGAGCTCAGCTGGGTAGTTCTTCTAGTCTGAACTAGGCTTGGCTGATCTCAGCTGGGCTGAGATGCCTGCATGCATCTTGGCTGAGATGCGTGCATCTTTAGTCAGCTGGAAGGTCTGCTGGGCTGGCTTGTTGATGACAGCCTTGTCTGGGGTGGCCAGGTAACTGGGACCTCTTGTCATGTGGTCTTGAACCCTCCAGCAGGCTAGCCCTGACTTTCTCACAAGGTGGTTACAGTGTTCCAAGAGCAGTAAGAAAAGAAGCCCCAAACAAGCTTCAAGTCTCTGCTTGTATCATATTTGCTACTGTCCTGTTGGCCAAAGCAAAACACATAGTCAAGTCCAGAGTCAGTGTGGGAGGGGACTACCCTAAGCTTGGTTACTGGGAGGTGTGAACAAATTGGGACCTTAACTGCAACAGTCCACCCCAGCATGAAGTTGAAACATACAGAGAAGCAATGGATGATTTATCTGAGTTGACTGGCAAGTAGTATTATCTATAGTAATTATTCTCATTATGATCTTTGCCAAGTACCATAAAGGCATGTTAACAATTTATCACCTATTTAGAGGACACTGAAAAGAAATAAATAGAATTACTAAAATTAGAATATTAACATAGCACTGCACTGCCAGGAAGAATAGAAACTTTTCTACCCATTCTAGTTGAGTGGTTTAAGTTGTGCAAAGATTTCTTTTAAAAAAATTGTTTTAGAACAAGCTATTTTTTTTCTTGAATTTGCAAGGAGTCTACTCTTGCTAATCAAATTTAAATACTTAACCTCAGATTTTTATTAAGAAATATTAGCGTATGAAACAAATACAAATAAAGAAAACAATGCCTACCCTATTGAATGATTTCTCCATTTGCTTCATAATTTTACCATAACAATATAATTTTGTTAAAGACTGGCTATATCATTGCCATAGCTGTGGGAGAAACTTCACCTCTGTTCAAGTTCAGTTGATCACAGGAATCTCTGATCATTTGGGAAGATTTTAGGATGCCACATCCAAGAGCAAGCCCATCACGCATCTATGTTTCTAGCTTCCCCAACTTGCCACTTCAGTTTCCTCTTTCCTGCTAGAGCAGGACTGCATGACCCTTCAGAATGGGGCCATTAGATGGTCCAAAAAGTTTTGCAGGTGAAAAATAGGGGAAGCCAGTGATCTGGTGGTCATTAAGATATCTTTAAAAAATTTGTTTTAAAACTGAAGGAAAAATGAAGATTCAGCCACTTGCAGACAACCAGATGATGTTTCAGGTCCTTTTCCTTATGTAGGCTTTTGGTGATGGCTGATTTGTTGTTCCATGACTGGGATTAATGAGCAAGGATAGAGAAGCAACAGCCATTCGCAATGGGTACTTCAGTGCAGTGATTGCTCATGATTGTTCAGCAATCGATTAATCCCCACCCCCAAGATTGTTCTTCCAGGATCCATGTACACCCATACTCAGAATGGGGACTATAGAGTTCAATAGACTTAAACTGCAACCTCTCAGGTGACACTTACTTTCAAAGACATTTTTGTTACTGTCATGAGTGGACACACACACACACACACACATACATATATCTCACTCTCTGTTTTTGACCAGAAATTCTGAGTTGACAGGTCCATGTAAACATAAGTCTATAAGCTGATGCAAAGAATAACGCCGAGTTGGGGTTTTTTTTCCCCTCCAGAAATGTGCTCATTCATACCTTTCCTCGGAGCAAGAGTAATAGCCAGAAAATCGTTTCAGGATCAAATGAGGGAAAGGGTATGCAAATGCTACAAAAATCATTAAATATTTTGTGCATGTGAAATAGGTTGCAAGGAGCCTTTTCTTCTGGACCTCAGTGAAAGCCTCTTTGTGCCAATGAAGCCAGTTGGAAGAGTAGGGATCATTAACTGTGAGGTTCTGAAAACGATCCAAAGGTGTGTGTGTGTTTGCACACCCAGCACTCAGTGATCAAATAGTTAATGCCTCATTCATATTTTCCTGAACTACATTCTTTGTATTCCTTTTATGGTGAAAGAGATTGTGGCCAAATAAACTGGGAAGTGCTGAATTAAACACAACAAGATGAGTCTCTTTCTGACAGGACTGATGAGAGCCTTTGATATGCTGACGTGCTGTAGGAATATCCAAAGAGGGAGTATAGTAATTGACATCTCCCAGACTCATGCTTGTCTGTGCATCCTCGGCGGGGAGCATCTCCCGTGGCCCTGGCGGTGCTCTGCGGAACGCTCGTGGCCGACTCTGCCTTATCCCACGGTTGTGAGCGGGCACTTTCATTGTGCGTGGTTTTTAGGGTGCCAAAGTGCACAAAAGTGTACAGGACTGAGAATCCCAAATTCCCAGAGGATGAGAGGGGGATGGGAAGAGGAGGAAGAGGAGCATCCACCAGGATACCCAGCTTCCACTTAAGAAGCTGCTTACTTATGGGTCAAGGGCTGCATTTTTTTTTTAATTTTATTATTTTTTTTTATACAGCAGGTTCTTATTAGTTGTCTATTTTATACATATTAGTGTATATATGTCAATCCCAATCTCCCAATTCATACCACCACCACCACCCCAGCATTCCCCCCTTGGTGTCCATACGTTTGTTCTCTACATCTGTGTCTCTATTTCTGCGTTGCAAACCAGTTCATCTATCACTTTTCTAGATTCCACATATATGCGTTAATATACGATATTTGTTTTTCTCTTTCTGACTTACTTCACTCTGTATGACAGTCTCTAGGTCCATCCATATCTCTACAAATGACCCAGTTTTGTTCCTTTTTATGGCTGAGTAATATTCCATTGTATATATGTACCATATCTTCTTTATCCATTCGTCTGTCTATGGGCATTTAAGTTGTTTCCATGTCCTGGCTATTGCAGACAGTGCTGCAATGAACATTGGGGTGCATGTGTCTTTTTGAATTATGGTTTTCTCTGGATATATGCCCAGTAGTGGGATTGATGGGTCATATGGTAATTCTATTTTTAGTTTTTTAAGGAACCTCCATACTGTTCTCCATAGTGGCTGTATCAATTTACATTCCCACCAACAGTGCAAGAGGGTTCCCTTTTCTCCACACCCTCTCCAGCATTTGTTGTTTGTAGATTTTCTGATGATGGCCATTCTGACCCGTGTGAGGTGATACCTCGTTGTAGTTTTGATTTGCATTTCTCTAATAATTAGTGATGTTGAGCAGCTTTTCATGTGCCTCTTGGTCATCTGTATGTCTTCTTTGGAGAAATGTCTATGTAGGTCTTCTGAAGGGCTGCATTTTATTCCAGTCAATTTTCCATTGTAGGGGCCAGATGCCAGTAGGTGCTGAATTTGGACAATTGACATCAGAACAACAAGGGATTTGGTGAACCTCTGCATAGCTGCTTCCTGATTGTCTCCCACAGAGGGGAAGGCAGTGGGTCTTTAGCTCAGCCCACCCACGGGCTGATGTGATCCAAGGAGCACGAGCCTTAGCAGGGGTTCCCAAGAGCCCATTTTCCCACAGGTTCCAGAACACCAGTGAGTGGCCCTGATGGAAGGCAAGAAGGCCCTGTGTCTTGCCCTGTGTAAGGCCTGCCTCATCTGGGACATTGTAGGAGACAGAAAGGGAAGGGGCTCTGGCCTGTGGCGAAAGCTCCTACCCACAGGGGGAGCCCTGGCTTCCAGGGCTGATTCGCCACTCCCAACTCCGTCCTGGACAAAACACCTAGCCTCCTGAAATTCCTCACTTGCTAACAAAGGTGACAATCACCGCGTCAGTGGGTTGTCATAAGGATGCATTAACAGTTTGTAAGCATTCAGCACAGTCCTTGGCACATGGTAGGTGCTTGTGATGGGGAGCTTTTGGAGAACATGGGTGGTGTCTTCATATCTCTATACACCTGTATACCTGACACAAATCCCAGCACAGAGGAGGTGCACATAAAATCTTTCCTGAATGAATGAATAGCTCAAATTAGTAGATTCAAATGTAAGTGGTTGCCAGTTAGCTTGAGTGACTTAATCTTTAGGAGTCAGGCTATATTCTGTAAAGAGACCAGCCGAAGAGAACCATGTTTTATGCATGTCCCTCAAGATGCCATGTGAATCAAACACTCTGCAACACTATCCAAAGCGCCGCGTTTTAAAAAGAGGGCACGCTTACAAACGCCATCACTGCCTTGTCCCTAGTCACTGGGGGCTCATGAAAAAGAGATGGGAATGGAGGGCTGCGCTCATTGAACTTCTCTGTAGAGCTCAGCACTGGTAAACACACTTCACAACAGCCAGCTCCTTAACCCATGCTGTAGTGTTGGGTTTGTTTTTTTCCTTTTCCTGTATCGTGTCTTCTTTGTGGATAAAACCGGAATGAAAGGCTGCAGACACAAACTGTGTGAATAAAATAACCTTGAGAGGAGGCTGCTCTAGTTGAAACTTACCGTCTCCCTGTTGCTATGGTTACCTCCAGCAGGTCGCCCAGTGAGAATGGCTCTGTCATCAGCAACGAATCAGGGAAGCCCAGCTCGGGGAGGCGCTCACCCCAGAATGTAATGGCACAGCAGAAAGTGACAAAGGAGGAGGCATGGAAGAGAAATGGTGAGAAGCCTTCCCTGCCAAGCAGCACCCCCGAGCCCAGCGCACACGTGCGCGCACGCACGTGCACAGGCTCGCACACCAGTGTGCCTTAAACCACCGCCCACTCTTCTCTCTACTGTGTCCCGCAAAGGTCCTACCTACCTCTTGAGGTAGTGCCTTACGCCCTTCCCTGAATTACTCTGTTTCACTTCCTCTGCCCTCTGTGCTTATGGAATTATGCAGGGCCTGAGAAAAACCCTATACAAATTGAGCTGATGTTTGCTTAGAGATTTTTCTCATTTGGGGGTGAATTGCCTTGATTTGTAGCACCAGGTCCACGAGGGTGGCAGGTTTCTGAAGCACTGCTTGTCTTGGAGAGTCCCCTCATTTTCTTGCCCTGACTTGCTTGGTAAGTTTCAGGGCTTCAGTCTGTGCCAGTGAGCCCAGATATTACAAATCCACCTCTCCCAGGAAAATCAAGACAGTAATAAATCTGTCATCATAAAAATCAGCCTGTGCTTGTCTTTATTCGCCAGGCAAACTTAACCATTTAGTTTCTCCCACGTGCAGATCTTTTCACCACCTATAAAGGATTGGTGTTGGGGGTTATTTACAGGTTGTCAGAGCTGCCTTAGTGTGCTGTGGCACCACCTGTAGATCTCATCTCTTAGACATCATCATGCAGCCTCCCTCCTCCTGATCCCACTTTTGCTCTGAGCCTCATCTCCACTCGGTCCTTCTGTGTGTGATGCTGGCTTACTAAAGCCCAGATTCAGGGAACCGGTGCTGCCACTCAGATCAGGGAAAATTCCTTTTGGATCTCAAAGGGTTGTAGGTGGAGTCCTACAGAAATGCTGGGTGAAAAGGCAAACAATCTGGCACTCTGGTTAGCTGTGCTTCCCTTTTACAGAAATTTGATGAAGTGTGGTTCAGGACTCTCCCTTGAAACTAGTGCCAGAATATTCTTTTGTTTTCGAACGTCACTTACTTCTTTCTTTTTTCTGACCAAAAAAAGAAAGAATGGCAGAGTGGATTTGTCTTCTGCATGGAGAATGTGGTCCCTGTTCCCATTTCCAACCATTATATAAAGCATTTCTTTAAACTGTCAAACTGATTTGCTTCTTACATTTTTTCTTTTCCTGATCCCCCCATGCCACACAGAGACTGTGCTTTCCACACCAGAATCAGGGTGTGACCTGTGGGGTTTTCCTGGAATATCACCCTACCCGGGACCACCAGAAATTCTGCCCATCGGCAGTCTGCCAAGGCAGCTCACAGCGGGCCACAGGAGCTGTGGCTTATAAAGGGAGATGTGAACTTAGCCACTTTCTCCTCTTTCCTCCCAGAGTGAGATGCTAAGGCAGGTGGGCAGAGGGAGTGAGGCAACCCAGAGATAATGCAGTGAAGCCACAGGGGAAGGTTGTTTTAACCAGCTGCGGTGACTGCCATTGCCGAGATGCCCTCCTGCTCCTCCTTCTCCCATCACACCCCTCCTTCCCTCCTTCCTTTACATTCTTCCCAGAAATGTATAAAGTCGAGTCAAAGTCCATCCTCCCCCAGATACCCCATCACCCACCCCAGTCCTCAAATGGCCTTGAATAACTCAGTGTGTGTCTCTCTCAGACTTTTTTACTATGCATATGACAACACACATGTATCTTCACATGTATCAACACATGTTTTTTGTTGTATTGCTTTATTTTATTTTGTGCAATGGGATCAATGTACCTACTGTTCTGTGCCCTTTTCTTGCTTAAAAATATGCAATATACAGACTCCTCTGTCAGCAAATACCCATTGACAAGATGATGCCTTTCCCCGTGCCCTGCATTTAATCTGTAGAAGAGGAGGGGGCGGGGTCAGTTTCAGACCCCATCACTCCCCAACCCGGCTGGTGAGGCATTGACTTCCCTAAATGTTCCCACTGACCTTCCTGTTCGTGTTTTCCCACCCTCTCTACCTGCCTTCTCGTTCTGTTTAGGTCACTTTGATTATTTAAATATCAGGTTCAGAAATAACAACAGCCGGGTGCATGAATAAAATGCAGTTACTGTACCAGGTTGAGGTTTTAACGTGTTTGTTTTATTAAAAAGCCATCCTTTCTCCAAGTTTACAGTGCTTCGTTGCATTTTATTTTTGCCAGAAGTAAACCCAGTGAATTTTCAGACTTCTTGGTCACTTGGTCACTTCTCTTTGACCAAACGTTCTCGTTCAGTGAGGTTTCACTTTGAAAATTTCAAATAGAAATGAGAGGACCAACTCGTTTAATGTAAAATTCAACAGATGCTGAAGCACATCAGAATTCTAGACTGGACCTTCAATGGAACCTACACTTGTCCTTTTTTTTATCAAAGGGCTCCACTTAATCACAATACTAGGTTGGAGTTCACCAAAAATATCAATAGCATATTTTATTGGATTAGAAGATGAACAGAAGGAGGGAAGGAAGGAGGGAGGGAGAGAAGGAAGAAAGGAAGGAAGGAAGGGAGGAAGGAAGGAAATAACATTGAATGGAATTGTGGAAAAACTAGAAGGTGTAGTTCCATCACATTGTCAGCTTGCAAAAAGTACTTGATTGTGTGAATGTAGCCTCTGAGAATAGATTATTCTCTTGGTATGGAATAATCAGAAGTTGTTTTTATGGCTTAGTATCCACTCTAGATGTTAGGGTTACTGAGGTTAATTAATAAATGTTCATGTACCAGGCTATCATTCTAAAACTCTTCTTGTTTTCCACCAGGTTTGTTGCATATGTAGCTTCTAATTTTCTACTTTTTTGTGAAGATAAGAACTTTAAAAGGAAAAGACACTATTCCACTAGTAACATGGCTGGGGGTGGGGGGGGGGAGGTCCTTATAGCTCAATGGCCTCATTAGTTACTATAACTGCAGGCAGTTTTAGAGTCTGTTTCAAGGTGATGTTTAAATATAAGTGGGAAAGATAGATGTGAGAGCTAGGATTTTGAAAGCAAAACAATTTGGCATTCTCTCAACTAAATACAGATACTTAAACTTCTGAACCCAAACCAATGTCACCTTAGAAAGAGTGTTTTCCAGGAAAGAGTTAAAAATGAGTTCAAGGTGAGAACATTATGTATTTATACCTTCAGTCATTTAGAAGAAAGAACCTCCATAAACCATTAAGGGTGCACCTTCCTTTAAGACACCAAGATTTCACAGCCAGGTTTCAGAATCTAATCACGCCTTGCCTCCTAGTGGTCGTGGGGCAGGTGGGGCAGGAGGAGGTCAGGGATCAGAGAGCTTGGCAGATGAATCACTACTTTCTTAGCAGGGGCCCTTGAGGATTAGTCAGAAATATTAGCTCAAAAACAGTTGCAGTTTATTCTTTCTTTGCCTTCCCAGTGAGATGAAGACTCACTTATTATTTGATAAGCAACACCAGAGGGCAGTGATTCTAGTTGAAAATTATTTGTCTTTGAGCTTTAATAAAGATTCCCCAAAAAAGAAAATGTTTCGTTTAAGAGCATTTTCTGCTTCACATGGGAAGGTTCTCCCCATGCCAGTTCAAACATAAAGAAATGAAATCCCCCTTTCCAGCCTGATTTACTGAAGTTCACACCAGCAATGCAAATAAAACACAAATAGATACAGGGCGGATGCTTGGTGGCATTTACTGTGATGATGTGGTGATGTTGTAGGATACTTCCTCAATTTCACTGTGGCCCTTTTCTTTAGCATTGTCCCGTGCTTTTATCTTTAGGGACAAATTATGCTTTAAATATTCCCATGAACCTGCTGTACTCACATAACATTTTTTTAAAAATTTTATTTATTTATTATTTATTTATAGCTGTGTTGGGTCTTCATTTCTGTGTGAGGGTTTTCTCTAGTTGTGGCGAGTGGGGGCCACTCTTCATCGCGGTGCGCGGGCCTCTCACTGTCGCGGCCTCTCTTGTTGTGGAGCACAGGCTCCAAACGCGCAGGCTCAGTAATTGTGGCTCACGGGCCTAGTTGCTCCGCAGCATGTGGGATCTTCCCAGACCAGGGCTCGAACCCGTGTCCCCTGCATTGGCAGGCAGATTCTCAACCACTGCGCCACCAGGGAAGCCCTCACATAACATCTTAATGTATTAATATTTAATGCAATGCCTTATAATGTATTTTTTCCATACAGTCCTTTTGGGGGGGGGGATAACTATTTTGCTCTTAAAGAAACCTAGAGGAATTATTGTGCAAATCTGAATATGACTTTGAGTGATAGTGGAAAAGAACTGCAGTTTATACAGTTTCCAGGGTGTTCTTTTCCTGTCCCATTATAGTTAATGCTCCCCCCTTTCCCTCCACGGGGTGAGGAGTAAGGGTGTCACAACCCAGAAGCAAGAAGAATGCTAGGTATCATCTCTTCAACCTCGGAATGGTTAACTTTTACATGTTTACTTGTTCTGCAGGTACTAACAGCATCTCTTTTTCCAAGTCAGGAAATTTTAGTCATTCCTTTATTCATTCATGTATTCAACAAATCCCTATTGAAAGCCAACTGCATGTGAGACACTGCTAAATGCAAAGGCATGAGCCTTTAAAAAGATGGGCAAGAATGGAGCTCTTCTATTCTAGTGGCAGGGGGTGGGAGCCGATTAAATCAATACAACAAATCAATAGTGATAAATGCATTGAAGAAAATACAACAGAGTGATGAGGTGAGTTTTTTTAGATTGGTGGATAAGGAAAGTCTTTTTTAAGCTGCAACTTGAAAAATAAGAAGGAACTAGGCATGTAAAGATCTGGGGGAAGAGCAAATGCAAAATCCTGGAGGTGGGAACAAGCCTGCTGTGTTCAAGAAGGCCACTGTGGCTGGAGCAGAGTGGCTCAGGGGAGAAGCGGGAAATGAGCTCAGCAAGGTAGCCAGGGCCACATGGTACAGGACCTTGTAGGTCACAGTAAAGACTCTGGATTTTATTCTGAGAGAGATGAAGCCTTCAAAAGGTTCTGATCAGAGGAGTGCTGTGATCTGGTTATCTTTTGAAAAGATAATCCATCCTGGCTGCTGGTGGAGTGTGTATTTTAGAGGTAGGAGGACAAGAGTGGAAGCTCAGAGGAGGGGCATTGTTTAGGAAGTGTATTGGTTACTTATCACTGCGTACCAAATTACCCCAACATCTGGCAACTGAAATGACAATCTAAATTTATTATCTCATGTAGTATCTGTGGGTCAGGAATTCGGAAGTGGTTTAATTGGGTGGCTCTGGGTTCAGAGTATCTCATGAGGTTGCAGTCAAGATATTGGCCTGGGCTGTAGCCATTGAAAGGCCTCACTGGGCCTGCAGAACCCACTCATAAGATGGCTCACTCACATTATTGTTGTCAGGAGTCTCAGTTTCTTGCCACGTGGACGTCTCCATAGGGCTGCTTGAGTGTTCGCATAACATGACAGCTGACTTTCCCTAGAGGGAAGTGATCCAAGAGAGAGCAAGGTGGAAGCAACAATGCTTTTTTATGACCTAGCCTTGGAAGAGATACATTGCCATTTCTGCAATTTCCTGTTTTGTTACACAGGTTAATCCTATGTGGTTGTGAATATCGGGAGGCAAGAATTACTGGGTGCCATCTTGGAGGCTGGGTTTCATAGGAGTTGTCTGGTGGGAGATAATGGTAGGAAAGCAAGAATTGCCCAGCAAAACTACACTCTAAAAAGATATATGCATCTGGTAACACATCTGAATAGAGATTTTCCTCTGTCATTGGCTTCTTGGTGGCCTACTATTTACAAATAAGTCCACAGAACCCAAAAATACTCCAATTATAACCCATGGTTAGACTCTGAGGTGTTTTAGCCACATTGTACAATAACAATTTACTTGGCTTAATTTGACAAATCTTCTGTGATTATGATAAGTGACAGAATGGTACAAACTATGTGTTTCTCAATAATTTAAATGACATCCCAGTCTCTCGAGACGGGAGGAAAGATGAATACACTTCTATTACATTCATATTTCATATAACACCTATTTTGCTCCTAAATTGCCGGCTGGCTTGGTTGTTTGAACAGGCTTAATTTATCTCTTGCCGAGCCATGCTCAATAAACTGTCGTTCGTATAATAGTTACTTAATGGGAATGTGCTTTAAGAACTAGTAAATCAGCAAGATACCGCTGGCCCTCCGAAGTCCTCCGTCAGCTTAGCTATGGAAGCACAAGCAGATGGCTGTCTTTCAGCAATCACAGCAGAATCCTCTGTCAGAGGGGAGAATTAATTTAACAGAGTGTAGGTGGAAATGGCTTTAGTTAATTAGGGGAGTTGTCTGTAGCTTTAAATTCATTTCTCGAGTGGTTATTTCTTAACTTTCTTTTGTTTTAGACACATGAAAGAAACCAAACCCTAGTCATTGAAGAAGCAGTCTTTAGAAAGAAAGAAAAAGTTTCAGGAGCAATTACTGTGGCTGACCAGGGAAGACTCGTGACCTTCACGTGATGCCAAAATGGGTAGCTTTGGTGGCAGAGACTAAACTGAATGCTGTTATTCTCTTGATTGTCATATTTTAAGGATAGTTGCCAGGTTTGGCCAAATGGCACTTTTCCCATCTCCGACTCAAACATAGAGAACAAATTTACTTTTTTTTTTTCCAAGTGTGTTCTGTCACAGTTTTGAAGGAATGGTTTTTACTTTTAAAATTCAAACCAGTGGAGGGGTGTAGAGTGTAGATCTTAAATTAAAAAATAAAAATAAAAAAGGAAGCCACGAGCAGGAGTGAGCCATTGGCACAGAACCAGACACTGTCATTCCTGAGGTCATTTTGAGTAAAGTCCTGTCCTTCGGCTGTGAGCCTCTCATATATTCCCCCATGATGGTGCAGCTCCTGCACACCAGAAAATCAATGTGTTTATGTTGTGCTTTAGTGCCGGCGAGTGATGAAGAGGAAGGAGCGGTCCTCTTTGACAGCTCTGGCAAGGCGGTTGCTGATCCCTTTGACACGTCTTCTGGGTCTGTGCAGCTCATCGGAATAAAACCCACAGCCCTCCCCGTGGTGCACCCCACCTCGGACAGGAGCCAGGAGCCGGTCGTCCTCAACGGCGAGGTGAGCACCTGAGGACCAGAGCAGGAGAGAGCAGGTGCAGCCAGGCCTCCGTGGATGCGGACTAAGGAGTAGCACCTGGGGGTCCTGGGTGCAGGTTGCATCCAGGTATACGGGGCTCTGGGGGTCATTTTTACCTCTGCATGCGCGGGCCTCAGCAGAACGAATCAGGACACAAGTCACCCCAAACCAGTTTGCTGAGTGATGTTTTCAGAGCATTTTCTACCTTCATTAGAAAGCCCAAAGGGGACTTTTTAAAAACTGTAGTTGTGAAGAGAAACATCAGAAATTCTGCTTCCCCAACACCTCACCCACACAGCCTGCTGTCTTTCTTGATACTAAACTGGTCAGGATGGCACGTCTGTTGCAGTGGTGGTGAGAGGCACTTGAATTGATAGGGGACCGGAGGAGATCCAGACCGGGATGTGGCCCACTATCTAGGCTTTGAAATGACTTTTACTCCTTTGAGCAAGCTTGAAACAACCCTTTGCCTGCTTCCAGGAGGATATCGATGGATATCATGATGTTAATCAATTTTCCTAAGTTGGAAAAAAATTATTAATGTACAGGAGAATAATGATTCCACCAAAGAAAAACAGATGGATGGATGGGTGGGTGGATGGATGGATGGATGGAGATAGATAGATAGATTGATAGAGGCAGTTTAGGGGAGAGCTAAATTTAAATTGGGTAAAAATTATCTGCCATTTCTCCATCTCCTGCAGTAGAATGGTCAGTGGGCTGAAGATGTTTATGATCCTTTAAGGCCATGCATATGGAACCTGCATGTGAATACGTTACACATGTATGCACGCACACACGTACTTTCATATATTTTTCTCTGTTGTTAAGCTGTCAGGTTGGTTTTTCACTTCATTAGTTTATACCCAGCTATGGTTACCTGCATCAGGAGGGAGACTGCCTAAGCTTTAAAGTCTCTTTACCATCACACCTGGAGGAAAATGCGATAGCCCCATACAGCTGGGTATTGTAAGCGCACTTTAGCGGCTTGTCTGCATCCCCCATCCAGGCCACGTATAAAAGCCTGTTACAGACCTGATTCAGGAAGCTCCTCTGGTTTTCTGGACAGAAAGACCGAACTGCCTAGAGGTGTGATGAGTTGAGGTTCATCAACTTTTAAAAAGAATTTAACTGGGAATTCCCTGGTGGTCCAGTGGTTAAGACTCAGTGCTTTCACTGACGTGGGCCCAGGTTTGATCTCCGGTCAGGGAACTAAGATCCCACAGGCTGCGCAGCATGGCCAAAAATAAATAAATAAAAATAAAAAGAACTTAACTGGTGTGGACTTACAGAGCGCTTCTATTCCAACCTCCTCATTTTTTTTAGACAAGGAAACTGAAGCCAGAGGGCTCAGGTGGCTTGCTCAGAGTTGCACTGCAGGTTATTGTGACAGCATGATGTTCAGGCCCCCTGGCTCCCTGTCCAGTGCTCCTTCCCTCTCTTTGACTTCCTGTGGCCCATTAGTGAAAAAAAACATTGTGCTTGAAAGAGTATGGACTCTCCAGCCATGCTGCAGGAATGTGAATCCCAGCTCTTCTACTTACTATCTTTGTGACCTTAGGCAGGTTAATTTATCTGTGCCTCAGTATATCCATCTGTACAATGGGACTGTTGTGAGGATCAAATGCGTTAATACATGTAAAGCACTTAGAACAGTGCCTAGCATACAAGTACGTTATTATTACTGTCATCATCATCATTAGTCAGCTAATGAGCAAGGATTCATTGATCAAGTACTTTATGCCCTTTGGCCCTATCATTTGGGAACCTGTATATCTTCTTAAAGCCAATCACAGCCAGTGAATCTTTCCTTGTACACAGTTCTGCCACTGGACATGCAAGCCCAATGATTAGAGGCCTCTGAGGTTATCACTAACGCACTGGTAACTGCTCTTCATTAAGACCCTCTGCCCAGTATTGGCCCAGGTGATGGCTGCCATGCCTGGATCTTTTCTTTTTTTTTTTTTTTTTTAATACTTTATTTATTTATTTATTTATTTATTTATTTATTTATTTATTTATTTATTTATTTATTTATTTATGGCTGTGTTGGGTCTCTTAGTTTTCGTGTGAGGGCTTTCTCTAGTTGCGGCAAGTGGGGGCCACTCTTCATCGCGGCGCGGAGGCCGCTCTTCATCGCGGTGCGCGGGCCTTTCACTATCGCGGCCCCTCCCGTTGCGGGGCACAGGCTCCAGACGCGCAGGCTCAGCAGTTGTGGCTCACGGGCCCAGTTGCTCCGCGGCATGTGGGATCCTCCCAGACCAGGGCTCGAACCCGCGTCCCCTGCATTAGCAGGCAGACTCTCAACCACTGCGCCACCAGGGAAGCCCCATGCCTGGATCTTTTCATCCCAGCTTAGCCATGTGAATGTCATGGGGACAGATTCCAGATCTCTGCTAAATCTAACTTACCACTCCCTTTTTCTGCCAGGCCCATCACCCCGTCACAGGAGAACAGATGAGCATTTTCCCTGTCCAGAAATGGATACATGTTACACTTTGGTAGCGGAAGGAATAGACCTTGCTGACATTTGGATTGGAAAGGAGCCGTGAACTGTTCTCTGTAATTTACTGCCTTGTGGCATTTGAGGCAGATTGTCTTATAATTTTCCTCTTTCTCCTCTTACGGGCAGCTTGTATAAGCGAAGAAAGTACAGCCTCAAAGCCATAAATTTTCCTTTTATGAATTATAGGTAATTCTTTTAAATATTATTTTAAAGAAAACATAATAACAGCAAAGTTCAGAAAGTAAGAAAGATCACTGTAACCTCACTACCCTAATATATCCTCTGTTTTCATTTTTTCCACCTCCAACCTTTTGATCAAACTCATGTATATTTTAGAATCTCATCGTAGACAGACAACTTTATATCTTGTATCTTAAGCATTTGCTGTGTTGATATTGTTTTTCTGATGATCATTGTGAATGACTTGATTGAGTAGGTGCACCATTGATTGGGAAACTACTCTCCCATTGTTCAAACCAGGTATTTTTGGTTTTAGTTTTCATGCATGACTTTTAAAAAGTTTTTATTTTGAAAATAATTTTAGATTTACAAAAGAGTTGCTGTAATAGGACAAAGAATTCCTTTACCCAGCTAGTTCTTTACCTGCTACCCCTACTGTTAACATCTTATGTAACCATAGAATAATGATCCAACCCAAGAACATAACATTGGTACAATACTATTGACTAATGTGCCGATCTCATTTGAATTTCACCGGTTTTCCCGCTCATGTCCTTTTCCTGTTCTGGAATCCAGTCGAGGATCCCACATGGCATTTAGTTGTTTTCTGAGTCTCCTCCAGTTTGGGACAGTTCCTCTGTCCTTCTTTGTGACCATTTTGTCTTTCATGACCATTACTCTTTTGAAGCCTGTTACCATGTAGAGTGTCCCTCAATTTGGATTTGTCTGGTGTTTTCTTATGATTGGATTGAGGTTATGAATTTTTGGCATAACTATGGGAATGTTGTGGCCTTTCATGGGCATTGCATCAGGAAGTACTTGATACTGATATGTCTGATTACTGGTGATGTTAACTTTCATCTCTGACTTTGAACGTCTCTTGGAATGTTGTTTTAGGAGAGATTCCAGAAATGGATTCCTGGCTCAGAGGATGTCATGCTACCTTCTTCTCTTTACTGGTTTTCTCAGTGGCAGGCAGAACGAGGGAACAATTAAAGATTTGTGAGATGCTACCAACCTAAAGATATCATCAGGGCCCAGGTTGGGGAGATCTTTGCAAGAGTTAGAAAAAATATGTCCCTCAGTCTGTTTCTTCAAATGCTGTAAAAATAAAGCATCTAACATGCAGCCTCATGTTAGTGAACCTCGGGCTTCGTACTTTGGTTGATACGTATCTTACCACTGGATGAATTCATTGCTAGGATAACCTAGCAGTGTGGAGTGTCAGGAACGGAGTCTCTGCTTGCACATTGAACCACATCCTGGGCATTTGGGAGTTTATCTTAGAGGATGGGCCATAGTTACTCAGGCTCGTGACTCCTGAGCTAGCTGCACGGATCCTCGAATGGGCTTTCATAAAACACCACACTCTCACCACAACTTGTTGGCCAAACACAGCTAGTGCTATACCTAATCCTCAAAGCCCCCAGGTGTTGGTTTGCATTGTTATAGGCTGCTTCTTGCAACTGGCTTGTCTCTTCCTCTTTCCCTCCTGAAACAGGAACCAGAAAGGATGCAACCAGAGTAACTCTCATGGGCAAGAGGAAGGAACAGGGACGTTCTAAGACTGCAGTGCAGCCGGTGGCCTGTCCGCCTTCCTTTGTTCGTCCTGCCCCTGCCCCTGCGCACCCACTCCCACAGTGCTGCACCCATGCTGCTCGGCCCAAAGCCCCCTCACTGCCCCACTCCACCCACGTCTGCTCACCTTAGCGCTCTGTGCTCCCAAAGCTACTCATTCCCCTTCCCCTTCTCTCTGTCAAGCTCCCTCTCCCTTACTCTTAGATGTAAAGGAATCCCAAACAACCTACATTAGCGGTAATAACATTTTAAAGTCATTCTCAGTGATGGTCATGTTGCAAGCATGCCATGCATGTGAACTCATGCAAATCCTCACAACAGCCCTACGAGGGCAGTAGTATTATCTCCCTGTTCACCTAATGAATCTGAGGCACAGAGAAGTTAAGTAATGTGCCCAGGGTCACATAGCTAGGGAACGACAGAGCTGGGATTTAAACCCAGGCAGTTGATCTGGTTCCCAGAGCCTATACCCTTAGCCACAGCTTTATGCTGCTGCATCGTTAAAATGTAAATGACTGAAAGCAACAGTATTATCCTCCCAAGTGTGTTTGCATATTAACCCGGTGAACTCTGGTGAACGTCTCATGAAGAGTTGGGAATGAGTGAGAGACAGAGATTGACTTTAAAAGGAGATTCTTCCCCTGTGTTGCTTGCAAGTAAGTTTGGCTCAAGCGGGGACCCTTCTCCTATGCTTACCTGTGACGGTGGGGGGAACTGGGGGAAAGAGGGGAGCGGTTCCCTCAGCAGAAGGGAGTACTGCCAGCCTTAGTTTTTGGAGTCTTGATGTTCTAGCAGATTTTAAGTTAATTACCCAAATAGAAGAGCCTTAAGAAGAAAAAGAGCTTCATCTAAAGTATCATCAGCAGCATGGGCAGTGAGTCAGGGATTCATGGGCCCGACTGGCCAGAAGCCCAGCATTCCAGGCTGTGGGTCCTTGCTACCCGGGGGGACTTTCAAGGCCAGGAGGGACACAAAGGGGGTAAGACAGCCGTACCCCTCCCTCCCTCTCTCCCCCGTTGGCATTGGCTGCAACAGTGAGGAAGCTCCTGTGCCACGTCCCGGGGGCCTCCGGGCAACCCCTCCTCTCCCCTGGCCTCACCACCTCTGCATAGCTCACGTATCTCAGGGCCACAGCCTGTCTCCCTCTCCTCCCAGAGCTCGGCTCAGCCTGACTTGGGGATCAGGCCTCAAGTTTCTGACCCCAAGACCATTGGACCTTATGCCTTCTCGAACCCCCTAATCCTTTCTTCAGACACGCTGTTTTGTAGCAGTCTGATATAGAACACGGACGGGAGCGTGGAGGGCTGCTCTGTTGGTTTGGGGACCAGACCCAACAGCTTAGCTGTCTTCCTGCTGCCTCCATACTTTCCTGGCTCCTGAGGACTCTCCTGGAGCTCTGGGGCAACAGTTCTTAACCCAGGTCCCTGGACTTGCTGAAGGTATTGGCTTTTGGAGGGCAAGACTCCTAATTCTCATAAGATTCTCAGCCGACCTTCCAAAATGACACAAATCCATGGAATATAATTTGAAAACCAACGCTCAGTGCCAGAGGTTTCTCAGCCAGGTGCTGGACCAGAGTCAGCTCTGGGACTTTTTTCAAACTACAGATGCCCAGGCCCCACTCTTGAAGATTCAGATTCAGTAGGTCTGGGGTAGAGTCTGGGCCTCTGGATTTT
Source organism: Balaenoptera borealis (assembly GCF_965194805.1). Taxonomy (NCBI): domain Eukaryota; kingdom Metazoa; phylum Chordata; class Mammalia; order Artiodactyla; family Balaenopteridae; genus Balaenoptera; species Balaenoptera borealis. Next base: position 25,809,991 of record NC_138868.1, on the reverse strand, counting down.
TTGCCAGCTCTGTATCCAGCGCCAATGCACTGCCAGATGACCATTGCCTTGCACATCTTCCCAATGGAAAGACTCAGCTCTGGCAAGCCCACACCAACCTCAGCCCTCAGCCATTCTTGGGGTGGAATCTGCCAGCCCAGGGGCTTAGACTTTGGACCTTCTGTACTTCCTCGTCTTCTCATCCTGAGAGGCAGTGTACATTGTAGCTAACTGTGCAAACTCAGAGCTCTGACATGGGCTGTCCAAGGTCAAACCCTGACCCCACCACTGATTATCTGTGGGGACTGTGAGAAAGTTCCTTAATCTCATCTGTAAAATGGGGAATGAAATAACCTGCCTTATGGGTTGTCATGAAGGTTAAGAAGACTTCACACACATTAAGTCACTGCAGTGATTGTACATCACAGACTCTATAAGGGGAGCTCTTACTTAGTTTGCTAGGGGTCCCAACTCTGCACTTTACTAACTTAGCCGTTTTTGGGCCTCAGTTTCCTCACCTGTCAGGTGGAAGTCATCCCCACACTTACCAGACTTTCCATGATTGTCCCTTGAAGTTACAGCTGTGAAAATGCTCTCTACATTATACATGATTATACAGATGTAGTCAAGTCTGATTACCAGCAGCACTGATGGTTCTCCGTATTGTTCAGTAGGTGTCAGACAGATTTCACCGTTCAGCTCTGTTTGTGGGAGTAAAATGCTCATCATTTGTTACTTATTTAGCAAGCACAGTCATCTGCTTGTATCTTTGACAGGTGAGCAGGAACTGGTTGGCAATAGCGACCATGCACGGCTTCTTTCAAGAAAGCTATAGGTTGACAAAAATAAGCTCTCAAGTGCAGGTCGATAGGGTGGGGAGACCTTGGGAGCAGGGTGTCTGCTCCCCTTTCCCACCCCATTCATCTCAACTCTACTCCTTCAGGAACTGGCTGTCTTATCCAGCAGGACACCAGCTAAACAGCCAGGGGAGGCCACTGGGCTGCTCAGGGCTGGAGCTAGGGTCGGAACCCCAAGTCTAGCTGGGTTGCCAAGTCCGAGTCTTCCACACAGGGGAACCAAAAGGGTTTAGGCGGGACTAAGGCCCACATCGCAAAGCTAAAAGTGCAGAGTCAGGCCTAGACCTGAGTAGACTCGAATAGATGGGCAAGGAGGCCCTGAGGGAAGGTCTCAGGTGACTTAGGCAAGTGCCAGGCTCCACACTGTTTGTGGTCCACTCTTGAGGGCTGGTCTTGGCATGGGACACAGGTGGGTCTGGCTGGCTCAAAGGACCAGAGGTGAAGCCCAGGATGGCTTTTCCAGGTGTTGTGACTGTCTGATGAAGCTTCCTGTCTATGGGCTGTGCCTGGTCAGGTGTGGGCCTGAGACTGTCTCTCTCCCCAGGTGAACAAAGCCCTGAAGCAGAAGTCAGACATCGAGCACTATCGGAACAAGCTGCGCCTCAAAGCCAAGAGGAAGGGATACTACGACTTCCCTCCGGTGGAGGCGAGCAAGGCTCAGATGGAAAGAAAGAAGATGTATGAAAAAGCCCCAAAGGACATCGAGCACGTTTTGGATCCAGACCCAGAAATGTGTGCCCCATTCACTGAGGCTAAAAACAGGTGCAGTCCCTAAGGGATTCTCTGAAGGTCGCTGTACCATTAGTGGGATGAGGGCAGGGTGTGCCTCGGGCAATACAGTCTGGGCCTCTGGATCTGTTTGTTACCTTAGGACTATCATCTTTGCAGGCTGCTGGTCTGGGCCACACTGGTCTGTACGAGCAGGAGTTCCACAGTGAGTCTGGAAGACAATAAAATTGAAGCCATTAAAAAAAATACTTGTGCAAACAACCATAATTGTCCTTTAGCTTAATGATGTTTTCAAACCTGTAGCTGTTTCAGAGCTGGGTTCAGATATAATTATCACCCACCTGGTTATGCAACTTCCAGATCAAGGGACAGTGTATTCGTCAATTATTTTAGCGGCTCTTGCATAAGAAAAACAGAACCCATGCCTCACCTTTTCATTCAGCTTCAGTAAGTATTTACCGCACCGCTACTCCAGTCTCCATGCTGAGTTCCTCTTTCATTCATAGACTTGTTCATTCACTTGCCATTTATTGTCACCTGCTCTGTATTGGGCACCATGCATGATCCTGGATACTGTCATGGTCACATGTTCATTCATTCAGTTCATTCAAAATTTTATGGTGGACAGGACAGCCCAATCACTGCTCTTGTGGAACTTAAGGCCTGATGGGAGAGAAGGATCACCACCCCAAAAGTTCATTGCTCACAAGTGCGATGGGTGTTTGAAATGTGAGCTGCTGTGACTGTCGAAAAGGTAGGCCTGGCCTAGCAAGAGGCGGGTAGGCCTGGTGGTTGGAATCGGCATCTCTCCAAGCTTTGCGGCTAACTCAGCAGGGAATGGCCTCACCTACTGGGAAAAGGGGTAGAGGTCAGCAAAGCTAGATAGGCCCACCTCTCTTCTTTGCCTTCCCTCTGAGGTACCTCCCCAAAAGCATTTTCATGATTTGAGACCATCTCTTTCAAATCCTCCTTGGCAGTGGCCCCTTGACTTTGAACTGCCTGCTGCAACCCATCCTGTAGCCTTGGCAGACGTACCCTCTACAGAGGTCCCTGGGGAGGACAGAATGGTTCCTGGCCTGAGTGGGTATTTATTAAAAGCCAAAATGACTATGTGGCAGGCTTAGATGGAAGCCATAAAATCAAGGTGCTACATTTTATGAATGGAATCACCATAATTTATTTTTAATAATGAAAGGAGAGAATTCTAAGCCAGTGCTTCATTTACCAGGCTTCTCATTAGGCTTGGTGGGGATAAAGAGCTGTTGATCTAAAATCACACTGTGATGGGATCACAACATATGTGCCACCAAGTTGATAACTGTAAGAAAAAAAGAGAACATATGTAGATTTTATTGGGAGGCTGGAGCTTCTTTAGCTTTCACTTTATACTTTGGGGCTTTTTACTTCAGGGGTCTTTTATAGACTAGGGTGGTGAGGTTTTTTCCTGGGTTTCCTGCTGATACTTGGAAAATGAATCAAAAGTCCTGTACAAGTAAGAGGAACTTAGTTTGGTAATTATTTGAGAAATGAAAATTTCTGTTAAGGTATTTTATAAGGAGAATGAACAAAACTTTTTTCTGGAGAGGTGCATCTCCACTGCCTAACAAAAGGTCAGGCCAGATTCTTAAGGCCCTTTGATGGCCTGCTGATGCTGGGATTATATAGGTAATTTTTAGGAAATGTCTGTTGAAGAAATGATTTAATTAAAATTTTTGACCAGTTAAGGGAAAAATAGAGATAACCACAAATCAAGTGAGGTGGGGGATAGGAAGGGAGATGGGGTCAGCAAGAGACTGGGACGAGAAGACAAAGATTAATAGAGAAAAGGAGAGTAACAGAGGCTCAGTAAGCTCTCGGGTGCTATTCTTTTTTTTTTAAGTTTTTTTAAAAAATTAATTTAATTTAATTTATTTTTTGCCGCGTTGGGTCTTCGTTGCTGCGCGCGGGCTTCCTCTAGTTGCGGCGAGCGGGGGTTACTCTTCGTTGCGGTGCACGGGCTTCTCATTGCGGTGGTTTCTCTTGTTGCGGAGCACGGGCTCTAGGCACGCGGGCTTCAGTAGTTGTGGTGCGTGGGCTCAGTAGTTGTGGCTCATGGGCTCTAGAACGCAGCCTCCGTAGTTGTGGCGCACGGGCTGAGTTGCTCTGCAGCATGTGGGATCTAACCGGGCCAGGGCTCAAACACGTGTCCCCTGCATTGGCAGGCGGGTTCTTAACCACTGCGCCACCAGGGAAGCCCCTCGGGTGCTATTTTTGTTGACTCCAGGCACTGTCCACTGCTACCTGCTGTGTGTTAGCTGTTATCACAGGTTAGACTTGCCTGTTAATTACTGTTCACAGTTCTACTCGTTAGAGGTTCTGCTCTCAGTGACCTAGCCCCTGCAAGGCACAAGTAAAGGACTCATTCTCTAGGCCAGAGGTAGCATCAATAACCAGAATCTTACCCTGAGACCTAAATAAATCAAAGCCAAAGTTTAGATTCCAAATGATGACTCATCCTGATACCCTTTAAAAGAGTTTTCACAGCTTTTTTTTTTAAGTCAGAGCACACCCCCCTTTTTATGTTATAAACTCTTACCCAGAGACACAGAGTATGTAATATAACTGAGGCAGGTGCTGTCAGAGGCCCCCTGCATGTCCCCTCAGCCCCCCTATAGGCCAGCAGCATCCTTCATCTGTGACTCTGACGTGAGCCCCCGACCAGAAGTGTCAGGTAGTTAATGTGCTCTGGAGCAGCTGTAGTCACTGACAGATGGGAACTGATGGATAAATACCCCTGGCAGAAGAACTATACACTGTTGTAATAACCATGTTGTCTGGTTTCTATGTTTGATGATTTGACATCTGGGACCTTGCCTCTGGAGAGACTGCCCCTCCCAGGGCTGGCTAGCCTTTTCGTAGGGATAGTAAGTCTCACGTGCAAGTGCACTTGTCAGACACAAACCAAACAAGCTAGAGCCCAGACTCCAGCTGCCTCTTGCACACAGGGCTTTTGCAATCTGAGCCCCCAGTCTCCCTGCCCGAATCACCCTGGCCAGGTACCAGGCAAACAGGGACAGCTCCCGTGTCCCAGAGTCTGCCAAAATCTTTCAAGTGAGCCAGTCCTAAGCCTGCTTACCCTGCCTTGCCAGTCCTTTCCCATGAAAGCCACAATGAAGGCTCTTGCCCACATTTTCCCCACACTCCCACTGCCTTGTGACTGACCTTTGTGCTTTCCATGTGGCCCTCCATAGTGTGGCATGCCCTTTCCTCTTGAGATCTGTGAATATACGAGCTACCTTTTCAATGGCAGTCATCCCCTGATCTGTTGGTTTTACCACACCTGAATAATAATGAAACCTACATTTTAAAACATCTGTCTCCCACACTTCTCTAGTGAGTTTGAGCCCCAGATGCCCAAAACACTGATCTGCTCTGGAGCATATCCTTTACTGGCCTCCTTTCCTTCCCTCTCTCATTTTCCCACTTCCCAACTTGTGCTTCCTGGAACCCTCTCCCAAATAAACCACTTCTACTTCCACTCAGATCATCACAGAGCTTGCTGCTGGGGAAACCCAACCTAAGGCAATAACCTATAAAGACAGAGTTTCTCTGATAGAAGCAGGGCGTCCTCCTCCTCCTTCTCAATGGCCCTAGTCCGTCTTTATGGAACCCTAGGGTTCTGTAGAACACAGTTTGGAAACTACATTCTTAAACTATAGTGGTTAATCCCAGGCTCCAAAAAAAATCCAAATAATACTTATCATTATCCTCCCAGCAGTATTTTCAAAGGTTAAAAAACTTATATCTCAAGTTTGCAAGTTTCAAAATTTGTTAACTTTTAAAGAATATAGCAAAAATACCAATAGGAAATGAATATACCTAATGGAACTCTATTTGATTAAAATAAGTAATTTCTCTACCTGAAATCCTAATTTATCTCGAAGTAGTTGCTTGCATATCAGGCACACATTGGTGATCTGGTCAATTGAGATCCATGTCAAACAGCAGTCTTTAAGCGGTATATAAAAGAACATTGTCTTTGATGGAAAGGGAGACTGGGGCGTATGCCAGTGTCTAAGGGCTCACCCACGTTCATGGTTCTTGAAAGGGCTTACACAATCTCACTATTGTATTTCTAATACTTCCAAAATAAACTACTTGAATGTCAATTGCTAATCCTAGTATTTACTCCTCCATCACCTTTATTAGCAATTGGCAATCTCAGGACAGTTGTGAAGTCTGCTTCTTCAAAAAATGATTTGTAATTAGGTCAAGGGTAAGAATTCTTTGGGGTCTGCCTTAAAGTGAGAATCACTCAGAACAGATTGTGTTTCACAAGGTTGTGCTTCTTTCCTAAAGGAAGCCTCTAATTGCAGATAACTATAGGGCACATTTGATAACACTAGGTGGTAAGCTCCTATATTAGTCAGGATTCTTTTGGTTGTAAATGATGGAAAACCAACACAAACTGGTTAAATAAAAGGGGAATTTACCATTGAACAGGCCAAAGCTTCAGGAGTGGCTAGTTCCAAGAGGTCATAGAATGTCTTCCATGTTTACCTTGCTGTTTCTTCACTCTTTGCTGGCTGGTTTTCAGGCAGGCTTTTACCTCATAGTGGCAAACTGGTTACCAACAACTCTAGGCTTATATCCTATCTTCTTAGAAACCTCAACACCAAGAGAATGCCTCTTTGCTGGTTGCTGTAGCAAAAGCCTTGAGACTTAGTCTCATTTGACTAACTCAAGTGCCCACCCTCTGACCAACTGTTATGGCCATGGGGTTGTGATGTTCTGACTGTCCAGCCTGAGTCACATGCCTATCCCTGGAGGAAAGCTGGTCCCCAAAGACCATCCTAGTGCTCTTACCTAAAGAGGGTTGTCCTGGGTGGCAGGCAAGCAAAGACCACAGAGGCTCTCTAAACAGGTATAAGCTCCTTATGGTGAGAGAGTCGGTCTAATAGTGTGTTTTATTCCCTAGACTAATTGCAAGGGTAGTGTCTTGCCTTGGGAGTTCTAATGTCTGTTCTAGACTAACAGTGTGTGAGTGTCATGCTGTGACAAACTGGGTGTGAGATCATGAAAAGGTATCTATATCTCCCAGGTTTCTTCCATAGTCCCTGGGAATAAATAATGCAACCTCTTTACCTTCAACCCATGAATGGATAGAATCTTAGAAGCGAGACACAAAATAGGTGGTGTTTGGGGAGTTCTCTGAAGGCAGATGCTCTGAAATGCAAGTTATTTACAGAGAGAAACTTACTGTTGGATGAGAGGGAAGTAGCCAGTGATTTTATCCCACCTTTGTGGGATGAACCCTGCAGGATCATGTGAAAGTCCCCGCTCCTAAGAGTTGACTCTTGTGCAAGAAGAAAAGCACAGCCACAGCCCTCACTATATTACTGTTTCTTTCCCCGTCCTCAAAAAATTCCTCTAATGACAAGTGGAAACAAGACAGTGATGATGCATTTCCTAGCGGGAGCTGAGTGGCGCCACTGGACATGCTACTCCCTGGGCTTGAAATGCTCTGTGCCTAGATTGGCATGTGGCTGGCTCTGTTAAGGGGTCTGCCGAAATGTCACCTCTCCAGAGAGGCCTTCCCTGACCATCCTATCTAAAGTCATTCCCCATCCTATCACCATCTGTCGCATCACCTCCTTTTTCTTCATAGCCCTTATTTCTCTTGGAAATTATCATGCGAATTGTCTGTCTCCCTTATTAGAATGTAAGCTCAGGAGAGCAGGGCCATGTCTGTCTTGCTCACTGTGAATCTTCATCATCTTCCACAGTGCCTGGTACATAGTAGCCACTCAGTAAATACTAGATGATGAATGGATGGATGGATGGATGGGCCCCAAATTGCCTTTTGGTTTATGGCTCCTTAGCCCAGAAGGGAATCCACTGTGGTAAAGGTAGAAAAGAAAATCTATCAACACTTGTGTTTAAGAAGCTCATTAGCCACAGCGTTTGTTAACACATCATGGAACCCTGAATGTGAAATCAGAAAGATGAAAAGGAGTAGGAGGCTGCTAAGTCAACAAAGCTAACAACAGCAAGTTTGTTCTTCCAGCATTAGCTGTCCTAGAGGGTCAAGGGAGAGTCCCTGGCCTTGCCATCAGCAGAATTTTAGATGAGGTTGCAGTGTTGCAATTGATTATAGTTACCTAGTTTCCATACAAAAGAGCATTTACAATTCAGCCAAATGGTTATAGCATCTGGAAGAAAATTCTTCATTCTACTCTTTCTACAGCCCCTGATGGCCAGGGAACAAATACCATCAATTCTGAGATTCGTGAAGCAAATCCAAACACTTCATTGGTTGCCTGTAGTTTGGATCAGTGGAGAATTCCATCTGTCAGGGCATTTGCTGCATCATAACAGTTGTTGAATTTTCTTCAGGCAACAGATGAAGAACTCTGTCTACCGGAGTCGGCAATCTCTGAACAGCCCGAGTCCGGGGGAAACGGAGATGGACCTTCTGGTGACTCGGGAGCGACCTCGGCGTGGAATCCGTAACAGCGGATACGACGTAAGTCTCTGGTGGGCCGAGCTGAATACAGCTTTGCTTTGTCCTGAATGCAGAGAGGAGAGAGCATCCTATAATGTTTCAGTTTACTGCATATTAGTGGAATTTTAAAGTGCACTAAAATGGTTTCTGTTTTATTATTCCTTATTACCTATTTTGCAAAGTAAGGCTAATTGGAATGTGTCAGAGTAACAAATTATTGCTCAAAGGAGCTCAGTGTCTAAATTCAACCATTTTATGAATAGTACATTATTGACCTTAAACTCAACAGCAATTCTAAATGTCCTTAATTTTTTTCCCCTTTGTCCTTAGAAACTCAGTAGGAACTATGGCTGTGGGTTAGAATTCATTTGAACATAGGCTTCTTTTAATCCATAGCACCGTTGAGAAGTTGGATTTGTTCCTGATTTCATAACTCCTCAATATGCCATGGAAACAATGAGGTTTCCAACAGAGCGATTTGGTGATTGCATATGATGAAGCACATGCTTATGTGCAGGGATGCTCCAAGCTGTAAAAATGCTTCTAATCCCATCAAACGTCCCCAGATGATGACTTACAATTTGGTGCCTCCTCTCACGTTGTTTACATCCCGTCACATGTAGTTGCTCTCATGAGCTCACATGAACGATACTAGGCTGAGATGTTCAATAATGCTTCATTCTGCCCCAAGATTTCAAATGGCCTTGAATATACTCCTAGGTTTTATGAAAATGTTTCTTTCCCTTTCTCCTAAAATGTTTCTCTAATTACAAATAAAAATTTTTCTGTAACAAGAGTTATGATTCAAATATATCCAGATAAAGTTTTGTTACAATTGTGAGGTTGTAATTTGAAAATGACACTTGATTTCTTAAACATCCGGTGCTAATTTGAAGGCAATAAGATTTCTCCACCCTCAGGACTGGTCATTGTTTGCCACAGAAACTTAAAGTGGGATTTTTTAATGGTCCGATTACAAACAGAGATATTATACCTAATTTGAATTCTAATTACCTTCCTTACATTTAAACTTGATATTTGTGTTGGTGGTGATACCCTTTTATTTCTCTTTCCTTTTTTATAGAAAACAGTTTGATGGTTTAGTTTTGTAAAATTCCAGATGCTTTGGGCAAATCTTTTTTTCTCCTCCAGATTAAATTATTCAATGTTAAATTTTCTCCTCATACAAATATTTCTTATACTAAACTTGATCATCAATTTGATAATCAGCCTGTGGTTAAAAATAGGGCGTTTGAAATTTTCAATTAATCTCTCCCTACTAACAGTGACTATTCTTCCTGGATGCTTGTAGTTTGGGGAACTTTTTCTTCTGCTCGGGACTATTCTGCTGAGGTATGATAGGATTCTTAATTTATTTCAAGATTTGTATTAATAGATTTCTCGTGAGGTTCTAGACACAGACATTTTTACAGTTTGAGGAAATAGGCCAGAGGTTTCCCTATTAGTCTTGAAAAGAGAACGCTGCAGGGTTTTTTTTTAACCACTGTGCCAGGACTTGCAGTACTCACCTAATACTCTTGGAATGTTGTGTAAAACAGTAGAAGGAGAGGGACGATTTTTTAAAGGAGGTTGCTCACCTCTCACAAACATGTGTAAATATTCCACTTACAGATTACTTTAGGGGAAGCACACTTCATTTCAATAGATATTTTAAAATATACAATTCTTTGAAAAGTTTGTGTGATCACAAAAACATAAGCAAATATAAGTTTCCTTAAGAGAAGATGATCATCTAGGGAACAATTTTAGGAATTTAGACTGTTGATGCTGAGAATGAAATTGTTTCTTGTATCTCCTCCTGAGCCTTTAATCCCATGAGAAGTATTTGCTATCATTTCCTGACTGCACACACTAGACCAGGCCCTATTCTAGTCTTTTTATGTGTATAATCTCATTGAATTTGCAGTCACCAGTCAGGTAGGTGCTCTCACTATGTCCGTTGTACAGATGGGAAACCAAGGCTCCAAGCAGTTACATAATAAGTTTACCCGACTCCAGAGCCCATCCCCTTAACCACCACAATACGACCTGCATGTGCCCTCACAACACTGTACATCTGTCTTCTCATAACATAATATATGCCCTGTATTTCTGATCTCTATAAGATGTCATGTCTCACAAAATTCTTGCAGGGATAACCCACACAAGCAAAAAATGGACCAGCAGATAAAGCAGAAAAATAAGAGTCTTAGTTTTAAACAATGCATGCATTCGTTTTCTGAATCTTGATTTTCCAAAAGTCCTGAATCACTCCTGGCAAAAGAATCCATTAGCTCAGCAGTGAACAGGTCATTCAGTTGGAAACACGTCATGCTTCCTACTGGGTATGGGGATCTTGAAGCCAGGCCAACATTTCCAAGTCATTTCTGCCAGATTAGGAAGCACCAGAGGGACCAGCTCCTTTTTTTTTTTTTCTTTTGAATTTTTGAATTTTATTTTATTTATTTTTTATACAGCAGGTTCTTATTAGTTATACATTTTATATATATTAGTGTATATATGTCAATCCCAGTCTCCCAATTCATCACACAACTACCACCACTCCCAGCCACTTTCCCCCCTTGGTGTCCATACGTTTGTTCTCTACATCTGTGTCTCAATTTCTGGCCTGCAAACCGGTTCATCTGTACCATTTTTCTAGGTTCCACATATATGTGTTAATATACGATATTTGTTTTTCTCTTTCTGACTTACTTCACTCTGTATGCCAGTCTCTAGATCCATCCACGTCTCTACAAATGACCCAATTTCGTTCCTTTTTATGGCTGAGTAATATTCCATTGTATATATGTACCACATTTTCTTTAGCCATTCGTCTGTCGATGGGCATTTAGGTTGCTTCCATGACCTGGCTATTGTAAATAGTGCTGCAATGAACATTGGGGTACATGTGTCTTTTTGAATTATGGTTTTCCCTGGGTATATGCCCAGTAGTGGGATTGCTGGGTCACATGGTAATTCTATTTTTAGTTTTTTAAGGAACCTCCATACTGTTCTCCATAGTGGCTGTATCAATTTACATTCCCACCAATAGTGCAAGAGGGTTCCCTTTTCTCCACACCCTCTCCAGCATTTGTTGTTTGTAGATTTTCTGATGATGGCCATTCTGACCTGTGTGAGGTGATACCTCATTGTAGTTTTGATTTGCATTTCTCTAATAATTCGTGATGTTGAGCAGCTTTTCATGTGCTTCTTGGCCATCTGTATGTCTTCTTTGAAGAAATCTCTATTCAGGTCTTCTGCCCATTTTTAGATTGGGTTGTTTGTTTCTTTAATATTGAGCTGCATGAGCTGTTTATATATTTGGAGGTTAATCCTTTGTCCATTGATTCGTTTGCAAATATTTTCTCCCATTCTGAGGGTTGTCTTTTCATCTTGTTTGTAGTTTCCTTTGCTGTGCAAAAGCTTTGAAGTTTCATTAGGTCCCATTTGTTTATTTTTGTTTTTATTTCCATTACTCTAGGAGGTGGATCAAAAAAGATCTTGCTGTGATTTATGTCAAAGAGTGTTCTTCCTATGTTTTCCTCTAAGAGTTTTATAGTGTCTGGCCTTACATTTAGGTCTCAAATCCATTTTGAGTTTATTTTGTGTATGGTGTTAGGGAGTGTTCTAATTTCATTCTTTTACATGTAGCTGTCCAGTTTTCCCAGCACCACTTATTGAAGAGGCTGTCTTTTCTCCATTGTATATCTTTGCCTCCTTTGTCACAGATTAGCTGACCATAGGTGCGTGGGTTTATCTCTGGGCTTTCTATCTTGTTCCATTGATCTATGTTTCTGTTTTTGTGCCAGTACCATATTGTCTTGATGACTGTGGCTTTGTAGTATAGTCTGAAGTCAGGGAGTCTGATTCCTCCAGCTCTGTTTTTTTCCCTCAAGACTGCTTTGGCTATTCGGGGTCTTTTGTGTCTCCATACAAATTTTAAGATTTTTTTGATCTAGTTCTGTAAAAAATGCCATTGGTAATTTGTTAGGGATTGCACTGAATCTGTAGATTGCTTTGGGAGTATAGTCATTCTCACAATATTTATGCTTCCAATCCAAGTACATAGTATATCTCCCCATCTGTTTGTATCATCTTTAATTTCTTTCATCAGTGTCTTATAGTTTTCTGCATACAGGTCTTTTGTCTCCCTAGGTAGGTTTATTCCGAGGTATTTTATTCTTTTTGTTGCAGTGGTAAATGGGAGTGTTTCCTTAATTTCTCTTTCAGATTTTTCATCATTAGTGTATAGGAATGCAGGAGATTCCTGTGCGTTGATTTTATATCCTGCAACTTTACCAAGTTCATTGATTAGCTCCAGTAGTTTTCTGGTGGCATCTTTAGGATTCTCTTTGTATAGTATCATGTCATCTGCAAACAGTGACAGCTTTACTTCTTCTTTTCTGATTTGGATTCCTTTTATTTCTTTTTCTTCTCTGATTGCCGTGGCTAGGACTTCCAAAACCATGTTGAATAATAGTGGTGAGCGTGGACATCCTTGTCTCGTTCCTGATCTTAGAGGAAATGCTTTCATTTTTTCACCATTGAGAATAATGTTTGCTGTGGATTTGTCGTATATGGCCTTTATTATGTTGAGGTAGGTTCCCTCTCTGCCCACTTTCTGGAGAGCTTTTATCATAAATGGGTGTTTAATTTTGTCAGAAGCATTTTCTGCATCTATTGAGATGATCATATGGTTTTTATTCTTCAGTTTGTTAATATGGTGTATCACATTGATTGATTTGCATATATTGAAGAATCCTTACATCCCTGGGATAAATCCCACTTGGTCATGGTGTATGATCCTTTTAATGTGTTGTTGGATTCTGTTTGCTAGTATTTTGTTGAGGATTTTTGCATCTATATTCATCAGTGATATTGGTGTGTAATTTTCTTTTTTTGTAGTATCTTTGTCTGGTTTTGGTATCAGGGTGATGGTGGCCTCATAGAATGAGTTTGGGAGTGTTCCTTCCTCTGCAGTTTTTTGGAAGAGTTTGAGAAGGATGGGTGTTAGCTCTTCTCTAAATGTTTGATAGAATTCACCTGTGAAGCCATCTGGTCCTGGACTTTTGTTTGTTGGAAGATTTTGAATCACAGTTTCAATTTCATTACTTGTGATTGGGCTGTTCATATTTTCTATTTCTTCCTGGTTCAGTCTTGGAAGGTTATACCTTTCTAACAGTTTGTCCATTTCTTCCAGGTTGTCCATTTTATTGCCATAGATTTGCTTGTAGTAGTCTCTTAGGATGCTTTGTATTTCTGCGGTGTCTGTTGTAACTTCTCCTTTTTCATTTCTAATTTTATTGATTTGAGTCCTCTCCCTCCTTTTCTTGATGAGTCTGGCTAATGGTTTATCAGTTTTGTTTATCTTCTCACAGAACCAGCTTTTAGTTTTATTGATCTTTGCTATTGTTTTCTTTGTTACTATTTCATTTATTTCTCCTCTGATCTTTATGATTTCTTTCCTTCTACTAACTTTGGGTTTTGTTTGTTCTTCTTTCTCTAGTTCCTTTAAGTGTAAGCTTAGGTTGTTTATTTGAGATTTTTCTTGTTTCTTGAGGTAGGCTTGTATTGCTCTAAACTTCCTTCTCAGAACTGCTTTTGCTGCATCCCATAGGTTTTGGATCATTGTGTTTTCATTGTAATTTTTCTCTAGGTATTTTTTTATTTCCTCTTTGATTTCCTCAGTGATCTCTTGGTTATTTAGTAACATATTGTTTAGCCTCCATGTGTTTGTGTTTTTACGTTTGTTTCCCTGTAGTTGATTTCTAATCTCATAGCGTCGTGGTCAGAAAAGATGCTTGATATGATTTCAATTTTCTTAAATTTACTGAGGCTTAATTTGTGACCCAAGATGTGATCTATCCTGGAGAAGGTTCCGTGTGCACTTGAGAAGAAAGTGTAATCTGCTGTTTTTGGATGGAATGTCCTATAAATATGAATTAAATCTATCTGGTCTGTTGTGTCATTTAAAGCTGTGTTTCCTTATTAATTTTCTGTTTGGATGATCTGTCTTTGGTGTAATTGAGGTGTTAACGTCCCCCACTATTATTGTGTTACTGTCAATTTCCTCTTTTATAGCTGTTAGCAGTTGCCTTATGTACTGAGGTGCTCCTATGTTGGGTGCATATATATTTATAACTGTTATATCTTCTTCTTGGATTGACCCCTTGATCATTATGTAGTGTCCTTCCTTGTCTCTTGTAACATTCTTTATTTTAAAGTCTATTGTATCTGATATGAGTATTGCTACTCCAGCTTTCTTTTGATTTCCATTTGCATGGAATATCTTTTTCCATCCCCTCACTTTCAGTCTGTATGTGTCCCTAGGTCTGAAGTGGGTCTCTTGTAGACAGCATATATATGGGTCTTGTTTTTGTATCCATTCAGTGAGCCTGTGTCTTTTGGCTGGAACATTTAATCCATTCACATTTAAGGTAATTATCAATATGTATGTTCCTATTACCATTTTCTTAATTGTTTTGGGTTTGTTTTTATAGGTCCTTTTCTTCTCTTGTGTTTCCCACTTAGAGAAGTTCCTTTAGCATTTGTTGTAGAGCTGGTTTGGTGGTGCTGAATTCTCTTAGCTTTTGCTTGTCTGTAAAGCTTTTGATTTCTCCTTCGAATCTGAATGAGATCCTTGCTGGCTAGAGTAATCTTGGTTGTAGGTTCTTCCCTTTCATCACTTTAAATATACCATGCCACTCCCTTCTGGCTTGTAGGGTTTCTGCTGAGAAATCAGCTGTTAACCTTATGGGAGTTCCCTTGTATGTTATTTGTTGTTTTTCTCTTGCTGCTTTCAATAATCTTTCTTTGTCTTTAATTTTTGCCAATTTGATTACTATGTGTCTTGGCGTGTTTCTCCTTGGGTTTATCCTGCCTGGGACTCTCTGCACTTCCTGGACTTGGGTGGCTATTTCCTTTCCCATGTTAGGGAAGTTTTCGACTATAATCTCTTCAAATATTTTCTCAGCTCCTTTCTCTCTCTCTTCTTCTGGGACCCCTATAATGCAAATGTTGTTGCATTTAATGTTGTCCCAGAGGTCTCTTAGGCTGTCTTCATTTCTTTTCATTCTTTTTTCTTTATTCTGTTCTGCGGCAGTGAATTCCACCATTCTGTCTTCCAGGTCACTTATCCGTTCTTCTGCCTCAGTTATTCTGCTATTGATTCCTTCTAGTGTAGTTTTCATTTGTTATTGTATCGTTCATCTCTGTTTGTTTGTTCTTTAATTCTTCTAGGTGTTTGTTCTTTAATTCTTCTAGGTCTTTGTTAAACATTTCTTGCATCTTCTCGATCTTTGCCTCCATTCTTTTTCTGAGGTCCTGGATCATCTTCACTATCATTATTCTGAATTCTTTTTCTGGAAGGTTGCCTGTCTCCACTTCAGTTAGTTGTTTTTCTGGGGTTTTATCTTGCTCCTTCATCTGGTACATAGCCCTCTGCCTTTTCATTTTGTCAGTCTTTCTGTGAATGTGGTTTTTGTTCCACAGGCTGCAGGATTGTAGTTCATCTTGCTTCGGCTGTCTTCCCTCTGATGGATGAGGCTATCTAAGAGGTTTGTCTGGACCAGCTCCTTGACATGGTAGAAACAAAAGCACCAGGAGGTTGATTTAAGTGTGAATTTTTCAAAGGTTGCCTGCTTTAGAGTCCCAAAGGAAACACCTGCATGTAAAAACAAACAAATAAATAAACAAATAAGCCAGCAAACACACTCTTCATGGGAAAATCTTAGTCCCAGGACTGATGGCAGCCTGGATTGTTTCAGAATTTTTCCACTGAAGAGGAAAAGTGAGGGCCTACGGAAGAGAGACTCTTAGCTCCAAGGGGATTGGGAATCCCTGTGTTTTGCAGCAAGAATTCTCAACCACTTTGCCACCCTAACAGATAAGGGATGCCACACACTCCTGGCGTTTACTGGGGCTCACTTGGATAGTAACTTTCAGGAGGAGGCACCCCTTTTAGAAGAAGGCATGATTTTAGAAGGATGTCCAAAACTGATCCGTCCTAACAAGGACAGATCATATCTTTAAAGTAACTTTGAAATTACTTGAAATTAATTCCTCCAAGTGCAGAAAGCGGGTAGAAGAGATAATGTCAGCCTAATATTTCAAAACAAAAATAACTATTTCAAATTATTTTTTAAATGTTATTTTCCAAATGAAAGTCATATAGAAAATAATGAAGCAGTGGGGAAAGGAAAAGAAAATGTCCCAAATGTGACTTCTCAGGCAGAATAAAGACCCAACTGTTTTTTCCTACATCAGCCAAATTGTTAACCCCTGTATGTGGATGATGAATCATTCTTTGCTTCCAAAGGGCGAGTAATAATCAAATCATTCCCCAGAAATAAAAACGCACTTCCTCAACCTTGATTTGCATTTGGACTTCAAAAACCTATGACAGGAATAGGGTCAGCTATGTGCCTTGGCCACGAGAGCGTCTCTGAAACAATTGTTTGAATTATAATGTTGAAAATGAGCGCTGACCTCCCAGAAGTAGAGAACTTTACAAGCATTTTCCTTAGTTTCTCTCCAGCACCTTGTCCGGAATTCCACACCCTGGCGGTGCTCAGACCTTAACAAACATGTGGGCAGTGAGTGAAAATGTTAAGAAGGATGATTGATCCATTGATGCGTCTCAGTAGAGGTGATGTCGAAGGCTCTGATGTAGCCATCACCAGCACTATTACAACCTTGGGGGAAATGTTTTGACATGTTAGCGGAAACCAGATGATTTTACAACTGAAGAGTTTGTAAACCTACAAAAAGGGACGCTACATCAGGCAAGGTTCAGCTGCAGAAAACAGAAAACATCGAGCCATTTTAAACAGACAAAAAAATACTGTAAAGAATTAGGTGCTCCCAAAATTATCAGAGGGCTGGAGGAGTGTTCCAGGAAAGACTGAGAACAGAACCACAGGGCTGGCCCTGCAGAGGGGCCACTGCTTGTGCCCCAAGCAAGAAGGTGAGGGAAGTGGGCTGCCCTGGAACTGCTGACCAGCAGAAAGATGGGCCGTGCCTCATTCCCTTGGTCCAAACCACACACTAGTGCATTTAATTGACAGAACCTAAGTCTCAGTCACAGCCAGTTCCTCCTGGAGGGCCCCAAGTGCATGTTAGCTGTTGGCTTTTGAGCTACAGGAAAGCGTGTAGCAAAGAGGTTGCCAAGGCCTGGTCCAACATTCCTACCGTGGCACGGGGTAAAAGCAAGATAGAGAATTACCAGGCAGAGCAATATTTGGGAAGCATTTGGGGGAACTAGTGGAGGAAAGCATAGCAAAGAGGAAGATGGAAGCACCGCTCAGAGCTCAGTCCCCACCCAGGCTGCAGGCTGGGCGCACTGTATTGTGTGTGATGGGCTGTTTATCTTGCTGGCGTCTCTCGGCTGACAATGAAGCCAGTTTCCTTTGTTCCAGGTGAACAGTGGTTACTGGAAGGAGGCCAAGGGATTGGAACAGTTGTTCTGACGGCTTCCATTTTCAGGGAAATGAAATATGATCTGGAAGGCCCCTGACTGCCTGAGATAGCATACAGCACGTCTGGGGCCTTCTCAGTAAACTCGTAAATCCTATTATTAATGGGAGTCTCTCCTGCTCACCTCCCCCCTCCCTCCCCCAGCATCTTATGGCTTTGGCATGATAGTTAGAGACCAAGGCAAAGCACAAGGATGCCCTGGCACTGCGTGATGTGCCCAGTTAAGGGTACAACCAACTTTTGCTTTCATTGGGAAGCAGATGGTTGGATTTGGGGGTTTTGTCCTTTACCAGAAGCAACCTGCTGTTGCCCTCTGAACTAGATGCCCTGTGTTGGCCCTGACCCCAACACCATCACCTCCTAAACATCCCACCTAGAACTGCCTTACAGATGTCTCCCCATCTCAGCCTTTCATTTCTTTCTCCTGCCTCTGCCAGCTAGTTTAAGCTGCTAATAAGCCTGGCTTGATATGTTATCTCAAGTTAACTTATAGTACATTGTGTTTTAACAGGGGCCTTTAATCCCAGGGAAATATCTGATAATGGGAGATCAGGCTCCCTGGTTGAGGCTGAGGCAGAGGTGGAGGTGTTTGGTGGTGACGTGAGCCTTTTGGTGTAGTCCAGACCTCAGCGGGCTCGTGGCTGCCTGCAAAGATGCTTGTTAATCCCACAAAGATGGAGGCCTCTTGGCAGGTGGAGAGCAGGAAGTAGATTCTCGTTTGCAGATTTTGGGGGTGGAGGGCCAGGTTTCAGGACCGCCTAGTGACCCCACTTGGTGCCAGGCCTCCCCTGCTGAACTTTTCCTCCCATGCCGGCAGGTTCCCACTGGGCAGGAGACAGACAGCTTCTCTTCCTTAGTGAGCACGCAAGTGCCATCTGCCTGCCTGTTCCCTCTGGTTCCCTGTGCTCTGGACACTGCCTGCTCCTGCTCTTGGTACCCGCCTACTCATCCTGCCTCTTCTGAGCTCTGAGAACTCTTAGTCTCTTGACTAGGGCAGCCACTTACCGCAGGCCAGCGTGCTCTTGGTATGGACACCTGTAGGGGAAGGGAAGGAAGCAGGATTGGACAGAGTTAAAGGTCGGGCTATGGTACGGGAACTACAAGGCCTCAGCTGACCCCACGGGGAGCTCTGTAGCTCACATGGCCCTGAAGAGCTGTCCCGGGTTTTCGAGAAGCGTCTGGGCTCTTATCCTCTAGCACTGGCCAGTCCCTAGGTGTCCCTGGGAGAGGCAGCTCTCTTTAGCCAAGGACAATTCCCAGCGAGGGAGTTGCCACTGCCGGTTCCCACTAATGCCCGGGGAGAGCAAGGGCGATTCCCAGTTGGCACCTGAGGGCTGGCGGCGTTCCCAGCAGCTCGGGAAGGAGCCCTAGAGTCCTGAGCAGCGTAGCACCATCCACCCCACGCTACTTCCTCCCAACCCTGGTGTTCCTTGGCCCAGTGTGGCCCTTGAATTCCTGCAGGAGCCGAAGGCCAGGGGACAAATGACAACACCCCTTGGTAGTTGCTACCGCTTCATTTCCTCTAGCAAACATTTCTCACGTGCAGTGGAACCACTGCATCATACTGCATTTAACATACGCAAATTCAGTAATATAGACCCTGTAAGACAAAGGAAAGAAATTTAAATATTGCAAAAAAAATAGCTTTTGTCTATATTCTGTTCATACCATGCGTTCCAGGTGATCTGTTTCTTTTTACATATTGTTCTGTAAGATGGTACACACAGGCCATGCATGCTGTACCATGTGGACGATTTAAGGACTTTTCAGTGGTTTAACTACATGATTTTTCCCTTCTCTGCTGCCATTGGCATCTAAGCCCCACATGTGACTACCTGTGTGAGGCTCTATGGAGAAGAGAAAGGTCGATTAACTAGTGCTTGCCCCGAGGTGCTTTTGCAGACTAGTGGAGGAGACAGGTAGAGACATATGCAGCCGGTTGTGCCAGTGAACTTGGATGGGAACAGGAAGTCTTCCTGAAGGTCTCTTCCTGTCTGTCCCACGGCTGCCAGAGGAAGCCTTCTAAAACACATACCCTTGTTTAAAATCCTTCAGTAGCTCCTCAGGGCTTGGGCATAAGACTCAAACTCTTAAGCTTCCGGCTCAGGACTCATCTGCTCTGGCTGGCCTGGGCATGCCCTTCTGGCTGGCCTGGGCATGCCCTTCTGGCTGATGCTGCTTCTCCGAATCCACCCCTTGGCTCCGGCCCTACATGCCCTTCCCAGACTTGCCCTGTGATTTCACATCTCTGCGTCTTTGCATGTGCTCATCCCTCTGTTCAGGACATCCCTTCCCTCCGGCTTAGTGCAGGCCAAGGTTTCTCAACTTCAGCACTATTGATATTTGGGACTGGATAATTCTTTGTACGGAGGGCTGTCCTGTGCATTGTACGACGGTTAGCAGCACCCTTGGCCTCTACCCACCAGCTGCCAGTAGCACCTCCCAGTTGTGAGAGCCAAAAAATGCCTCCAGACATTGCTGAGTGTACCCTGGGGGCAAACCTGTTCCCAGTTGAGAACTGCCTCTTCAGGCAATGCTTTCAGAACTCGGTTAAACATCATCTCCCCGAGAATCTTTTCCTCGACCCCACGTCTGTGGTCTGACTTAAATGCCGTCCTTCGTGTTCCAGTAGCACCTGGGACTCACCCCGATCAAAGCCCTTACTCCCCATTCTCCCTCTGTGGGTTTATATATATTATTTTCCCCGCTGCCCTCCTCAAGGACGGGAATCATGTCTTATTCATCCTGGGAGCCTCAGCACTCAGAATAAGAACCAGTGCATATTAGATGCCACGTCTCTATTTTTTGAGCAAATGAACAAACAAGTGTCAACCAGAAGTGACTCCGGAGCTGAGACTTGAAAATATGGGGCAGATTTAGCTCTGAGCCAGATAAACAGTTGATTTGACTGGCTTATCAACACTGTAGACAAATGCACGTTACTGTTTGAAGTTCAGTCTAAATGGTGGTTATCAGTTAGGATGCTTTGGCTAAAATAACAGAAAACTGAACCCAACTCAGACTGTCTCTACTCATTAAGGGCATGTATTGGGTACAGTAAATCCGGACCTGGTCTGATTGACGCTCCCGTTCCTTTTTTCTGCATTATGCAGTGCTGTCTCCCTCATGCTTTGGGTTCATCTACAGGTTGATTCCCTCCTGTAGGAAATGGCTGCAGCAGCCTCAGGCCTCGTGTCTACATACTGTGTTGGCCAACGCAAGAGAGAATATCTCTTTTCCCAGCCATGAAACGAAGCTTATGGGTTTTACTCTAACTGAGCCACCGTAGGTCAAGTGCCCACCCCGCCCCTGTATCAATGGGGCGTGGGGAGGAGGGGGCTTATACTGATTGATTTAACCCAGTCAGACCTCAGCAGCAGAGCTGGGACAGGCTTAGTCCCTGCTGGGCCCCCCGCCAGAGCCCCTGTCTGAGACCCAGGGAGAGGAGTGGATGGATGCTGAGGCCATCACAGTACCTGCGACTTGAGGAACATCAATCTTAGGGCCTTTTAAGGGGCAAAACCAGCACAGTCCTCCATGTCACTTGTCCCTCCAGTCTCAGTTGTGGGACAAACACATCTTTGGTTGACCGTCCATAAAGGGAAAGATCAGCATGGCAATAAGCCCATGACCATTTCTCCCTGTGGGCTTGGGGAGTCCTGGCTAGGTTGTGTTTTGGAGGCGGAGTGACCAAGAGGGATTTTGTGAGTCTGTCTGGCTTTTTCAAGAGGTGGGAGGAGGAAGAGCGGATTTGAGTTGGTGGCAGGGAGAGCCTGTTTGGCTACGGATTCGTGTCGGCTCTCAACATTGAGCCTCAGAGTCCCCTTGCTGCCTGCAGGGCCAACTCAGCTAAGAAGATGAGAAGAAGCAGGTGATGACTCGTCTCAAGAGCAAAAAGCAAAACAGCTTCCCACGAGAGAAAGCCATTCTTGTGTGTTTACTTTCAGGTTGATTTCTTAAAAGGTATTAAGTCATTAGTTGACTCTGACTCATGTATTGTTCTCAACATTCACAGTCAGTACTGTGTAATGGTTATGCTCATGGCCTCTGGAGCTAAGCTGGGTTCACCAGCTTGGCCAGACACTGGCAGTGTGAAGCTGGGCTAGTTACTTCACCTACCTGCTTTAGTTTCTCCACCTGGAAAATGGGCATGCAGGTTGAACCTGCCTTATAGGGTTGTTGTGAGGGTTAAATGAATTAATGCGGGTAAAGCACCTAGAAGATGCACAGTGGACGTTAGCTGTTGTACCTGTGGCTAACAGATTCCATGAGGGAGAGAGGGATACTCTTTCTTCTGTTTCTTTTCCATTCTAGCACTTTAGACATCGCAGGACTGCTGTGAATTGTCTCACCCACTGTGATATTGTGATTTATAATAAGAAATAGATCATTTGGTCTTAGTCCATGTTGCTGGCCTGGAGCTCCAAAACCCCTTGGGATTTCCTGAGTGATGGGAGCATTAAATGTCCTTTATGTTAATGAGGTGACCTAGAAAGCACCTAAGGATGGGGGCTGGTTGCCAGTGGAGCCCACCATGTGGTTAAGGGTTGGAACTTTCAGTCCCACTCCCACCCCCTGACCTCCAGGAAGGGAAGAGGGGCTAGAGATTGAGTTCAATTGCCAGTGATTAGGCAATCGTGCCTATGTAATGAAGCCTCCATTAAAAACCTAAAAGGACTGGGTTCGGAGAGCTTCCGGGTTGGTGAACACGTGGAGTTTGGGGAGAATGGCACCCTCAGAGAGCATGGAAACTCCTTGCCCTTCCCCATAACTTGCCCTATGCCTCTCTTCCATCTGGCTGTTCCTGATTTATATCTTTTAATAATAAACCAGAAATCTAGTACGTAAAATATTTCTCTGAGTTCTCTGAACCATTACAGCCGAACCTGAGGAGGGAGTCGTTGGAACCTCCAATCTATAGCTGATTGGTCAGAAGCACAGGTGACAACCTGGACTTGCGACTGGCATCTGAAGTGGCTGGTGGGGTGGGGTGGGGGGCAGTCTGGTGGAACTGAGCTCTTAACCTGTGGAATCTGATGCTCTCTCCAGGTAGAATCAGAATTGAGTTGAACTGTAGGATGCCCAGCTGATGCCCAAGAACTGGATGTGTGGGGAAAAACTCACACAATGGTGATCAGAATTGTACACACTAAAGAGAGGATTGTATTCCTCAAAGAGTGCCTTTCTCCAGCATGATGGGGCTGGAGAAGGGCTTTGTAAATGGTGCCTGAGACCTTCCCCCCGTTGCCCCGACACAGGCCAGACTTCCAAAGATGACCTCTAAGAGCATGCTTTGCCAAACCCGGGGTTGCCAATGGTTCTAACTTGGTAAATGTGACTTGCTCAGTAATTGAATTTCCACTGCTCTGTGGAGGGCAGCAGGTCATGGGGGAGAAAGAGAAGAGGATGGAGCCGGTTCCTGAGAAGCCTGCTTCAGGAAGAAGATGTTTTGCTTTGGGAGCAGTGAGTAAAGCTGAGACTTGTCCATTTGCTGAGGACATTGGACACCTTCTTTTACCCTTGATTGTCCATCCCCATATTTTCAGTGTAATTCTGGGTCACTGTTTGGAAGATGAGAAAGAAAAAGAACATCCCTCTTTCTTTAGAAATCTATGAGAGACCCTGTAAGGTTTTTTTCTACTCACCTGAGACAGAAATAGCATGCTGTTTTC
This sequence comes from Balaenoptera borealis, assembly GCF_965194805.1. Lineage (NCBI taxonomy): Eukaryota > Metazoa > Chordata > Mammalia > Artiodactyla > Balaenopteridae > Balaenoptera > Balaenoptera borealis. The sequence continues at coordinate 25,786,793 of NC_138868.1, read as the reverse complement.
ATGTCCCTGTAGCTTGGAAGTGATTGTGGGTCATCCTTTGGAAGGCAATCAGAGTGAAACTTGAAATTTTGCTGAGATTTTTAACAAATTCTTTTTGTACAACCTGTTGCAGAAGAGAAATCATTAACCATTATATTGAACCCCCCTACCTGTTCTGAGGGATACCAATCTCCCTCTATTGTCAGAGAAGGTTTTGAGATGTAGGCTCAGGAGGAAACTGACCCTGTGTCGTGATAGCTCTTCTCCTCACACGGGAAGTGAAAACTCCCTGAACTTTGGTTTCCACAGTGGCTTTGTAAATGTCTCTGCTTACTCAGTGACAAGCAGCACTTGCAGTGGGGCTGTAATAGCCAGAGCAGACATTGAACGAGAGAAGCAGTAGTTTTGTGTTGCCCAAGGGACCCTGTTGGTGGAGAGAAAGATGGTCATGGAGCCAGATCAGTTCATCATGGCCATATGGCTCAGAGATGTATCTTGCTGAAACCCACACTTGATCTTGGGGCTCTTGCTGTGAAGATGCAGAATTTGCTCACAATCTGTTCTCCATGTTAGATAGAGCTGTGATTGGCACTGAGTTGACAATCAGGGCTTTGGGGCAAATTTTAGAGAGAAACTTCAAATTTTTGTGCTTCAGAAATGAAGTGCCTGGGTGGGGCAAAGTGCTGTTGCATACACTTGTGTGTCCTGGGAAGTATGACCTTGTAAGACATCTGTCCACTTTGGGGCTCATAACTCAAGAAATTCTAGAATAAATGGCTTCCAGAGTCCTTCATCCTTCCTCGTCAATTCCATTCTAGATAAGACTGCCTAACTCATTTTAGACATTTGGAATTGTCTTTTACTGTTAAAGACTTTTGAGCAGAAATTCTCCAGGCTTCTTTTAAGATTGATTTCCATCCATTCATTCATTCAATAAGCATTTATTAAAGTTCTACTATTTGCCATTCTGGGATGCAACAGGACACATGACAAAGTCCCTGCCCTCATGACACTTATATTCCAGCAAGGGGAACAGATAACAAACACGTAAGCCCATAGATATACAGCACAATGTCAGAAATGCTGTGGAGGGACATAAAGCGGGGCAAGGCGATGGAATATTGAATATAGAATATAGAAGAACGTAGAAAATATAGAATATCAGGAGGTGTTCTTCATAGGTTGACCAAAGTAGGGCTCTCTGGGGAAGTGACTTTTGAGCAAGGACCTGAAGTGAGGAAGCCAGCCAGGCTGACCCCCAGGGGAAGAGCATTCTGGGCAGAAGGTATAGCAAGTTGAAGGGCCCAGAGGAAGATGTGTGCTTGAGGAGCTCAGAGAACATCAAGGAGACCATGTAGCAAGATGCCCTTTCTTGGTAAAGGGTCTCAGCTCTGACTCCTTCCCTATATCCCCACATGTCACTATCTGCAAGTCCTATCAGCCCTCTTCCAAAATGCATCTTGAACTCAGCTGCATCGTCTTTGTCCATGACCACCCTAATCCAAGCCCCTGCCATGTCTCTTCTTGTCTGGATTATTGCAAGAGCCTTCTAACTGACCTCCCATAAATTCCAATCACATTTCAACCCTGCTTAAATTTCTTCAACACTTTCCCATTGCCCTTTGAAGACAGTCCAGCCTTCTTACCATGGCCTTCAAGACCCTACATGATCTGGCCCCTGCCTGCCTCTCCAGCCCCATCTCCTGACAGTTGGAGATTCAGCCACATGGTCCGTGTATTTATTAGTCAGCTCGGACTGCCATCACAAAGTACCACAGACCTGATGACTTAAAACAACTGACATTTATTTTCTCACAGTTCTGGAGGCTGGAAGCCTGAGATCAAGGTGTTGGCAGGGTGGCTTCTTTTTGAGGGCCGTGAGGGAAGGATCTGTTCCAGGTCTCTCTCCTTGGCTTCTAGCTGGCCGACTTCTCCCTGTCTTCACATTGCCTTCCCTCTTTACATGTCTGTGTCCAAATTTCCTCTTCTTATAAGGATGACAGTCATATTGAATTAGGGCCCACTCTAATGATCTCATTTTAACTTATCTCTGTAAAGACCCTATCACCAAATACAGTCATAGTTAGGACTTCAACATAGGAATTTGTGGGGTCAGGGTAGGGGTGGGGACACAATTCAGCCCATAACAGTTACTTTTCTCTTCCTCAAATACTGTAAGCTTTTCCCCATCTCAGGACTTTTCATAAGCTTTCCTATGATCTTCACATGGCCACCCCATTTTCCTTCAGGTCTCCATAAATGTCACCTCTTCAGAGAGGCCTTCCCTACCATCCCCATCAAACCAGCTATGACGCCAACCCATGTTGTTTGTTTCATTAAGCCAAATTTATATATGATAACGTGTACGGGTCTTTAGTGTACAATTGGATGGGCTTTGACAAATGTATACACCCTTGTAACCACCAGTGCAATCAAAATGTAGAACATTTTCATCACCTCCGGAAAGTTGCCTCATTTCTCCTTTCAGCCAGTCTTTACCACCACGACCTCAAATGGCAACCACTTTTCTGATATCTACTATCATAGCTTTACCTGTTCTTGAACTTCATATGAATGGAATTATTCAGTATGTACTCTTTTGTGTCTGACTTCTCTTGTTCAAAATTTATCTATGTTTTTGCATGTATCAGTAGTTTATTTTTTTGTTACTGAGTACTATTCCATTGTATGAATATACCACTATTTATCCATCATCCTATTGTTGGACATTTGGGTTGTTTCCAGTTTGGAGCTACTAGAAAAAAACTGCTGTAAACATTTTTGCATATATGTTTTGTGAACATATGTACTGTAGTCTAAATGTGTGTGTCTCCCTAAAATTCAAACTTTGAAATTCTAACCCCCATTTGTTGGTATTAGGAGGTGGGGCCTTGGGAAGGCGATCAGGTCGTGAGTGTGGAATCCATGAATGGGATTAGCGCCCTTATAAAAGAGATTCCCCCAAAGTAACCTCGCCCCTTCCTGTATGTGAGGATACAGTGAGGAGTGTGCATCCTGGAAGAGGGCCCTCACCCAACCACGCTGGCATCCTTGGACTTCCAACCTCCAGGACTGTGAGAAATCAATTTCTGTTGTTTATAACCCACCCAGTTTGTGTTATTTTATTCTGGCTGCCGGAGCAGACTAAGACAATATGTTTTTATTTATCTTGGATAAAGATGTAGGAGTAGAATTTCTGGGTCCCAATGTAGGTGTATGTTTGACTTTTTAAGAAACTACAAACAGGTTTACAAACTATTTGTGCTATTTACCTTCTCATCAGCATTGTGACAGTTCTAATCCTACTCCTCAATCTCACCAACATTTGTGATTAATCTTTTTAATTTTAGCCATTCCAGTGAATGTGAAATGATATAATTTCCCTAATTACTCATGATGTTGAGCACTTCTTCGTACATTTATTGAACATTTATGTACCTTACTTAATGAGGTGTCTATTCAAGCCTTTTGCCCAATTTTTAAATGACGTTGTCATTTTGTTATTTATTTTTAGGAATTCCTTATATATTTTGGATACAAATCCTAATATTTCTCCTGGTTGGTGGCTTGTCTTTTCATTACTTGTCTGATAAAAAAAAAAAAAAAAAAGCTGGTTTTTAATTTTGATGTAGTCTTAGGGCTACAGAATGTGTTCTAGGACCAGGCAATATGATGGGATATTTTCCAAAAAGAAGATAATTAGGGTTCCTAGCAGGGCTACAATTTCCTTCAAGTTTGTTCCCATGGTGTGTCAAAGAGAAGCTGAAGGCACATGAATACTTAGCCACTGTGTGGGCCTTCCTAGGTGTGCGAGACAGGTGTGCTCTTTTAAAGAACGTTGAAAGGATCGCAGATGTTTACTTTGTCCGGTGGGCACCATAAAGCTCAAGCCCAGAGGCCCGTGTGTTCAGGTATGGTGAAGAAATGACCTTAAATTCTTCTAAATTCCTGCGGCCTTTGCTGCTGAGGATACTTAGATTACCAGCTCAGGTCTTTGGTCTCTTTAATCAATAGAAATTGATAAGAGACCAGACTAGGAATTCAGGCAAGGCTTTCTTGGGACTCGCCCTTGTGCAGGAGGGCGTGAAGACAAGAAACATGTGCCTTGCTCACTCCCTGAGGTGGCGGGGGCTGAGCTGGTTCCTTAAATGGGGTGAGGGTGAGGGCGGATCCAATGGGTCAGGCATGAGGTGTAGCTTAGGTGGCCTCCCTACCCCGTTGGTGGTGCCGTGTGCAGGGATCATCCGCAGTACCCTGCTTTTGCTCCTGGCACCTCAGAAATGGTTTGTGTCCCTTTTGTATCTTATTGTTCATCATTTGCCCCAACTGCACATGTGTGTAGTTATTTTTAGTCCCTTATAGTTTCTTTGTATTCTGTTGCTGGAGATGTTTGTCCAGGTGCAAGCACTGCAGCAAAGATTCCCAGGTCTCAGCCTAGCTCACTTACACCTTAAGTATCCAAAATCTTAAATATGGGCATTTCCTCTAACCCAGTAATTCTACTTCTAGGAATTTAACCTAAGGCTAAATTTATGGTTATATGCGAAATTTTAATCACAATATACATATTTCAGCTTTGTTTCTATGGTAAAATATTGGGAGACCACCTAAAATAGTGGATGGCTAAAAATAGGTTGTAGGGACTTCCCTGGTGGCACAGTGGTTAAGAATCCACCTGCCAATGCAGGGGACAAGGGTTCGAGCCCTGGTCCGGGAAGATCCCCCATGCCGCGGAGCAACTAAGCCCGTGTGCCACAACTACTGAGCCTGTGCTCTAGAGCCCGCGAGCCACAGCTACTGAGCCCATGTGCTACAACTGCTGAAAACTGCACGCCTAGAACCCATGCTCTGCAACAAGAGAAGCCACCACAATGAGAAGCCTGCGCACCGCAATGATGAGTAGCCCCCACTCGCTGCAGCTAGAGAAAGCCCACACGCAGCAGCAAAGACCCAATGTAGCCAAAAATAAGTAAATAAATTAAAATAAATAAATAAATAATTAAATTTTTTAAAAGTAGGTTGAAAACTCAATATAGCAGAATGCTATGAACTCTTTTAAGGTTATTTCCTATAAATACATATTTTTATTGACAGATATTTATTTGTAATATTGTATAAAAGATTTCCAAATATTATATATAATTCCATTATATATATATGTAAATCCATATATATTCATATATATAGGAGGATTTTTATATAATGGGACATTCAATTTATGTATATTTATAAAATATATATGTGTGTAATTATTCTGTTTATAAAATCATGACCCAGATGGCTCTGAGAAAGTATCTAAACTCAAAAGAATTATGTCAACAAAAGTAGATTTTAAATACTTCTACTTCTTTACTCATATTTTCATATATTGATACAAGAAAACTATCGTCATGCCCAGTAATACTTTTTCAACTTCCTTAATTCCTTTCCCGTTCACATGCTTTATTGCTGCTTTTGCATCTCTCTCCAAAATCCCACTAAAAAAATCCTGCCGCCCACTCCCCTTCTGCCTCATTGCCCTCCCCCACTTCCTATTCTCCATCACGAAAGCCAGAGAATCTTGTGGCAAGTGGTGAACTCTCCTTGGAAGAGGAGGAGGGAGAAACTGACGTGGGCCAAGTCAGCATTCTTTGTAGCTGCCTGGGGTGGGGTGATGGGTGAGGTGGGGGAGTAGAGAGGAGAGTGTCGGTGATGTGCCACCATTCATAATCTTCATCTTATTTCATATGCATAGAAAACATCTGGAAGGGCATGCACAAAGGTCAAAATGTTAACATTAGTTATTTCTGGTGGTAGGATTAGAATGGATTTTAATTTTCTTCCTTTCGCTTATCTGTGTTTTCTAATTTTCTACCATGAACAGACATTCCCTGATTAATTTTTTAGAATTTTTATTGAAGTATATCTTGATCAACTTATGAAACTCATTTTAAAAAAGAAGTTCCCCAGTGCTTCTCTGGAGTGTGAGGTTGGAGAGGCTAGTATGATAAACTCCAAGTTAAGGAGGTTTAAAGATATATTCTCTGTCCCAGATACGCCACTGAATTTGTACCCAAGCCAGCCATCAGTTAACACTGGGAGATGTGTCTTTGTGCCTGTCTCCCTCTTTTTGTCAAATAAAAGCAAAAGGTATTTTCAAAATTGTACAAGTTAGGAAGAAGGACTTGGAACAGGTTAGGCCAGTTGACACATACGCCTTATCTGGAAAATGGGTACAACCATACGGCCCTCAGGGATTGGTGAGGGACCACAAGTGGAAAACCCAGCACAGGGCTAGCATATCACAGGTCCTCAAGTAACTTTGAGCACCTGCTCTGTTCAGTTCTTTTGCTTAACAGGCAATTACTGGTTTCAGCTTTGGGCTAAGCTCTGAATTGGAGGCTGTGGATATAACAAAACGACACTGACCCAGCCTTAAAGGAACCCCCAGCCTGTGGGGAGGAGGAGATAATATGGGAGTGTCTGCCAGACCCTCTTCTAAGTGCTTGATATTTGCATATTGATGCTTTACATCCTTATAGTAATCAATAAGGTAGATTTTCTCAATTATTATTTTATAGTCTGTCCTCCTGGTCACAGATATCTGTTCGTCCCTCTGCCAGAGCCAATATCTGTGGTACGGTAGTGGACCTGTTTATGTATGTGGTGAGTAAGAGCTTGGGTGCTGGGAATCAGGCTCTCTGGGTTCAAAATGCAGCTCCATCAATTATGGGCAACATATTTGATCTTTCAATGCCTCAGTGTCTTCATCTGTAAAATAAGGATAGGCATAGTTGTTGCCTCATAGATTACTGTAAGGAAAAAATGGATCTATATAAGGCACTTATAACAGTGTCTAGCACATAAGCTATTAGTAAATGTTAGCTGCTGTTATTATTGTTGTTGTTGTTATTTGTCTCCTTCTATAGACTGGGAGCTCTTTGAGGGCTGGGACACTATCTTATTTATTGTTGTATCTGCAGATCCCAACCCAGGGCCAAGCACAGGGTTGAAATCAATGATTATCTGTTAAGTAAAAGAACAAACTTACCACTACTCATATATTGATATTTTGAGGTAGGGAAGGAGGTGATACAGAGCGGGGGAGGGATTCCCCTTATGAGTGGACATCAGATTCCCCCCAGGCACGATGATTGTAGGAGGAATCTGGGCTCTCTTAGAGCAGATAGCATCCAAGAAATCAACCTAAATCACAGTAAATGTGAGAACCAGAAGGGACTTCCCCAGACCATGGTTAACACTCCCATTTTTCAGGTGAGGAGCCTGAGGCCTAGGGAATTCACGTGGCTCGCCTGTGGCTCTGCAGTGTTGGGGGAAATCTGTTAGGGAATGAGGGCTCTTTATCTTAACCTCAAATTCTTTCTACTCCATGGGCAATTGACAGAATTTTTTATTTTGGTTCAATTTCACAAAGCTTTCTTGAATGCCAAGTGTCTTGTGCTAAGTTCATGAGAGACAAGTGAAATGGGCTCAGAGAGCGTCCAGACTTGCTCAAGATTAAATAAGCAAATCAAGTGTGAAGAGGGGAAATCCCAGGATATAATGCGAGCTCATCTTGTTTCCATCTATAGATATCAGGAGGCTAAAAAATCAAGTGAGAAGAGTGGGAAAAGAGGAGTTCTTTAGCACCAACCTGTTGAGGTCATACTTGGGTTATGACTCTGGCCCTCCAGTTAAAGGGAGCCCCCTGCCCACGCAAAATGAAAACTCGGGGCGGGGGGAAGTGCAGGTTGATTTCCGTTGGGGTGTTACGGGGTAGATGCAATGGGATTCTGGAGAATGTCTCCACCTCCCCAGCCAAGATAATATCTTCCCTGAGCCTTACTCAGAGAACCCCTCCCCGAACTCAGTACAGCCCCACCCCAGGGCTCCTGGGAGAATGGGTGAGTAGGAAGTTGTTGCTAAGAAATATATTTTTGCCCTGCTGAAGTCACAACTATAAATTCACATAATAATCGATCCACCAGTATGACTGGAAATGCATAGCCCAGCTCAGGTGTGGGAAAAATCATAGCCCTCCTCAGCACCATTAATCTTCCACCTGGGAGTAGTTTAGCACTAGGCATCCATTATTTATCCGGGAGACTGGGGATGTGAGGAGGAAGGGCTGTGTGTGGGTAGCAACCAGCATTGACAGGGAACTGTGAGATGTAACGGGGTGCGGCAAGATGTGCAAGGGACAGGAGCTGGGAGAGCAAGGCTCTGCCATTGCCACCTCTGGTGGACCTTGGGTAAGTCACTTAACCGCTCTGGCCTTGAGTTTCTCATCCGTAAAATGGGGCTTGAATTAAATGGTCTCCTAAAGTCCCTTCCGGCTCTGAAATTCCATTCAGAATGTTCTAAGCGTTGTAAGAAAGTTTTTTTCAGAAGTTGCATTCACTACCCTAGAAGGTATCACTGGGAGCATGTTTCCTGGGGAGCAATTTCAAGCCTTTCCCTAAAGAACCCTGATGCATAAGGGCCCCGGGGCGTCCCCAGCCCAGGGTCTGGGGGCATACACCCAGGCATGAAATGTCTTTGAGCTCTTGTTTATTATTATGAAGGTAATTTTGCACTCTACTCCAGAATCTATTCTTGTATGCATTAATATAAAAATAGTATTCTGAATTACTGTTGATGTACTGTTGATAAATCTAGACTTGCAGGTCCACAGAGAATCTTGTCTTTTGATCTTGAACTATAGCCAAGCCCTAATTCTGTGTGATAAGAGTACAGGAAATGTCTAATTTCTTTTTTCATGCTTTCTGTATTTTTTCTTTCTTCTCTAATGCACGTGTATTAATACCAAAGAAAAGTACATAAATGTTTAAAACATGAAAAATAATGTAGTTCTGACCTTCCACATCTAGATTTTAAGGAGGGAAGGGGTCCCTTTAATGAATGGGTTCCCTGTTGACATTTTCTTGCTGTGCTCATTCCTATATGTCCGAGTGCTTGATCCGTGAGAAATAACGTGTGGTTGAATGAATAAAAGTAATAATAATGACAATTATGATAACGACAAAAGCTACTATTACTGTGTTTTTACCATGTGCTGCTGTTCTAAACTCTTTACCTCTATCATCTTGTTCAGTCCTTACAAAACCCTTTGAGGCAGCTCTTATTATTATCCTCATTTTACAGATGAGGAAACTGAAACGTCAAAAAGTTAAGTAACTGTCCTGGTTGGAACATCTTTTCTGCCCTTTTACCTTCTCGGATCGCCTTTTAGACCTGGTCGTTGCCGCAGCATCTGCCCTGCACGGTAGCAGCTTGACTGTGTTACCCTAACAGTTCCTCATCTCTTGGCTTTGCCCTGAGGCTTCTCTGCACTCTTTTGTGGGACACCTGTGGGACCCCATTCTGCCCACCTGGCTCCTGCACAGATCTCAGAGTGCAAGGACAGTCTCTGGAGGGTCATTGACTCATTCCTCAGAGGGTCCCCAGAGGGATTAAGCCTCTGTGGCCCACAGCAATCATTAACTCAGTACCGCACCCTTGACTGGCTTTTCTTCCTTCCCCAGTTTACTCATTCTAGGCCCCCAATCCCCAAGAATTCTTTTCCAAAATGAATTATCTGTATATAAATGTACGTCTCAGGTTCTGCTTTTTGGGGCAAACTAAGCCAGGACATTGCCCAAAGTCACACAGCAGGTAAGCTGTGAAACCCAGGTAGGAAAATATTCACTCCATGTAAAATAATTATAAGCACCCAGAACCAGGATATAAATACATAAATCTTTTTAAAGGGGCATGTGTGCATGGAAGAGGAGTGTACACACAAAAGCAGATAGGTTTAGGAATGGAATAACTACGCCAAATGTAAATGGACTTTTTTGATTTTTTTTCCCTCTTGCTTATCTGTATTGTCTAACTTTCCTAAAGTGACAGCTGTTTCTTGTGTCATGGATGGAGAGCAGGGTGGCAAACTGATCTATGCCAGTTTATTCACGCAGAACCCTCAGGTTCTTTTAGCAGATAGTGGTAGCCATGGACATACTTGAAGTGGACGTGGGTTAACTAGTCTCTGCAACCTCACTATTATTATTATCACAAAAGCAAGTCTCAGACCAAAATCTGCCACACATACAGACTTATTAAATAAGCATTCATTAGCAGGCAAACATAAGACAGTCCAGGCAACCTGCTCTGGAAGCTGATCAAGTCCTAGCTCTCTGCCCATCTGAGTACTGCAACTGCTCCCCGAATGGAAGGTTCACTGGAAGAAGGCAGAAGAACATTCTAGAGCAGTGGGTCTCAAACTTGAGCAGGCATCAGAATCTCCTGGAGGGCTTGTTAAGGCACCGATTGCTGGGCCCTGACCCCAGAGCTTCTGACTCAGGGGGTACTACGCTTTGAGGTCTGGTTTTGTTATCCTCTCTGATAACTGGCATCAGGCAACCAGCAATTCCCTCAATGGCTGGGGCACAGGACCATTTAGGGGGTTAGTCTATGGTCTAGAACACCAGCCCCTCGGGTGTAGACTACAAGATGCTCTAGATTCTTTTACCTAAAAGGCCTCAGGGTGGAGAATGTCTCTGAAAGGTTTTAGAGGATACCACTAATGTCATCAATGAAAAGCCATTTCTCATCCTCATTATGCTAATTAGCAAAGCCTGATGCATTCCTTAAGGTCCAGAAAACTGAAGTTCACAGAGATAGTTGTGTGTGTTCACATAGATAGTGTGGCTTCACTGATATCATGCTAGCTGACTACCCCTGTAGTGTGAATGCCTGGAGAGGGCGCCTAGGGTCTAATATAAATTAGCACAAATGCCTAATAACACGCGCCTAAACAGAACATTTTAGAGTAAATTACAGACATCATTAATGGGAAGGAAAGTTCATTAACAAATCGATGGGCATTTGTTTGGTCCCACAGACTGAGCCTGAAATCATAGAGGAAACCAATATCGACAGAGTGAATGAGCCCCGGGGCTACGCCCGGTCGAGGCAGGTGAAAGGCCACTCGGAGACCTCCACGCTGAGCTCGCAGCCCTCCATCGACGAGGTCCGGCAACAGATGCACATGCTGCTGGAGGAGGCCTTCAGCCTGGCATCCGCAGGACACGCAGGCCAGAGCCGGCACCCAGAGGCCTATGGCTCCGCCCAGCACCTACCCTACTCCGAGGTGGTGACCAGCGCTCCTGGGACCATGACGCGGCCCCGGGCTGGAGTGCAGTGGGTGCCGACCTACCGCCCAGAAATGTACCAGTACAGTCTGCCCCGGCCGGTAAGTCAGACATCCCTCCGCGTGCCTGCCCTCCTCAGGTCAGCCCCGGCCACGGTGTTCCGACAGGGGTTTCAGAGCGGGGACTTTCCTGATGAGCCGCCTTGGGATTTGGAAACGAACTTTGCTGGGCTTTCACACGTCCTCCAGCCAGGATCCAAGCCTAAGCCTTTTAATCCTGTGGACACAGACACACAGGAAACCCTTATGTCCGACCGTAATATGTTTTAGAATGACTTCCCTTTTTTATCCCTCCTGTGAAGGGCTGACCTCACTCTTCATGCACTGGTTGTTTTCTACAACCCCACGTTTAAAGGCCCTGGTTTAAATGTCAGAACGTGTTGCAGAGCCCCATGTTAGGGGCCCGTGTAGCCTGGTGGCTCCCAGCAGAGGCTTTGGAGGAGGGTGCCTTGACTTTGAATCCCAGCTGACTTTGTAACTTGGGGACTTAAATTTTCTACAGGTAAAGTAAACAGGTAAGAAAAATAACTGATATCCTAGGGTGGTTGTAAAGATTAACTAAGTTGATATACATGAGGTACTAGAAAAATGCCAGGCACCCAGTACATGCCATAGAAGTTTCAGCCATGATTATCTCATTAAGTAGTAACTGTACTTCAGTATCTGAGAAAGCATCCAATGACTAAAAGCTTCCATGATTTAAACAACCATTTTAATTAGTTTGCATGTAATTAGTTCATCACCATAGCATCTACAGATATCTTTTTAAAAAGACAGTTTTATAAGCCACAGACCATAATGGACAATGCTTTGTATATGTATAGATTCCACCCTTGTAATACTTCATGCCCTATCCCCAAGGGCTACTCATTAATAGAGCTTTATAAATTGTCGTTGTGATATGTAATTACCCAGTAAAAGCTAACATTTATAGAGTGCTTCACTGTTATTAGGTACTGATCTAAGTGTCATGTGTATGTTAACTCATTTATTTGGTCCTTACTACAAGCCTCTGAGACAGGTACTAGTTTACTAGTTTTATCCCTATTTTACAGATGAGGAAACTGAGGTTACACAGCTTGTTCAAGTCACACAGCCAGGAAGGGGCAGAGCCAGGACCCAAAGCCAGGCCATCTGGTGACAGAGCCCATGTTCTCAACCTGCCTTGTGCTGTTACATTGTCTTTCCATCGTATTATTTCTTTCATTTTCAGTAGACTATTCGGGATACCTATGGGCTTGTGGAGCCTTTTGATAACTCCAACCACCACCCCCCCAAAGCACACACTACAGTGGCACTTAATAAACTGCTGTTACGCTATGTAACTACCTAATCTACACACTATTGTGAATTTCCTTATTCTTTGCTCCAGATTCCTCCTGACCAGGTCCCTGAGATGTCTCCCCTTCACACTTCTCCTAATCCCCTCAGTCTCTCTTTCTGTCGGAGCCCTCTCTTTGAATGTCAGTCTCTGGCCCAGCCTTTCCCTGTTGATAAAACTCTGTCAGGAGAGACCAAAGTTTATTTCAAACTGAGCCTTTGGGGCAGGGACACTTGTGCTTGAATGCGGTCATCATCACTGCAAGGGTTTGTCCTTAAGTCGGCAGGTGCAGAATTTCTGTTTTGTCTGTTCACTCCAGGGTGATCAGATCATGCTGATTAAACTCACAAAAACTACTTTATTATTAAGAATATTAACTTACAAACCTGCAGTGAGATGCTGAATGATCAGGTGGGCCAGAATACTTGTTTCCTGGTCTTTCCTGTTAATGGTCTTTCGTTAAGTAAAAGCCAACTCAGGGGAAGTACGACATTATCAGAAGGAGAACTGGTCGGTATTGGAGTCAACTTCCTCAGTCTGTAATATGCAAACCCAGAGAGCATAGTCAATAAAGGAAATAGAGTGAATGTGGGACATCTTTTTTCGCATCCCATTTTCTGAGATATGGGTAGAATAAAATGCAAAATTCTTAATATAATGTTTAAGTTAAAATAGAAGACTTTGGGGCAATGCCCAGATCTCAGGAATAGGAGTTTGCCTCTGCCATCACGGAACTTTTCTGAATCTGTTCAAGAAGCACTGCCTTCCAGAAAAGTGTCAGCAACTCTGGGGCCACCACTGGCCATGCTCCCATCAGATGAGATTCCAAATATCCTTTTTTCAGAAAGAGTTAGAAAAATGCTCACTGAGCCTGGCCAATCTGTTACTTTAAAATACTTTCCCATGACAGTCGTATTATAGTTTCCACAATTACAGTTTTCTTAACTAATTGCCCATTAAATTGGTACTCTTCTTTATGGGGAAAGAAGGGATTTTCTCACTGAGATTTAGAAAACACTCTAATCTTACCACATTTATACCTACCTCTTAAAGTGGCTGTCCCCTGGGGAGAGCTAGCTGTATCCATTCTATACAGATCCACACTGACTTCAGTGTCATTGGCTCATTCTTCCTGATTCCAGACATTGACCATGTCCCCGAATTTTCCCTCAGCCCAGAGTGGAATGGCACTCGCCAGCTGAATGTCCTTAGCCAGTGATCGTAACTCTGAGTCTCAGATCCCTCAGCCATAGAACGGTGGCGAAAAGAGGGCTGCAGTGAGGAAGGGTTGGTAATTCGTGTAAAATGCTCAGCTCGGTCCTGGCGTTTAGTAAGCACCTAACACACGTTAGCGGGTGTTAATCAGAGTACTTCCTATGGAGTCTAGCACATCAAAGTACTGGATAAATGGTAGTTATTGTTATAAAAATATTCTCTTCTTTTCCCTGGGTTCCACTAGTTATCTCCCTTTCCCTGACAGTTCTGAGATTACATCTTCTTTTCCTTCTACTCTGTTACATTCTTTTAAGAGCATGCTCTGTGCTCAGGGAAGCTTCACTTCTGCTTAAAGATGATTCTCAGGAATGACTGGGCCCCTCTAGCTGGAGGCCAGATTCTGGGAATCTGTGAAGAGATCTGGGTTTCAGAGAGAAAAACTTAAATAACCAGGTTGAGTCTTCCAGTGACAGGCAAGAAGATGCCACAACCCACAACCATATGCCTCAGTTTAACAAAACCATCTAAAAATGTCATTGTGGGAATATGAAAACTTGGATGGTTCTGTTTGTTATAATTCAGGGTTGGCAGTTGTGCCAGGAAGGGCAGAAACATTAGCATCATATACTTAAAAAAATGAAGCCACCAAAAAAGGGAAATGGACTGAGAAATAACACAGCAGAGAGATGGGCCGTCAAACTGAACAACATCAAAGGCAGTTCTTTCGTTATTAAGGTTTCCTTTTGCCAACAAAAAATGAGGTCCTTATTTTAATGAAAAGAGAAATGGCTAGCAATACACAGTAGCAGTGATGATTCTTAACCCAAGTTCTTGCCAAGCCCTCTGTGCTATGATAATGTGGAAATCAATGGACAGGGTGGCAATTTAGAATGATAACTGTGATTACTTTTCAGCTTCCAAAAAGGAAGCACTCTGAGCTCTGCTGTAGGATAGTGGGAAGCTGGTGGTTCTAAATGCACTCGGCCAGGCTGATGGCATTTACATCGTGGAGAAGGTTACTGCTGGCAGCTGGGGATTTCTGCACTGCAGTTCAGGAGACCCTTGATCATATTTTACCCCTTGAATCTGGGAGGAAATTGGACTTGACACCTAATGACCAATCCAATTTTGCTAGCAGCCATAATGAGTCTGTGCCAAGAGGAATGAAAACATCCTGCAGTCTTCCTGTTGGTGTCGGGGATTCCGAGAAAGGGATGGGGTGAAAGCATCTTCCCCACTAGAGGCCTTACAGATGCAACTAATAGTAATAATAATAGCACAATACCAGCTGCCCTCTCTTGCGCTCCCGCCCGCCGTATACAGGACATTAAGCTAAGTGCTACTGTCTCTTCTGATCTAACACCCACCCTATGAAGTCAACATTACTATCCCCCGTGTACTCCATGGGAAACTGAGGCCTGGGGAAGTGAAGAACCTTGCCCAAGGTGACACAGCTCTAAAGGGCAGAATGGGGTTAGAACTCAGGGCTCTCTAACTTCAAAGCCCATGCTCTTTCCACCCTCTGGCCAGGTGAGCCAGAGGATGTCATAGCCTCTGATGAGAACTCAAATCTGCTAAACTTCAGAGTGTGATCTTATAAGGAAGCTTATCCAGTTTGATGGGATTTTGTCCATTCCTATCATTGCCCCTTGTAGGAGAGACATCTCCATTAGGATGGAATTGAGAATATTACAGCCCGTTTTCCCCCTTTCCCCTCAAAAACAAAGCAAAACAAAACCAAAAAACCCCTTCTGAAACCTTCATTAATGATGAGATATGCAGGCATATCAGGCAGGAGTTTGCATCCACCCCAACACTTGGCTTCAAGAAATGTTGCATTTCTTGTGTTTCTCCAAATCAAATTTGAATCTGTTCTGAGCTCCCATCTGGCCAAGTTTGGTGGGGCAGGAAAGGAAGGGGGGAGGGGGAATGGGAATTCAATGTCAGTTATTGCACAAAAGTCATTGGCAGCTTGCTGAAGGTGGAACAACGGGAGAGGGTCTACCCCAAGCAGTGTGGATGGGTGCTCAAGGATGGAGGGAACCCACCAAACCGAGAAAGTATCTGGAGACTGAAAAGTGAGGCAGGTAGGTCCATATAATCAATGGATCAGTGTATTATAGGGTAACTTACATGCAGGGTAGGATGGAGCAGATGTCGATCCAGAAGCATTCACAGCTGCACTCCACACCACAGAGGGGCCACTGGGACAATTTTACAGTTAACCGGGGGTATGGGGGTACATGCTTGGAGACAGCGAGTGCATTCCTACGTCAAGACTTATGGTGGGTAATTAGTCTTGTGGGTGCGGGGACTACATCATGAAGGTCTTTATCATTGTTTGGAGAGTAACAGAGCATAGAGGCCCCCTGGACCTAATGGTCATTAAATAATATCTATTAACTACGAAGCCCTTGACGGCAGAGAAGTGATTTACCACGCAGTACAGTCTTGGGTAGGGTCAGTGGAAGGACAGCAGGAACTGAACGGGTCCAAGATGGCATCAGTTATGCTAGCAGCCAGACAATGGAGCATTGCCCAGCTCCCAGGAGTCCACGAAGGTAGGTCGCTCTGTATGTATTACCTGGGACAGCCTGGGCTGGGGCTCTTTGCCTTTGGACTGCCCCAAGGAAGCCCCCCTTGAAAACTGACAGAGTACCCAGCGTCTGGCAAATGCACACCCCTCTAAGCTTAATCATTTGAGTGAATAAGAACCAGTTTGTACAGGAAGGCTGTGTGGAAAGGGAGAGAGGGAGGTAGGAGGGGAGCATGTATCTCGGCTCACAAACTCAGGTGTGCAAGACATGTCAGTTTATTTTCCTGTAATCTTCTGGCGCCAAAGGCTCAGTCTCAGTTCAGGGTTTCCCTCCCCATCTCTGATTAAAGCTGAGTGTGCTTGGGGGGAGGGGGAGGGGGAGCTAAATGGTGCAAAGCATGGTCAGGGTGGGGAGGAGGCTTCAGTACTTGGTCCCAGTTTGCTCTCATCTAACGACTCTGGCTGATGTCCCAGAGAGGTGCTTGTTTCCATCTGGTCTGCAGGTGTTAGTCCAGGTAGAGCACAGCTGTATCCTGGTCCTCCTGCTTTCAAGCTCTCTCCAGATCCCTCCTTCCGCTCCTCCCATGCTTGAGCCTTCTCCCTCTCTCTCTGCCTCTCCCCTCTCCCCCTCTCTGTCTCTCTCTTTCACGTGCATGCGTGCGCGCGCGCGCGCACACACACACACACACACACACCCTTGCCCCTCTCCCCTCTCTAGCATCTTCCTTATATTTATTCTCTCCTCCACCTCCCCATCCCCCTGTGCTCCCAGATTGAGGCGGGACACAGAGCTGCTTCTCCAGACCTTACATCAGCATCTAAGCTCTCCTCTTCTTCCTAACCTAAGGGTGTTTAGAGGGCAGAGTGGTCTAAAAGTACCTCACTTCTTCCAAATCTCTTGTTTTGGCATCAACCTTCAGCCTTGAGTGCTCTAAGGGCTTCGATTTTTGATATTCAAAATCCTAAATTCTTGCAATTCAATAGCTTGGACTTTTGAAATGCCATTAAGAGTTGGCTCTTGGGCCGTCTTTAGTGGGGGTGGTCTTCCTTCCCTGGGGCAGGAAGGTGCGATGCCCTCACTGCTTGGGGCAGGGGAAGGGCCCTGGATTCAAGGAACCGTGGTGGCAAAGTCTTGGTTACTACAATTACTATATCAAAATATTATCTTGTCTCAAAAGGAAGAGAATATCATTTATTGAGTACCCACTATGTGCCAAATGTCATAGTAACATATAAAATGAGTCTTCTAAACAGCCTTTGAAATGGGGGTGTGATTCTGTTACTTTCATCACCTAACGAGAAAACAGACACAGAGAAGGTAAGTTACTCGAGGTCAAGCAGCTGATAAAGATCAAGCCAGGATTCAACTCCAGTTTTTTGTTTGTTCGTTTTTGTTTTTTTTAAATTGGAGTATTGTTGTTTTACAATGTTGTGTTAGTTTCTACTGTACAACAAAGTGAATCAGATCCAGTTTTGTCTGACTCCAAACCCCTGCCCTCTGCATCACGCCACCCTTAGCTCAGAATTGCGAGATAGCACCCTTAACTGGCTATGTGATTTTGGACAAGTCAGTTCACCTCTCCGGGCTTCCGTATCTCCCTGTGTTAAGGTAAGAGGTGTGGTCTCCTGCTAGTTCCAGCTTGAACCTTCTATGATTCCCAGGGCCTGGGAAGCCTCCGTGTTGCTCCATCAGTAACTCCTGGTGAACTGACAGATCAAGATAAGCACTGGTTTTCACCATGGGGTCAGTCTTCAATTACAGTGCCCTCTGTTTTCAACTAAATAAGAACTATCCGCTGGAAGATTCTACTTTGTGCACCAGGACGTAAAGTTATTTGTAGCTGCATGCAGACGTAGACACTTGATGTGCCCAGAGCAGTACTCACAGGGTCAGCACCGTGCGGTGGAAGGGGTACCTTGCGGTGGAACCCAGCATTGTCGGCAGGAACGGAGAGGTTGGCACATTCGCTCTGACCTGAGGCTGACTTGCTGTCACAGGACAAGGGCCTCCAATGAGGGTGGGTGGCTTTGCCCTGTTGTTCCTCATGCCCCCACCAGTGCGAAGCCTGCGACCCCTGACCTGTTCCTCCAGCTGCAGCCTGCCCCTTTGACTTGTCACCCCTCTAGTGCTACCCCTGGAGGTTGATCTTCCCCCTCTGGATGGATGCACATGCACGAGGAGGGTCCAGCACACAGTGGGTCTCACCCGGGCTCATTCTCCACTGGGTTTGCTAGAAAGAATGGCCCTGCCCCACCCCCTCGCCCCCTGCCCAGGGACATCAGGACTGGAACTTTGAGAAAACGGTGGTCACCTTCCCTTCTACTTTTACAACCAAACCTCTGAGCCCAAAGAATGGCCTATTCTATTCTCACATCCAGGCTCCTTCCACCTCAGAGACCTGAGAGCTATTTATAAAGACTGCCTGCAGTTCTGAGTGCCTGATCTCCTTTCTAGCCAGAGGACAGGGATCCCAAAAGATGGTGTCCTTGGGCACCAGACTGGGCCCCTCACGGCCACTGCCACAGAACTGGAAACTTGGAACTAGGTAACAGTTTTGAGCAATAGCTTCTAGTGGGATCCTAGTCACAAAGCAGCCCGCAGGGAGCCAGGTTCCAAACACATGGAAAGGGGAGCCAGAATGTGAATCCAGGAGGACTTAGAACTATGGGGGAACCGCACACGGGAAGGTAGGAAGACACTGCTGGGGGGATTTTCCTCAGCCATTAGCACAGGGCACAGTAGTCTTTCTGCTTTTTATGTGGTCTCTGTGGCTGCAGGGAGCCCCGAGGATACAGACCAAAGGAGACCTTGATCTCCTGTGTAGTCTTGCTTTGTACCTGGAAAAATCATCCGAAGAACGAAATTCCCTTGGTACTTGTCAAAAGTTCAGAACTTTCAATCAATTCTTTTGTGAACTGTTACAAGACAGACAGACATAAAATGCATTTTCTTGGCTGGAAAACTGTGTTGACTACAGAATAAGCCTTCCAAGAACCAGGGATAAAAATAAGTTGTCTGTCTCCTCTACTGATATCATGAGAGGCCAGGAGAGAAGAGGGGCTATACTCCCCTTTCTCTATTTTGGGAAAGGCTTACCCTTACTTGTTGGTTTGTTGATAATAATGGAATGCAAGCTGGAAGGACCTCCGGGACAATGATCTTCAAACTCTGTAAAACCATAGGGTTCAGGGAGGTCCCCAGGGTGTCATCATGCAGGTAAGCAAAGGGCCAAAGTCACCTAGGCATCCCTACCCCCAACTTCAACCTGAGCAGTTCTGCTTTAATCTGTTTATGTATTCGGGTCATGTCAGAATGGTTTCATGGCTAAAGAAATGTTTGTTTGGAAGCTCATGAACTACTCCAATGCCGTATTTCACAAGGAAAACCAAAAACAGAAAAATGAAATGCAGAGAGACTGAAGGACATGTTCACAGAATGTGAATGGCTGAATCAAGATGAGAGCCTGGGTCTCCTGACTCCTGGTTCACTCAACATTCATTCAACAAATAGTTATATAGCACTACTAGGTGCAAAACACTTTGCTTGGTAAGGTGAGAGAGCCAGGATGAGAAAGATATGCTTACTGAACCCCAAGGAGCTTAGGATCCAGTGGAGTTTAAGATTTTGGTTCCCTGAATACTACCTTAGCACACAGACTGGGTTGGCCAAAAAACATCTTATGGAACATCTTACGGAAAAACCCAAATGAACTTTTTGGCCAACCCAATAGTTTACTGATGCTAAAAAGGAAAACGCAGCATGGTGATGTAGCTTTCCATATTGATTCATCCAGTACCTCTAGATTTGGGCGAATGTTTTTTTCATTCTTGTTCTGGAAAATTACTGTTGCTGATACATTTCTAGGTTGACAGTTATTTTCTTTGAGCACTTTGCATACCATGGTCTTCTGGGTGCTGTTGAAAAGTCATCTGTCAGTCTAAATGTCATCCCTTTACAGGTGATATGCCCTTTTTTCCTCTGGCTGCTTTTAAGACCTTCTCTTTGTCTTTGGTATTCTACCATTTCACTACAGTGTATGTAGGTGTGTATTTTGTTTTATTTATCCTTCTTGTTGTATATTGTACTTCCTAAAATGATTAATTAATTTATTTCTATCAGTTCTGGAAAATTCTTAGTCATTGCTTCTTCAAATATTGTTTCTTCTTTCTCCAACTTTTCTCCTTTGGGACTTTGATTAACTGCATGTTAGACCTTCTTATTCCATCCTCTATATCTTTTACTTCTCTTTTATATTTTCTATCTTTTTTTTATCCATTTAATGAGTTTCTTTTTATTTTTTTTTTGAATTTTTGAATTTTAGTTTATTTTTTTATACAGCAGGTTCTTATTAGTCATTGTGGTACATATATACAATGAAATATTACTCAGCCATAAAAAGGAACGAAATTGGGTCATTTGTTGAGACATATATTTTCTATCTTCTTGTCTCTTTGTGTTTCATCCTTAGTAATCTCAATTCCATTTTCTAGTTTATTATTTCTTTCCATCTATGATAAATCTATTACTTAATTCGCCTATATTGAGTGTTTTATTTCAGTAATTTTTTCACTTCTAAAAGTTGTATTTGTTCTTTTTCAAATCTGCTAGATCATTTCTGATAATGTTTCCGTCTGGTCAGTTATTTTCTTAAAACATTTCTTACCTTGTTACTTTCTGTTTTGTATCTGGAAATTTCAAACTCTAAAGTCCTTTAAGGTCTAAATTTGTTGTTTTTTTCTAACTTTCACTTATGTTTTCTGATATTTGATTATGAGCTCCTTTTTGCTTCATCTCAACCTGTGCCAATCCTGAGAGCCTAGATTAGGAATATCTCTTCCAAAGAGGACTTACAATTGCTTCTGCCTGAGCCTGGGAGCATTACAACCTTCCTCCCTGGGAGGAGCCAATGTTAGCCCCTTCCAGGTTGGCTGTAAGGGTCTCAGTTTCACCTGCCTCACCTTGCCCTATCCCAGGCTTGATCTCTTAATTGATTACCAATATGGCATTTGTTTTCCAGGCAATCCCACCTTTCATATTTGTTTACTACTCATTGTTTCTACCTCTGATTTCAGCTCACAGTTTTTATTTTAGTTTGCTGAGATCTGAGAGGGATGGGGTGGGTAGTGGGTGGAGTCCTTAAGATTTTCCTTACATCCTGCAATTCCTACATGCATTAAAAGCCATGTTTTATCCAGGATCTACTTGTTATTTACTGGGTAGGCCCTTATGAGTAGGTAGTCTGCCATAATGCTGGAGGGAGAAGCTCTCATTTGGTTTGAAGAATCCTGTTTATGGATTCTCTCTGCTGCTACTTTCTGTCTGGATGCCTTCAGGTTTAAAGCCCTATGATCTTGTTCCTCAGGAGATCTGGCAGGCCTAAAGAAAAAAATGAATGAGAAGCACAAGCCAATCTTTGTCTTTGCAGAGAGCATTTCTAGATTTTCTCCTGCTCAAAGAGGCTGTGGCCTGGCTGTCTGGTCCTGTCTCTGACCATTTTCCTTTTCTCCCCTCCTGTGTTGATTAAAGTCTTCACTTTTGTGGCATTTCTGATCCCTTATCTTTGAATAGTGCTTTATAGATTGCAAAGTACTTACACATACACTCTTTTGCCTGATCTTCTTTGCACCCACCCCTCTGAGCAAGGTATCCTTGTCCCCATTTCAGAAGAAGAAGACACTGAGGCCCAGAGAGGTCACCTGACTTGCTTAGGGACATAAAGTCTATTCATCAGCAAATTAGGGCCTCCACCCATCCTTCCTGACTCCAGACCCATTGCTTTCCCCCACTAAACCCACTTTCCATGAGTGAGAAAGTAAACACAATCAATGATTCATTCCTTATCTAGTATTTATTGCTCATCCATGATATAACAGGCACTGTTCCAGGCATGAGGATGCAGCTGAGAACAAATCCCTTGCCCTCATTACAGTCTAGTTTGTGGCAGATAATAAATAAGCAATGATATAACACCAGAGTGACAACTGCTATGCCAAAAAATAAAACAGAATATGGAGACAGAGTAAATGGGGCTCGCAGGGAATATGGGGCTGGATGAAGGAAATGAAGGAAGGAGCCATGGAAAGGGCTGGGAGAGAAGCATCCCAGGGGGAAGGAGCAGCATGTACAAAGCCCGAGGCAGGAAAGAACTTGGCAGATTCTAAGAACAACTGAAGGACTCTGTGACTGCAGTGGCCCAGCCAAGGGGAGAATGGTGGCAGATGAGATAGAAGAGCGGGCCGGGGAACATGTTAAGGGAGATCGAAGGGGAAAGTTTGAGAAAAGAAGGAAAGTCTAACCCTCGGAAGTTTGCTTCCCTTTTAGGTAAGAAAAACCTGTGTGTTGATGGGCACCGGGTTTTAACACATCTCCCTCTATTCGCTCGTCTCTTTCACAGGCCTACAGGTTTTCCCAGCTTCCTGAAATGGTCATGGGCTCTCCCCCTCCACCTGTGCCTCCGCGGACTGGCCCAGTGGCTGTCGCTTCTCTCAGGCGGTAACACATTCCTTTCTTTGCCTTGTTTGGAATATTTGCAGAGGATTTGGTCCTGTGTGCCCCGCCCTGACAGATTTCCTTCCTGCCCTGCCCCATTCAGGGTGCATCACCTGTACAGACAACCATGTGCCTGGGGCACCCCAAGTACCATGAAGGAAGGAAGTGGGGGCCACAGAGGGTTGACCTACTCTCTTACCATTGAAAACCGAAAGTCCTGTAGAACCCACAACTGAAAAAACCCAAGGTCAACTGCCCCATACCTTGACCTTGAGCATCTAAAAATTACTCCAACTTGGACCATCACAACAGCTGCCTCAAGTCTGGGCACCTCCTGCCAGGTGTGTGCACCCAGAAGGCCCTTTGTTATTGAGGGGTGGTGTCCGAGAGGCCGGGGAGCAGCATGTCTAGGCTCCTGCCCTAACTCTTGACTTCCAAGATGGGGAGGATGAAAGCACACGAACTTGGATAGGTCAGCTGTGAAGCATATATTCAGCATTCTCTTTGCTCCGTAATAATATAAAAAACACATGTTTTAAATAAAGATAGACAAGAAACAACAGCCAAGAGCCCTGGGGGAGGTTGGAATAGTCATCATGTCCAAGGCCAGGAGAGACAACCGTGCCCTGGGGCCTGTACGGTCCACTGCCCTGGCCCTCCTACCATAGCTTCCTCCAACATGCTAATCACACACTATTTGTGGGCCACAGGTCTGAACTTTGTCAAAATGGTGAAAAGAAATGAGTTTTCCTCAGAAACGACCTGCCTTCATTTCCAGCAGTTTAGGATGCCGAGCTGTGTGTAGACACCACCCTTTGACGCCAGTCAAGCTCAGGGTGGGATGGGAAGCAGCAGACCAGGGTTCCACCCTAACCTGCCAGTAAGTGCTGTGTAACTCCAGGCACATTGCCTCACCTGTCTGGCTCCTGTTTCCTTATCTGTAAAATGAGGGCAATGACCTAAATGATCTCAAAGGCTCTGGGAGTCCTCAAAGGCGGCCGAGTGTACAGAGCAGAACCCAGGGATTTTCCTAGGATGGTTTTCTAAAGGAGTAGCTAGATGCCTGGAAACAGCTTGTGGGAAGCCAGGGCTGTGGGAGTGAGCAAATGGGGGAAGGAGGGACGGAGAAAGGAAGGGAGACCCTACACTTCTGAGTCCCCAGCAACCCACCCTGATGTGTAGTTTAATCCTCACAGCCTGTGTTTGACCCTCCTTCGGGAACAGTTACTCCTGAGGGTTCTGGATTGGAGGAGCTTTTCAATCAGTCGTTTGACTTATGTTTGCTGAAGGCCAGCACCTATTTCTTATTTCTTCTCTCAACCACCAGTCTCCTCTCATGTCCTTCTGCACCGTCTGCCATCCTTGCCAAATATCAGGAGGTCACTGCCCTCCTTATGAACCCAGAGGGTTAGACCAGGGAAGAACCTTTGAGATGGAGTCATCCTTCCCTTTCATTTTACAGATGAGGAACTGGGGCTCTGAGAGAGGAGGCAGCCAGAACCCAGGCTCCCGATGCGCTCCCTTACCGCGCCTCTATTCTGCTCTTACCGTGACAGCCTGCCTCTGCTTAGAGGGTGGCCCTGTGGGCTGGCAGCCTTTGCCTCCCTCCACTTTAATTTTAGGAGAGCCCGAAGTGCCTCTACCAAAGGGAAGACAGAGACGGCTACAGCACCCTTTATACTAGGGGGAGAGGCCCGTGCCCTCACCCCAGCCCCCCTCTTCTTACATGGCTTTCTGAGCCATAAGTGGAGAGAGGTGTTAAATGCGCCAGATTCTCTGCTTGCCTGTGGAACTTAAAAAAAAAAAAAAAAAAAAAAAGTGTTCTCTCATTCATAATGCCCAGAAAGTACTAGGCTCCTGCTTCCGGGAGCAGCCCGAGCTTCCCAGAGCCTAGGGCTTCTTGCTTCCTGCCAGTAGCAGCAGCGAACGCGGTCCCCGCAGCCCTCCAGGGTCTCGGTCCCGGTATCACCAGGGGGAGCGGCGGCGCACTCCAGACGGAGCCTTCCCATTGGCTGCCGATGATGTCATCACCTGCCAGGTCGACCATCCCCAGCTAAGACCCAGCGCTAATTCTTGGCTCATTGTTATGTGGAAATTAAGTGTTCTACTCCCCAGAGACATGAGAGTCACCCTCAGGGGAGCAATGACCTTGAATATCTAAAAATGACTCCAGCTCGGGCCACCGCGACGGCTGCTCCAGGTCTGGGCGTGTAGGCCCCCTTTGTTATTCGGGGGCAAACCCAGGCCTGAGGACCCCGCCGTCGTGGGGCTTGGAGGCCGAAGCCATCCCCCGGCCGTGATCTGCCCTGGGAGCCCCGCCTCGCCCGGCCGGCTGCGGTCCCGGGAGGCGGCTAAGGCGACCCCTCTCCCCCCTCAGGTCCACCTCGGATGTTGGGAGCAAGACCAGGATGGCCGAGTCCGCGGGGCCTGAGCCCGCCCAGCTGCACGACAGCGCCTCCTTCGCGCAGGTGTCCCGAGGCCCTGTGTCTGTGACGCAGTTGGATCAGTCGGCTTTAAATTACTCAGGTGGGCAAGAGGAGAAAAGCCTGGAAGAAGCCGGCGCTCTGCGCCAGCCCCCGCGCTGTGCACTTTGTCCTCCCCGATCTCCACCTTCTACCCGCCACTGTCAGGAATCAAAGCAACTGTATTTCTGGATCCCCTCTGGACTTCAGTAGCCCTGGCTAGAAGAGCTACTGCTTTTATTTCTTAAAAAGATCTGAAATCTGACAAAATATTAAGATAGGTTATGGTCAGGGTGGATGTTCACATTTTGCCAGACTTAAGGCCCTTTAAAAAATTATTATATATATCTTTAAAGCATTCTAGATACAACTATCCACTCCCAACTCATTCCCCTTCTCCCCAGAGGTAATCACAGTCTTTAAGTCATGGGCTTTCACTACATATGTATATCTATACAATAGTATATATTAATGCTTTGTATATTTTAAATTTACATAAGTGATGTTAAGCTATACCTTTCCTTTTGCACTTTGTTTTCTTGGCTTAACATTGTTTTCAGGAGTTCTCCAGGTTGCTACGCACATATTGATCTAGTTCATTTGTTCACACTGCCATATGGTATTCCATTATGTGATATGCCACCATTTATCCTATCCCCTAGTGAGAGACATATTGGTTGTTTCCAGTTTTTTGCTATTACAAACAATGTCAATGAACATGGAGGTTTGAACATGCCCTAATGGGTTTTTTCATTTATCCAAACCATACCTTTTAGGCTAAAACTGCAGACACCCGGTTGTCAACACTTGCTAAAGCATACTGTGTCCAGAAATGCCACCAGTGAAATCTATTCCTTTTGGTTCCTCTTCTTGGCTCTTGAAAAATACCCATCCTCCTGGGAGGAAAACACCTGGCACCCCAGCAGGTCAGGGGTGTTGGGATGGGGATGGGGGAGTTGGTGAGGGCTCGGCAAGGATTGTTGAGCCATCACTTCTCTAGAAAGCTAGGTCTGAGTCCCAGCAGGTGATACCTCCACTACTGTCTGGGCAGGTGAGCAGGGCTGGGGCTGCAGGTGGAGGTGTGATGCCTTCCCATCAGCCCTTCCCCCAAGGCCAGAGTCCTCCCATTTCCCAGCTTCCCCCAGCTTGTGCATATGTCAGCCCAGTGGGCGAGGTGCCGGTCTAATCTCGCCCGTCCATCTCCTCCATGCCAGGTAATACGGTGCCGGCAGTGTTCGCCATCCCAGCTGCCAACAGACCCGGCTTCACTGGCTACTTCATCCCGACGCCTCCCTCGTCCTACAGGAGCCAGGCCTGGATGTCTTACGCAGGAGAGAATGAGCTCCCAAGCCAGTGGGCTGATTCGGTGAGACCCTCGCTGATTCCCTCACAACTTTACCTGCTTGACACCCTTCAGGGAGAAAAGGGATGTGAGGCTGAGACTGAGTGTTTTGTTATCTCAGGCCCCCTCCCACCAGCCAGGTGGCTAAAATCAGCTATTAGAGGAGACAGTGCGGGGGAGGGGGTGTGATGTCCTTTGACACAGGAGCCTTCAGTCAGATTCCACCTCTTTCCGGAGGGCATCCTTAATCAAATACAGTTTTATAATAACTACCATTTTTTGAGTATTTTCTATGTGCCAGACACTATATTAGATGTTCTATTTATGTTATCTTATTTAATCTTCACAAGACCTATCATGTAGGTATTATTCCCCTGATGTGTCCAGCAGTCAAACCTGCATCTTTCTGGCTCCAAAGCCTTGACTGAATTTGTTCCTTTCAGCTTTAAAATCCTGTGAAAAGTTTAGATGCAATACCAGAAAGTGAAGTATTAGAAACCCAAGACTGAATTACTTTGCATGTAGATCTAAAGCTTTCTGCCTGTCTTCCAGCTGAAGACTGTCTTGTCATGGTCTCCTGGTTTCTTCCTTCATTATACTAGTAGGAGTTTATGGCACAGTGGACCTGGCCCAGCCTGGACCAAAGAGGGGCAGCAACCAGAAGAACATGGACATTCACACCCAAACCTGCCTCTGAGCCACCTGTCAAGCGCTGCCAAGTGAAAAACAAAAACCAAGCAAACAAAAATAGCACAATGGTGGCCTCTAGAATGAGTTGCTCCACTCCCTGTGTGAGATCATCCATCATGGATAAGAAAGGCAGGCTGTTTCCTAGGGCCCCGTGGTGCTGTATGTCATTTTAGGGTTTGGTCTCAGCATTTGAAATACATCCTAGATTTAGGAAACACATTGATGCCTGTGTCATCTTTTCTCTCTGTCCAAACCCCTGGGATCCATACTTTCTACCCCTACAGGTTCAATTCCACCTCAGCGTTGGTGTCTGTTCTTATTGTAGTGATGCCACATTTAAACAAGATCATCAGGGTAAAACTACCCTACGTATATTAAGTTTCCTAATAATCAGAGCTATTCCTTTAATTTCCAAAATATTTAAAAAATATATGCCACCCTGAATTTTTAAATTCTGGAATGAATTACATCCTTCTCCCCTCCTTCTTTAAAAGAAAAACATAATTTAATTTGTCTTTAACAAATGATTCAGCGTCATTATTATGGCTCACTGTACTAAAATGACATTTGTCAGATGGGCTCTGACGGTTTGTAGGATTATTGCCCCTATGTCAGACATCTCTAAACTATTATAATTTTTGGAATTATTATAAGGCTTAGTATGTTTTTTCTTTCTCTGACCTTGCTCCCAGCTCACACCTTGCTGTCAATTTCCCCACTTTCAGATATATACTCACCCTTAAATATGCTTTTCCTAATGCTCTGTTATCTGCAAATGAGGCATGTCTGAGCTCATTAGAGTTGTTTGTAGAGCTGGAGTAAATAGGCTCTGAGAGAGTAACTGGAGGGGTTCCCTACTGTTTAGTCTACAAATCTTAATGCGGGAGTGTATGGCATCTCTTTTGGTTGTTTGTGGGCCTTTTTTGCTTCCTTTGTCATGCCCAGCTCTTCTAAACAGCTGAAATCACTGGGTGTGAGTTGATCAGTTCAGAGGTTATTCATAATTCCACTTGAGGTCTAAACATAATGTGTACTTTTCAGAAAGTAGTTGATACTTGTGCTAATTAGGCAGTAGACCTGCAGCTTTGTCAGCTCACCCCCTGCGTGCAGGGTGCCCTGGGTGCTTTGCAGGGGTCAGCAAAAGTATTTACAAAACCTTGTCCCTTGCCTTCAAGATACTTACAGATAATACTTAGCCAGGCTTATGGTGACATCCAGATACCTTTGGGTTCATGTTGCCTTAAAGATGAAGGAAAAGGAGCCCAGCAAATCAAAACTTAATCTTATGGACATGATGACTTGATCACCATGCCACCCCCCATTGTGAGGGAGTGCTAGTTTCCTATTAGTTGTTTTTAAGAGGAAAGTGATTGCTGCAGCCTAAATGGGTCTTTCCTGGAGCCCCATTACCACCTGCAGTTAAGCAGGGCGGCGTGCCCATGCGTGGAGCACAGCAGCCAGGAACCAAGCTGGGAGGTCAGGTGCTTTACTGCGTTTGAAATTCAGCACAGGAGGCTCAGAGGGACCAGATGTCAGCTTGAGAAAGATACTCCAGTGGGGAAAAGGTTCACCCTCCACATCCATGTGAGAAGAAAAAAGCCCCCACCATCATTTGGATGTCTGACCTTCCAGATCCCAGGTATCCAGATATAAGGAGCTAGCTTGTATAAAATCACCTGGACTTGCCTTGACAAATAGGTTTCATCCTTGGTGCTGGATGGAGAGGGATTGAGAGGGGGTTCCCAGGCTCATCAGGAAAGTGTGCTGTGATCAATAGGTGATGCCTGCCAAAGGCACTGGCTAGGAAAGGAGTGGTGTTTGCCAGCCCTGGGTTTTGGCCCGCAAGGTGTGGTGGCTCCCGCCTGCATCTACTGTAAGGGAGGAAGAGTGCGTCATCTCCTCATCTTCCCTGCTTCTGAGTATTACCCTGAGGCCACTCCAGTGGCGTCAGGTGTCCCTGGCCTGTCCCAGCCACAAGCACCAAGTTGCTTAATGCTGCAGAACTGGGAAGTCTCAAGAGTTGGACACTGACCCTCAGCTCCAGCTGAACTTGAAATGCAGGGAAAGGGGACATGGCAGCTTCCTTCACAAACATATGGCACCGGTTGGTCATCCTTCAGTGATTTTCAAATTGTGCCGCTCAGAACCCCAGGTCTGAGACACTCCCTACTGTGTACCATGCACAGTTCTGGGCACTGGTGCACAGTGGTAAACAGGTGAGACACAGTTCTGCCTTCACAGTCGATGCCTGAGACAGGCGATGGTATTGTGAGTGATGACTGTTATGCTAGACCAAGTGCATGGAAGGACCTTCCAGGGAGCCCTCAGCTACTATAGGACTGGGGAAGGTCTCCCGGAGGGAAGGAAGCTTGAGCTGAGACCTGACAGGCAAGTCCCGTGTCCTGGCCTTGGCTCTCTGTTAGCCCCCAGTCACCTGTGTGTTCCCAGCTGTGTGGCCCAAGGGCTCAGACAGTCCGGCTCGATTTTCCTCTAAGATGCAAGTGAAATATATTTGCTACTTTGTCTTCCTTTACCAGGTCTTGTAGGGAAATTAAAGCCCCAAACTTTAGGACATCCATCCCATCACTTCTTCCCTCACTCGGGTCCTTCCCGACTCTTACCTGGTCCATTGAGGTAGCCTCAGAACTTATCTCCTCTCCACCTCTAGTGGGTCCACCTCCAGAGTGTCCTTCCTAAAATACAGACCTTTCCTCTGCCTGACACCCATTGGTGGCTCCCAGGCCAGGCCTTCTCCGGAGGGGTTGTCAGAGCCTCTGGCAGGGACTGGGAGAGGCCTGCTTTCCTACTACACGTTTGCCCATACAAAATTCTGAATCCTCACCCAACCCCATCCCACTCCATCCTCAACAGCGCCCAAAGAGACATCTCTGTAAAGAATGGAAACACACTCAATTCCTTAGAAGTGTGCCATAGAAAACTTTACTCCGTAGCCTGGCGTTCAGCAGCTTTTTGATCTGGCCCTGACTGCCTGTCTTCCTGAGCTCCCCTCATACCCCACATACTCTCTCTGGTCAGACCAGATCACTGAACCTCCCTGGGTGCACCTTCCTCTGTGTACCTCCAGGCCTCTGCATTGCTTTTCCCTCTGCCTGGAACGCCCCTCCCACCTTGTCTTCTGAAAAACAGCCTCTTCATCTTCCAGACTCGGCTAAGCTGCTTCTCCCAGAAAGCTGCCTGACTCCTCACATGTGCCCCATTCACGGTAGCACCCCATACCTACATCATCCATGGGCATTTATCTTGCAGTGTTGCAGTTAACATTATGGGCTATAAAGGCCTTTTGTGGATTAGCGTGGAACAGCATCCCCTTTTATGGCGCTGTTTCTGCGGGAAAGTTGATCCTGAATTCCAGATCATTGCCCTGTCCTTATTACTATGTGTCCATATATTAAAGCATAGAACTGTGTATCTTCCACTTTTAATGAAAAGAGAAATTTTTTTCAAGAAACCAAGATCATATTCCAGATCCAAGACAGTATAGTGCAGTGACTAACTCCCAGCCTGGAGATGCATCTCTCAGTGGCTTGTTAGCTATGGCACCTTCGATTGTGGCACTGTTTGCTTCAGTTTCCTCTTCTGTAAAATAAGGGTAACAATACCTACCTCCTAGGTTGTTGTTTTGAGAATTAAATGAGACCACGATTGGAAAGCCCTTAGCACAGGGCTCATTCGGTGTTAGCTGTTATCATCAGTGATAAATCCCTGAGTCCTTTTTTCTTTTAAATATATAATTAAAGTCTATTTAATTTTTTTAACATCTTTATTGGAGTATAATTGCTTAACAATGTTGTGTTAGTTTCTGCTGTATAACAAAGTGAATCAGCTATACGGATATATATATATCCCCATATCCCCATATACCCTCCCTATTGCATCTCCCTCCCACCCTCCCTATCTCACCCCTCTAGGTAGTCACAAAGCACTGAGCTGATCTCCCTGTGCTATGCAGCTGCTTCCCGCTAGCTATCTATTTTACATTTGGTAGTGTACATGTGTCAATGCTACACTCTTACTTCGTCCCAGCTTACCCTTCCCCATCCCTGTGTCCTCAAGTCCATTCTCTGTGTCTGCATCTTTATTCCTGCCCTGCCACTAGGTTCATGAGTACTGTTTTTTTTACATTCCATATATATGCGTTAGCATACAGTATTTGTTTTCCTCTTTCTCACTTACTTCACTCTGTATGACAGACTCTAGGTCCATCCACCTCACTACAAATAACTCAATTTCGTTTCTTTTTATGACTGAGTAATATTCCATTGTATATATGTGCCACATCTTCTTTATCCATTCATCTGTCGATGGACACTTAGGTTGCTTCCATGTCCTGGCTATTGTAAAGAGTGCTTCAGTGAACATTGTGGTACCATGTCTCTTTTTGAATTATGGTTTTCTCAGGGTATATACCCAGTAGTGGGATTGCTGGGTCATATGGCAGTTCTATTTTTAGTTTTTTAAGGAACCTCCATACTGTTCTCCGTAGTGGCTGTATCAATTTACATTCCCACCAACAGTTCAAGAGGGTTCTCTTTTCTCCACACCCTCTCCAGCATTTATTGTTTGTAGATTTTTTGATGATGCAGTCTGACCGTTGTGAGGTGATACCTCATTGTGGTTTTGATTTGCATTTCTCTAATAATTAATGATGTTGAGCATCCTTTCATGTGTTTGTTGGCAATCTGTATGTCTTCTTTGGAAAAATGTCTATTTAGGTCTTCTACCCATTTTTGGATTGGGTTGTTTGTTTTTTTGATATTGAGCTGCATGAGCTGCTTGTATATTTTGGAGATTAATCCTTTGTCAGTTGCTTCGTTTGCAAATATTTTCTCCCATTCTGAAGGTTGTCTTTTCGTCTTGTTTATGGTTTCCTTTGCTGTGCAAAAACTTTTAAGTTTTATTACGTCCCATTTGTTTATTTTTGTTTTTATTCGCATTTCTCTAGGAGGTGAGTCAAAAAGGATCTTGCTGTGATTTATGTCACGGAGTGTTCTGCCTATGTTTTCCCGCTGAGAGTTTTATAGTGTCTGGCCTTACATTTAGGTCTTTAATCCATTTTGAGTTTATTTTTGTGTATGGTGTTAAAGAGTGTTCTAATTTCATTCTTTTACATCTAGCTGTCCAGTTTTCCCAGCACCACTTACTGAAGAGGCTGTCTTTTCTCCATTGTATATTCTTGACTCCTTTATCAAAAATAAGGTGACCATAGGTGCGTGGGTTTATCTCTGGGCTTTCTATCCTGTTCCATTGATCTATATTTCTGTTTTTGTGCCAGTACCATACTGTCTTGATTACTGTAGCTTTGTAGTATAGTCTGAAGTCAGGGAGCCTGATTCCTCCAGCTCCGATTTTCTTTCTCAAGATTGCTTTGGCTATTCGGGGTCTTTTGTGTATCCATACAAATTGTAAAGTTTTTTATTCTAGTTCTGTGAAAAATGCCCTTGGTGGTTTGATGGGGATTGCACTGAATCTGTAGATTGCTTTGGGTAGTATAGTCATTTTCACAATGTTGATTCTTCCAATCCAAGAACATGGTATATCTCTCCATCTGTTTGTATCATCTCCATCTGTTTGTATCATCTTTAATTTCTTTCATCAGTGTCTTATAATATTCTGCATACAGGTCTTTTGTCTCCTTAGGTAGGTTTATTCCTAGGTATTTTATTCTTTTTGTTGCAGTGGTAAATGGGAGTGTTTCCTTAATTTCTCTTTCAGATTTTTCATCATTAGTGTATAGGAATGCAAGAGATTTCTGTGCATTAGTTTCGTATCCTGCAACTTTACCAAATTCATTGATTAGCTCTAGTAGTTTTCTGGTAGTGTCTTTAGGATTCTCTATGTATAGTATCGTGTCATCTGCAAACAGTGATAGTTTTACTTCTTCTTTTCTGATTTGGATTCCTTTTATTTCTTTTGCTTCTCTGATTGCTGTGGCTAAAACTTCCAAAACTATGTTGAATAATAGTGGTGAGAGTGGGCAACCTTGTCTTGTTCCTGATCTTAGTGGAAATGGTTTCAGTTTTTCACCATTGAGAATGATGTTGGCTGTGGGTTTGTCATATATAGCCTTTATTATGTTGAGGTAAGTTCCTTCTATGCCTACTTTCTGGAGGGTTTTTATCATATATGGGTGTTGAATTTTGTTGAAAGCTTTTTCTTTGATGATCATATGGTTTTTCTCCTTCAATTTGTTAATATGGTGTATCACATTGATTGATTTGCATATATTGAAGAATCCTTGCATTCCTGGGATAAACCTTGATCATGGTTTATGTCCTTTTAATGTGCTGTTGGATTCTGTTTGCTAGTATTTTGTTTAGGAGTTTTTGCATCTATGTTCATCAGTGATATTGGCCCGAAGTTTTCTTTTTTATGACATCTTCATCTGGTTTTGGTATCAGGGTGATGGTGGCCTCGTAGAATGAGTTTGGGAGTGTTCCTCCTTCTGCTATATTTTGGAAGAGTTTGAGAAGGATAGGTGTTAGCTCTTCTCTAAATGTTTGATAGAATTCATCTATGAAGCCATCTGGTTCTGGGCTTTTGTTTGTTAGAAGATTTTTAATCACACTTTCAATTTCATTGCTTGTGATTGGTCTGTTCATATTTTCTGTTTCTTCCTGGTTCATTCTCAGAAGGTTGTACTTTTCTAAGAATTTGTCCATTTCTTCCAGGTTGTCCATTATATTGGCATAGAGTTGCTTGTAGTTATCTCTCATGGTCCTTTGTATTTCTGCAGTGTCAGTTGTTACTTCTCTTTTTTCATTTGTAATACTGTTTAGCCTTCTCCCTTTTTTTCTTGATGAGTCTGGCTAATGGTTTATCAATTTTGTTTATCTTCTCAAAGAACCAGCTTTTAATTTTATTGATCTTTGCTATCGTTTCCTTTATTTCTTTTTCATTTATTTCTGATCTGATCTTTATGACTTCTTTCCTTCTGCTAACTTTGGGGTTTTTTTGTTCTTCTTTCTCTAATTGCTTTAGGTGTAAGGTTAGGTTGTTTATTTGAGATTTTTCTTGCTTCTTGAGGTAGGATTGTATTCCTATAAATTTCACTCTCCGAACTGCTTTTGCTGCATCCCATAGGTTTTGGGTCATCGTGTTTTCATTGTCATTTGTTTCTAGGTAGTTTTTGATTTCTTCAGTGATCTCTTGGTTATTTAGTAGCATATTGTTTAGCCTCCATGTGTTTGTATTTTTTACAGTTTTTTTCCTGTAATTGATATCTAGTCTCATAATGTTGTGGTTGGAAAAGATACTTGATACAATTTCAATTTACTTAAATTTACCAAAGCTTGATTTGTGACCCAAGATATGATCTGTCCTGGAGAATGTTCCATGAGCACTTGAGAATAAAGTGTATTCTGTTGTTTTTGAATGGAATGTCCTATAAATATCAATTAAGTCCACCCTGTTTAATGTGTCATTTAAAGCTTGTGTTTCCTTATTTACTTTTTGGATGATCTGTCCATTGGTGAAAGTGGTGTGTTAAAGTCCCCTTCTATTATTGTGTTACTGTCAGTTTCCCCTTTTATGGCTGTTAGCATTTGCCTTATGTATTGAGGTGCTCCTATGTTGGGTGCATAAATATTTACAATTGTTATATCTTCTTCTTGGATTGATCCCTTGACCATTATGTAGTGTCCTTCTTTGTCTCTTGTAATATTCTTTATTTTAAAGTCTATTTTGTCTGATATGAGAATTGCTACTCCAGCTTTCTTTTGATTTCCATTCGCATGGAATATCTTTTTCCATCCCCTCACTTTCAGTCTGTTTGTGTCCCTAGGTCTGAAGTGGGTCTCTTGTAGACAGCATATATACGGGTCTTATTTTTGTATCCATTCAGCCAGTCTGTGTCTTTTGGTTGGAACATTTAATCCATTTACATTTAAGGTAGTTATCGATATGTATGTTCCTATTACCATTTTCTGAATTAATTTGGGTTTGTTATTGTAGGTCTTTTCCTTCTCTTGTGTTTCCTGCCTAGAAAAATTCCTTTAGCATCTGTTGTAAAGCTGTTTTGGTGGTGCTGAATTCTGTTAGCTTTTGCTTGTCTGTAAAACTTGTAATTTCTCCGTCGAATCTGAATGAGATCCTTGCTGGGTAGACTAATCTTGGTTGTACGTTTTTCCCTTTCATCACTTTAAATATGTCCTGCCACCACTCCCTTCTGGCTTGCAGAGTTTCTGCTGAAAGATCAGCTGTTAACCTTATGGGGATTCCCTTGTATGTTATTTGTTGTTTTTCCCTTGCTGCTTTTTTTTTTAAAATAAATTTATTTATTTATTTATTTTTAGCTGTGTTGAGTCTTTGTTTCTGTGTGAGGGCTTTCTCTAGTTGCGGCGAGCGGGGGCCACTCTTCATTGCGGTGTGCGGGCCTCTCACTATCGCGGCCTCTCTTGTGGGGAACACAGGCTCCAGATGTGCAGGCTCAGTAGTTGTGGCTCACGGGCCCAGTTGCTCCGCGGCATGTGGGATCTTCCCAGACCAGGGCTCGAACCCGTGTCCCCTGCATTGGCAGGCAGATTCTCAACCACTGCTCCACCAGGGAAGCCCCCTTGCTGCTTTTAATATTTTTTCTTTGTATTTAATTTTTGATAGTTTGATTAATATGTGTCTTGGCATGTTTCTCCTTGGATTTATCCTGTATGGGACTCTCTGTGTTTCCTGGACTTGATTGACTATTTCCTTTTTCATATTAGGGAAGTTTTCAACTATACTCTCTTCAAATATTTTCTCAGTCCCTTTCTTTTTCTCTTCTTCTTCTGGGACCCCTATAATTCGAATGTTGGTGAGTTTAATGTTGTCCCAGAGGTCTCTGAGACTGTCCTCAATTCTTGTCATTCTTTTTTCTTTATTCTTCTCTGTGGTAGTTATTTCCACTATTTTATCTTCCAGGTCACTTGTCTGTTCTTCTGCCTCAGTTATTCTGCTATTGATTCCTTCTAGAGAGTTTTTAATTTCATTTATTGTGTTGTTCATCATTGTTTGTTTGCTCTTTAGTTCTTCTAGGTCCTTGTTAAACGTTTCTTGTATTTTCTCCATTCTATTTCCAAGATTTTGGATCATCTTTACTATTATTACTCCGAATTCTTTTTCAGGTAGACTGCCTATTTCTTCTTCATTTGTTTGGTCTGGTGGGTTTTTACCTTGTTCCTTCATCCACTACATATTTCTCTGTCTTCTCATTTTGTTTAACTTACTGTGTTTGGGGTCTCCTTTTCGCAGACTGCAGGTTCTTACTTCCCATTGTTTTTGGTGTCAGTCCCCAGTGGGTGAGGTTGGTTCAGTGGCTTGTGTAGGCTTCCTGGTGGAGGGACTGGTGCCAGTGTTCTGGTGGGTGGGGCTGTATCTTGTCCCTTTCGTGGGCATGGCCATGTCCGGTGGTGTTTTTTGGTGTGTCTGTGAACTTAGTATGACTTTAGCCAGCCTCTCTGTTAATGGGTGTGGTTGTGTTCCTGTCTTGCTAGTTGTTTGGCATCAGGTGTCCAGCACTGGAGCTTGCTGGCCGTTGGGTGGAGCTGGGTCTTAGTGTTGAGATGGAGATCTCTAGGAGAGCTCTCGCCAATTGATAATATGTGGGGCTGGGAGGTCTCTGGTGGTCCAATGTCTTCGACTCGACTCTCCCACCTCAGAGGCTCAGGCCTAACACCCGGCCAGAGCACCAAGACCCTGCCAGCCTCACGGCTCAGAAGAAAAGGAAGAAAAAAACAGGAAAAAA
The DNA here is from genome assembly GCF_965194805.1 of Balaenoptera borealis. Classification (NCBI taxonomy): domain Eukaryota; kingdom Metazoa; phylum Chordata; class Mammalia; order Artiodactyla; family Balaenopteridae; genus Balaenoptera; species Balaenoptera borealis. The sequence continues at coordinate 25,749,852 of NC_138868.1, read as the reverse complement.
AACCCAAACAAACAACAGATAGAACCCCAAACCAAATGGTAAAAGCAAAACTAAACAGACAAAATCACACAAAGAAACATGAAAAGAAAACAAACAACAACAACAAAATAGAAACAGTCAGAACCCTAGGACAAATGGTAAAAGCAAACCTAAAGAGACAAAATCACACAAAGAAACATACATACACACACTCAAAAAAAGAGAAAAAAAGGAAAAAAAATTTTTTTAATTTAAAAAGTAATAAAACTTTAAAAAAGAGAGCAACCAAACCAATAAAAAAATCCACCAGTGATAACAAGCACTAAAAACTAAACTAAGATAAACATAAAAATCAGAAACAAGTCAGATGCAGAAAGCAAACCCCAAGTCTACAGTTGCTCCCAAAGTCCACTGCCTCAATTTGGGGAACATTCGTTGTCTATTCAGGTATTCCACAGATACAGGGTTCATCAAGTTGATTGTGGGGATTTAATCCGCTGCTCCTGAGGCTGCACGGAGAACTTTCCCTTTCTCTTCTTTGTTCGCACAGCTCCCAGGGTTCAGCTTTTGTTTTGGCCCCACCCCTGAATGTAGGCCACCCTCAGGCGTCTGTTCCTGCCCAGACAGGAGCGGTTAAAGCAGTGGCTGATTAGAGCTCTCTTGCTCACTCAGGCTGGGGAGAGGAAGGGGTACAGTAGTCATAATTGTAATTCGGGGTGAGCCTGCAGTGGCAGAGGCCAACATGACTTTGCAACAGCCTGAGGCGTGCCATGTGTTCTCCTGGGGAAGTTGTCCCTGGATCTCAGGACCCTGGCAGTGGTGGGCTGCACAGGCTCCTGGGGGGTGGGGGTGGGTAGTGACCTGTGCTTGCACACAGGATTCTTAGTGGCAGCGGTGGCAGTGTTAGAATTTCATGCCTGTCTCTGGGGTCTAAGCTGATAGCCACGGCTCGCACCTGTCTCTGGAGCTTGCTTAGGTGGTTCTCTGAATCCCCTCTCCTCGCGCACCCCGAAACAATGGTCTTTTGCCTTTTTGGCAGGTCCAGACTTTTTCCCTAACTCCCTCCCGGCTATCTGTGGCGCACTAGCCCCCTTCAGGCTGTGTTCACACAGCCAACCCCAGTCCTTTCTCTGGGGTCTGACCTCTGAAGCCCAAGCCTCAGCTCCCAGCCCCTGCCCACCCTGGCAGGTGAGCCGACAAGCCTCTCAGGCTGGTGAGTGCTGGTCAGCACCGATCCTCTATGCGGGAATCTCTCCACTTTGCCCTCTGCACCCCTGTTGCTGCGCTCTCTTCTGTGGCTCCAAACTTTCCCTCCCGCCCACCCCCCATCTCCACCAGTGAAGAGGCTTCCTAGTGTGTGGAAACTTCCTCTTTCACAGCTCCCTCCCAGAGGTGCAGGTCCCATCCCTATTCTTTTGTCTCTGTTTTTCCTTTTTTCTTTTGCCCTACCCAAGTACGTGGGGAGTTTCTTGCCTTTTGGGAAGTCTGAGGTCTTCTGCCAGCGTTCAGTAGGTGTTCTGTAGGAGTTGTTCCACATGTAGATGTATTTTTGATGTACTTGTGGGGAGGAAGGTGATCTCCACGTCTTTCGGCTCCTCCATCTTGAAGGTCTCTCCCACGAGTCCTTTGACATCCATAAAGAACAACACTTCTTTTGGCTAGATGGTGCTGATATCAAAAAGGTAGCCAGGTAGATTCAGATGTAGATTCAGGTATGTGCCCACTGTTTACATACTGTTTAAAACACGTATTTAATTCATCCAACCAGCAGATCCTGTGAGTCCAAATCACCTATTTTCCAAACAGACTCCAGATTTTGTATCTGCACAGTGGTGCATTGCCTTCATTTTCTTCTAAATCTCTTTCCTTGTCCTCAGTCCCCACCCGCTTTGGCTTCGAGTGTGTCCTATGACTTGAGCCGCTTCCTGACCCCAGGTCCTTGTCTTCTCTCCCAACATGCTTTGCAGGTCCCTCTCCCGGGGTACATCGAGGCTTACCCCCGGTCCCGGTATCAGCAGAACTCGCCCTCCAGGCTCCCTCGCCAGTACAGCCAGCCAGCTGGGCTGCACCCCAGCTTGGAGCAGGCCCCGGTGCCCTCCACAGCAGCCTCACAGCAGAGCCTGGCGGAGAACGACCCGTCCGACACGCCCCTGACCAACATCTCCACAGCGGCCCTGGTGAAGGCCATCCGGGAAGAGGTGGCCAAACTGGCCAAGAAGCAGACGGACATGTTTGAGTTCCAGGTCTAATGCCTTTGCCCACTTCCAGACTCTGAGGAAACAGTCTTTGGGTTTCTCCAGCCTGGCTTGATGGGTCTGGAGGCACAGAAAATGTGGGAGTCTTTCTCACCCTCAGTTTCTAAAAAAGGTGAACAGTGGGGCTTCTGGGGAACAGGAAACTCTTGAACAACTGGATGCTTGGCTTATTCAACTGATTGTATGTCAACAAGTCCCCATGTGGGACCATATGTTTGATACTCTGTTACATTAACTGTTTGAACTGCGGGTGTATTTCCCTATGGAGCCTTAGTCACGAGAGATGCTCGCTAATCTGCAAATTCCTGTCCAATGCCATATTTTAATAAATCACCAGAATGGGGAGAGCATAGCTCTATCTTCGGTGACCTCTGCATGTTAACTCTATTTCTGTGTTAAAGGCAATGCAGGCGTGCGATGAAGTCCCAGACTGTACTCTCTCTCATTCAACCATGACTGTAATCGTTGCAATCACCTCCCGTCTCCAAGGGAGACACTGACTCCAGCCAAGAAAGCTGAGTCCTTTCCTTTTAAAGGTTCATATTCAAAGTCAAATAAATTGGATGAAAATCAGTACTGTCAATGACTGCACCTATGAATAGTCCTGACTCTTTTCCCTCTGCAATTAATTCAACCAAGGCCAAGAAAGAGAGAAGATGAGAGGGAATGGTGGATTTGTGTTGACAGGTTTTTGAAAAGGTGTTGTCATTTTGGAAATAGAGTATTCTGCAAGTTGGGCTCTGGCTGGAAGAGAATCGGTGCTAAGAGCTTTTAAGGTCCTACAAAAGAAAAACAGGTTTTCTTTGCCCTGCAATGAAGGTGGCCTGAGAACAAAGCTTCTCTCTTTTGGGGGACGATAGACACATCGACTTTTACAAGGAAACCTCTGTCTCTTCAGCAATGATGTCCAGCATGTGCTGCCCAGTGATACAAAAGGAAATAGTCATTGATGCCTGTTAGAAGCAGGAACAGTGGACCCAGTCTCCCCAGGCTGCAGCCTCTGTTTATAGAAGCTTCTGAATGCAGAAAATCTGTTGATTTACATTTAAATGTAAATAACCTTTTTAAAGGTGTATGGAGTTAGCCAGTCCCCTCCCGCACTCCTTCCCATAGTTAGTTAATAGACATAGGAGGACATTTGCCAAAATGGCAGGCTTCTGACCTCATGACCATGATGTTGCAAATCAGCCTCCCTGGCATGGCAGGTGAGCCTCCAGAGCTCTGGGTGGACAATGCTTCACAGCCCTAAGGCACCAGCTGCTGACTGTCAGTGCAAGAGCAAAACAGCTACTGACTTCAGGTAGCCCAGGGGAGGGGACACCCTGGTCCCCTCACCAACTTTGGGAGCTATGCTCAATGCCGGGGGCTTACTCGGTGTCTGTTGGAGAGTGAGGTCCTGTCCTGCCTTCTCACCCATGATCCATCTAGCTTCAGCTTGTATCCATCCCCTCTGAGTCCATCTTTCCATTCTCTTCATGAGTTTCTTTGGTCTTTATTGAGAGAAAAAGGTGGAAATTTTAAAATTGAGAGAAGAGTAGGAGTGGAATTGATTAGAGTGGGAGAGTCAAACTGTCAAAGCACAGACTTTTCAAAGAAGCTGTTTTTATTTCCCAATGGCAAATTGCCCTTTCTGGAATGTGCTGGAGATGATGTATCATGGAATCCCCAAACGAGTCTCTTGTTCTGATGCTATTAGGTAGTGTCCTTTTGGTATGCTGGTTGATCTTTCATAGTGTTAGTTTTTTGTTACTTAAAAAAAATCAGCTATAAATAAAATGTATTTTTGTAATTTCCATGTGTATATATGGTATATTTCTACCAATGGCCGCTTGTTGTAGTCCAAAACCTAAATCAGTTTGCAAAACACTGTGGACAGTGCAAGATTTTACTGACAGATTAACACAATGCCTAAGTCTATCCAAATAGGTATTCTGTGCACTTGAATGAACAAAGAGCCAAAGAAACTCAGCCTTTTCATGCAAATGGTATGAGTCTGATAAAGTCAGCTACATTGTCCCGCCTTATCAATGATATGAATATTTCATCAGTGCAATGATATCAACCCGGTACTTTGTCTACTTGGTAAATGCCTGGAAATACTGTATGTGAAAATGAAGTTCCAACACCTTAGTGTAATTTAAGTATAGGCACGTGCTTTCAAGACAGTGTCTGTGTTTTGGATGTACCAGTGACTCGCAGAAGAGGAGCCCACAGTGTGCGGTGGTCTGGCTCCAGCTGGCTAAAAGGATGCAGAAAAATCATGGTGAGCTGTGTAGAACCCCGTGAAATACTGAGTCAGTCAATGGAGATGGCTAAAAATACAGCATGCTAAATCAGACACTCTTTTAAACGAGATACCGCAGGTTTAAGAGCAGTATATGGGAGGAAAACCTTAAGTTGAGAAGAAATCAAATCTGTTTGTGTTGTCCCACCAATGCGAGATGGCCGCCATTGTTTGATATTCTGTGACTAAGATGTGGTCCCTTTTCTGAAGAGTCTCCTGACCTCATGGAGGTTATGGATACCTGGACAGCTGACTCTGAGAAAAGGCAGGTGGTCAAAAGTGCCCTGTGGAAGTCAACACAGAGTTCCACGCAAACCCAGAGGCTCTGTGTTCCTCATGACCCTCCAGACAGTTGAAGAAGCCACAGAAGACATTGGTGACCTCAGAGAAGGAAGCTAAAGTCCGAAGAAGTGGAGTGACCTGCCCGAGGCCTCCAGCCCAAGCCCACTGACTCATGATCGGGCTTGCTTTCCATTTCACCATGCTGCCTGCACGCTTGCCTGCGACACGTTTCTTGAACTGTGCTAGGAAGTTCAAAAAGTAGACAAGGGTCATATGAGGGACTATCTACATTCTTGTGAAGAAAAAAGATAATTGAATATGTAAAGAACTTCAGATAAAGTGTATGAGGACAATGCATTTGTGGCATAATAAACTTTTTTTGGAACTAGTTTCAACGTGAGTTTTCTGCATTCATGAAAAGAAGGCATTTTGGCTTTTTCCAGAGAGCACCATCAAGGAAATGGTGTTCTCTACTGCTGTTCAAGACTTCAGGGGTGTGTTCTTCTCTCAGCGCCATGGGTCCAAACAGGCAGGTGGGGAGGCCACAGCAGCTTGTCACTGAGAGGTAGCCGATTCTGCACTTTGCACTAGGGGAGGCTATCCCATGGTACAGGAACGTAAAAGTCTATTGCGTGCCCTGGTACCTACCATCCGAGATGCATTGGTACCTGCGGAATAGGAACTTGCCTCTTTCAGGGTGTGCTATGGACTGAATGTGTCCTCCGCAATTTCTATGCTGAAATCCTAACCCCCAATGTGATGGTATTAGGAGGTGGGGCCTTGGGAGGTGCTTAGCTAGTGAGGGGAGCCCTCGTGAATGGGATTAATGCCCTTATAAAAGGGACCCCAGAAAGCTCTCTTGCCCTCTTTTCTGCCACATGAGGATAAAATAAGGAGTCGATAGTCTGCAACCCAGAAGAGGGTTCTCACCAGGACCTGACCATGCTGGCACCCTGATCTCGGACTTCCATCCTCCAGAACTGTGAGAAATAAATGTCTGTTGTTTGTAAGCCACCCAGGCTATGGTTCTCTGTTATGGCAGCCTGAGCTGATGAATGACTAAGGGTGGATCATGTAGGAATCAGTTCTCTGGTACCAGAAGAAGTTATATTGTGCATGTGCTAATTTAAGAATTCAGCAGAAGGGCATGTAATTTCTGAGCATTCTTGATGGAAGAATGGGTAGGATATTGTTAGATTTGTGATATAAAAAAAGAAAAGACTTCTGAGAGTACGGATGGAGGAGGAGAAAGATTTAAATACCTGACTAAAATAAGTGCTTCTCTAACAGGCAGAAATTAACAAAATAGATCAAAAGATTTAAATACCGATTACCAAAAAATAAGCTTCTTTTTTCTACGTAACACACAGGAACTCATTGTTTAATGAAAAAAAATAACATATTATTTTAAAGTTTGAGAACAGAATTTAAATGTAATCCACTCCTATTACACATCAGAAAGTAGTTTGGACTTTTCTAACAACATACAGCCAAATACGCTTAGGGAAAGATAGTAATTTAGCAGTGACTGACTTGGGTCCAAGTATTAGAAATTAAATGTGGCCATTTAGTCCAATCTTGAAGATATTCTAGTCAAGGACCTTTGTGAGGACCAGAAACCCATTCACACTTGCTCAAATGTAGAGACTGACTGAGAAATACAGGCAGACCTCAGAAGTATTGTGGGTTTGGTTCTAGACCGCCACAATAAAGCAAATATCACAATAATGTGAGTCACATTAATTTTGGGGTTCCCAGTGCATATAAAAGTTATATTTACACTATACTGTAGTCTATTAAATGTGAAATAGCATTACGTCTAAAAAAATACATACCTTAATTTAAAAACACTTTATTGGTAAAAAATGCTAACCATCATCTGAGCCTTCAGCGAGTTGTAATCTTTTCGCTGGTGGAGGGTCTTGCTTCAGTGTTAATGTCTGCTGACTGATCAGGATGGTGGTTGCTGAAGGTTGGCATGGCTGTGGCAACTTCTTAAAATAAGACAACGATGAAGTTTGCTGCATTGATTGACTCTTCCTTTCGTGAACGATTTCTCTATAGCTGCAGTGCTGTTTGATAGCATTTTGACCACATTAGAACTTCTTTCAAAATTGAGTCAATCTCAAAACGCTGCTGCTGCTGCTTTATCATCTAAGTCATATTCTAAATCTTTTGTTGTCCTTTCAACAGCCTTCACAGCATCTTCTCCAGGCATAGATTCCATCTCGAGAAACCATTTTCTTTGCTCATCCATGAGAAGCAACTCCTCATCCGTTACAGTTTTATCATGAGATTGCAGCAATTCAGTCACATCTTCAGGCTCCACTTCTAGTTCTCTTGCTGTTCCCACTACATCTGTAGTTACTTCCTCCGCTGAAGTCATCCATGAGAATTGGAATCAACTTCTTCTAAACTCCTGTTATGTTGATATTTTGACCTCTTCCCGCAAATCACAAGTGTTCTTAATGGTATCTAGAATAGTGAATCCTTTTCAGAACGTTTTCCATTGACTTTGCCCACATCCATCAGAGGAATCACTATCTATGAAGCCTTACAAAATGTATTTCTTAAATAATAAGACAAAGTCAAAAGTACTCCTTGATCCATGGGCTGCAGAATGGATGTGTTAGCAAGCATGAAAACAACATGAATCTCATTGTACATCCCCGTCAGAGCTCTTGGTTGACCAGGTGCATTGTCAATGAGCAGTACTATTTTTAAAAAATCTTTTCTGAGCAGTAATCTCAACAGTGGGCTAAAAATATTCATTAAACCATGTTGTCAAACAGATGTGCTGTCATCTGGGCTTTCTTGCTCCATTTATAGAGCACAGGCAGAGTAGATTTAGCATAATTCTTAAGGACCCTAGGGTTCTTGGAATGGTAGATGACCATTGGCTTCAACTTTAAGTCACCAGCTGCATTAGCCTCTAACCAGAGAGTCAGCCAGTCCTTTGAAGCTTTGAAGCCAGGCATTGGCTTCTCCTTGCTGGCTATGAAAGTCCTGGATGACATCCCCTTATAATATAAGGCTGTTTTGTTGTATGGCTGTTAGCATAACTGATGCCATCTTGGACGCTTAGTTTCTCCTGTCCTTTTACTGACCTCACCCAGGACTGTACTGTGCAGTGAATCACTTCTCTGTCATCAAAGGCTTTGTAGTTAATAGATACTGTTTAATAATCATTAGGACCAGGTCGCCTCTATGCTCTCTAGTCCCCCCAAATGATGAAAACCTTCCCTAATGTAATCCCGGTGCCCATGAGACTAGTTACCCATCATAAATCTTGACTTAGAAATGCACGTCCTGTATCCAAGCACATACCTCCATATTCTAGGTTAGCTATAAAATTGTCCCAATGGCCCCTCGGCAGTGCAGGATGCTTCTGGATCGTCCACCTGATCCCACCCTGTGAGTAAATTACCCTGTAATAAACTGATCCATTGATTACATGGAGCTTCCTGCCTAGTTTTTCAGTCTCAAGATGCCTTCTCAGTTTGGTGGGTACATTTTGTTCCCTCTGTCCTCCAACATTCGTCTACATTGACAGCCTGTTGTTTAGTGCAGTCACCTTCATTAATCATCTCAGCTGGATCTTCTGGGTAGCTTGCTGCAGCTTCTACATCAGCACTTGCTGCTTCACCTTGCACTTTTATGTTATAGAGATGGCTCTTTCCTTAAACCTCATGAACCCACCTCTGCTAGCTTCAAACTTTCTTCTGCAGCTTCCTCACCTCTCTCAGCCTTCATGAAATTGAAGAGAGTTAGGGTCTTGCTCTGGATTGGGCTTTGATTAAGGGAATGTTGTGGCTGGTCGGATCTTTAGACTACTAAAACTTTTTCCAGGTCAGCAATAGGCTGCTTTACTTTCTTATCATTTGTGTTTTCACTGGAGTAGCACTTTTAATTTCCTTCAAGAACTTTTTCTTTGCACTCACAACTTGGCTAACTGTTTGGTGCAAGAGGCCTAGCTTTTGGCCTGTCTCAGCTTTCAACATGCCTTCCTCTCACTAAGCCTAGTCACTTCCGGCTTTTTATTTAAAGTGAGAGACATTGGACTCTTCCTTTCACTTGAACATTTACAGGCCATCGTAGGGTTATTAATTGTCCTAATTTCAATATTGTTGTATCTCAGGGAATAGGGAGGCCCAAGAAGAGGGAGAGAAGGAATGGGGGAACAGCCGGTCAGTGGAGCAGTCAGAACACACGCAACATTGACTAAGTTTGTCCTCTATATGGGTGTGGTTCATGGCACCCAAAACAATTACCATAGTAACATCAAAGATCAGTGATCCCAGACCAACATAAGAAATATAATAATAATGGAAAAATTGAAATATTGCAAGAATTACCAAAATGTGATACAGAGACATGAAGAGAACAAATGCTGTTGGAAAAATGGTGCCAATAGACTTGCTCGACACAAGGTTGCCACGAACCTTCGATTTATAAAAAAATGAAATATCTGCAAAGTGCAGTAAAGCAAAGCGCAATAAGACCAGGTGTGCCTACGCAGGGCCATTTCATGGAAACAAAACAGCTCCCGATGGGGAGGGATGGAGACCGCCGTCCTCCCCCTGGCTCGCTCTCTCCTGTTCTCTCTCCACACGGGCTTTCACCTCTGTTTCTCTATGCATACCTGCTCTGTTCTCTTGCTTCCCTTGGCCTACTATCCTTCTCTGTTTTCTCATTAGGGTGTATGTAGCTGAAAATCCACCCCAGGACCCACTCTGCACAACTTTACCCTTTCATTACCCACCCCTCTCTGGCTGCCATCTCTGTGCCCCCAGGGCAAATTCTTGAGACTCGGATTGGTCCAGTTCATCCACCTATGATGAGCCACCCTTGGGTCAGGTGCCTATACAATCAGCTGTCAGCAAGGAGACAGGGTCATGTGACATAAGCATGCCCACCCACCTCCCCGGACTGACCCTTTCAGCGAGGGCTTTTGCTGGGGCTTGTACCCAGAGGAGGAAGCATGAGTGGGCGGGTCCTTCAAAAGCCTGGAATTGGCCACTACCCCCAGGATGGCAGCCAGCAGGTGGGCAGTCCCTGTGGACACTGCCACAGAGAGGCGAGGGCATCCTCGACTCCCACGTCAGGTGAGAATGCACGTGCTTGCAGACCTGCCCACCACTCCCACCCTAACACCTGTCCTGTTGAAAATGCTGCTGGGTCTAGAAAGTGACTTCTGACTGAGGCCCAGTTAGCACAATGTCTTTCTTAGCAGATGATAAATACTTGTAAATTGAAACGAATGATCTTAGCTCAGGTGATGTTAATATGGCTCCTGGCCACACACTTGCATGATGTGAAAACTGATGAGCTTCTCAATAGAGTCTTTTGAAACAAAATTGGTTTCTAGTAAAATTGATATTGTTGTGGCTCTTCCCTTCTAAATATTTAGTAAGTTAATGTCCCAAGAATTGAAAAGTCTCTTGATTTCTTAAGGTGAACTGTTACAGAATCCTAGCCTGTGATAAGTGCTAAAATGTAGGGTGTTTCTGGGAAGGGATATTTAGGAAGTATCAATAGAATTAGTGCCAGAAACATTCTTTTAGAGGATATTAAGTTGCTTTGATTATGCAGGTTTCAAAAACAGAGAAATTTGTGATGGGGCAGAATTTGTCTTCATAGGACAGATCCACACTTTAATGAAAGCCATTCTATAATGAAATCTTGAAACTGATTATCTTCATTCTCTGACTTTGGCCAGACTTTTGTGAATTATGGAGGGGGGCCATCAATGTATTTTACATAAATTAACTGTGACTTCACTTTATTTTCCCCCATCTCTACCTTATGACTAAACTGGCCCCCTCCAAACCCACACACAAACTGAGTCGAGAGATGGTTTTACCGAATAGAATCAGAGGAATATCGTTGGTCTGGAAGTTTTGAAAAAAGCAGAAATAATCAAGGCCTTGACAATTCACATTAAACCAGTCTCTGGTTGCTCATCTGTGAAATGGGTATAAGAACTTTTGCATTTCCTACCTCCTGTGGTGGTTGTAAGGAGCACGTGGCATAATGTAACCGAAAATGCTTTCAAAAGTATATTTGAAGATGTTCTTACTAAAGTATTAGCTTCATAATTCAGTTTCATCCAGCGAAATGTTTTAGCTCCTTCCGTCTACTGAACTAATTTGTCACATGTTCTATAAAAATTTTAAAGTATTTATATTCTGTAAAATAAAAATACAAAGATGATCCTAAGTTTGGACCTGCCCATAAAAGCCAGCCTCACCTGGAGCTGTGCTTTGCTGTTGCTGCCTGTGATTTGGAGGACATGTAAGTACTTGTGCCTGCGCTTTCGCTCTGGGGGGTAAACCCAGGCCAGGAATTCTCACCAAACATGTTAGACATGCTGGGCAAAGGCAAGTACTGAACAGGAGCTTGACTATAGCTGTTGTAATGTGATGCTTTGCTTCCTAATTAACTTTGTACGTCCTTGGCCTCTGCCAGGAACAGTGTTCATATGCTATTAGAATTTTTTATGGTAAAATAAAATGGCAAAGGCTTTCATGCCCCAAAACCTGCCTGCTCCTCATTTTGCCTACTCCAGATGGTGAGATGGACTCACAAATCAGTTGTACAGCAGTGCCCGCTGGGGGTTGTTGAAGGACAGTTGTGGGTCTGGCAGACCCCCTGTGGTCTCAACCTGGGGCATGAGCTCATCAGCCAAAAAGAGCTCACCCCTGGCCATCCACAGGCCCATGAGAGTTCCAGCCCATCCACGACTGTATCCTTGGGGCAGATGGTGTCCAGCGGCAGAATAAGCCAATGTTTGCTTACATGCCCTTCTTAGAACATAAAGAAGTCCCATCCAGTGCTCCCGAGGAGTCCAGGGATGATGTTAGTCTGGGACATAAACTCCCAAGACCACCTCTTTCCCCATTGCTAGTCCCGGCAATCATGATGCCAGCCTTATATTTAGACCTAACCAGAGACTATGTGTTACACTCCATGCTCTGCCCTTTGATCTAAGCTGGTTGCACAGGAGGCATATCTGACCCAGGAGCCACAGATTCATAGGCTGACCAGCCACCAAAAAAAATGTGGCTTAGCACATGGGGCTAGGCCAACCAGATTCTCTCTCTAGGAAACACCAAGAAACAGAGTCTGTTAGCTGCAGGTGTTGAAACTGAATGGTCAAGACTCAGAGGCCATGATGGGCTGTATTCAAAACAAAGATCTAAGAAATCAGAATATTGACTAAGAAGTAGCCTTGAAGCCAAGGAGATTAGAGATAAGAAAGCCTATCTCCTGTAATAAAAACAGACCAAAAAGCCAACTCTGAATGTTTCACAGGAGTCCCTATGCCCTAATGGAGAGACACGACCCTGGGCTTTTGTGGCTCCAGTGAGATTCGGGCGGCAACATAGTGATGTTCCTCACTTCAGCCTAACTGCTGAAGCTTTCTGCAAATACTCAGAAAGTACCTCGAGACTGAGGGAGCGATTCTTCACTCCACTCTGTAAAGAAAGCTCAACTATGTACAAAAGACACCCCCGAAGCTGCTGTCTTGCTTCAGTGATGAGGGATAAACTTAGAGCCTCTGCAAAATGCTGTTGCAGGGCTCGCCATGGGGTGGAGAGCATGGCAGAGGAGAGGACCAGTGGGCCCAGGAACGGAGGGCTTCCCTGCTCCCGCATTTGCTTTTTCTTTCCTCCTGGACCCTGGCTGCTCCTAGCTCTCAGGACCAATGACGTGATCAGATGGAAGGAAGTGGTTGGTGCCTACTTCCGTCCCAGGAATGGCTGACAGACACAGCCCCAGGGAGCTGGAAAAGGCACATGGCAAAGCCAGCCCCTCCTTGCTGGTCCCCATTAGAAATAGGAGAGCAAACTCATTCCAAAGGATGATCTCCAGACATCTTTTAGGAAATGTCATGCATCCAACTCAAGAGCTCTGCTGGCCACTGGAAGCCAGAAAGAATGTGCCTAGGAAGGAGTATGGAACCAAGTAATGAAAACATTAGTGAGAGTGATGGTCAATTAACTGTAAAATGTACACAGATGGTTAGAGGGAAACACAATTGCTTTGAGTCTCTCTATGACCTTCTGGAGGTACAGTTATGACAAATACTGGTTGGCACAGTTGGGTACTTCATTTTAACAACATTCCAGTGTTCATATTTGCACACAGACAAACCCACATTTAGGGAGAGGTCATCTGACTCCTCGGAACTGAAATAAAGTATTGTTAGCATAACAGTTTCGCCACCCACCCCTCCTCCAAGCCAAAGAGCTCTGGCTAACTCTTGAAGGGAAAACACTGCAGGTTATCTGGTCTCTGATATGGGCTGTGTGTGCTTGCTCTGGACTCTGCTGGGCCTTCACGGAACATATAAAAGGGCTTGCTTTTGCCCCCAGTGCCCAGTCTGTCACCCAGCTCCTGGTAGCTGAGGCCTACGGGAGCCCCACAGGGCCTGTGGAAGCCACACCTCTTGAAGCCATATTCCCAGTGATGCCAACATAACCTAATGAAAAGTCAGGCTACCACCCAGATGTCTTACCTATGGGACATTCAGAAACTATTGGATTGGGGACATAGGGTCGACCGATAAGTCATCTGTTGGACCGGATTTCTCATGCTTCGGCTGGTGGCAAAGCCAGAAACTGTTTGTATGCTCCTGGAGTAGTCCATTTCCTAGATCAAATTTGGCAGCATCAAGAGAAAGGGCGTGGATAGTCTTAAGACTGTGAAAACAAAGGGTTGCCAAATTGCCCGAGTTGCTTCATGTATTAATATTCAGGTGCTTTGGGAACTAAAAGTTTGCTTCTCTCTAATTTAAGGTTTTGTCCCTAAAATTGGAAGGTCCCAGACAAGCTTTCTGTGTCCCAGGGACCAACTCTTTTAATGGTTCAGGTAAAAGAGAACCAAAGGCTGAGACCAGAAGCCGTGACTTGAGCAGATACGAGGCCTGGAGAAGGGCTGCAGGGCTGTCTTTCTGCCAGGGTGTGCATGTCTATTGATTGTTAATCTTTCATTTAATTGGAACTGTACAGGAAGCACTGATAGAAGCTTCCACATAGCCATCTATTCAGTCCTTCATTGGCTGAGCAAACTTTCCTGAATTCTTACTATGCATCAGACACCGTGCTAGGTGATCGGAATTCAGCAGTGAACAGGACACAGCGCCTCCCCTCACAGAGTTCACGGTCAAGGGAGACTGATCCTTGAGACACAAAGCCCAACATATGAAGGACTCACCATGCATTCAATGATTTTTCTACCTCATAATAGCCAGCCGAATGAAAACTGAAGTCCCCTTCTTTCTGGAAACATTTAGGTTTAGAAAATGACAGACTCTGCCATTGCATCTTCTGATTAGGCTACACACAGCTTTCCTACCCAAGGATCTTGAACTGATTAGTAAGGTACCCACAATATCCCCCTGGGGATAGAGAACAAATTGCCAACTGCCAAGAATCAGCAAGCATTTGTTGATTTCAGGAACCATATATTCAGTACTTTACGAATGAAACCACAGTACACCGAACGCTCACTTTGTATTGTTCATATCAGCAAACTGCCATTCAGAATGTACTGGATTATTAATGAATGGGCTTGGGTTTTTATTCAGCCTCTGAAATATAGTGCTCTGTGGAGCAAATCTAAACAGGTGAACCAGGTAGAGCTCTGCAGTGATACCATTTCTTTTTCTTTTTTCTTTCTTTGTGATACCATTTCTTTGCTGCATTAGCCTGTTTTCCTTGGTTGAAATTGTGTTTGTTTTCTCCTGGAAATTTTGCATATGAAATAAAGCACATCGTCTTGCTTGTAATTTTCTTTCCAAGGTGTTAGTGGATATATGTGTTCACATTTTGTCTTTTCTCTTGCTTACTAGTTCTTTCTCCATTCCCCATAAGGAAAAGATTTTAACAAGCGTTTACAAATTCTCATAATATTAGAAATCACCATGTGATGAACTGATGACTCTTAACTGTTTTTGAAATTATAGGATCCTAGACTCTTTTAGTTGGAAGAGAATTTACTGGGGAAATAATCCAGGTTTCTACCCTGCAATCAACCCCATGACCTGTGGACACTATAGAGGCCTACCTGGTCAAAGATTAAGCAGAATTAGGACTTCAGCCAGGCAGGTACTCAAAATGAGGGAGAGGGGAATGAATGGGGAGGAGATGGAGGGTTTTAAATATAATTTAATATTTAGGGGAAAAAAGCAATGTAGTCACCATTGAGTGGGAGTGGAAGAATTTCCTTGATTTTAAATCACACATGGCATGAGAGGACACCAAAATATTTTCAGTTTGGGGTCTGAAAAGTTTTACTCTAGCTCTGAATCTATGTCAAGGCCACTGTTATCACACGTTAAAGGGATGCCCATGTTAGGATTTGGGGTCATCCAGACCTAGATTGGAACCTCACCTCTACCACATTCTAGCTGTGCTCCTCTGGGCAAGTCATGTCCCCTCTCTGAGTCTTATCTGTGAAATGAAGCTGGGATCTAGTCAGTGAAGTGACTATAGAGCTGGAAGGAGAGAACACAGAGTTTACAACTGCAGGACACTCCACAAGCATGATGGACTATTGTTATTGATTAGCCTCTGCTTGAATACTTCTAGCGTTGGGAAACTGCCTATCTTGCCAGAGCCGAAGCATTACCCATTGATCCACCAGGAGTGACTCCTATGCTCAGCCCCTTCCAGCCCCCAACTGTGGACAGCCTCCCTTTTCAACAGCTCAGGACACCAATAAGCACCCCCCCAAAAGAGGGTGAGCTCAGGACACCTAGGGAGAGGTGGCTGGTGCTGTGATAGGAAAGGCTCTTCATCACCTGGCTGAGGTGAGACTAGCTGGAACCCGCTGGAGATCTCCCACAGATTCCACGGTCCCATCACTCCCAGGAGTCATTCTTCTGAGCACCCAAAAGACTCAACTCACCCAGGGCATACCACCCTGGTCCTAGCAAGCAACTTGCAAAACACCTGGGCCTGGTGCATTTAAAGGGCTGGCAGCAAAGACGGTCGGCTCTGTAAGAATGACATGGAACTCATTACCAGAATCATATGGTAAGCCAGAGGAAAATAAGATTCTATTTAGGAAAACTCCATGAGACTGCTCATGTAACTGCTCAGGGACAGCATTGCTAAAGTGAAGTTCGCCTGTGCTGGATTCAGGAGAAAACTTGCCTCTCCTTATCTTGGAGTCCAGACTCTTGGCAGTTATGACATTTGCCCACACATTCTCCATAGCAGCTGGCTGAGGTGGGCTGGAGGAGAACAGGGAAAATATAATAAACTGAAGCCAGTCAAGAAAAAATGAGCTAAGGGTTTAAGTGTTTGGGCTTTAGAGCAGCTTGGCCACATCCTAGCTGTATACTTCGTCGTGCCTCTGTTAAGTGGGGATGAGGACATATTCCTCGTGGGTTCAGGCTATAAACATTAATGAGATGCTATAAGTAGCGTGCTGAGCCCAGGACCTGGCACAGAGAAACCCCTTGATAACTAGTGCTTGATATTTGGTATCATGTGATGTTGTGGCAGGGCTGGGGAGAAACTCCCAGAGTGTCACTAACCCCCAGTGGTCTCTCTTGTACTCAGACCCCAAGACACCGTTTCTGGTGCTAGAACTGGTCTCGTCAGAGCATCTTTGCTCTGTTCCTAAAACAAACGATAAAATGACATCAGTTCTTGAAACGCACCTGTAGTAAACTGTTTCTTTGGGATGGATGGGGAAGGATGCAGCAAGCAATTCAGACACCACCCTCTTTCCCGTGCAGAGGGTCACACAACCTTTTTCTGCAAGAGGCCTGATCGTGTACATGCCCGCGCGCGCACGTGCACAAACACTCCACATCTTGGACAAGCGAGCCTGTCCTGATTGTCCTGTGACTCTTCCCAAATCACTTCCAGGAGGGATAAAAAGGGAACCTAGATTCCTGGAGGCTTACACAGGAAGGAGCTGCTACTTGGAGGGAGAGGGTGGGCTCAGCTGACAGCCCACTGTGTCACCATAGGCAGTGGCTTCACTTCACTGGTTTGTAAAGAGATACCATTTTGACCTGCTCCCATATCAGTTAATGCTGGAAACCAAGCCTACATTAAACCCCAAATTTCCCTCTTTCCAAACTCAACACAATCTAATCAATTAAATAAGGGGGAAAAAAATATATATATATCTAGACCTGAGCTGTCCAGTATGGTAGCCACTAACCCCATGTGGCTATTTAAACTGAAATTTAAATAATTAAAATGAAATAAAATTTAAAATTCAGTTGCTCAGGTGTACTAGCCACATGTCAAGTCTCAATAGCCATGTGTGGCTAATGACTTCCATATTAAACAGCACAGATACGAAACATTTCTGTCACTGCAGATAGTTCAACTACACAACATAGATCTGCTACGGATGGAAACGTGTTCTCCCCCCCTACCCTGCCCCACCCCACATACATACGTTGATGCCTTAATCCCCAATGTGTTGGTATTTGGAGATGGAGCCTCCGGAGGTAATTAGGCTTAGATGAGGTCATGAGGGTAGGGCCTTCATGGTGGTACTAATGTCCTTATAAGCAGAGGGAGACACACCGGAGCTCTCTCTCTCTCTGCCATGTGAGAACACAGCAAGAAGGTGGCCAACTGCAAGCCAGGAAGAGAGCTCTCACCAGGAACTGAATTGGCCAGCACCTTGATCTTGGACTTCCAAGCCTCCAGAACTGTGAGAAATAAATGTCTGTTGTTTAAGCCACCCGGTCTATGGTACTTTGTGATAGCAGCCAGAGCAGACCAATGCAGATAATAAGTATTCATGAGTTCAGTCCAGCTTCTTTTATTTATGTGAACTGGGCTTTTCACCTCGAAACTGGTTCTGGAAAAATATTTTCCCTGTGCAAGTAAAACGTGGCTCTCAGCAGGCGGCCACCTGCAGCTTCTGAGAAGGGCCTGATGTTGCACCTGTGTTTGTTTTTGCAATGAATGCCTGCAATGGCCACAGTGTCTCCTCCTCCCTAAGGATTTCCAAATCGCATTTTCTTCTGGATAATAAAGAACAAGCTGATAAATATCAGCCCTGGATGTGAGGGGATGGGGGCTGTTTCATCCCAAGTCTAAATCCATTCTGTCACCTAGTGGATTCCCCCCGCCCCACATGAGAGAAACAAGGATTTTGTGTTAATGACCAGAAACCTTGATGCAAATTTGCCTGGCAAACCATAGGAAGGTGAGCATTAGCTGTGTGTCAGGTGGTGAGCTGAGCAGTTCACACACATTATCTCAGTTAATTCGCAACACCAATTATCATGCACATTTTCCACAAGGAAAAGGGCTCAGAGAAGTGAAGAACCTGCTTCACTGACAGAGCCACTGGATGAATAAATGAATGCACAAATCAGTAAAGGCATGCAGGCTTAGTTTATGTGCACTGCATTCAGATAAACTCTGCAGAGATTAATAATCCTGGGGGAGTTTGGGAATGGATAGATGGAATAGCTTACATGTATTCCCCCTCTGGAGGTATCCTCCCTCAGGCTCCTGTAAAATCATCCGCTGATTATAGGACCTTTGCTGCTCTGTCTCTCCTGGCACCTGACTTGCGACCTAAGCGCAAAGCCAGCTGGCAAGCCACTGCCATTCTGCTCTTAGGAACTGGAACTAGGAGAGAGTTCCTGTGAATGAGGAACCCGAGTGACTCTCTAGGAGGAAGCTGATCAGAAAGGCAGGAGGTGCACAGGTGTGTGGAGTGAGAGGGAGTGAGGAGGGCAACTGCCTGGGCTCCTGGTGGCTTCCAGGCCCTGGTGCCAATTGGCGTGAGGCTTGTGACGGGACATGTGGTGTGTCTGCAGATGCTCCCCAGCTCCAAGGGCTTCCGGTGGGGCTGCAATCACAGGACCCTGGCCACCCGGCCCCAACATGGACAGAGACGGACATGCAGCCCAGACGAGCCGATCACATTTGCTCTCCGAGGAATGTGGTTGGAGCTGAGTGTCCAGTGGCAGCACCTCATTCCTTTCCTCCTAAAGGCCTGGACGCCTCCTTTGTTTCTCTTGAGTAAGTTTCTACTGTTTGTAACCACACAAGCCTACTGGCATCTGCTCTTGTTATTCAAGTAAACTAGTTGGAGTGGCCTCTTTCCTCTCAACCAGAAAAGCCCCTAGAATATGTGAATCTCCAGCTGTGCGTCACTGATGCATCTTCGGATTCCTCTCCAGTCACTTTCCCTCCAGTTGCCGCCACACAGATGGCTTCTTGGATGTGCTGATGCTCTGCTATGGACGGGATAGAAGGCCTGGGCGATGGCCAAAACTCTCCCTTTGGGGCACCACCTCCAGAGGGACCAAGCCCTTGACCTCACCTGATGCGGCAGATGTAATGCTGCCTGGGAGAAATGTGGTTGGCCCTCTCTAGAAAAGAATCACCCTCTTCCCCAAACTGCCTCCCAGCCACGCTCACCCCCTTGCTACTTTTTGTGGGTGGAGCTCTAGGGCCCTGCAAATTCAACGTTTCTCCCTCCCTGCTGGTCAGGCCAACCTCCAGCTCAAACCCCGAGGCCACCACCACTCCCTGTACTAGTAGCTCAGCAGTGAGGGCTGAGTCCTAAACCGGGTGGGAAACAGTAATGATGACTCCCAGCCGGGGGCAGTTCCCCATCTATCACCTTGTTTGTTGTCCCTACCCAACCATCCCATGAGAGCAATGTCTCCATTTCCCAGATGAGGAGACAGGCTCAGAGAGGTTAACATTCCCAAGGTCACATATCTGGTTGGGGACGGAATCTAGATGCCGTTGAAAGGAAAAGGCCAGTGTGCATGAGGTACCAACACGGCCTTCACCTCCAGTGAGAGGGAAGTCTTTAAAGCGGTGATTACATCTCTTCTCCTCCTGCTCCGAGAAGCCAGGCCCCCGCAGGCGCTGAATCCGGCCTGACCCCTTTGGACATAAAGTGGGGCACAGGTTACTTGGCTGAGGGAGTGGCAGGTTTTCCCACCACACTTGAACTCTCTACTTCCCTCAGGACTGACAGATCCGTTGATGAAGCTGTCATGATATAAACAGTCGGTTTCATACTCTATCAGGTTTCCTGTTCCATCTTGCTCAAACCAGTTACCATTGGAGAGGATGTACTTCAGTCCCTCACCCACAGGCTGTTCCCTCTGCGCCCTCTACCCTGATGTCCTGAGAGTACACGTTGCTAATCTGATTGGTCGGACTCCAGGACATTCCCTGGGCCCTGCATCACCAGTGGCCAAGCTTACTCCATCTTAAAAGTCAGTGCACCTGTGCTCCCTGAGCGCCTGTTACAAGGTAAAGCCTGCCTTTGTGAGCAGGCACGACTAGGTTCTTCTTTCCTAGCTCTTCCATGTTGGTAACTAAGTGGGCAATCAAGCTGGAGGCAGCAGGGAGCTCCAATCATACCTTCAGCCCAACTTTGAATGCTCCAAAGCAGCTTTCCCTTTAGCTCAGCTATAAATTATTTTCCTGTTTATCTGGTGGTGTACCGGTAAATGTTTGACAACCAACTCTTTATGGAGGTTGGGAAGGGTGGAGAGGACAGGAACAACCCTGATTTGTACATTTGCCAATTTCCGTAGTGTAAATACTCTCATTGTGGCCAGTTTTAAGACATCAACGTGACACTATTAGGAAGGAATTAACATTAGCACAACGTTCTATAGTATTTCCACTCTACAGACACAAGAGCCATAAATAACTTCAAGTGTAGGTAATTGTAAAATGTAGCAAAATAATTAGGGAGTGCTGAATTTTGAATATTTATTACCTTAGTTTTAAATATAGTTTAATTGTAAGTTGATATAGTTTAATTTTTAACAATAGCTGTATTTAACAACCAGCTTACAAAATTCCTGAAAATGTAACCACTGGCTCTCATGAGCTGTTCAAGCTGGCTCCAGCACGCTACTCTGTTATTCCTCTGCGTAGGGTGTTCGCTCAGTTGGGACCCCATCCTGTTTTCATCTGCCAAGCATCCTTCTTTTTGGGGAACAGCCTCTTCCATTCCATTTCGTTCTGGAGGGGCTGACAATCACAGGACCTGCCTCCCCGACCATCCTGATAACAGGACCTGTGACCAAAGCCATGGGATGAAGGGATAGGTGACAGGGCTGGATGTGGGCATTCCTGGGACCTTGGCTGTGACACCATAATACCGTCAACCCCATTCTCACTTGGGAAATTGTGGGAAACAACTCAGCTGACCCCAAAACTATGTCCTACCAGTATTGAGCCTAATGTTTCCTTCTGATAGCTCACTAGGGCTTCCCCTGTACCTGCGCCCCGGGCCACGGGATAGCCTGGGTGAACCTTGACAGGCCTCAGTTCCAGTCCTGGCTCTGCCATTCCGTAGCTCTGTGCCCAGGAGCAGCAGGGGTGGCGGAGGGGGGTGGGTGTAAGCTACTTCACCTTTCAGAGCCCCTGTTCCCTCATCTGTAAAACGTGCCAAGAGCAGTTCCTATTTCACAAGGTTCGAGTGAGAATTAGATTGTTCACGTCAACTGCCTCCCTCTGTGCCCAGTATGCACTTAACTGGTGGCCAATTTTCAAGCCTGGAGAGATGGGAGCGGGGGCTATTGGGGCTCTGGAGAGGGAATGGGAAACAGGGCCCCACTGGACAGCTCTGTCTCCACCTGAGCTCTGCACTGGGTTTTCTTGATGCCTAGTTTATTCTCATTTATTCTCATTAAGAGTCTCTAGCTCCCCTCACTGCACTTGCCAGCCTGCAGTTTTCTAGAACAAGGGAGCCTCTCTTGTAACAACCAGCCTGGGGCAATGGGAATCTGGCTTCTTCCTGGAGAAGAATGGGTCTGGAATGCCCAGGGTGGGCAGACTCCCATGGGTAGAACAGAGGTTGCAAACTCTGGGGGACTGTCCAGCCTTTATATGTCCCGCATTGGGTTTTGGAAACACTGGAATTCATTGCTAAGATTTAGAACCCAGGAGCTTTTGCCTGACACTGGGCCCACACTCCTGGCTGGGCAGCAGTGGCTGGAACTGACCCCGCAGTCAGGCAGAAGCTCTGTGGCTTGCCAGCCTCCCCCTGGCTCCCGGCACCACGCCCAGGGTGTCCAGCTGGGCCTCACAGGCGTGCACATTTGCATCCTCAAGCTAGAGGTCGCTGCACAAACTTAGGGCCGAGTGTATGTAACCTCCAGGGCTCCCACCACCCCATCTACCCATCTATCAGCATCTGCACCCTTACACCGCAGATACAACCTCCCGCTATTACAGATAAACCATCTCTGCTTCCATCTAAAGCCAATCCCTCTACTGTAAACTAGACCCAACCCCGCTAGTTCACTCAAGGATACCATTCCAGCAATTCCTCATCTCTCTGAAACCGTGGGTTAAATCCATTTCACCTGCCTTCACTAATCAAGGTCGTTTTAAGACTTGCATGTCCTCCAAGCAGCACGAAGCCTAAACAGTAAGATTTTTGCCTGAGTTTTTGTCCAGAAACTTGGAATCAGCTGTGTCTAATTCGATCTGAGTGGGTTAAGACTGGATAGGACCACTGACCCTCTAACTGGGCCTGTGCCAGTGTCCGCTCAGTGACTTTTTGACATCAGAGGGCTAAAAACTCCACCCTCAGAACACGCAGAGGCCTGTAGCCGAGTCACACCCGAGCAGGACAATTACCACACCTTTTTCCAATCACCTCCCCATGCTCCCCACGCCTCAGGCCGCCCTGAGTCTTTATTCACTACCCCATAAATACCCCAGCCCCTTGCCTTGGGGGGTGGATCAGACCGGACCTGAGGCTTGTTCGCACAGCTTCTCATCTGGCTGTCTCGCAAGTCAGCCCTCTCTTCGCTGCAAACCTTGGCGTGTCAGCATTTGGCTTGCTGTGCGTCAAAGGAGCCTCTTCTACCTCGTCAGTTTTTCTCATTCTACTGGGTCATTCTCCATCAGACCACAAACGTCTGGTCATTTATCCCTTCTTAAAAAAACCATTCTCTCAACCCCGCTTACCCTGCCGGCTCCTGCTCAGATCTCAGCTTTCCTTGAAGCTAAACTCCCTAAAAAGTCATCTACACCCGCTGTCTCAAGCTCCTCTGCTTCCGTTCTCTCCCAAAACTACTCCAGTCAGGTGCGAACCCCCATCGCTCAACCACAACTGCTCTCGGCAAGATCACCGGTACTAAATCCACGTTGCTGAATCCAAAAGCGAATGCTCAGGCTCCTCTCACTTGGCAGAGCAGCATTATTTGTCAGAGCCGACGGCTTCGCCCCGCTACACCCCTTCTTAACCTGTCTTCTAAAATACCTGGCTCACTGCTTCCTCCTATTCATTCTCCAAACTTGACGGATTCTTTGCCTTTGATCTACTGTGCTGCTGGCATAGTGAGGGCACAAGGGAGTCTAGATGCCAAGCACCAAAACGTTACATTTGATGGAAGATTTTGTTCTATCAGCTACGTTATCCTTTGCCTGCTTCTGCGCTGAGCTCTTGCTCCTTCTGGCCATAGAGGCAGAACCTGGCAGAGGGGCGGCAGCCGCAGCGGGTGCCCCATAGGGGGACCCAGCAAGGGGGAAAGGGCAGAAATGCTGTACCATCGCTTCTCTCTTAGCTGGATTATTAATTCCCACAGCCTCCTAACTGCTTTCTCTGCGTCCTTCCTTACCCTGTTCTCAACATAGAGCAAGTCAGATCCTGTCACTCGTCAGCTGAAAACCCTCTAACTACTTCCCATCCCACTCAGAGTAAAACCCCAAGTCCTTACCATGGTTTGTAAGGTCCCACTCGAATGGACCCTCTCTGTACTCATCCCTACCGCTCTCCCCTCACTCCTGCTCCAGCCAGCTGGGCTCTCTGCTGACCCTCAAGCATCCCACCTTCAGCCTTTGCACCTGCCCTTCACCCTGAAACATGCCCCCAGGGTGGCACCTGGCTCTCGCCCTTAACCTTCGTCAAACCTTGTTTAGATGTTCCCTCTTCAAGAAACCCTGCTTTCCTCCTACCCTCGGGACCATCCTCATCTCTACTCTTTTTGTTTTCCCCTTAGCCTGTCATCTTCTGATACCATATTATGGTTTACTTATCTTTATTGTCTGCATCCCCCAGCCCCAAGAGCCTAGGAGGGTGCCTAGCACATAATATGCACTCAAATATTTCTTGACTACATGAATTTCTAGGAAGGACCGTGCCTTTGATCAGATTATCAAAGAGTTTTGTGCTCCAAAAACCATTTAAAAACTAAAAACATTTCCAAGGACTAAAGCTGTTTGAAACAAACTAACCCCTTGTTGCAGTCCTCAAAGATCCTTTCTGAGCACGGTCACAGCAACAGATGCAAATATATGTTGCCCTTGGCTTTTCCCAATCCCCCCACCCCGACTTGGCAGTGTTGGGGATCCCCTCCTCCCCTGAATGCTGGCTGGGCAGCAGCTTCCAGCCCCCGTGAGAGTGCTTCCCCAGCAGCAGCACAGACAGGAGAGAGACCATGAGCTTTACCACTCAAGTGGACACTGTATGTAGAGTATGTGCTGGGAGCAACGAGAACAGCAGTAAATACAGAACAAAAAATAACGATCTTTGAAATGACAACAAACGGGGCACATTATCTAAGAACTAACACCTAAGGAGGCCGCTGCTTAGGCTCTGGTGGGCAGCTCCTCAGGAGAGAGAGGCCGACTTCTTTCCAGGCTGCCTCGTCTTCAGGCCTCGTAACTTTTCATCTTTCAGCGCCTTCAAGAATTTATCTACAGGAGAGCAAAACAAACTTAGCTGTAGGAGAGATAAGGGCTTTTTCTAACACTTCCAAAGCAAGCTTATGGGAAGCAATTGTGTGCTCCCTACATGAGCCCCAAACCCATTATGACCCAAGGTGGGTGAGGGGAAAAAAACCCTAACAGCCAAAACTCGTCAAAGTGGAGAATAGGCGGTTGAGAAATCCAGGACTCAGAAAAGCCCAAGTATTCCAGGAGTTTTCTTCCCGAGGATGTGAGGAAGGAGACATTACAGGGTGCCTGATGAATTGGGGACCATTCCTATGGCCACATGGACCTAAACATGTCTGTTATTTCACAATAATGGGGATGGTCTTTCTAGAACCATCTGCCCTTTTCCAGTGGTCAAGGGCTAGCCTTAGCCAGACCAGGTGTTGGGAAAGACAAAATCTGTGGAACAGCCTATGGCTGTTTGGTCCTTCTGGGAGTAGAATATTCTACAGTGCAACTTGGTCCTTCTGGGAGTAGAATTGGGTTTAACAACTTTACTCTCTAACATCAAGGACTCAGTCTGCGCACTAGAGGAATCCTGCCCACATCAGCACACCTGGTCTGCTCTGGTCTGCCCAAGACTTCAGACCTTAGACCAGATGGCAGAGGCAAGGACCCTGGTGAAAGGGCGGCCAGGGGTCACAGGAGGCTACCTTCCAGCACTG
Organism: Balaenoptera borealis; assembly: GCF_965194805.1. Taxonomy (NCBI): domain Eukaryota; kingdom Metazoa; phylum Chordata; class Mammalia; order Artiodactyla; family Balaenopteridae; genus Balaenoptera; species Balaenoptera borealis. The sequence continues at coordinate 25,724,684 of NC_138868.1, read as the reverse complement.
AGAAATTGAGGATCCCAAAGCTCCTCAGTGAACATCCTTGGGCCTTCTGGGTCTTACACCGCCCCCTACAGATCAACTGACCCTCACCGACTTCCCCCTCCTCCCACTGAGGACCCCAGTTTAAGATAAACACTAAAAGTCAGGTCTCTAGAGACGGGGGCTGTGTGTCTCGGGGGGTGAAACTCCAGGGTGTTAGTATCACTGTGCAGGAGGCTTAAAGTTCAACTTGGGGGTTGTGATGGACAGAGTTCCAGGTTTAGAGGCTCAGAGTCCAGACTAACAAAAGGGCTCAGGACGGAGGGAGGTTGGAATTTGGGGCAAAAGGGTCCGTGAAGTCCAGATTTATGGTGAGCAAAGGAATCGGTTGAAATCCAGGATGGAGTGTCTGGGTTCTGGGGGATCGGTTTGGGATCAGGGATTCCTGGGAGCTGGAGTCTGAGCCCAAGGCCACACTGAGGGTGAGGGGCTCAGGGGGCATGGAGCCAAGGAGGGAGAAGAGGCAGGCTAAGGGTGGGCTCGGCCGAGGTTACACACAGCGCTGGGAGTCGAAGCCGTCCCCAGTGATGGTGAGCAGCTCCAGCTCCTTAATCCGGATCTCCAGCTCGCACAACTCCTCGGGGTGGGAGGCAGAGGCTAGCCGGGGTGTCATGGGGCCGGGGACCAGGGGCGAGGCAGCCACCTCGGGCCCCGGCGGTGGCGAGTAGAAGAAGCGCAGAGGCTCGTAGGGGATGGAGGCCAGGCCGGAGGGCCAGGGCGGGGGACAGTGCCGCTCACTGGGGGAACCCAGGCCGGGCGGCGGTGGCGGCAGGGGCGCTGGGGCCGGGAGCGCCTGGGGCAGAGGCTGGCCTCCAGCCGCCCCGCCCGCCGGCGCCCCTCCCGCCTTCAGCGGCACGAAGAGCTTCTTCCAGATGTTGAAGTCGCTGAGAGGGGACGAGGAGATGCCCCGGTCGTAGAGGGAAGGGAAGTAAAGGGGCGGGGCCGGCTGCTGGCTCATCGTGGGGCTCTGGCTGCCGCGCCGCCCCTTCGGCATCTTTTGAACGGGAGGATAAGTGGGAGGAACCCCGTGCCGGGAGACGCGAGCCCTGGCCCCGAGTCACCCGGGTTCTGAGGTTCCACAGGCCACGCCCCGAGGGAGAGCGGCCCCCACCCTTTCGCCCGGCCCCGCCCCAAACAGTCGAGATTCTAAAGCCCCGCTGTCCGCGCCCCAGAATATGGCCCCGCCCACCGACGCGCCCCTAGAGTGAGAAAGGCCAGCGGAGTAGCTGGAATGGGAAATCCCGCACGTGCGCCCTGATGTGCGGCCCGTCCCCTCCGGGCGCTTCCCCGCGCTTCCCCCACACCCTCGACGACAGCAGCTCCGGGTCCTCCAGATCCCGCCCCACGACTCCTCCTACCGCCCCTAAATTCCGCAAGCCTCACTCCCGAGCTATTGCACACCTGGCGCCTGCTCTCGCATCCCGTCATGACTTCATCCAAAAGTAGGAAGCTGGGAGCTGGTCAGAACTCCGAGAGAAAACTTTCTTCAGTCTTCCTCTCCTTTTATAGGGAGAAAAAAAATTCCTAGAAACTTGCCCCCTGCCCTAGCAGGCTTCCCTTACCACCCCTCATTGCAAAGAAGTTTAGGGACAGGAGTGTCTGACTTTTCATCCTCTACAACGGAAGAAGAGGGTAGATGGGAATGGCTGTTAGAGCCAACCCATGTTTCTACCAAATTTCCCAGTGTTGTGGACGATTCTGGAAAAAAGGGACCCTGGTATGGATTTGGAATAGATCTGAACTAGGTGTCTTCAATGAAATGTAGTTTAGTTCTCTTCCGAACATTCATTATTAGGAGCTAACAGGCAGTAAACGAACCACCAAAAGGAAATCCTGCAGAACGGCCCTCGAACAGCTCAGCTATTCTTTACGGTGACTTGGACATACTGTCCAAGGGACATGCCCAGCTCAAATATATGAGTAGCCTGTGCTAGTCATAGACTCAGGGTGAGTAAATTTCCTTGAAAAGTCTGCCTAATGATATTGATGTAAATGAACAAAGATGGGTGGGGGCCAGTTTAGACTGTTGGCCAGTCAAGATCTGAGTCAGTACCAGCTCCACTAGCAAATGCTGTGTGTGTGTGTGTGTGTGTGTGTGTTTGGCAGCAAAGCAGAGAGAGTCAGATATCCAAGGTGGACAAGTTGCTTGACTTCTAAGATGGGTTTCTGTAAAATAAAAATAAGAGAACCAGGCTGCCTCATAGGGTTGTTTGTGATGATCAGATGGAAGACAGAATAGTGTGTGTGAAGGGCTTGTAAACTTAGAAACTCTGTCCAAATGTAAGGAGCAGCAATCCCCACTGAGGGGCTTGTCTGAAGCTGAGAAGATTTTCTTTCTCACACTTACCTGTAAGCTCCTTGAGGGCAAGGGTCCAGCCCAAGGATCCTATAATACTGAGCATATAATAGGACTCAATAAATATTTGGACACTTTTAAAACAGTGTTATGTGTTGTGGGAACTGAAGGGGATCAGAATATACCACCCCCAAATATGCCACTTTGGCATAAGAATTATTTTAAGTTGGCAATTGAAAAAAGCAGACACAGGAGGAACTTTGTCCTCTCCTTTTCTGCCTAAAAGCAGGCCATAAATTTCCCTTTGTAAAGGTAACAAAATTTCCTTTGTAAAGAAAATAAATTTCCCTTAGTGAAGGTGTCCCCAACCCCCTCTCCCGTGCCAGGAAGAAGAGATGACTCTTATTACTGGAGATGGCACTAACTTGAGCCTGCATAACAAACCTTACCAAACAACCCTTATCTTCCATAAATTTCCCCCATATAATTACCTTCCCACTATTTACCTAGAAATCAAAATGCCTAGAAATCCAAACCCCTTTCCCTTTGCCTTATCATTTGTTCGCAATTTAACACCCTTTGTTGAAATGGTTTCTGAGCTCTCAAGCCTAAACACTTCTCTGGGTTTTCACTACTTTTCTGTAAGGCCCACAGATGCATACATAATAAATCTTTTCCCCTGTTAATCTGTCTTTTGCTACTTTAATTCTCATGACCCAGCTACTGAACCTAAGGGAGTAGAGGAAAAGTTTTTTTTTTTCCATTCCTACAGTAGTAGGAACCATAGTGGTGGTAAGAACCAGGGTTTGGGACTCAGACCTGGGACCGAGCCCTGGATCCACTATGTATTTGGCTGTGTAGGTTACACCTTTCTGAACCTGTTTTTCATCTATATAATGGGAATAGTAATGGTACCTAATTGCTTGGATTAGCAAGATTAAATGAGACAATCTAAGTACCTGGCCATAATACCTACTCAGTAAATGTTAGCTCTTGTTATTACATATTGAAGATCCTTAGAATGGAAAGAGATTTTGCATTATGTTTTTTATAGTTTATTTTTATTAAACTATATTATTTACTGCTACTCATATTATTAAATAATAATAAAATAATATGATTAAATAATATTATTAAACTATTATTTTTAATTAATTAATTAATTAATTTTTGGCTGCGTTGGGTCTCTGTTGCTGCGCACGGGCTTTCTCTAGTTGCAGCGAGTGGGGACTACTCTTCGTTGTGGTGCGCGGGCTTCTCATTGCGGTGGCTTCTCTTGTTGCGGAGCATGAGCTCTAGAGCACGGGCTCAGTAGTTGTGGTGCACAGGTTGCTCCGCGGCATGTGGGATCTTCCCGGACCAGGGCTCGAACCCGTGTCCCCAGCATTGGCACACAGATTCTTAACTACTGCGCCACCAGGGAAGACCACATTATGTTTTTTAAATGATGTGATATAATCACATGTTTTTACTTGTATTTATCCATTCAAAGAGAAAAGGCTTCCAGATGGTTTTTCTTAACCCCAAGATAATCTAAACAGATTTGATACTGGATGGCTTGCTTATAACACAGTTGTATTAGACAATGGGTTAAAAAGGTTGTTTCCTCTAACAACCACACTAAAGAAAACTCAGGCACCACAATGAACAAACACTGAGATAAACCCCAGTTTGGAGGTGAAGTCCATATGGGGTCATAACAAACCATGGTAGTTAAGGCAAAACCCTACCGATTATTTCTGCAAACAAAGGTCCGGGAAATTCAAGTTGCTAATGAAAAGATAGAGCAGGCTTGCATCCATTTTAAACAGAACTTTTCTCTCCCTGGGGTCTAAAGCTCTTGTATCACCTGCCTCTTCCCCAAAATCTCCATTAAGTGCCATCCTGTTGGGACTTGAGGGATACAATTCCTAACACCCCTGTCCCCTGCCTGCATTTGGAACCAACTGAGAAAGACACACACAAGTCCTTTTTTGCTGATAAAGGTCAGCTGGAGGATGCTGCTATCGGTCTGGCAGCCAGGTGGGCTTACTGATACTGCACCTCTCAGGTGAGCTCACCCACCCAGCGCAAGGCCCTCTGGGAAAACCACTGGCCTTGTGTGCAGGGAAAGGGCCTTTACTGGCACAGTGAAGAGCTGGCCAAGAACCAACCTGGTCCTTTCTCCAAACTCACTAAGCAGTGCAGTCCTTCCTCCACTCTCTGGAGAAGAAGGGCCAGGAGGGTCACTCTTAAGAATCATGACACAGTGGGATGTAAGTTCCTCCCAACACTCTGATTTAAATTTTCTATTTAACCCAGGCTGCCTCACTGCAGTTGGGGTTTGTAATTTTCCATTGCCACAGCCCTCTCCAGAAGGTCCTGGGAGTACCTGGGGTGCTGTTCGCCCAGTTCCCTCCATCATGGGACTGTAGGAGATGGTACAGGAAGCCCCCCCCCCGGGAGTCCCCTTCCCCTCCATCAATCTAACTCTGCATCTAGACACACTGCTGGCCGTCACACCTTCACTAGGGTCTCCGCCTCTTGAGGGGTGTGTCACGATTTGCCATGCCTGCCTTGGCTCCGGGTGGCTTTCAGGGACATGCAGTGTTTGTGGCTTGGAATACAACAGAGTTTTTTATGAAGAGAATGTTTGTGTCCCACCCAAATTCATATGCTGAAATCCTAACTCCCAGTGGGAGGGTATTAGGAAGTGGTTAGGTCATGAAGAAAGAGCCCTCATGAATGGGATGAGTGACCTTAGAAAAGAGAGCTCCCTTGCCCTTTCCGCCACATGAGGACACAGGACACAGCCACCTATGAACCAGGAAGTGGGGGTCTCACCAGACACTAAATACACTGGAGCTGTGATCTTGGACTTCCCAGCCTCCAGAACTATGAGAAAAAAATGTTTGTTGTTTAAGCCACCCAGTCTATGGTATTTTTGTTATAGCAGCCTGAACCAACTGAGACAAGAGTCGTGTTTGAATCAGGACCCCTCGTGACTCTGCGAAAGTCATGCTACCTCCCTGACCCTCCACTTTCTGACCTATAAAATGAAGATAATATCTACGTCACAAGGTTGATGTATTTGGTGAAAATATGTATAAGCAGTACCTGGGACACATCACGGGTGCTCAAGGAGGTGTGACTATGATTAGTATTCAGTTACACATGGATTCCTTAATTCACCATTAGGTCCTGGTGAATTGATGAGAAAAATGGAGCAGGGGATCCCTCCTCGAAAATCAAACCCACTCCAGATTGAAAAGCCCTACACCCTAGAAGCTGATTCCCTGTTGTCCTGCTGAAGACAGTGGTAGTGAAACCGCAGAATGCGTTTCGGGACTTAGTAGAGCATAGGTTCTCCTGTCTCGGCACAGAAGTCAGTGAGAGGCAGAGTGACAGGTAAGGAAAGAGTTTATTAGTAAAGGACGCTTGTGAGAAATACAAGCTGGTAGGCAAGGGAGTGCCACCCTGAGAACTTAGTGGACTACCGTTTTATAATCAAAGGAAGAGTGGGGAGGGGGAGAAGAACACCTTCTTCCTCATTCTTGAGTAGACATCAAGCTTCCATTATTAGCTCCTCCCCCACAGCAGGGCGGGGTGGAGGGGGGTTTCTTGTCCCTACATAGTCAACCCGGAACTGTCATGGTGCTATGGAAATGAGCAAAAAGGTGGTAATATATAGTAAGATATGGTAAATCATCTCAGGTTTCAGTATAATGTCACCTTTCTCCTATATTTCTGCTCTTAGTACAAGCAGAAAAAGCCCCTTCTCAAGGATCATTAACTTGCTGACTTCAATGGGCGTGATGTAGGATTCATTCCACAATTGTTTTATTGTTTGGGGGCATGTCTCATGCTTCTGTGGCATGGTTTTGTTGCCAAGCAAGTCTGTGTGGTTTTGTTGCTAGGCAAGCCTGCCTGGTTTTGTTGCTAAGCAAGCCTGCTTTCTTGAGTGATCATAAACTTACAGGAGTCTTCCATACTGTTCTCTCTATTTAAGATCCCCATTGGGATGAACTATTTAATCACTTACTTTGTCCCTTTACTCTGTCCCTATAGTAGTAAACACATAAAGAGAGGCTACTGTGTGCCAGGTACTTGTCTTCACTAATTTCATCTTTCTAACAACCCCTAGAAGTAGGTGTTGTTATCCCCATTTTCCAGATGAGAAAACTGAGGCACACAAGGTTAAGTAACTTACCTGAGGTCCTGTGGTTGGTTAGCGTCAGAGCTAGTGTTCCACACAGGCAGGCTGGCTCCAGTGCTCGGTCTCTTCACCACTCCCTGCTACAGCCTCCCAACAGTTCTCTCAGCCCTCAGGCAAGGCCACCTTCCTGCCCTCTGGCTTCCCGTCCTCTTCCTGGCAGGGGGCTGGCTCTAACTGGAAGTTGTTTGTGCCACAGTTCAAGGGCCCAGCTATTCTGGGAAGCATGGAACAGTCTTTTCTTTATTACTCATTTGAAGTAACCATTGTGTTGGTCTGAACCTGGGGGTGGGTAGGGAGCAGGCATTCCCACCTCCCTTCCCAGCACCCACGATTTCAAGAAAGTTTCTAAAAAATGCAGCCCAGCCCTTATTCTTGTTTCTCTTGGTGGATGTGTTCCTCTGCATTTGCAGAGTAAGTACAGTTTTTAATAAACTGAAGCCTGGGAGGTAGATTCCCTGACATGGAGAGTACAGGGGTTTGGAAGATAAGAGCTGAGTCTAAGTCCCATCAACCGGCATGAACTAGCTATGCAACCTTGGGGGAAATAATTGTCACTAACACTTATTGTCCACTTACAGTAACACTTATAGGGGTAGGTCTGTCAGAATTTTCTGTTCGCAAGCAACAGAGGTTGATATTGAGGATTTACACAGAGGTCTGTGAGACAGCTCATGGAATTAAAAGCTTAAGAATTAGGTTTAGGGCTTCCCTGGTGGCGCAGTGGTTGGGAACCTGCCTGCCAGTGCAGGGGACATGGGTTCAAGCCCTGTTCCGGGAAGATTCCACATGCCCCGGAGCAACTAAGCCCGGGTGCCTCAACTACTGAGCCTGTGCTCTAGAGCTTGAGAGCCACAACTACTGAGCCCACGAGCCACAACTACTGCAGCCTGCGCGCCTAGAGCCCTGCTCCACAGCACGAGAAGCCAGGACAATGAGAAGCCCGCGCACCGCAACGAAGAGTAGCCCCTGCTCACCTCAACTAGAGAAAGCCTGCGCACAGCAGTAAACACCCAACACAGCCAAATATAAAAACAAATAAATAAATAAATTTATTAAAACAAAAAGAATTAGGTTTAGAAGGTGCAGAGACTTGGGCAACTTTTGGGATCCAGGTAGGAGGAAGGAATCAATAGTCTGTTCAGTGTGGCCAATGGGGTGGTAGATGCTATTGGCTGGTTATTCTCAATGACTGTTTTTAATCCTTTTCCCTTGCTGCCTTCCCCTACAGAGGCTGGAAACTCTGCCAGCCCCCTTGCAGCTAGGGGTAGCCATGAGACACAGTTCCAGTCAGAAGACATGAAGAAGATACCTGGGAGCTTTCTGGGAAAGATTGCACTTTCCTGATAAGAGGGACAGAAACAACTGAAGCTTTCGCCTCATCTCCTTTGCCTGCCTAGAACCCAGATGCAATGCTGGCACTTCTGCAGTCACTTTGTGATCAGGAGGGAAAGACCAAAAATAGCACAAATATCCCAGCCCAGACATCACTGAGCAGCTAAAACAACACTAGTGGCTGCCCACCTCCAGATTGTTTATGCAAGAAAACCAGACTCTATCTGATTAAACTACTCTAAATTGGGTTTTCTGTTACTTGTACCCTTCCTGAGACTCACAGCTTCAACCAAAAAATTTTTATCAACCCTTGCATAATTCAAGACTCAAATTCCTGGAGAGAACATGCCTGTCTTTTGGCTAGAGGAGGGCAGACCACCTTTATTAACAGTTCCACCAAGACTGCACTTAAAGGGTGAAAGTAATTCCCCAAAAGGTAATTATGGCTCTGTTACAAGAGGGGAGGAGGAGAGATGCCGAGTGGCTAAAAATCAAATGTCCTTTACTGTAGGTACCACTGTTACAAATGATGACGATACAGAGGCTCAGAGTGGTGAGATAGTATGCTCAAGACCTCAGAGCTAGCCAGTGATAGAGGCATAAAAAGGACTCTTTACAACTATGCTGCATATGTACGGCTTTTAAGTAAAGGTCTGTTGCAGCGGGGTTTTACTGTAAACCTAAACTAAAAAAAAAAATCTCAAAGCTACTTTATTCACATAATATACACATTATTTCCATTCCAATTTTTAGTGTACTCTTAACTGCTTCCTATAGCTCAGGGAGGAAGGGGTTTAGTTAGCAACTGTCAGTTAACCCTTCTCACTAGTAGTTATCTTCGTCAGGGATGTCTGGTTGCAAAGAACAGAAACTTTCTCAAACTAGTTCAAGCAACTAAACTAGTTCAAGCAATCTTACTGAATCCAAGGGCGAGTCACCTGGGCCCCACCATCCCACTCAGTGAAATGGGCAGGGACTGTAGTTTGTAAACACTCTGATGGGTTTGGGTATAGGCAATACTATTGCATAGTTACTGAAAAAAATTAAATGAACTCATATAAATACAGTGCCTAGACTAGTGCTGGCACACGGTAAGCCCTCAAGTTGTGACCCACTATGCTCCCTGTTCAAAAATTTGGAGCCGGTCCCATTTTGTCTACCCTAGTAGAGTTTACAAATTACAAATTACAATGCTAAGTTCCAGTTCTGGCCATAGCACCATAAGCCAACACTGCTCACATACAGAATCAGCATGCTGGGGTTGGCTAACTTGCATATGGCCGATAATAGCAAGGGTGGGTATAGCAGCAACCCCAGGGGAGCTGATCACAGAAAGGAAGCTCCCTACTCCACAATCAGAGTCTTGAGTTTCCCAGGTCAGTGCACTCGCCCCCTGTAGGGTTCATGCTGTCCTGCCCCCTCTCCCAGAGGCTCTGGACTCCCCAGCTTACCTACAAGGGATCCTTGTAGACACTGACTTGGAAGTTAAGTACTGTGGTCATTTATTTTATTCCAAAACAACATGTGCCTATGAACAGGAAGCTTTACATTTATTTAGATAAATAAACAGTTTATGGTGAATAATCCTCTAAGAAAATATTAAAGATCATCTCTGGTCAGCTTCTACTTTGGTCAAAGCCAGAGGTTAGTAAAACACTGTGGTTCCCTGTAGATTCTGAGACCCCTGTAGCTTCCACAACCCTGTGCTCCATGTAACCTACGTTTTTATTATAGTCCACTTCCCACCTGCTGGACACTACAGCTGCATGACCTCAAGCCTCACAACAATTCTCTGAGGTAGGTGCAGGAAGCCAGAGCTCAGAGGTGTTCAGAAAACTTGTCCACGGACTTCCCTGGTGGTCCAGTGGTTAAGACTTCACCTTCCAATGCAGGGGGTGTGGGTTCGATCCCTGGTCCGGGAGCTAAGATCCCACATGCCTCACGGCCAAAAAACCAAAAGATAAAACAGAAGCAGTATTGTAACAAATTCAATAAAGACTTTAAAAATGGTCCATATAAAAAAAAAATCTTTAAACAAGATAAATAAAATAAACAAAAAACTTGTCCAGAGACATAGCCAATTAGTGGAAGAGACAGGATCAGAATCGAGGTTCCCAAAGACGAACTCCATGCTACTATCCTGAAACAAAATATTTATAAGAATCAGTGGGCCTTTTGAAACAGACTGGCAAACACAGTGTTTTGAAATTACCTCCTGTTTCCAGAAAGGCCTAACTAGGTAGGTAAAGCTCACACCACTGGGTAATCTGTCAGTAAAAAACAACTGTACTTAATATTTTCCTTTCTAAGAAAAAGCAGGAATCGATTCCTTCAAAGCACAAGGCACGAGGGTCCCATTCCAGGTTTCTTTCTGGAGTCAGACTGGAGTACATTCAGAGCAGTACATTTAGAGCAGCTGAGTCGCTGACCTGGGGAATTGAGTGGGCATCCTAAACTTGCCAACGTATTAACTTGGTGACCTTGAGCAATTCAGCTAACTTCCCCAGATGAAGTTTCCTCTTAAGCAAAGTGAGATGATGACAGTACAGATAAAAATACTCTGTAATGACCTATACGGGAAAAGAATCTAAAAGAGTGGATATAAGTATATGTATAACTGATTCGCGTTGCTGTACAGCAGAAACTAACACAACATTGTAAATCAGCTATACTCTAATAAAAATTAATTTAAAAAACTACGTGTAAAACACGACGCATAGAATCTCACACTAGAAAGAACCCTTCATCTCAGTGCACGGCATGTCAGTACAACCCCCAGTCAGCTCTGCGCCTTCTCAGCACATCAGGATCCCTTAGAGGGAACTGTTAGCATTAGTCAACATCTGTTTGGAAGGAGCAAGACCAATGTGAGCTAGTAGACTTTCAATATTGTTGAGGGACTTACAATGTGCAGATAAATAATCTGGCCCTGCTGAGGGTTCAAACTCTCAAGGGGTCCAAAGTCCAAAACATGTGGGCTGGCAGGCTCTTACTTTATCAGGACACACACTGCATGATGTTAAGTCATGGGGCCAACTGCAAGGACACAAAAGCAGACCCGTACCTCGAAGCTCAGTACTTCCCAAAGTTGGACACTAGGCCAGTATCCTTCAGGACATACTATGAGTTCCACTTATCTACCCACTGGGTGTACCTTGCATCTATAGCTCATCCCCCAAAAGAGACGATCCAATGGGGTTATCACCACCCAATACTGAACCCAAGACTATTGACTCTCCAACTCATCTGGCCTTTGCAGTATTGCCTCCGGGTCCAGACATCTAACCCTTCGTCTATGGTATCAGTCATAGCAACTATCTGCAGAAAGAAACCTCGAAGCTTAAGGCCATTTATATGACCCTTGCTGATTGACTCCCAGCAGCCCTCTCCCCAGCTCCCCATTTAGCAACACCCAGATTCTGCCTTAGAGAATTACTCCCTTCTCAATGTACTCTGGCCCCAAAGTGGGCACGAGACCCAAGAAAGCAGTCAGACAGTCTCACCCTGGCATCTGAATCTTGAAAGAGAATTCTGGAACGGCCCAACTCCTGGCTTTTTTTTTTAATCTCTCTGACTGACTCTTCTGCCCTCCTCTTCCACTTTTAAGGGTGCGTGTGATTACATTTGTTTCACCTTCTCCCTATTTTATTTTATTTTTATTATTTTTTTAATAGCTCTTTATTGGAGTATAATTGCTTCACAATACCGTGTTAGTTTCTGTTGCACAACAAAGCAAATCAGCCATATGAATACACATGTCCCCATATCCCCTTCCTCTTGAGCCTCCCTCCCATCCTCCCTATCCCACCCCTCTAGGTCATCCCAAAGCACCGAGCCAATCTCCCTGTGCTATGCTGCTGCTTCCCACCAGCCATTTTACGTTTGGTAGTGTATGTATGTCGATGCTACTTTCACTTCGCCTCAGCTTCCCCCTCCCACCCCATGTTATCAATTCCATTCTCTATGTCTAACTCTTTATTCCTGCCCTGCAACTAGGTTGATCAGTATCCCCCCCCCCTTTTTTTTAGATTCCATATATATGCGTTAGCGTACGGTATTTGTTTTTCTCTTTCTGACTTACTTCACTCTGTATGACAGACTCTAGGTCCATCCACCTCACTACAAATAATTCAATTTCGTTTCTTTTTATGGCTGAGTAATATTCCATTGTATATATGTGCCACATCTTCTTCCATCCATCTGTTGATGGGCATCTGGGTTGGTTCCATGTCCTGGCTATTGTAAATAGAGCTGCAATGAACATTGTGGTGCATGTCTCTTTTCTTTAAATTTATTTTATTTATTTATTTTTGGCTGCTTTGGGTCCTCATTGCTGCACACGGGCTTTCTCTAGTTGTGGTGAGCAGGGGCTACTCTTCGTTGTGGTGCGCAGGCTTCTCATTTCAGTGGCTTCTCTTGTTGAGGAGCACGGACTCTAGGCGCATTGGCTTCAGTAGTTGTGGCATGTGGGCTCCAGAGTACAGGCTGAGTAGTTGTGGCACACAGGCTCAGTTGCTCCGCGGCATGTGGGATCCTCCCAGACCAGGGCTTGAACCCATGTGCCCTGGATTGGCAGGCAGATTCTTAACCACTGCGCCACCAGGGAAGCCCCATGTCTCTTTCTGAATTATGGTTTTCTCAGGGTATATACCTAACAGTGGGATTGCTGGGTCATATGGTAGTTCTATTTTTAGTTTTTTAAGGAACCTCCATACTGTTTTCCATAGTGGCTGTATCAATTTACATTCCCACCAACAGTGTAGGAGGGTTCCCTTTTCACCACACCCTTTCCAGCATTTATTGTTTCTAGCTTTTTTGATAATGGCCATTCTGACTGGCATGAAGTGATTACCTCATTGTAGTTTTGATTTGCATTTCTCTAATAATTAGTGATGTTGAGCATCTTTTCATGTGCCTCTTGGCCATCTGTATGTCTTCCTTGGTGAAATGTCTATTTAGGTCTTCTGCCCATTTTTAAATTGGATTGTTTGTTTTTTTGATATTGAGCTCCATGAGCTGTTTGTATATTTTGGAGATTAATCCTTTGTCTGTTGTTTCATTTGCAAATATTTTCTCCCATTCTGAGGGTTGTCTTTTTGTCTTGTTTATGGTTTCCTTTGCTGTGCAAAAGCTTTTAAGTTTAATTAAGTCCCATTTGTTTATTTTTGTTTTTATTTCTGTTACTCTAGGAGGTGGGTCAAAAAAAGGATCTTGCTGTGGTTTTTGTCAGAGTGTTTTTCCTATGTTTTCCTCTAAAAGTTTTATAGTGTCTGGTCTTACATTTAAGTCTTTAATCCATTTGGAGTTTATTTTTGTGTATGGTGTTATGTAGTGTTGTAATTTCATTCTTTTAAGTGTAGCTGTCCAGTTTTCCCAGCACCACTTATTGAAGAGGCTGCCTGTGTACTCTTGCCTCCTTTGTGGTAAATTAGGTGCCCATATGTGTGTGGGGTTATCTCTGGGCATTCTATCCTGTACCATTGATCTATATTTCTGTTTTTGTGTCAGTACCATACTGTCTTGATTACTGTAGCTTTGTGGTATAATTTGAAGTCAGGGAGCCTGATTCCTCCAGCTCCGTTTTTCTTTCTCAAGATTGCTTTGGCTATTCGGGGTCTTTTGTGTTTCCATACGAATTGTAAGATTTTTTGTTCTAATTCTGTGAAGAATGCCATTGGTGGTTTGATAGGGATTGCACTGAATCTGTAGATTGCTTTGGGTAGTATAGTCATTTTCACAATGTTGATTCTTCCAATCCAAGAACATGGTATATCTCTCCATCAGTTTATGTCATTTTGGGTTTCTTTCCTCAGTGTTTTATAGTTTTCTGAGTACAAGTCTTTCACCTCCTTAGGCAGGTTTATTCTTAGGTATTTTACTCTTTTTGTTGCAATGGTGAATGGGAGTGTTTCCTTAATTTCTCTTTCTGATTTTTCGTTGTTGGTGTATAAGAATACCAGAGATTTCTGTGCATTAATTTTGTATCCTGCAACCTTACCAAATTCATTGATTAGTTCTAGTAGTTTTCTGGTGGCATCTTTAGGATTTTCTATGTGTAGTATCATGTCATTGGCAAATAGTGACAGTTTTACTTCTTCTTTTCCAATTTGTATTCCTTTTATTTCTTTTTCTTCTCTGATTGCCGTGGCTAGGACTTCCAAAACTATGTTGAATAAGAGTGGCGAGAGTGGACATCCTTGTCTTGTTCCTGATTCTAGTGGAAATGCTTTCAGTTTTTCACCATTGAGTATGATGCTCACTGTGGGTTTGTCATATATGGCCTTTATTATGTTGAGGTAGGTTCCCTCTATGCCCATTTTCTGGAGAGTTTTTATGATAAATTGGTGTTGAATTTTGTCAAAAGCTTTTTCTGCATCTATTGAGATGATCACTTGGGTTCTTTCTGTTGTCTTTTTATTTTTAAAAAATTTTTATTAGAGTATAGTTCATTTGCAATGTTGTGTTAGTTTCAGGTGTACAGCAGAGTGAATCAGTTATACAGATACATATATCCACTCCTTTTTAGATTCTTTTCCCATATAGGCCATTACAGAGTGTTGAGTAGAGTTCCCTGTGCTATATAGTAGGTCCTTATTAGTTACCTATTTTATATATAATAGTGTGTATATGTCAATCCCAATCTCCCAATTTATCCCTCCCCCCTCCTTACACCCTGATAACCATAAGTTTGTTTTCTACATCTGTGACTCAATTTCTGTTTTGTAGATAAACTCATTTGTACCATTTTTAGCTTTCACATATAAGCGATATCATATGATATTTGTCTTTCTCTATCTGACTTACTCCACTCAATATGACAATCTCTAGGTCCATCCATGTTGCTGCAGATGACATTATTTCATTCTTTTTTATGGCTGAGTAATAATTCCATTGAATATATGTACCACAAGGGATTTTTTTTTTAAGATTTGGTGAAGAAAACTTCCAAAGAGATGGGCTTTAATTTCTTTATGAAGTGGGGTCCAGCACATCTATTGAGTGAGTTAGGGCAGAAGTTGGGTGAAGTGGAGAATATTTGAAATAATGTTGTTAAGGATGAAAGACTTGGATATGCAAACAATGATGCAAATCAGGGGTCCTAGAACTACAGACCATGTGCGAATCTTTTTTTCTTTTAACATCTTTATTGGAGTATAATTGCTTTACAATGGTGTGTTACTTTCTGCTGTATAACAAAGTGAATCAGCTATACATATACATATATCCCCATATCGCCTCCCTTTTGCGTCTCCCTCCCACCCCTCTAGGTGGACACAAAGCACCAAGGTGAACTCCTTGTGTTATGTGGCTGCTTCCCACTAGCTATCTATTTTACATTTGGTAGTGTATATATGTCCATGCCATGCTGTCACTTCATCCCAGCTTACCCTTCCCCTCCCTGTGTCCTCAAGTCCATTCTCTATGTCTGTGTCTTTATTCCTGTCCTGCCCTAGGTTCCAGGTGCTTCAGAGCCAATTTTTTTTTTTTTTTTTTTTTAGATTCCATATATATGTGTTAGCATACGGTATTTGTTTTTCTTTTCTGACTTACTCTGTATGACAGTCTCTATGTCCATCCACCTCACTACAAATAAATCAATATCGTTTCTTTTTATGACTGAGTAATATTCCACTGTGTATATGTGCCATATCTTCTTTATCCATTCATTTGTCAATGGACACTTAGGTTGCTTCCATGTCCTGGGTATTGTAAGTAGAGCTGCAATGAACATTGTGGTACATGACTCTTTTTGAACTATGGTTTTCTCAGGGTATATGCCCAGTAGTGGGATTGCTGGGTTGTATGGTAGTTCTACTTTTAGTTTTTTAAGGAACCTCCATACTGTTCTCTATAGTGGCTGTATCAATTTACATTCCCACCAACAGTGCAAGCGGGTTCCCTTTTCTCCACACCCTTGCCAGCATTTATTGTTTGTAGATTTTTTGATGATGGCCATTCTGACTGGTGTGAGGTGAAACCTCATTGTTGTTCTGATTTGCATTTCTCTAATGACTACTGATGTTGAGCATCCTTTCATGTGTTTGTTGGCAATCTGTATATTTACTTGGGAGAAATGTCTATTTAGGTCTTCTGTGCATTTTTCGATTGGGTTGTTTGTTTTTTTGATATTGAGCTGCATGAGCTGCTTGTATATTTTGGAGATTAATCCTTTGTCAGTTGCTTCATTTGCAAATATTTTCTCCCTTTCTGAGGGTTGTCTTTTCATCATTTATGGTTTCCTTTGCTGTGCAAAAGCTTTTAAGTTTCATTAGGTCCCATTTGTTATTTTTATTTTTATTTCCATTTCTCTAGGAGGTGGGTCAAAAAGGATGGTGCTGTGATTTATGTCATAGAGTGTTCTGCCTATGTTTTCCTCTAAGAGTTTTATAGTGTCTGGCCTTACATTTAGGTCTTTAATCCATTTTGAGTTTATTTTTGTGTATGGTGTAAGGGAGTGTTCTAATTTAATTCTTTTACATGTAGCTGTCCAGTTTTCCCAGCACCACTTCTTGAAAAGGCTGTCTTTTCTTCATTGTATATTCTTGTCTTCTTTATCAAAGATAAGGTGACCATGTGTGCATGGGTTTACCTCTGGGTTTCTCTCCTGTTCCATTGATCTATATTTCTGTTTTTGTGCCAGTACCATACTGTCTTGATTACTGTAGCTTTGTAGTATAGTCTGAAGTCAGGGAGCCTGATTCCTCCGGCTCCATTTCTTTCTCAAGATTGCTTTGGCTATTCGGGGTCCTTTGTGTTTCCATACAAATTGTGAAATTTTTTGTTCTAGTTCTGTGAAAAATGCCATTGGTAGTTTGATAGGGATTGCATTGAATCTGTAGATTGCTTTGGGTAGTCATTTTCACAATATTCATTCTTCCAATCCAAGACTATGGTATATCTCTCCATTTGTTTGTATCATCTTTAATTTCTTTCATCAGTGTCTTATAGTTTTCTGCATACAGGTCTTTTGTCTCCTTAGGTAGGTTTATTCCTAGGTATTTTATTATTTTTTGTTGCAATGGTAAATGGGAGTGTTTCCTTAATTTCTCTTTCAGATTTTTCATCATTAGTGTATAGGAATGCAAGATATTTCTGAGCATTGATTTTGTATCCTACTACTTTACCAAACTCATTGATTAGCTCTTGTAGTTTTCTGGTAGCATCTTTAGGATACTCTATGTATAGTATCATGTCATCTGCAAACAGTGAGAGTTTTACTTCTTCTTTTATGATTTGGATTCCTTTTATTTCTTTTTCTTCTCTGATTGCCGTGGCTAGGACTTCCAAAACTATGTTGAATAATAGTGGTGAGAGTGGACATCCTTGCCTTGTTCCTGATCTTAGAGGAAATGCTTTCAGTTTTTCACCATTGAGGACTATGTTGGCTCTGGGTTTGTCATATATAGCCTTTATTATGTTGAGGTAAGTTCCCTCTATGCCTACTTTCTGGAGGGTTTTTATCATAAATGGGTGTTGAATTTTGTCAAAAGCTTTTTCTGCATCTACTGAGATGATCATTTGGTTTTCCTCCTTCAATTTGTTAATATGGTTTATAACATTGATTGATTTGTATATATTGAAGAATCCTTGCATTCCTGGGATAAACCCCACTTGATCATAATGTATGGTCCATTTAATGTGCTGTTGGATTCTGTTTGCTAGTATTTTGTTGAGGATTTTTACATCTATGTTCATCAGTGATATTGGCCTGTAGTTTTCTTTTTTTGTGACATCTTCGTCTGGTTTTGGTATCCGGGTGATGGTGGCCTCGTAGAATGAGTTTGGGAGTATTCCTCCCTCTGCTATATTTTGGAAGAGTTTGAGAAGGATAGGTGTTAGCTATTCTCTAAATGTTTGATAGAATTCACCTCTGAAGCCATCTGGTCCTGAACTTTTGTTTGTTTTAAGAGTTTTAATTACCATTTCTTACTTGTGATTGGTCTGTTTATATCTTCTAATTCTTCCTGGTTCAGTCTTGGAAAATTGTACCTTTCCAAGAATTTGTCCATTTCTTCGTGGTTGTCCATTTTATTGGCATATAGTTGTTTGTAGTAGTCTCTTATAAGTCTTTGTATTTCTGCAGTGTCAGTTGTGATTTCTCCTTTTTCATTTCTAATTTTATTGATTTGCACCCTCTCCCTTTTTTTCTTGATGAGTCTGGCTAAGGGTTTATCAATTTCGTTTATCTTCTCAAAGAATCAGCTTTTAGTTTTATTGATCTTTGCTGTTGTTTTCTTCATTTCTATTTCATTTATTTTTGCTCTGATCTTCATGATTTCTTTCCTTCTACTGACTTTGGGTTTTCTTTGTTCTTCTTTCTCTAGCTGTTTTAAGTGTAGGGTTAGATTGTTTATTTGAGATTTTTCTTGTTTCTTGAGGTGAGATTGAATTGCTATAAACTTCCCTCTTAGAACTGTTTTTGCTGTGTCCCATAGGTTTTGGGTCATTGTGTTTTCATTGTCATTTGTTTCTATGTATTTTTTTATTTCTTCTTTAATTTCTTCAATGATCTCTTGGTTATTTAGTAGTGCACTGTTTAGCCTCCATGTATTTGTGTTTTTTACAGTTTTTTTCCTGTAGCTGATTGCCAATCTTATAGTGTTGTGGTCAGAAAAGATGCTTGATATGATTTCAATTTTCTTAAATTTTCTGAGGCTTGACTTGTGACCCGGGATGTGATCTATCCTGGAGAATGTTCCATGTGCACTTGAGAAGATAGTGTATTCTGCCAGTTTTCGGTGGAATGTTGTACAAATATCTATTAGATCTATCTGGTGTATTGTGTCATTTAAACTTTTGTTTTGTTATTTATTTTCTGTTTGGATGATCTGTCCATTGGTGTATGTGGGGTGTTAAAGTCCCCTACTATTATTGTGTTACTGTCAATTTCTCCTTTCATGGTTGCTACCATTTGCCTTATGTATTGGGGTGCTCCTATGTTGGGTGCATGAACATTTATAATTGTTATATCTTCTTCTTGGATTGATCCTTTGATCATTATGTAGTGTCCCTCCTTATCTCTTGTAAGTCTTTATTTTAAAGTCTATTTTATCTGATATGAGTATTGGAGTATCTGATACTCCAGCTTTCTTTTGATTTCCATTTGCATGGAATATCTTTTTCCATCTCTTCACTTTCAGTCTGTATGTGTCCCTAGGTCTGAAGTGGGTCTCTTGTAGACAGCATATATATGGGTCTTGTTTTTGTATCCATTCAGCCAGTCTGTGTCTTTTGGTTGAGGCATTTAATCTATTTACATTCAAGGTTATTATCGATATGTATGTTCCTATTACCATTTTCTTAATTGTTTTGGGTTTGTTATTGTGGGTCTTTTTCTTCTCTTGTGTTTCCCGCTTAGAGAAGTGTCTTTAGCATTTGTTATAAAGCTGGTTTTGTGGTGCTGAATTCTCTTAGCTTTTGCTTGTCTGAAAAGCTTTTGACTTCTCCATTAAATCTGAATGAGATCCTTGCTGGGTAGAGTAATCTTGGTTGTAGATTTTTCTCTTCCATCACTTTAAGTATATCCTGCCACCACCTTCTGGCCTGCAGAGTTTACACTGAAAAATCAGCTGAACCTTATGGGGATTCCTTTGTATGTTATTTTTTGTTTTTCCCTTGCTGCTTTTAATATTTTTTCTTTGAATTTAATTTTTGTTAGTTTGATTAATATGTGTTTTGGTGTGTTTTTCCTAGGGTTTATCCTGTATGGGACTCTCTGTGCTTCCTGGACCTGGGTGACTATTTCCTTTCCCATGTTAGGGAAGTTTTCCACTATAATCTCTTCAAATATTTTCTCAGACCCTTTCTTTTTCTCTTCTTCTTCTGGGACCCCCTAGAATTCGAATGTTGGTGCATTTAGTGTTATCCCTGAGGTCTCTGAGATTGTCTTCAATTCTTTTCATTCTTTTTTCTTTATTCTGCTCCTCAGCAGTTATTTCCACCGTTTTGTCTTCCAGCTCACTTATTTGTTCTATTGCCTCTGTTATTCTGTTATTGATTCCTTCTAGTGTATTTTTCATTTCAATTATTGTGTTGTTCATCTCTGTTTGTTCTTTAGTTATTCTAGATCTTTGTTAAACATTTCTTGTATTTTCTCAATCTGTGCTTCCATTCTATTTCTGGGATTTTGGATCATCTTTACTATCATTACTCTGAATTCTTTTTCAGGTAGCTTGCCTATTTTCTCTTCATTTATTTGGTCTTGTAGGTTTTTACCTTGCTCCTTCATCTGTGACATATTTTTTTTGCCATCTCTCTTTTTTTTTTTTTTTTTTTTATGAGTGGGATTGTGTTCCTGTTTTACTGGTTGTTTGGCCTGAGGCTTCCAACACTGGAGTTTGTAGGCTATTGGGTAGAGCTGGGTCTTGGTGCTGAGATGAGGAACTCTGTGAGAACTCACTCCAATGACTATTCCCTGGGGTCTGAGGTTCTCTGTTAGTCCAGTGGTTTGGACTCAGAGCTCCCAGTGCAGGAGCTTCCCCCCAACCCCAGGCTCGTGAATTAAGATCCTGCAAGCTTCATGGGGTGGCAAAAAAAAAAAAAAAAAAGAGAGAAAGAACAAAGTAAAAAATAAAATTAGATTAGGAAACTGATATGTTAGGAAGAATGTAAAAATAAAAATATAGATGAATCAACAACTGGAAGGTACATCAGTACCAAAATAGTAAAAAAGAGGAGGAGGGAAAGAAAAAGAAAAGCGAGGGAGGAAGGCCTTGGCTGTGGAGGGTGGGGCCTAATCAAGGGCGAGGTTTGGGCAGTGGGCAGGGCCTATGCTCAGGACCCACAGGGCTGGAAAAGGCCCTGGGGGCTGTGGGGGGTGGGGCTTAGGCTCAAGGAACAGAAGGGGCCCAGGCGTGCCCCCCACCCCCATCTGAGGGCAGCAGACCTCACCTGGGAGCCCAGTAGGCTTCCTGGGCTCGAGTGGGCAATGCAAACGCCTTCCTCTCCTCTCCTGCTCCTCCTGGATGGCCCCTCCCGCCTGCCCCCAGGACCCACGCAGCCTGGATGGGGCTTTGGATGGGAGGGAAGTGGCTTGGGAGCTCAGCAGGCTCCCCTGCCGAGTGGGCCAGGCGATCGCCCTCTGCTCCTCTCCGGCTCTTCCCAGGGAGTCCCTCCCACCTGCCTCTCCTGATCTCCCTGGGCTCAGGGGTGCTGATCTTGTCTGCTCCACTTCTCCTCCCCCCTTGGTCCCCCTACATCCTACTGGTTCACTTTGGGGTTCCTCCCATCTCCTTGGGGGTCAGAGTCCCCACCAGCGGCCGGCAGATGCCCTATTTGTGGGGAGACGCTATCTCCGCATCTTCCCACACCACCATATTGACTCCTCCTCTCTGGCTTTTTTTTAATGTTTTAAATTTTTTGGCTCTACTGCATGGCTTGCAGGATCTCAGTTCCCCAACCCAGGATTGAACTTGGGCCACAACAGTGAAAGCACTGAATCCTAACCACTAGACCACCAGGGAACTCTCCCCAACTACTGGTTTTTTGCAGTCTGGTTGAATGCCCCTTCAAAGTTCCCCCAAATTCATTTTCTGCTTAAGTGAGTCAAAATTGGTTCTTGTTCCTTGGAACTAAAAGGTACTGTATGAAATGAGCCACTTTGCTGTGGGCATGGTCAGTACTTTCTTGGGCAGAAAAAGTTCTATTGAGGAAAGAGTCACACCTAGTATTTTGTCTTTGAACAGAAGATTAAAGATGATGTAAGGAAAAGCTCTGAGCCAATAGGGAACACAGAGCACCAAGGTAATGCTAGGTTTTGATGAGGAAGCCTCTATTGGTCTGTGTTTAAGTAATGGCATCAACAGAAGAAATCTGGTACTGTCCAAGATCTCTTCTTTCAGTTGCTACCATTGGGCATGTCACCTATGTTGTTATCCTTTTGGGCCAATCACCACACTCATGCATTTGATGAGATTTTATTTTCAGAAAGGCAGTATTCATTCTGGTTTGTCCAACAGATCACATAATCAAGGAGTTTTTTTGTTTTTTTTTAATGTTAATCAAGAAATTCCACTCTCATCGGCAAAAGTCAGGCTATGCTGTTAAATACAGCCAAGATTGTAAGCATACAAATGTCATTAAGTCTACTGGATCTTAAATTATTCACCAGTACCCACAAGAAAGAGGCAAAACTTTGTCATCCTGAAAAGGTGTATCACTTTTTAGGAAACCGGTAGCGCTTCTGAAAGCCTCAGCATTCGTGATTACGCTAACAGCCCTTACAGATGTATTTTACACTATCTGTTCTGACTCAGCTAGGAGCCAACAGGCTGGATGTCGGCAGGTAAAACACATCCCTTCAGACCTGTTACTGTTTATGATGACATTTGGAAATCTCAAATCGTAACCCCAAAGGCTCCTCCTTTTCCATTCATGCATTATACATACACATATGAAGAGTTTTTCTACCAGTAACATTTAAAATAAGCATATTTAATAACTGCAAGTCATATGTAACATAGAATATTCAAATGTTTAGTTTTTAACTGTGTGTGACAAAGCTAAGACAGCCTACCATTCCAATAAAAAAGGCAGGGAGTGGGAGGGATAGTTTTAACACACCATTAACTTATGCTACTGAGTTTTTCTAGTGAAAGACAGCAAAGCCAATACAAAATTTAGGGACAGAAGAAAACACAGATTTCAGCCTCTGGTGCTTCTCTAAAGATAAATCTTGTGCTTCCATGCCCTGCCATCTGGAAAGCTTACCTCCTTCCCAACCAGACACCTTCTAGCTGAGAATACAAGTCATTGAGAATCTCATTGTCCCTGACAGCCCACACCTGGAATATGCACCATGCCTACCTGGCAATACAGGGGCCATGAAAGATGAGAATAAAGCATGCCTTGTGAGAGACTGTTGAAAAGGAGCCCCCTGCCCCAGTCACCCAAAAAAGTACTGATCACATTAACTACATCCAAGGAACCAGAGGGAAATAGCTGAAGACTGCAGAGAATATACTCAAGCTGTCACTGCAAAGAGCAGAGTAAGAAGCATGCAACTTTACTCAAATCACATGCACTTCACTCAAACTTTTTCCCTCAAACAGGTCTTCTCCGCCAACAGAACTGGTCTTCAGAGTCCCTCTGAGTTCCTCTCTCTAATCTAAGTTGCTCAAGCTAGTTTTAGTCTTTCCCAACAGGATCCAGCTGGAAAATATAAAGCCTTTGGAACGCAGCAGCACGGGAAATAAGGAGTATACAGAAACAGGAGATTTAGGAGAAGCCCTCCTGGTGTAGATTTAGAGACAAAAGCTCCAGACTGCCACCAGCAGCAGGATGACCAGCAGAGCTGTTTTCCCTGATATACTCGTCCCATCACTTTTGTTACACAGGTTCTCCCGGCAGCAGCGGTACTGAAGCTCCTTCTCCCCTAAGGCTTTCGCAATGGCTTCGAAACTGCAACGGTCAAACATCCAACACTGGTAGTAAGTTTTTGTTGGCACTGTGGGGGAAATACACACACACAAAGATAAGCAATCAAGCAGGTAAAACTCTGCACCTGTCTTTGAACCCTCAGTTCTACTTCTTAGAACTTATCCTGGGGAAATAGAGACATTTGGGTAAAAATATGTATCCCAGTTAGCTTATAAAGGGGAACAATTAAGTAAATAATGATCCAGCTCTGAATGGAACTTTTCCATAAAAGCAAAGTCTCATCAGAGCCAATACAGTTGTGTGTATATGGACGGCAACAGGAAATCATACTAATGTTTGAATTACCAAGATTTTTAAACACATGCCCTCTTTGATCCAGCAATCCCACTTCTAGAATTTACTCTATGAAGTTACTTGAAAAAAGGTTAAAGGTGTATGCTCAAGAATGGTCACTGCACTATCTGTAGCAGCAAGAAACTTAAAAGACAAACAGTCAGTTAATAAAAAAGCATTTGAGTAAAATAGGTAGAGTTCCACACAACGAAGTTCCATGCAGATAAGGAATGCCACAGGACCATGTGTATTGACATGGGAGGAGTTTGAGTTTTTTTTTTTAAGTGCAGAAAAATAGATAAATTGGACTTAAACAAAATTAAACTTTTGTGCTTCAAAGAACACTATTTTAAAAAATTAAAAAGACAAAACCCACAAAAAGTGAGAAAATGTTTGCAAATCGTATATCCGATAAGAGTATAGTATACAGAATATATGAAACACTCTTACAACTCAACAATAAAAAGACAACCCAATTAAAAAATGGGCAAAGGATATAGATACTTCTCCAAAGATATACAAAGGGCCAATAAGTGCATGAAAAGATGCTCAATATCATTAGCCATTAAGAAAATACAAATCAAAACCACAGTGAGGATCAATTCACACCTACTAGGATGGCTATAGTCAAGAAATTGGAAAATAACAAGTGGTGTCAAGGAAGTGAAGAAACTGGAACCCTCAAATACTGCTCGTGGGAAGGTAAAGTGGTGCAGGTATCTTGGAAAAGTCTGGCATTTCCTCAAAAGGTTAAAAATAGTTACCATGTGACCTAGTAATTCTACTCCTAGGTAAATATATTACCCAAGAGAATTGAAAACTATGTTCACACAAATGCTTACACACGAATGTTCATAGCAGCATTATTCAAAACAGCTAAAAAGTGGAAACAACCCATATGTCCATTAACTGGTAAATGATAAGCAAAATGTGGTATATCCATTCAATGGAATATTATTTGGCCATAAAAAGGAATGAGGTACTGATATATCCAATAACATGGGTGAACATTAAAAACATTATGCTCAGGGACTTCCCTGGTGGTGCAGTGGTTAAGAATCCGCCTGCCAATGCAGGGGACATGGGTTCAATCCCTGGTCCAGGAAGATCCCACATGCCGTGGAGCAACTAAGCCCGTGCACCACAACTACTGAGCCTGTGCTCTAGAGCCCGCGAGCCACAACTACTGAAGCCCGTGTGCCTAGGGCCTGTGCTCTGCAATGAGAGAAGCCACTGCAATAAGAAGCCCATGCACTGCAACGTAGAGTAGCCCCCGCTCGCTGCAACTAGAGAAAGCCCGCGAGCAGCAACGAAGACCCAATGCAGCCAAAAATAAATAAATGAATAAAAAATTTTAAAAAAAGAATAGATTATATACTTAAAAAAACCAACCAACCAAAAAAACATGATGCTAGTGAAAGGAGCCAGTCACAAAGGACCACAACACTGTATGGTTCGATTTATATCTAAATGTCCAGAATAGGCAAATCCATGGAGACAGAAAGTAGATTAGTACTCCCTGCTGGGGTATGGGCGAGGGAAGAATAGGGAGTGACTGCTAATGGGTATGGGGTTTCCTTTCGGGGTGATAATAATGTTCTGAAATGAGTGGTGATAGTTGTACAGAGTTGTGGACATACTAAAGGCCACTGAATTGTGCACTTTAAAATGTACTTTGGAACTGAGATATGTGAATTATATCTCAATAGAAAAAAGCCTAGATGCAGAACAATATGTAGAATGTGATCCATTTGTATAAAGTATATGTGTGAGGGTGAGTATACTACTTTTCTCTGAAAAGATTCCCAAGTAATTTAACAGTGTTACCCTCACAGAAGACTATCTTTCATTTATACATTTCTCTGTAGACTGAGATTTAAAATAAAAAATCACTGGATGAATGTATTTTAAACATAGCTTAAACTTCCTTTAAAAATCATTAGATTATTCAGTAAAGCAGGAAAATTTTCCAAAAGAATGTGCCATTATGGTCCCAATTTTTACACACAAAGGAAAATGCAGGCCAAAATATACAATGCCAATTAGCTTATAGTGATTTTTTAATATTTAGAAAAATTATGTTAAATATTTTTAAAAAGTGAGAGTTGAGAGAGAAGAGAAGATAGTTGTGCTAGATGCTGGGGACACACAGATATAGAAGGTTGGTCCCTGCCCTGGAATCATTTTCTTTTCTTCTGTGTTGGAAAGAAAAAAATACAGATGCCCATTTCCTTATTTAAGGCCAGTAACTAATTTATTCTATTTCATTCACAGCTCAGAACAAAACTTCTAAGTTTATAACTGCAGGTATAACTGTTCTGTCCTCCCCCCTCAGAGGAGATGAGTGTCTGGCCTGGATTTTAATGAAGTTTGGTCAAGTGGCAGAGGCCAGATAGGAGTGTTCCAGTGACTCTACCTGCTTGGATCATAAATATTTTAAGTGGATGCTTCTAATACTGTACTAAAGAATGCTGTTGAATAGGACAGCATTAATAAGTTACTGTCTTACGTAGTAGTAATCAGGCTTTGGAACTGGGAAAGCATTAAAGTCACCAGAATGTTGATTAGGGAAGCCTAACAGCTTGGGGAGAGCAGATAGTAATTTATTAATAATTGCTACCAACTAATCACTTACTATGTGTCCTGCAGTGAGCCAAGCACTTTACTTGAATGAACTTATTTGCATAACAACCTTCAACGGTGAGCTTCTCACCAAAGCCACTATCAGAATCACCCGAGTAAAAGTGGATCATATCACAGAGTCACCGGAACGTTAAAGGTTCTCTCTCTGCTAGGCACAGCCTCCCCACTCTCTTTGAAGATTTGCCTTGAG
Source organism: Balaenoptera borealis (assembly GCF_965194805.1). Classification (NCBI taxonomy): domain Eukaryota; kingdom Metazoa; phylum Chordata; class Mammalia; order Artiodactyla; family Balaenopteridae; genus Balaenoptera; species Balaenoptera borealis. Next base: position 25,698,281 of record NC_138868.1, on the reverse strand, counting down.
TCTGCCTTTACCAAGCAGTAGTCCCCAGTTGCCTTAGGCATCCTTCAGCGTGTCCCTTATTTGAAAGGCCATTACAGAAATCATTGCTTGGCACTGTCATCAGAGGCTCTGCCAGATTCTAAGTACATGGTTTGTATTTCCAGGACCTAGCCAGGACGCCAGTAAATAGTGGCTGAAGTAGCGCCCATCTGTCTCTCTTCTAGACTGAATCTGCACAGCACTATCACGCACATTTCTCCACTAACTGCCCCACTGACCCTGGGAGATAAGTATTCCCATTTCACAGCTGGGGTGAAAATACGGCTAGATTAATTAAATAATTTCTCCAATGTATGCCTGGCCTTTGATTCGTGTTTATGACAGTGTGCCTCGCCTCTCCCAGGCTGATGTCAATCAGAGTCAGAGGGGCATTTAGATGTTCTGTGACTACCTGCCTTACTGTAAGGTCTGAATATCTATATTTCAAGAACTGCTGTTACCACATGTCTAGCTGAAGTTTGGGGACCTATGTTCATGAGAAGAAGAAAACTATTTAAGATTCACATTATCCTTAAAAAAATAGATTTTATACTTGAGGGTAGTTTTAGATTCACAGCGAAATTGAGCGGAAAGTACACAGTTCCCATAGAGCCCCCGACAGCCCCACCTCCACCCCAAACAACCTCCCTCACTATCAACATCTCCCACCAGTACATTTGTTGCCAACTGATGAACCTACATGGACTCATGATCATCACCCAAAGTCCATAATTTACATTTGGGTGCACTCTGGGTGTTGTACATTCTATGGGGTTTGACAAATGTATGACATGTGTCCATCATTACAGTATCACACAGAGTCCTAGCTTCGTTGCCCGAAAAATCCTGTGCTCCACCTATTCATCCCTCCCTCCTCCCCCACTTAACCCCGGGCAGCCACTGACCTTTTTATTATCTCCTTAGTTTTGCCCTTTCCAAAGCATCACATAGTTGGAATCCTAACAATGTAGCTTTCCCAGAGTGGCTTCTTTCATTCAGTAATACATATTTAAGTTTCCTTCATGTCTCTTCATGGTTTGATACTTCATTTCTTTTTAGTCCATTCTCTGGATGTACCACCATTTATTTATCCATTCATCTACTGAAGGACATCTTGGTTGCTTCCAAGTTTGGGTAATTATGAATAAAGCTGCTATAAACATCCATGTGTAGGTTTTTGAGTGGACATAATTTTTTGACTCATTTAGGTAAATATCAAGGAATGCAACTGTTGAACCTTATGGTGAGAGTACGTTTAGTTTTGTAAGAAACTGCCAAACTGTGTACCAATTTATACTCCTTCCAGCAGTGAATGAGAGCTCCTGTGGCTCCACATCCTCACCAGCATTTGGGGTTGTCAGTGTTTTAGACTTTGGCCATTCTAATAGACGTGCCTCATTGTTGACATTAATCATTTTTACAAAGCATAACAGTTCATTATAAGATGAGTAAATTCTGGGGAATCTAATGTACAGCATTATGACTGTGGTTAACAAGACTGTATTGTATACTTGCAATTTGCTAACAGAGTAGATCTTAAGTGTTCTCATCACACACAGAAAGGTAACAATGTGAGGGGGTGGATGTGTTAATTAGACTGATTGTGGTAATCATTTCACAACGTATATGTATATCAAATCGCCATGTTGTACACCTTAAATATACACAGTTTTTATTTGTCAATTATACTTCAATGATGTTGGAAAACAACTAAAATGAAAGTTTAACCATTCAGGTAGGAAACAATGGGATTTGTTTCCTAGTCTAGTCTACTTCCCTCTTTCCTTCTCTCCACCTCTACCATCTGACACACCCACTTCATTAATAAAAAACAGAGGCAGGAAGAACTTACTGGTGGCAAGACAGAGATCAGAGCTCAAAGCTTCTAACTGATAATCTAATACTTATTCTACACATAATATTGCCTTTATTCTCTCATTTGGAAATTATACTTTTTGTAGTGGGGGTCTACGAGACACAGACAATCAGGGTTAAGAAGTAAGTTTCTGTGATCATAGATAATTGGTGCTCAAATATTTGTGGAGTGAATGACTATTCTCTCTGGGGGCCTCACTATGCTTTCTACATTAACAATCAATTAATACAGTCCTCCAGGTGAGGCAGAGGAACTGTCCCCTACGGAATCAAGGACCTTACATGCAGGCCTTGGAATCTGAGCTGCATTCCAGGAGTTTATATCAAAATTATGAGATACTCCTGTTCTTTAGACAGGATAATTCTAATTTGTTCTTACTTATTGAGGGATTTTTCCTTTCTGGGGAAGTGAAACTCCTCCTCCTTTCTATCAGGTTTTTCTGAACATGTGGGTCTCCCAAGGCTTTTATGAGTTTACCTGATGTGCTTAGCATTCCTTGAGGTGGACACTGGGAAGAATTTACATAGAGGGTAGGAGTGAACTAACTTGAAGGGTATTTTTACTTTTATCTCTTAGAGATGGAAGTCAGGGGGTTTACCTTGTACACTAACTGAGCAGATCCTGAAACAGCCACTCCTCACCAGTATCATTTCCACACATTGATTCAATCCAGAACCACACCCAGCAAGAGCAGAGGTCATGCCTTTGCTGGTTTCTTGCCTCTCTCCACCATTTCCTAAATTCCATTTTAATAGGATTTATGGAGGAAGCGATTCCATAGTCTAACCAATTTGGAAAATGCAGATATGACAAAATTTGTCAATGTTGACAGTTCCCTACCCCAAGCCCATGAGTGCCTTTTTCTCTGAGGCCACCAAGCCTCGGTACCTACTGTTGCCTTTCTTGGGAACACCCTTCCTCTCTTAGTCCTCTTACTTCCTACTTGTCCTTTGAGCTCAGCGTGAGTCCCCTCAGGACTCTGTATGTATTAAATTCCCCACGGAATGAGACACGGGTATAAATAAAGACATCTCTAATAGCTACACAGGCCTCTTTCACAATTTTCATCGTCTCCTTTCTTCATCTTTGTACCCCGAGCTCCTAGCTCAGGCTCTGGCACAGGACAGGCTCTCAAAAGTTTGGGAGGCAGCCAGTGTTGCTGTTAAGAGCACAAGTGTTGGAATTAGATGGATTCCCATGTTCAGATCCTGAGCTGGTTCCTTGACCTTAGTCTGTTGCTTAATCTGAGTCTCAGTTTCCTCATTTACCAAACGGGAATCAAATATTACCCCGAGTGGTAGACGGGAAATATTAAATAAAAAAACAAATGGAAAGTGCTTAGTGCCGCACACCACTGGTGCTATTAAATGGTAGCTATTACTTGTTGAATACGAGTCTAACAAGAATGAGAGTGGCCCAGATCTTTTCCCAGGCCCTCTTCATCCCATTACACTCAGGAAGAGGGGGAGGGGGAGGCTCTTACCGGCTTTAACGATGAGACAAGTATCTTGGTTACGTGAACAATTGACGGCCGTAGTGCAGCCATTAGCTGGGTTAACACAGCTGTAGCACTCCAGGCTGTGACCTAGGATCAGGAAGAATGCCCGTCAGCACCTGGTAGACCAGCAATGACTCACCCTCCTGGCAGCAGAAGCAAGCCCACCATCTCCATTAGTGTGGGTCAGAGGTCAGCAACTCAGAGTGGGCTTCCTTCCCACATATATCTGCAGTAGATATATTTTTCCAAGCTCAAACTACAGTTCCAGCAGCAGTTTTTTGGACCCTGAGGCAAGTGCAAAGGGAATTTCCAGATTTCAAAATCCATTTAACTGTGCAGTTGAGAAGCTTTCTCCTACTTTCAACCGGAAGTGATTAATCTGCAATGCAATGACATATTAAAAGGAATCCATTAAGAGGATAAACTAACAGAATTCTATAAATTCATTGCTTCCAAGCAATGAATATGCTCTATCACATAACATTCTCACGGACTGATATCAGGATTTGGCAGTACCTATCTGTGTGAAAAGACATGCTCCAAGATGAAATGCATGAAATCTCATTACAGATCAGTATTAACAGATGAACATTTGCAACCAATTTGATGATGGGGAACACTAACTTTTGAATCCCAAGTAAGCAAAATGTTATTCTCCCAGAAAGAATTCTATTCTTCTCATTAGTAGATCTGTATTATAAATAATTGTACTCAATTACTAAATTTTTGAATTCTGTCAATTAAAAACTTGGAGAAATTTGTTTTCTCTCTTATTTATATAAAAGCCTACATCATATCCTTGATTTTTGTCTCTTGGCCTGCAAAGCCTGAAATATTTACTATCTGGACCTCTGCAGAACAAGTCTGATGGCCTCTGGGATAAGGCGTCCTCACTGCAGCTGTTCCCTGCTGAGGGACTGACCCATCGCCAGAAGCAAACACAGTCAAGGGGCAGGCGGCAGCCATACACTTTAAACCCACGTGGGTGGGAAGACATGCACAGTGACACTGAACACGAGGGTCAACTTATATCAGAAGCAAATGCCTCTGGTTCCCCAATTTGAAAAATGACTAACCCTCCCACTCATGTTCTTAGGATTCATCTTTGGTGGCTAGACTTCAAGTTTCACTGGATTATTTTCCCTTCTCTGTTTTTTATAACAATGGTGATGGAAAAAGATGAGTCATATTCCACATTTGTGATGGGAAGAGTTGGAAGCAAGTTTTCCTGATTCATGTAGACATACTCTTTTCTATAATAAGAGATCACCTTCTTCCGGCCACATGGCTTCTGCCACGTAATCAGTATTTGGAAGTACCTATCAGTGTGAAAAGACATTTTCAAAGATGAAATATGTAAAATCTCATAGAAGAATGGCATGGTTAAACCAAGACGAAATGTGGGTTTTAGAACCCAAGAGCTGACTTTTAGTTCTAAGGCCAAAGTCTAGGTTCATCACCAGGGAGAGGAATTCTCAGAAGGCCAGAAGAAAGTGGCTTCTCACTTCCTGAGCACAGACAGGAGTGAAGCTCTCTACAACATCTTTTTTTAAAAAATTAATTAATTAATTTATTTTTTGCTGCGTTGGGTCTTCACTGCTGCAGGCTGGCTTTCTCTAGTTGCGGTGAGTGGGGGCTACTCTGTTGTGGTGCGCAGGCTTCTCATTGCAGTGGCTTCTCTTGTTGTGGAGCACGGGCTCTAGGCATGCGGGCTTCAGTAGTTATGGCACATGGGCTCAGCAGTTGTGGTTCGTGGGCTCTAGAGTGCAGGCTCAGTAGTTATGGTGCACAGGCTTAGTTGCTCTGCGGCATGCGGGATCTTCCCGGACCAGGGCTTGAACCTGTGTCACCTGCATTGGCAGGTGGATTCTTAACCACTGCGCCACCAGGGAAGTCCCTATAACATCTTAAATGGCCACGTCAAACCTTCAGACAGAGGAAAGAGAGCTCACCTTTGGAACTTCTGTGAGGCAGAAATATTCACAGCTAACACAGTGTTCAAATACCTAAACTTTCAATCTTCAGAGAATTGCTATAAGAGGCAGGCTCAAGGATCTCCATCCCCATTTTTCAAGAGAAAACTAAGACTAAGATGTTAACTAACTTGTCAAAAGTCACATGGCTACTAAGAGGAGAACTGGGATTCACACCCAGGCGATCAGTTCTGAAGCCCACGCTTGGTTTATTTACCGTGATGTTCTTCTAATTGTCCTGAGTGGGAAAGAGAAAAAACCAGGACCAATTATGGGGGAGACCAGGTCAGGGGCAAGCAATAAGTCAGTGGCTGTTTGATATTCTAGCTACTTAGCCAGGGTGGAGGGGATCTTCTTCACACTCCGACTCCCTCACGAAAGACCTAAGTGCCCCCGAGACCTGTTACAGAACAGCTAACAGTGCCAAACCCAAGCCTGCTCCATAAACAAATGTAGACTGCTGGAAAGCAGGTATGACCAGGCTATTCTTACTACAGAAAATTTACTGGGTAGAAGAATTAAGACAATAATGTATGTTGTAACATAGCGAACCACGTTACAAACCTCCATGACTACAATCAACAGACGTGGGGAGGGAGGGGGGTTGTGACTTCTGTCTTTTCTCAGAGAGGGAAAACTTGTTCAAACGTGTCCTTGGGCTCCTTTGTTCTTTGCTTCAGTTTCCTCAACTGTAACATGGGCGTAATAGTACTGAGTCCTTACAGGATGGCTGGAAGGGTTAAATGAGCCAGGGTCCGGTACAGGCCCTAGTAAGCATTCACCATATGGGAGCTACTAAAGCTACAAGCTCTAAGACATGTTCCAACATGCAGATGCCTCTGTAGTGCCCATCGCGTGGCTACTTCCTTTTCTGCCTCCCATCCCCACCCCTCAAAAATAAATAACAATTAGTAGTACCAACATGACATAGGCAGAAAATGACCTTTGATGTTCATAAGGAAGCAAAGCAAGTAACACAGGTGTTCCTACTGTTACAGAGGTAACGAGGATCTCCAGGAGGCAGGGAGGGGTGGCCCGTGAAGGAGCTGGGGCAGACACTCTGGTGCCAGGCTTATTTGGGTTCAAATTCTGGCTGCACCACTTTGGTGTGATATTTTACAAGTTATTTAATCTCTTTGGGCCTCAGTCTTGTCACCTGTAAAATGGCAATAAAAATAGTCCCTGCTCCACAGGGTGGACATGAGGATTAAATAAGTAAATACATGTAAAATGCTGAGAACAGTGATTGGCACGTGAATGCTATAAGCAGCAGCTGCATCACGTGGGAGAAGCCCAGGGCGGGCGGCTCAGCTCAGCACTCTGAAGATGGCATCCATCGGTAGCCCCAGCGGCTGGCGGTGAGTGGGCTGAAACTTAAGCAGCTCGGTGTAATCGCTCCCCACAAAAGCAGCTCTGTCACCCAGGATGAACTGTAACTGAGGAAGGTGCTCCACTCAGGGTAGGGCCGTAACACAGGAAGGAGCGGTCACGCCACCCTGGACCTGTAACACCGACGGCGAAAGAACCGAAGCCCCGCCCGAGGTCTGTGGCATCAGCTTGGTCTTCCCGAGGCCTAAGAAAAAGTTAAGGGCCAAGGCGGCCTACATGATCCAGATCCATGTCCCTCTGGACCACTCACCTACATGGCAGAGGACAGCCAGGCTGAACAGGAGCCCGAGCAAGACGAACCCTCCTTTGCTTCCCATTGTGACCGGCTACAGGTTCTGGAAGGAAGGAACACAAAGCATTGTCATGAACCAACAGGTGATTGCCGGGTATCTCAGAAACCAAGAGCTGGAAGGCCTAGGGGCTTTCAGGAAACATGCGAAGGAGTGAGCAGACCAAGAAAGCAGGGAACCTCCGGGCTGGGTGCAATGAACCGAGGGTGCTCTCAGGTGGGGCAGGGCTTGGTCCCTCCCCGGCTGAGACCTCGGCTTACTGAAGAAATGCTGCCGGGCCTGGTGGGAGGGGCAGCTGCAGGGAGTCAAAGCACACCGGGCCCACCCCAGCTCTCACCTACAGTAGCCGTGCACCCTTGAATAAATTCAGTTCCTCTGAGCCTCAGTGTTCACGACTGAGCAGTGGGACAGCACTATCTTCCCCCTCAGGGTCGCTGACTCAAATGAGAATATGAACAAAGTACGTAATGCAGCACCTGCGAGGCCCCACGCCCAGCTGCTGGCTGAACTAAGCCTGAGCCCAGCGAGGGCCACTTCTCCAGGCCACGCCACTAAGTGCATCAGATGGAAGGGGTAACTCTGGAGGGCACCAGCGTGCATTCAGCGGCAGAACAGGAGGCAAAGTCTTAGCGTGCACAGAAGCTCTGGCTCCCCACCTCCTCCTCATCACTCTGGAAAAGTAAGGAGGGGTTCCAGGTACCTCTGATGACAAGTCCCCATTACATTAATGCCTGGATGTGTGGCAGTGAGCATCAGGGGAGAAGAGGGGAGGGCTGAAACACCTTGAACCCTCCTTTTACCCGAGCAGGAGGCCAAGACACAGGGAGGTTTTTTTTTTTAGACTTTATTATTTGTTTTTTAAAGATTTTGATGTGGACCATTTTTAAAGTCTTTATTGAATTTGTTACAATATTGCTTCTGTTTTATGTTTTGGGTTTTTTTGGCCCCGAGGCATGCGGGATCTTAGCTCCAGGACCAGGGATCGAACCCACACCCCCTGCATTGGAAGGTGAGGTCTTAACCACTGGACCACCAGGGAAGTCCCCACAGGGAGGTTTTTAACTTGCCTAAGTCCGAATCATGAGCAGTAGATCTAAGGAGCCTCCCGACCCTACCCCGACTTCCCTGAGCCCATCCTCCAACAAGGAGGCAGCAGCTGCTCCAAACCAGGGCGGCTCCACATTCTATTCTCCTGGGCCGCACAGGCCAGGACTTCTGCCCGGTAGACAGACGGGGCTCTCGGTGGGAGGGCCCTGCCCTCCTCTGGGTTGGAAATGGCATCTCTCACACCTTTGAAGGTCACGTGACGCTCAGGAGTTGGCTGAGGAAGGCCAGGGGAGAACTGAGAAGCGAACAGGGCAGGGCCTGGCGTTGCCCAAAGAACACGCCATTGAGTAAGCCACGCCCGGGAGAGAGACAGGTCGCCTGCTGACATGTGGGAGGGTGGGAAGAAAATCTAACTGGGCCTGGCCTTTCTTTACAGGTTGAATACCCCCACTTCCCTCTGGCACCTGCAACGCCTACCACAGCCTACTAATGCCCCCCGCCACCGGGCTGACCCTCCCGGGGCGTAGCTGCCCACAGCACCCCTGCGCAGTGAGGACCTGAGGCTGCCCGAGGCCAGTGGTCAGAAACTCAGACTCTAGGCTGCCAAAGACCTGGACACAAGGTCTGGCTCTGCCACGGCTACTGAGCCTCATTCTCCTCACCTATAACAAGGGGCAGGTGCATGGGCGCTTTCCCACACCAGGAGACTGAGGTGAGATAAGACAAGTTAACTATGTGCTTGACAGTCACAGAAAAGTGGTGGTTGTCACCGCTTCCTACCTCACCCTGGACTTCCTTCCTGACCACACCCAGACTTCCTGCCCGAAGTCAGGCACGTCCATACCTCCCAGTCAGACTGTCGGCCTCTCCAGGCTCTCTTGTTTCCTGAGCCTGAGAGATGGAGGCAGCGAGGTCTCTGCATCCTAATAGCTCAGGGAGAGGCCCCAGACCCTCCTGCCAGCACCTGACGCCCCTGCAATGCCCTCTGCCGGGAGCCAGATGGGTCAAGGGAGAGAATCACAGCGTTCCCGCGCCACCCACCCCCAGCCAGTGGCCCAGGCCCAGCACACCCCAGCTCCCTGCCTGGTTCCTCACACTCGGGGGCATCTGGGTAGAAAGCATGATTCACACACTCAGCTTAGATAGGCCTGGGGCTGGGAAGAAGTGCTGCAAGAGAACAGGAGAGGAAGGCACCCATCTGAGGTCCGCGAACAGGGACGCGGGGAGCATCAGACTCTTCCTAAAAGTTAAGAACATTTGCTTCCTCAGGCAGCCCTATTGGAGGAGGAGGGAGGGACCTCCTGACGGGGGCGGGTAGGTGCTGGAAGGGTGCCGGGCTGGCAGGAGCTACAAGCTCCAGGAGACTTCGCTCGGAATGGTCCTTGGCATGAATAACACCATTACAACAAAGAGGATGCAGTGCGGTGAACTCGCCCTTGATGACGCTCATCAGAAAGAAGGGTCTACTAAGAAAGGCTCATCTCTTAACAAAAGCAGCGGAAACGGCACAGTGAACTGGTCTAGGGACAGGCTTTCTCGTCGACCGGTGCACAAAGCCTTGAATATTTCTGGCTCTGCCACTTATTGCCGTGTGTTACTCAACCTCTGGGCCTCCCTTCTTCACCAAGTAAACACAGGGATAATCACACGTACTGCACAGCATGATGCCTGGCCAAAGAAGGCCCTCAAAAAGCAGTAGCCACCATGAGTATTACTGGGAAGTCATGAGGTTCCCAGGAAAAGAAATTGGGCAGGGAGGGGGTGTTGGGGGTGAAGGGTGGGGAGGGTCGACAGAAGGTAGCATCAGGTCAGGAAGCTGGACAAACAGTCTGGACTGGATGGGCAGGGGAGATCGCAGCCCCCAAACCTAAGGCCATCCATCCGGGTTGGATGGGGAGTGTGAAGACTGAGCTTTAAGTCCACAGGACTGGCTGGTAGTCACAGCGGCTGTTTCTGTGACTCGGCTATGGGAGGGCCAAGATGGCAGAGAGAGGAAGTGGTCAGTGTACGGACGTTGAGCTGTTCGAATCGGAAGACCAGCTCTTCATTAACCACTACTGAAATATGAATTTCCAAGGGCGATATGTTGTTATGAAATGGCAGGGGTGGGGGACAGAAAATAGCTGATTGTTTTAAAGCTATTTTATAAATGCCCCCAAAATGCTGATAGTAGTAAACACTAAGCAGGATTATTTATAATCTCTTATTTCTCTTCCTGACCTTTTACTTTTTGCCATACCTCCCCAAATATTCTATAATGAGCCAAGCATTATTTTTATACTTAGAAATAGGAAACTCCACACATTACAAAACTTTCCCTTGCAGTAGTCATAGATCACCCGTCTTCTGGCAAGTCTGTTACAGAATTAAAAAAGAGAACTGAACCTCATGGCTTGAAACTCTGCCCCCTAGTCTAAAACATCCTCCATTTTAAATTTAAAGATGATGCCCATAAGTTAAGTGTAGATCAGATGGTAGATGAACCCAGAGAGCTGCCATTACTTTTCCAATCCACCCAGCCAAACACTTAGATGCAAGATGCATCCAGAAGACCTCATCACTCTTTTCTAAACATACTAGGACTCATTTAAACAATGGATTTAATTACTGGAAACAGCCCAAAGTCATTCTGCCTCCCATCCAAGTACTAACCAGGCCCGACCCTGCTTAGCTTCTGAGATCAGATGAGATGGGGCGCGTTTAGGGTGGTATGGCCGTAGACCCAAAGTCATTCTGGAAAAGGTCCACAGAATAAGATCGGTGAGCCTATTGGAAAACACCATTTGGGAGTCATAGGACACGTCTGGAGCCAGCCTTAGGAAGTCTGGACAGATTTTCCTGGGTGGCTCTGAAGTTGAGTCTAAAGGGAATTCCCTCAGGGGCACGCCAAATAGGCTTTTCACCAGAGGAATAAGTAACAGTCAAGGATATACAAGCATTGTTTAAAACAGTAAAAATTTGGTAACATACATTTCCAACAAGAAGATGAGTAAATTATGGTACACTTCTATGGTGGGGAACTACACGTCCGTGAAGAGTAACAGACATGGAAGGCTATTCACAATGCATTAAGAAAAAAAGCCAGTTTAAAAATAGCTATAATTTTAAAACTTTGTCTTAAAATACATATACACACACACACACACACACACATACATACACACTCGTATAAAAAAATGCTTGGAACAACTTCCAACTTTTCCAAACATTTTGGATCATGTGATTAACAGCATGGTAGAATTATGAGCAGCTTATTTATGCTTAAATATATTTTCTTAACAATGAACATTTTTATAGAAAGAGCTCTCAACATGAGTGAAGAATATTTTAATGTACTTATGTGTCATTTCACTTGCAGCTTAAGTTTTTATTTTTGTACTACTCCACCTGATTAAGTATTAAAAATATATACCACCTTTCAAAATCTGCTACATTGAGGTAAAAAATATTTCATGTATATATATTCTCCTATGTCTAAAAATAGTTATTTTAGTCACACCCTATATTTGTAAAAAAAAAAAAAAAAAAATGAGGCTTGTGTGATTTTCTAGTAGTCCTGAAAGACCTATATTCTAATCCCACTCTGCTGTCAATTTATATAACCTTAAAGCAGTCAACTACTTTACTTCAGTTCCTAATTTGTGAAGTGGTGATAATGATTTTATAGAATGATAAAATATAAAAATAAGACTTGAGGATTTTAAAGTTCACTATGGGCTAAAATGTTACGTGGCACTTTAAGGAACAAACAGACAAATGCACACACAATCCTGGGGTTACTCTGTCCTGGGCTTAGACCTGACCTAGAAATAATATTTTTACTATGAGGTGCCAGATTTCTGAATTTCTTCCAGTTTATCAGGACAGCAAAATAAACAGCTATAAAAGCCAGGAGAAATGGTTGGGAGAAACCAGGGCTGTCCTATTTGGAAAAGTAGAGTCAGAGACAGTAACCATCTTCAAATACGGTAATGGCCACCAAGGAAGAGAGGGAGAGGTTATTCTGTGTAATTTACAAAGAGCATTAGGATCAATTAGGGAGGCATTCTGAGCTTCCTAAGAGCAACTGCTTGCTATCACTCCACCCCTTCCTCCCTCCCTGCCATGTGCCAGGCACTGTGCAAAGTGTCAGCACATATGGAAATCAATTCCCTTGGTGAAATGTGAAAAACTCCCCATCACTTGGAAATATTCACACAGAGAGCAGAGATCACAGATCAGAGATGATGCAGAAAGATGCCAGCAGAAAGCAGCAAGGGGTTAAAACAAAAGACCTCTGAAGTACCAGAGATTCTCATCCTACAATAAGAACCAACCTGATCATTATTTATTCATTTCCATCCACCTGAGATGTAAGGGGAAGCTACAAGTTGCAAGGTGATTTACAAATACAGGCATCCCTAATCAAGTTCCTGAAAATGTTTTGGGTAGCCAGTTTATGGACAGTGCAAACCTATATTCCATTATCTTAAATAGGAAAACAAAGACGTGCTGCTGTCCATCCAAAGACCCCAGCCAGTCCCCCGAAATATCATCTACCTATCTACGTATCTATCTATCTATCTAAACAATCCAAATAAATGTGAACATCAAATATTTAACACTCCAATGACCCAACAAACTGAAGGAATACATCCGTGGGTATATTTACTCTACGAAGCAAGTTCAGTCTCGGCACCTACCCCCCAGTCATCTCCACAATGATCATTTATGAGCCCACTGTGAGCTGAGCAGGTGCCATGCTAGGCACTGGGCTACAGTGACTGCTGAACCAGGCGAAGCCCCACTCTCAAGAACCTTACAATCTAGCGGAGGTGGACACCAACTAATGTTAAAGACCAGGAAGAAAATAAAATAGGGTAACAGTACTGGTTCTCTAGCTTTAGTGGGCATCAGAATCACCTAGAGGGCTGTTAAACACAGATTGCTGGGCCCTGACCCTAGAAGTTCTGATTCTGCAGGTCTTGGGTGGGGTCCAGTTAGAAATTAGCATTTCTAACCGGGGACCACACTGAGAGCTGAAGATTCAAAGAGTGAGATGGACTTTGCCCACCCATGGGGATTCTGAAGACAGAGCAAGGGGGTCACAGCTGAGGCATACAGGTGGCCTCTAGAAGTGAAGAATGGTCCTTAACTGACACTCAGCCAGGAAATGGCACCCCAGTCCTCCAACCCCAAAGACTGTACTGTGCCAATAGCTTGAATGGTCAAGGGGACAGATTCTCGCACAGAGCCGCCAAAAAGGAACACAGCCCTGCTGACACCTTGATGTGAGCCCAGTGAGGCCCGGGTCCGATTTCTGACAGATGGAACTGTAAGATTAATAAATTTGTGTTGTGTTAAGCCACTAGGTTTGTGGTGATTTGTTTCAACAGTAATAGAAAATGAATACACCAACCTCAGAACTGGTACGTGGCAGAGCAGCATCTAAACCCAGGTCTGAGCTCTTAACCACAGTTAAACTCTCTGGTGGGGAAACTTCTTGTGAATTCAGCTTCTGAAATAAATTGGTTAACAAAGGCCACCAGAGAAGAGATTTTACATCCGCGATGTTGCCACAAGATTCACAGATGCCCAGGAGTATAGTTTCTGTTCCTGGGAACCTGGAGCCTTAGAGGCTGATAAACTTTAAGGCTAGAAGTATTCTCAAAAATTAAACCCAACGTTCCTATTTTATAGGAAATTAATGGAGGCCCCAGGGGATGAAATTACCTGTTCCCGAGGCAACAGGTTACTTGCAAAGACACGGCTGGGTGGATCTTGCTTCTGTTTACCAGGGGCCAGTAACTCACAAGTAACTTAACATTACCTGGAGGCCAGTAGTGTTAGTGGCTTGGGGCTTTGCCTCCTTATCACCTTGTACACACACAGCCAGGCAAGCTGAGAAGATCACTGATCTTACACAAAGATCACTCAGCTCAGAGAAGTCATTACATCAGCAAGTAGAGACAAACAGAAAGCCACCATCATAATGAACAGCCCCTCCCAGCTACTCTGAGGTGCCAGAGACAACCATCTCAGAACTCTCTAAACTACGCACATCGGAAGCTTCCTCAACAAGGAAGGGGCTTCCTTGCACTTTGTCCCAGGAACTCAAGTCTCTAGTTCTCCAAAGAGGGCCCTTGTCAGACAGCTTCGTCACGGCCCTGCCCTTTGAGATTGTACATGCAGAGCCAACTGTGTAGTGAAGATATTTCACAAGATATAGGGTGTAGTAATAATAATATGTCCTCCGCTTTGGAAAATCTCAAGCACCTCTGGGCTTGGTTTTGTTTATGGCGTTTTTGTTTGTGAGGTTCTTCTGGAGCTGGCCCAGAATTTTTAATGCATTTCTTTTCAAGAGCTTGTACCTGCAGCTGTCAAAGCTGAATTCCATTAGACACCCGCTCTCCACACTCTTAACATCCATTTGTATTTGGACTTTTACCTTACAAGCTACTCAGCATAATGAGGTGTTTTCTTTATAGTTTTCTGTTTGAAAATACAGAAGCCATAGTTTCACACATTTGGTCCGCAGTCAGGCACCTCCCTCAATTAACATTCTGAGCTGTATGTGCCTTCCTTAGAGAACTGGGAGTAAGCTGCCCGCAGCGGGGAACATGGGTACTGAAACATTAACAGCCACATTTGTTCTCCACTTACCAGGTGCGCACAGAGCCCTTTCCACGAATTATCTCATTTAGCCCTTATGACACCCTAAGAAGTAAGGCCTGTTATTTTAGCAATAAGAAAATGAGGTTAAATAGCATGCTCAGGATTACGCAGTCAGTAAGAGCAGAGCCAAGACTCAAACTGGTGCCAAGCCCAGGCCCTTGACCACAAATGAACTTCATCACTTCTCTGCAAGCAAACCATGTGTCAAATTGTACTTATTTTAGGAGAATTCCAGAGCCATCATCACCGACAGATGAAGCTAGACAACGGAGAGCAAGGTGGTAGGAAAGAGCTGTTTCCCTGATCTGTGATTCTCAGAATTGTACGCAAAGTAATCTTCGGATTATCTCGCCTGTATTTGAGGTCTCTCCCTCCTTTTCAAGAAATGTCTATCATCACAAGCAACCTTGATATGGTGTGGGTTATGTCTCTAGGTTTGTAAAATGTATGGGCTGATTTGTTTAGAATTAAATAGAATTATTGCAGTTGAGAGTGGTGGGCAGGTCTCAGCTGGAGCCCCCTGATGTCCTCAAAAAACTGGCCAAGAACAGGATTTTTAAAAGAATCAGCTGGCCACGGCAGGAGGCACTTTCAAAGTGGACATGAGGCATTATAGGAAGGAAGGAAAGCACTGGTCAAAAGGAAAACCGGAGGAAGCCTGAGCCAGAGCCTTCACTAGGTGGCAACCAGGCCGAATCGCTATTTCACAAAGACTCCGAGGGCACGGACGAGACCCGAGCTACGGAAGTCACACAACTACTGCCAGGGTGAGTCACAAACCGCAGCTCTTCTCCGTGTGAGTTCCGGGATAAGGGGTGAAGCCACATACGTCAGAGGAGAAATGGAACGTTACCTGGTACATTTCCAGGATCCATGGAAATAACCACTACCTAACGTTTCCTTAAAAGTCTGCCGTCAGACTCTATGAAGGGTGCGGCCCAAGCTGGCCCAAGCAAACTAAAATTGGACTTAAAATGTCTAAGTCACGACCCCACCCTGCTGTTTAAAATTCAAAATTTAAACCTCCAGAGGAAGAGAAGAATGTCCATAACTTCCAGGGATGGCATTAACCTCCTTTCAAGGTGCGATGCGATTTCTTTTCCCTAAACTGCAAGAGCTTCCCTTCAGATTCAAATTTCGAAACAAATACTCCCAGGGGAATGGAGGGCAGGGCCCGCGGAATGGGGGGTGTTTGGGAAAGCGCGCCCGCTCCCCCCTTCTCGTTGGTCGTATACAAAGGAATCGCGGGGAGGCTGCGGGCCGCGGGCGGGGGGAAGGGCGCCGGATCTCGCCGTCTCCGGGCGCGGAGGCCGGCGCAGGGTGGGCACGGCCCTCTCGGACCCTCCAAACCCCCCAGTCCCGCGATGGCAAGGGCCCGGGCCCAGCTGCCCGTGGGCGCATGCGCCGGCCCACATCCCCGAGTGCCGGACTGGGAGCGCGGCTCCTCTCCCCTCCCGGCCCCCAGACCTCACCTTCCAGCCCCAGTCGTCCGCTTCTGCGCGGGTACGCCTGCTCGGGCCGTCCAGTCCCTTTTTATCGCCTCGGCTGGGGCGGGCTCCGCCTCCTCCCGCCGGCCCCACCCCGCCCAGGCTCCGGCCTGGCCCTGCGCGCCGCAGTTTGCCAGCGAAGGTCACCCGACCCGGCGCAATTGCGGGCTCCAGGCCCCGGTGCAGAAAAAGACCTGTGGCCAGGACTAGATTAAGACCTTTATGGTAAAACACTGAAAACGGAAAGTTTATGATGTTCTTCCTCCGATTTGTTATCGAAAACCAAAACAATATGAAACTCCAAGACTTATGAATTTTCCTCCTTTGTTGAAAAAAATATGAAAATGTTTTTCAAAATGTTTGTGTGCCCTTGTTAAGCTCCCAATTGGCCCGGCTGTCGGTTTAGCCAGCCTGGCTGCAGCCTGAGGCTCCTTTCTGCTCTCGGGCTCTGGTAGCCTCCAAGTACCCTTCAGCCATAGTCACCTCTGTGACTTGTTTGGAACCAAGATGAAACTCTGCTGTGGGTTTTTTTTTGGGGGGGGGGGGATGGGGCGTGCCCGGGGGGTGGGGCGTGCCCTGCAGCTTGTGGGATCTTAGTTCCCCGACCAGGAATGAAACCCACGCCCCCTGCATTGGAAGCCGGGAGTCTTAACAGCTGGACCGCCATGGAAGTCCCTAGAACGTTATTTGTAGGTGAAGATGTAATCTGAAGTTTCTGGTTATCACTTTGTCACTACGCACTGCAGAACCGGCTTAAAGAGCGCCATACAAGGGGGAGTGGGAAAAGCAGGCCAAAAGTACAGGTCTTTCTCCAAGAGATTGACCTCTGTTGGGACTGTGAGACTCTTTGAGGATCAGGGTAAGAAGGTATTGCATCTCAGGACTGCTCATGTTGAATCGGGAGTGGAGGAACCCATGACAAAGTTCAAGCAGGGGAAATCATATGACAACTGATCATGACACATGCCTTCTACCATGATCCTCTGATGGCTTTGGGGTGTCAGGGAATGAATTTCATTTGGTGGTGCCTTAATCTTGGTTTTTCTCTATACAAACAGGATTCTCAAATCAGAAAGATTTGCTTTGATATTTAAAGTGTCTGCTTAAATCAGCTAATACATGTGTTTCCTATGATAGCTTGTTTACAAAGCTCTTCCACATGCATTTTCTATGCATCCTATAAGCTCTTCCCTCCTTTAAACTCTCTTGGGTTCTGAGATGCCACTCTCTGCTGGTTTTGCGTCCAGTTCCTTGACCTTTCGGTCTTGAGATTCTTTTCCATTACCCTCTCATAATGTGGTGTTGCCAGGGTTGGACTGAGAACCATGGCTGTATGTTTTCCCTGGGAGACTATAGTGCACCCACTGTTTTACCTTGGGAATACAGTTGGCCCTCCATATCTGTAGGTTCGGCCAACCAACTGCAGAATATGCAGTTACCAAGGGCTGGCTGTATTACACATTTTATATAAGGGACTTGAGCATGTTTTGGTATCTGTGGAGGTCCTGGAACAAATCCCCTGCACATACCGAGGGATGACTGTATGTATGTTTGCAGATGATTTGCAAATCTTTATTCTCCAGTCCCGACCACTCCCTGGATCTTCATATTCATATCCAACTGATTACTGGACAACTCCATTTGTATGTCCCACAAACACCTTGAACTCAAAATGTGTCCAAATCTGAACTCATATCCAATGTTCCACTGCTTTTCCTGCAATTTTTTTTCATAAATGAAGCCCCGTACCTGGAATCAACTTCTATTTCTTCCACTCCCACACATGCAATCACCAACTCCTGCCTATTTTATCATTTAGCTACTTAAATTTCATCCTCTCTTCACTCTACTCCTACTGATACTGCCCTAATTCATGCCTGTAGCATGTCTTACTTGGGCCATTACAATTCCTTCATACCAGGTTTCCAGGCTGCCCATGTTAATACCTGCATCTCTTGCCCCTTCTCTACTTATCCACCTGCTTGAGACCTGGCTGGTTTACCTCTCTCCAGCCTTATGATTGACTTTTTACTTTCCATTTAATTTTTCCCTTTTCTCATCATCCTTCCTGGAATACAATATGACTGCAGTTGCTATCTTGCAGTCATGAGGTGACCTTCAAGGTTAAAGTCTGCTACGAATGGTAGAACAGGAAGATGGAAGGAACCTAGAATGTTGACACCATTGGGCCACCTTATCAGTCCTGAGCTAGTTACCTCCTACTTTTCACAAGAGAAAAAAAAAACCCTAAGCTATTTAAGCTCCAGTTTATTTACATATCTGCCTCTCCTGATACATCAAGCTTCAGACAAATGAGTAAAAGATAAGTGGTGTTCTGAAGGGACCTAGGAGCCAGAAATGGGCTTCGCTCCACCAAAAGCATAGTCTGACCAACTGTTAGATCCCTTTTCTGTGTGAATACACATTCTTGCCCATGAAATAAAACACCTGAGGTTGTTATCAACTAATCAATCACACCTTAGTATGAACTAGAGACCATTCATTCAACATACTAAGAGAATGAATTCTGATGGAAGGATAAGCAAGCCTGAAGCATTCTGAGGAGCAAGGATTGGATGGGGTGGCAGGGAGATTTGGGACATCATGAGTACTCTGGGAACTGAGAGAAGAGAGGCCATTCTGAAAAAAGAAAGATGCAAAGAATGGCAAGGTATCCTGGCGCCAGCTTTAACTTCCAACGTTAACTAGTTTTAATTAAATCATTGATTTACCGGAGAAGTTTATTTTTCAAAAAACCAGTGGGTTGATTAAAAAAAAGGATAGGGCTTCCCTGGTGGCGCAGTGGTTGAGAATCTGCCTGCCAATGCAGGGGACACGGGTTCGAGCCCTGGTCTGGGAAGATCCCACATGCCGTGGAGCAACTAGGCCCGTGAGCCACAACTACTGAGCCTGCGCGTCTGGAGCCTGTGCTCCGCAACGAGAGGCCACGATAGTGAGAGGCCCGCGCACCGCGATGAAGAGTGGCCCCCGCTTGCCGCAACTAGAGAAAGCCCTCGCACAGAAACGAAGACCCAACACAGCCAAAAATAAATAAATAAATAAAAATTAAAAAAAAAAAAAAGGGTAGGCATAATAGATTTGGGAGCCTATTTAAAAAGAAATAAGCAGGAAAAACTACTTACTCCACTTCAGAACATTTTGACATGTGCCAGTATGAAAGACTAAGTTTGCCTTCATGGTCCCTGATGGCAGCTGCTTAATCCTGTATATACCTCCCTCTTCCTACAGTTTTCCCTACTAAAGAACTGTTCCTGGGGGAATTGCAAGGTGGAGTACATGACAGAGTATCGTCAAAGCCAGGAAATGACTTTGAATGGGCCTCTGGCAATAGGCCAATGAGTTTTGATCTCATCTTCCATCTTAAGAGCAAAGGCTTATTAATATTAGTTTATGGGAAATAGGCAATTATACAAAATACAGGATCGGAACCAAAATATGTTTTCAAAATGTGAGTTTTTGACACTTGGAGGATTTCATTCCAAACTCTCAATTATATAATTACAAAAAAATCCATGTTTTAGGGAAACAGACTTAATCTTAACTTAAAATTCATGTCACTTATCACAAAGTTAGACAGTCAAGTATATAGAGGGGAAACAAAACAGAAGCAGTATTTCCAAATTTAGACTACATGAGATATTGTGAAGAATCTTTTGTTAATAAACAACACAATACATACTTTTACACACTACACTTCAAAAATGATGCATCTGTGAACAACGTGATAAAGGTCATAGTGTTGAAGACTTTAAATTCAAGGTTGGCAGAGTTGAAGACTAAATTTAAGGTCAAAGTCATACTGATAGACTTTAAATTCAAGGTTGTTGTGATGAAAACTCTAAATTTAAGGACAGATTGTCTAAGAAAGGACAACTAGCATTCAAGCTATTTAGTCAATTAGTTCCGGGTGAGTACAAAATATATAGGACTCACTAAATGGATTAGCCTAATTACAAATTCTGTTCATTTCTAAATAACTTATAAGTCTTTTCACAGAATCATTCAGTCACACAGTTTCTCTCTATCCTTGTGTAGGTATTTCTGCTTCATTTTAAATCCTTATTCTACTCCCTCCCATTTCCATATTTTTATAAGTATAAAATATCTTTAAACAAAAAATGTCTGTTCCTTAGCTAGAGAACTATTCTCCCACTGACTTCTAGAAGAGGAAAAAAAGATTCCCATTTCCTCCTCTACCTCAAAAACACTAAGCAAACTCAAACCATCCAGTTCCTAAAGTAGTGTCATATAGAACCCAGGTCCTGGCACAATATTTCATGCTAGTTTTCCTTCTATAAGCTGAGAACAATTTAGTTATTTACATTACTGAGAAATCTATTTAACAGGCTGATTCACCCCAGGGCTTCCATCAGCAGAGGCTTGCTAAAAAAGGCGAGAGCAGCGGCGTCTTCGAATGGGAACATCAAAGACTCTCCTCCGTCTCTCCTCCTCGTCATCTTCATCAGATTCATCCATATCTGCCGAATCATCATCATCGTCTTCCTCCTCCTCCTCCTCTTCTTCTTCTTCCATCTCTTCATATTCATCAGGACCCATTTCCTTGAAAGAGAAAACAATCTTTTGATAAGAACTTCCATCAGTTTTTTCACTCTTATTTAATATAAATTCTCATTTACCTAGAATCTAAACAACTGGGCATGCCAAATATGAATTTTTATAGACTTCTCAGAGAATGTTTATAGATTTTTAAAATAGAATTTTATAGCCTTTTATACATTTTCATAATGCACATGCTGATGCAAATTCTAGAGTATATATTCTATCACAAGTTTTAAAATGCTCAATGTGGTTTTAACAGTAAATGTATTTCATTAATATAGTACTTATTTTTTACATGGTGGTTGGTAATTCACACAATGTAGCAAACAGACCACTCCTAACAACCCAAGATAAAATTTTACTGAACTTATTAAGTGTATTGAGTAACAATTCTTTATTAACCTACATGCTTACAGAAAAGAGGATCTGAAAATATTACTAAGGTATGACCTCTACTGGTAAGTTTTATGTACTGTCAACAGGAGGTCTAAGAGATTTCTGTTGAGCTCCTAGTATAAAGACAATCAGCATCGGTAGACTCTGCTTTTAAATTAATTTGTTGAAGGCTCTCGGAATAAGGCAGTAGTGATGTTGAACATCCAATATCTGAACATCTCTTGGGAACTTCAGTTCCTTTTAAGCAGTGTCTCTAATTGAGTCTTGACCCATTCTGCTGTTGGTTTTCTCTCTCACACATTTGAAGACTCAGTGAGAGGACCTACTGTATTGGACAGAATTCTGAAGGGCAAGGAGGACCTAGCTGGTAATGTGGGAAGTATTGGGAAACTTGGGATGTGATGGCAGCAAAAGTCCTTCCACCAAGGCTTTTATGGCATTGCATATGCAGCATCCCACTACCCCGTGATCGAGTCTCTAACCACTCTCCCCTGTTCACTGCCCTCCAGCTACAATGGCCTCCGTGCAGTTCTTCAGACATACCAAGCACATTAGTGCTTCAGCACCTCTGTACTTGCTGTTCTTCTGCTTGGAACACCCTTCAACCACACATCCACCCAGCTCCCTCTACTTCTTTCAAGTCTGAACTCAAATGTCACCAAGGCCTTCCCTGACACATCTGTCTATCAGAACAACCCAACAACATACTTCTTAGCTCCCTTACTCTGAGTTTTCTCCAGAGCACGTATTACTACTTGACATAGTGAGGCGTGTGTATTTGCTACACTTTGTCTCTTCCAACTAGAATGTAAATTCCAAGCCAGAGATTTTTTTTTTAATCTCCTCAACTTTCTTCTTTTTTTATTTTTTTATTTTTATTGAGGCATAATTGACATACAACATTATATTAGTTTCAGATGTACAACATAATGATTCAATATTTGTATACATTCCAAAATGATCCCCACAATAAATCTAGTTAACATCCATCACCTTACATAGTTACAGGGCTTTTTTCTTGTGATGAGAACTTCTAAGATCTACTCTCTTAGCAACTTCCAAATATGCAGTACAGTGTTATTAACCATAGTCGCCATGCTGTACATCACATCCCTGAAGGCAGAGATTTTGATTATATCGTTCACTGCATTTTCCCCAGCACCTAGTAGGTACTCAATAAATATCTGTTGAGCAAGCAAATTAATTAACATGGGGGAAAGGAAATGTCCTTTAGAATTTGTCAAAGGAACTGTCACTTGGGATTTATTATAACACTAACAACAACAATCAGAGAAAATATACATAAATATATTTCATTACTTTTATCTTTTGATTTTTTTTAATCTGGGAAATAAAGACTTTAAAATTCAGTAGAAGGTACAAAAGGGGGAGAGGATTAAAGCTTAGGAAATTCTGAAACATTAAATCCAGGTAGTATGATTATTAATTATCTTAAGAAAAAAAACAGAAAAACTGTTAAATCAATGTAGCTAAAGAGGGAGATTGCTGATGATCTCAGACAAAAGTGTACATATACAAACAGTAGATGGAAAGAGGAACACACAGACAAGAATGGAAATAAATAAGCAGCAGGAGCCTCTAACGTGTCCAAAAACAAACTACCTAGACCAAGAAAAGGCTTAAGACCAACCAAAAAATGTTTTATAGCAACATTCAAAGTATAAAGCAAAAGGAAGTATTAAGTATGATAATATATGGTTAGTGGACAAATAAGGGGAACAACTCAATGTCCATATCAAGAAAACTAATTTTTAAACAGGAAAGGTACAATACAAATAAACACAGTACAAATACAATCCCCACTGCCTCTTTCATGTTGATTAGAAATAAATCCAGAATTCTCATTTCATTTTATTGAGTTCTCATCCACGAGAAAGAGGAAACATTTTCCACAAGGCAGATCAAGATTTTATATGCTTCTTTGTGGTTGGGAGGAAACTAAAACTCTAAGTAAGAACATAGTTAAGAGAGGGTTGAACATGTAATGAGTTTATTATTGTAATTTGAAATTATAAATTTAAAAATTTAAAACTTTAAAAAAGGAGTAATATTATAAAACTTCTCAGTTTTAATTTTTAATATGATAAATGTCATATAACCCATATAAGCAAGAGTTCTTTGGAGTCCTCAATAACTTCTGAGAGCTGAAGGGGATCATGAGACGGAAAAGTCTGAGAACTACTGTCCTTAAGTAAAGACTATTCTATCCCCACCCTAACAAACATTAAAAACAAGCCTCAACAGGATCGACTGACCCAATAGTAACTTAACTACACAAACTACCTGTGCAAACAAATGTCAACACTCTTTACACTTTAGGTCAGGAATATATAGCAACTTTAGGGCAAGGAATATTGCCATAGATAGAGATTTTATAACAATAAAAGAAGCACTTCATTAAAAACACGTAACAATCCTAAACATATTTGCATATAATTAAAATACATGAAGCAAATTAAAAAGAATAAAAATTCAGAATTAAAAAAATAGACAAAACTGTAATTATAGTTGGAGATTACAACAATCATCTCTCAGAGAACACACACACATACAAAAGATCAGTAAATATATAGAAGACTTGAAAAATAGTCAACCAATTTGACTTGCCATTTATAGAATTAATATTCCCCCAAGTATCAGAATATACATTCTTTTCAAATACACAAGGATCATTTACCAAGATAGACCATAATGCTGGGCCATAAAACATTTAAAAAGATTGAAATTATACACAGCGAGTTCTCTAACCATAACAAAACTAGAAATCAATAACCAAAAGGTAACTGGAAAAGCTCCAAATGTTTGGAAATTCATACATTTCTAGAAAAGACATAGATCAAAATTAAATTACAAGGGAAATCTGAGAATATTTTGAATTAAATGTTAATGAAAATAATGCATCAAAATTTGTGAAATGTAGCTAAAACAGTGCTTAGAGAGAAGGTCTAAAATCAATAATTTAAACTTCCACCTTAAGAAGTAAAAAAAAAAGCAAATTAAACCCACAGTAAGTGGGAGAGAAATAAAGATAACTCCAGAAATCAATGAAACAGAAAATGAACAAATAGAGAGAAACAGTGAAACCAAAAATTGTTCCTTTAAATAATCAATAAAAGTGACAACCCCCTAGCTAAGTTGATGAACAAAAGAGAAGATGTACATTACCAATATTAAGAACAAAACACTACATATAACTATAGCTCTTACAGCCATTAAAAGGATATCAAGGAAATACTGCAAATAACTTTTATGGAAATAAATTCAACATTTAGAACAAATGGACAAATTCCTTGAAAGACACAAAATTACCGAAAGTGAAACATGAAACAAAATATGAATATTAAAGAAATAAAATTCATATCTCAAAACGTTCCCACAAGAGAAATCCAGCCCAAGATGACTTCACTGATAAATTGTATCAAACATTTAAGGATGATACCAATCTCATACAGAAATGGGGCTAGTCAAAAATGGAAGACTGTTACAGGAAGTAGCAAATTCACAGTATTGGAAATATACCACTGGGAGGGAAGCTAAATTTCACTTCCAAACCCAGGCTGTAGATTCTTTTCACCAGAAATACCACAAGTATAATGGCCTAAAGTCTCATCATCATCTTTCTCTTTCCAAACTGGAGTTGGGAATGTATCCGCTCTAAGTTAGATCAATATCATGTCTATCTTCCCAGACTTATGTTAGACCCACCCATCGGGGTCATCCCAGGAGCTAGAGGGCTTTTTTTGAACATTTGACACCTATGACTTGATTATATTCTGGGTATGCAATTCATAATTTATTCCTATTGTATAACTCAAGTGTCATTAATTTTCTTTAATCATTTTATAGCCTGTAAGATTGGGGTTACCGCTATACCTGTCACCCTAGAAATGAGATTTCAAAAATACAACTAGTTGACTTAGGAAATGATCCCAAAGAGAGACTACTAAAAGTGCAAGTCTACCCATTAAATCTTCTTTGTAATGATTTTATAGGATATTTGTATTATTTTTAAAAATTGGGAGTTCTAGCAAAACCACTGTAAGAAATTGCTTCCCCAGTCTTAATGAAATGAAATAAAGGCGATTCTAACTGGTCTAGTGTGGTGACTCTCATTAGGCAACAAAACTGTTTTTGGAAACTGGAAAAGACACTGAAACTTTGAAACTAATAACTACTTTATATGATACTGTAATGGTGGATACATGTCATTATACATACATTCAAACCCACAGAATATGCAACACCAAGAGTGAACCCTAATGTAAACTGTGGACTTTGGGTGATAATGATGTGTCAATGTAGGTTCACCAGCTGTAACAAAGGTACCACTCTGGCGGGAGATATTGATGATGGGGGAGTCTATGCATGAGTTGAAGCAGAGGGTATATGGGAAATCTCTGTACCTTCTGCTCAATTTTGCTGTGAATCTGAAACTGCTCTAAAAAATAAAGTCTATTTAAAACAAACAAACAAATAAAAACAACAACAAAAACATAATAGTAGAGTTACTCTGATTGAAGAATCTGGAGCCTAGTTTACTTACTGTCCACCCCCCCCAACATATTACCACATCTCCCCCTCCCCCCAAAGATATTTCCCTCAAAATCTCTCGGGTTCTCTGAAATACCATTTACAAACTATCTGCCTGGGTAATCAACAAAGACCCTCTGTGGAGTTCATTCTACAAAGTCATGTAAAATCAGCACCAGAGGAAAATTTAACCTACCAATCGAGCTATAGACACCCTGAATGTCGGACATGCCATATGGAATCGGGGAATGGCAACATTAAAGATCTTGTCTTTAAAGTAAAGGAAATGGAAGGTATAATATCCTTCCATATAGCCTGATGTTGTAGAGAATGTGGTACAACTTGTGTATTCATATACCCGGCCTGGGCTGATGATTGGAAATTCACCTGCAGAGAAAACAGTGACAATAAATTAAAGTATAATATTTAGTTCTTCATTATAGCAAACACGATATGTCCTCTTTAAACTATATTAAAGAAAATGCATAATTAGAAAAAAATCTAAAAGGAAATATAACAAAATGTTAATATTTTGGGATAGGATTATGAGTATTTTGACATTTTTTTGTACTCTCCTAATTCCCTATAGTGTGTTGGGGGGTGGGGGGGTGATATCCAGTAGAATGAAAATTAAAAAAGGAGAGGGGGGCTTCCCTGGTGGCGCAGTGGTTAAGAATTCGCCTGCCAATGCAGGGGACACGGGTTCGAGCCCTGGTCCGGGAAGATCCCACATGCCGTGGAGCAATGAAGCCCGTGCGCCACAACTACTGAGCCTGTGCTCTAGAGCCCGCGAGCCACAACAACTGAGCCTGCACTCTAGAGCCCACAAGCCACAACTACGGAGCCAGTGTGCTGTAACTACTGAAGCCCGTGTGCCTAGAGCCCATGCTCTGCAACAAGAGAAGCCACTGCAATGAGAAGCCCGCGCACCGCAACGAAGAACAGCCCCCACTCGCCGCAACTAGAGAAAGCCCGTGTGCAGCAACGAAGACCCAACACAGCCAAAAATAAATAAAATAAAATTAATTTATAAAAAAATAATTTTAAAAAAAAGGAGAGGCATTGAAGACACAATCTTTAAGACAATGGTAATAAAAAGTGTCACATATTCTAGTTCAAACAGAGATAAGGATAATCTAAATGTTTAAATGTAGCAAGAGACTAAAACATAAAACTCTGAAGATGCATCTTAAGCATTTAGCCCAGACAAAATGGCAGTCACAAGGGAAAGGTTTTATACCAATAGACGAAACGACAGAAAAAGAATTACAGCTTTAATAAAATTCTTTAATATCCAGGAAAAATTCCTTAAAAAGACACGTAGAATATGAATCTA
The DNA here is from genome assembly GCF_965194805.1 of Balaenoptera borealis. Classification (NCBI taxonomy): domain Eukaryota; kingdom Metazoa; phylum Chordata; class Mammalia; order Artiodactyla; family Balaenopteridae; genus Balaenoptera; species Balaenoptera borealis. The sequence continues at coordinate 25,671,185 of NC_138868.1, read as the reverse complement.
TTTGTGGCAATTAATTAAAACAACTTCAATTTAAACTGAATTCTACATATGCTTAGGACCAATAACAAAAGCACATAGCTTAAATAATATTATTTTCCTGAAGTACACATACAAAACGTGAAGAATCTGAGGTCTCAGAAACTTATGATAATCATAATTTTTTTAAAAGCCAAATGTCAATGGTAATCAGAGGCTAGAGATGATTGAAATCAAAAAACAATAAAATCTGTGCTATTAAGTTTAACATTTCTCCTGAAATTTCAGAAAGATGACCAATATGAAATTTATTTTCTCTTTCTGCCATACACCCTGTAACCCTACAGAATATGATAATGAATAATTATCCAGCTAACAAAATAAAGCAGTTAAGAAGGAAAAGCAAGAAACCCGTGTGATCTACAGAATGGAAATTCAATCCCTGAATAATTGAGTTTGCTATAATTTTAGAAAAGTTCATGTTTCAGGTACTAAACTGATAAAATAATGACCTTTACACATTATATTTATGAAGCAAAATATTGCATTAGGAGAAGAATTCAGAATCTATGATATCTTTCACACTGAAACACAGCGATTAAAAAGATGCAGTCTTATCCACTAACTACATCATGCATTTGCCAAGCTATGTATCACATATATATTCTCCAAAATGTTTTAGAAGCAACTGATGTATAAACCCAAATCTTGGGACACATACCAACTACTCCAGGTCCTTGAACTTCTTCCACATCACCTTTAGCATTTGTTATTCTCCAGTAGCGACTGTCTAACTGACAAGCCTTCTCAGGAAGTGCATCTTTTGACATTTCAATCCTGGAAAAGAGAATGGAGTGGTAGAGATATGTTGGTTTTTTTCTGTTTAAGAGCTACCGTATATTGAGCTAAGCCAGTGAAAGGGATTTCCAAAGGAAATTAAGAAACCCAACCCAAAGTCTGTGTAAATCATCTATTCCTGTAAGTTTGCAAAGATACTGGCCTAATTAGCTGGACTTCCCCACAGAAATGCTTTCATTCAATTTACACACTTGACTTTCATTTAGGATTAACAATAGAAAGGGCAACATAAAAATTTTCAAACACAGTGGTGACAACAATCTTTTGCTGTTCAAATAAAGACCAATGTGGGAAACACTTTCTAGAATATGGTGCCACGAAAAACTTCTGTTCTAAAAAATGGAGTCTTTTTTTTCACTACAAGGCTATACAGCCCTTTTTCTCCATTAGCTTCTAGAAAGCTCAGAGCAAAATGTCACTATTTCGTGCATCCACTATTCAGTTACTGGGGTTATACCTTGACTCTGTTTTCCAATACTATTATTTCCCTCCTTTTTCTGAGACTCTGCTGACTCTTATTTTCATTTAGAATACCATATAAGCACGTGTAGGTATTACTATTTTAAGCATATCTCAATCCTAGGCAGGATTAAATTAAACAATTAAAACAACATTCATCTGAATATGTGTAACTGGACATATCAAAGGCTTCATACAATACCAAAATCCTAGAATGCTTTCTGGTTAAGTATACATTACTATTATTTCTAGTATGTATATATGCATGTATATGTATTTTTAAAAAATATATATCATAAAGTATTTAAAAATACATCTGAAAACAAAGCATTCTTAATCCCTTAGGGCAATGAGTTATCTTTACCTCACAGTACAGAGTACTTCTAATTAAAGTGTATTTAATATTTGTTTTTTATTTAACCAAATCCAGGGCTTGCTCAGCACTATGTCTAATATACAGGCTGTACTCAATAAATATTTATTACACTTTTAATTAAATATAGACAGGCAAGATAAAACTGAAATGCATGGTTTTATCGTGGGCAATTTCATAGCTTTCAGAACGCATTATAACTCTAATACTGACCTTTCATGATGATTACAGCTTAGTGGTCCACCTCTCAAAGTACCTGGCACAATACTTATATTTGAAGAAATAACTTAAAGGTTGATACAAACTCAAGGTGCTTTACAAACACTATATTGTAGAAAATTTGTTTGTTATCCACCTACCTCCACACTTTAGCAAGAAGCTGCCTTTCAGAATGTGTTTTTATATCACGTCAAATGGGGTGATAACAACACATCCATAAGATACATCCCAAAAGGCGACCCCATTTAAAATTCTCACCTGATTCGGTATGTGAAGAAATAGTGGGGTGGATGTACAGAGCTAAGTTCTGGCAGAAACGATGTGGAAACTGAAACTGTAATATCCCCAGTCGTTGCTACACACTCTGCATCATGAACATATCTAGGTAATTTTAAGAAATTAAATATTTTTTAATCAACAAACATCAATTCTGTAAGATAAAAGATTTAAAGACACAATTCAAAATAGTTTATATTTTACTTTATGATAAAAACAAATTTAAATCCTATTTGGCACCTTAAAGGTATAGTTATTAAGCTTAAAAGAACAAACAATCTAGAAAACCTTGAAGACTCTGAATCAATAATGATAGCAGTCAAGGTTCAATGACCAGTGGTTCAAATAATGGATCAGTAACTAACCTGGAAACTAAAAAGAGCTTATCTCAGTCTTCAGAGCTAAGGAAACTTTTGGAACATCTGAAAACCCAGCTATGCCCTATACACAGTGACTCTGACAATAAAAATGTGTTAGTATTGTTATTCTAGAGGCCTCTAATGTGTAATTAATGTATCATTTCTGCCAACTGGGCTACTGTGAACCAACCTCTAATTCCATCTATAATACCTGAATGTTCCATTTAGAGATAATGACTAATATTTTCCAGGAGCTAATAGTTACTGACTTGCTATTCGCAGTAAATCTGTTATTGGCAACAGCCTCCCCCTCCACCGCCAAAAAAAAAAAAAAAAAACTATGTAACTACTATAAAGCCACAGCTTCTAAAACAAAATCAGTTTTTTCTCTTGATTCTTCCAGATGAAAAAAATACTGGCTGTTCAACTGTTTGGATGTTTTGGCTTTAAAGTGAGAATAAAATAGTGAGATTTAAGATGAGAGGTTCTGTTATTAACCCTCGTGGGAAACTTCAACTCATGATCTGTAACTGATGTTTTTTTCTGATTTATAATCATTCCACTCCAAAAAGCCCCAAGTGAAATACCTGAAAATTTGGTCTCTGATGATAGGGAAGCCACCTGATACAACATTGTTGACATAAGAAGTAAACCAGTCAGTAAAAGTAGCACCTGTAAAAAAAGGAAGGGGAAAAAAAAGAGAAAAGGACAAATAGTTTTTTTTAATTTATACAGGAAACAAGGGAAAAAATGACAATTTCTCTATGCTTAATAGTGATATCTAGTGATATCAAAACTAGAAACATTTATATATACCATTCTACTAATCCTTTATAAGGTAAATTTCTATCCTCAGTTCTATCAATCTTATTCCAAACTACCTTGCTAGGGAATCCTCCGACTACCTTCAAACTACTTTTTACACTTAAAACGAAATAGTTGACTTTTAAACTTTAATTTGTTCTGGTACAAGAATGAAAAGCCTTCTGTCTATAATTTCTGGAACATATAGAACAAAGGAGATATAGCTACGTCTAGGAAGAAACTACAGAAAAAGTATCAGCACCTATCCTCAGATGATCAGGGTACATCCCTGGTCCAGGCACATCCTGACTCATGCACAGAATTCTGGCAGAAGCCAGGCTCAGTCTGGACATCTAATAGGGGTATAGCACTGTGGAGTTCTGGGCATCAGGCCAATCCCAAAGTAGCCCAGTTGCATTACTACAGATCCAAATGTACAGCGGTCCTCCATACTCTCAGTGACCAGCTCAAAGCAGAGAAGAATGACTGGGATAGTCCAGTCCAGACCATATATCCGTGACCTAGTGATTGGATCAATAACAAGTATTTACATGAATTATGTTGCCTCTTGTAGGTAATACAACATAACTTTCTCAGACCCCCATCATTTACTGTTAATACAGCTCAGTGCCTAGCACATACTAGTCCCTTAATCAATGTTGTTCAATGAATTTCTTCATAATCTTGTTTCTATTAACCCAGTTCCTGTACTCTGCCACACTGAAAGTCAGATGCTAAATTTATAGTATGTATTTACTTATAATTCTATTTAGGGAATGATTGAAGATACAATTTAAGCTTGAGTCTGAGAATATACAGCTTTAAAATTTTAAAGGTATCAACTGACAGAAGGTAAACTACAATAGTTTACTCTTTTTTCAATGTCTATTAATGGCCCGCTCTGACCCTTTATTTATTAAATGCTACTTTATTCAAATGATCACTGATCATCTTCTATCCACTTTGAGCTAGATATTAAGGGGCCACATGAATGTTATTAAAATTCATAGAAGGTACAATTTTCTGTTTTGAGAACTAGCAGTTTCCCTGCAGAGTTTAAAAAATCATTTTGTAAGTTTCATGAACTAAAATGTTATATAAGAAAAAAGAAATTTCTTATGATTTACATTAAAAAAGAAATTGGCATGGTGTATTTTAATGTGCCTTAATTTATTACAACACATACCAAAGTGTGTTCTTTAAAATAAGGATAAAATTTTCCATGCAGCCTTCACCACTAAACTTATCTGCACATAGATTCCAGTTTTCTTAAATATGTATTAATAATGCACTGAATATCAGGAGATTCCATCTTATGTTTTACCAAAAATTCCAAGAAAGTCAAACTTAGCTGAATTAAGATGTAATTTATATGTTCTACAGTAGTTTACCTTTTAAAGTAAGCCCATATCTTGCAGTTCCTTTGAGAGTATTGGGGTTTTATCAAGGTAGTGTAAAGGCAGATCAGATGCTTTCTCATCTTTCCTCCCAGCACTAACTTCCCACCTCATTTCTTCCAGTGCATCTCAAATCTTTTGCTTTACTCTCTCATTCTAGGAGAAACCCCAACTCCCAGAAGAGTATTCTCAGACCTTAGTACTCTGCTGTAGTGGTGGGGTCTTCCACACCATGTCAGACCAGCACCAAACTAAGACTAAGAAACTCACAGCGCCTAGCTGGCAGCTTACCTTAGAGCTCAGGCAGCCTTTAGTTTATAAACCAAGCAGCTCCACTGGACTAGAGCCAGGACGATCATGTTCTCAGAGTACGTGCCACCCAGAGAAGCCAAAGAGGGCAGCGAGCAAGGCCGTAACCCCCAGAGGGTGCTTAACTTAGACACCATAGACCACAGGAATCAGGGTGAGCTGAACGCTAGGAACCAAGCTTAAAAGTGTTTTATAACTGACTGCGTAGGGGTGAGAACTTCTTGATACTGTGAAGTATTTCACAAACCTAGAATATGCCGTAGTTTGAATACACAGAGACTTATACTCTGTTCAAGGTTCCAATTAGGAGATACAATTAAATACAGATGCCTTGGCCTGCAAGATCCTTTTACTATATAATGATGTTTAATATGTTCCAGAAATGCCTTAAAAAGCAGAATGGATAGTCAGGAAGCTTCTCTTTTTCTTCTACGTGAGCAAAATCTAAGCAAAACAAGAATGGATGAACAGCAAAGGGGTGAGCTGCTCTTGAATACAAACTGAATTGTTCTCAAAATCCTATGAGAAATACTCTTTTAAGGCCAAGAAAAACCAGGTGTGCCAAGCAGTTTATAAGGCCCAGTTTATACTGGTCTCTGAAGACTGCTGGTCTGAGGTCTCTGGTGTGACTTATCAGTATTTTACTATAGCACTGGCACCAGAAGAGAAAAAGTATAGTTATTTTATGTATCTATATCTCTAATTATGTATTAATATGATCGATGGAAAATGCATGTGTGTGTAAGGGAACTATATACACATTCCTAGCAGTTCTATACATTTCACTGTCCTACAGCAAAATCCTAAGAGCACAAGGTTGTATATGGCATGGCCTTCTTCCAAATGGAAACCCAAGTCAAATAAAGTACAAGGGCTATTCTAATGAGAACCTAGTTATAGTACTTTATGAACGAGCAAGCTTTAAGAAATACAAATATAAAATTGCCAGTTGATCAAGTAACAGAAACATTTTTACCAACTTAATTTTTTCTGACCAGAAAGAAGAGACTTTTCTCTTACCTATGATAAACATGTCAATAGCAGCTGGATTCCGAGCCATTTGGTCCTAGGTGAGAAAAAGAATATTGTAATCAAGGAAAATACATTTTACTTAATTCCCCATTGTTCACTATCTGTATCCTTCCCTGGGGACAAGACAAAACAGATACAAATAACTTAAGTGCTCTAACCAATACTCAGACATTCCTCACTTCTCAGTTTCTGCTCTTATGATTTCTATATTTAGGCTCTTCCTATTAGTTACAATGAACTAATAAATTATCCTTCAAGAAAACAATTAGGACATTAAAACCGTGATAAGACACATGGCCTATGAACCCAGAAGACAGGGTTTTGAATTCAGTCAAGGGACCTGAACAGTTCTAGATTAGTCTCTTCTCTCAGTAAATGGAGAGACCAAGTCATCATCCTACAACCTTACAGAGCTATCAAGTCAAAAATGAGATAAAAGATGTGAAAATGCTTAGAAAAAAATTAAAAGCTATGCAAGCTCTTTAAATAATTTAAATGTTATATGGAGTCACATGTCTCAGATAACTATGAAATATTTTTTTTAATAAATTTATTTATTTATTTATTTTTGGTTGCATTGGGTCTTTGTTGCTGCACACGGGCTTTCTCTAGTTGTGGCGAGCAGGGGCTACTCTTTGTTGCGGTGCACAGGCTTCTCATTGTGGTGTCTTCTCTTGTTGTGGAGCACAGGCTCTAGGAGCGCAGGCTTCAGTAGTTGTGGCACGTGGGCTCAGCAGTTGTGGCTCATGGGCTCTAGAGCGCAGGCTCAGTAGTTGTGGCGCATGGGCTTAGCTGCTCTGCGGCATGTGGGATCTTCCCGGACCAGGGCTCGAACCCGTGTCTCCTGCATTGGCAGGCGGATTCTTAACCACTGTGCCACCAGGGAAGTCCCTGAAAAATATTTTCTATTTAAGTTCACATCTAGGCAAAAATGAAAGCAGAAGGTCTGCAACTGAGGAATGACTGAGAATTGAAGAAATAAGAATGAAACCAAATGCTATATTTTCTGTGCTTACATTAAAATCATAACAAAAGCCTCTTAAAAAAGATCTACATTTTTCAACAACTCAAATATCTACTGAAGAAAGAGTTTAGAAAGTTTCTATTGCACTCAGAACTTGAATCCAAAGCGAATGATGATGGATGATGTCCAAAAGCTAAAGTTAGAAATTTATATTACAATTAATCACTTCAACAAAAATCTCATTCATTTTTTTGTTTTTATAACAGCTTTATTGGAGTATAATTGCTTTACAATGGTGTGTTTCTGCTGTATAACAAAGGGAATCAGCTATACGTATACATATATCCCCATATCCCCTCCCTCTTGCGTCTCTCATTAGTTTTTTTTTTTTTTCTCATTAGTTTTTCTTAAACTTAAAATGTCCTAATACAAATCACAGCTTCCCTCCGTACGCACAATAGCTTGCATTGTTTGTCCATTGGTGAAATTTTCTTTTAGCATTCCATGCCATTATATCAGAATATTAGCCCTCTAGTTAGATCCGTCTATAATCAAATTGCATAATGCTCTATACCCATTCTACAACCCTGAAAATTCCTAATGCACATTTTATTCACCCATCAGAACACATCTTAAAACCACATTTAAACGCGCTTCCTACTTACTGGACATTGGTAGAAGACTTCATTTTTGTTTCGGCCCTCCGCAGCTTCCACTGCTATGTACTGACTCAAACCAGTATGTATGCAAAAAGTTAAAGGCAGACAGTATTTCAGTCCCTGTCTCTGCTGGAAGCCTCCAGCAGCCGTGTCGACGTCTAGCAAATCCTCAGAACGATAGTGATTAGACAGCGCCATGCTTCCCAACAACCTGAGAATATAGACTCAAAAATTTAGTCAACTGCAATCTTTTTGATGAATAATAATTTCACACTGACAACTTTATAAGAATGATTAACATGTCAATTCTAAACCAGGAATACCCCAAGCACTACAATTTCTGCATATATTAAATTCAAACTCTTGAGTGGAAAGATTCTGATTTAAATTAAAAGCTTAAATGTCTAAACTGTCTAAATGCCAACCTTTTAAAAAGAAAAATAGTTTTATTGCTTTCAAAAATCTATCTTACCATAATTTGCCAGTGTTTTGCTACATATGCATGTATGATTAATTTAATGTTTAATGTTCTCTCTGATACCTTTATCTTGATACAACCTTTAGCTTACACTATCCTACCAGGCAGTATAAATGGAAATCAACTTAATCCTTGTCCAAATTTTCATAAACTTGGGATGTATGGGGTCTAAACTCATACGTATGAGAACAACACAGGTGTCGGTCCTTGATGAGAGTCTCATCCTAAGTCTCACTGTTTGGGCTGTGGGTAGATAAAAATCCCTGTGTTGAAATCATGATCTGTTTGTCATGTCAATTCTGAGCAACTCTTAGTATAGTTCTCTCCTGTTGGTTCTTGAAATATGACAATTTTTCCATTTTGTCAAGTTTCAGTTTGACAGGAAAACAGAATAGAAAAAAACCCCAGTGATTTAGGCTTATCTAGTCCTAACTGCCCAATATTTGACTTCTGAATACCACCTTGTAACCTCAGTATGATCACCTCCTAGATTCCCTGTACTCACTCAACTCTGATCTGAAATGGTAACAGAGCCTCATATGGTTCTTCACACACAAAGAGATACCAAGTTCTAATAAGAACAATGCAAAGTTCTACCTAAATTCCTATCAGTATGTCACAAGTGCAATGTCTCTGAAATACCTTAATTTCATGAGGGAACAAAGAGAGTAGAACCATTCGAAGCATATAGCTTTAAAAACTGTGAGTAAATTTGAGAGCTACTGCATGGTCTGCTTTTACCAAAAGGTTCCACAGTGAATACTTCCTATCGTTTAGAAGTAAGTTTAAAATAGGCCATTCAATTATAGACTATGCTTGAATAGGACAAAACTAATATTTTCTTTAGTTAAGTGTATGTAGCTCTGAACAAATTACTTTTAACATGTATGATTCATAGAACTTATATCAAGCTCTCTAAAATACTTTACTTGGCCTGTAACAGGATAAACACTTCAAGGATTCGGAACAGGTTTAGTTAAATTTTAGTTAAATTATACCCACACACACATCTCCTCTCCTGTCCTGTAGGCCCACCCCAACCATCTTAACTGTAAAGATGTGTTCATAGAAACCATGTTTTTGAGACATTATCTATTTTGGTAAAATCAAAGTCAAGCTATAGATTTTGTCTTATGGATTGTTATAAGGAACAAGAGGAAATTCTTATACTTTTTAATCTGTTAAGAGTAACTACAAATACAATTTGTTTACATTCTAGAAAATAACTTGTATCATTAAAAATAACTCAAACAGTGAACATCTCACCCAGGAACCACTAACTTCTGCCCATTGTGGATACGATATGAACATCGATAATCATCAGGAAGCTTGCAGCCAATCTGAGCTTCTACAGCATCTAGGTCTTCCTCTCGAGCACCCTCTGCAGATGCACAAAAAGCAAATTATCAAGAAACCATAAGCCTTAAATCTAAGAAGAAATGCAATCTATCTGCTAGCCAATGATACAATCTTAGAGCAAATGAATTCTGTCCAAAATGTACTTGCTGAAATATAGGGAAATGAATTGAAAATTCAGAGAAACATTATATCACTTTAGATTAGCTCTGATGTTTGAAGCACTGAGGAAGCAAATTTCTCAGTTTCCTCTCCATGGGGAAAACACTGGCGCTAAGCAAAATATGGAATGGCAGGCACCAGTGAAACTAATCCACAATAGTTTTTTCACAGTACAATACAAAACTTCAGAGCATATCTTATTTTTCTTAATCTAATATACTCAAATTTCTCTATTTAAAGAACTCTCCAGAAGTTCTCTAAATGGATGTTGTTCAAGAGTCTTAACCTAGTCTCTTAATGGGAAATATGGGACATAGGTGTAGGTTCATGCTGTGAGGAGGCCATTACCTTGAATTTGATTTTCATGTTTATAAGCTTGCCATATATTCTAGCTTTAAAAAGCAGTAATTACAAATACTAAGAGAAGAGATTCACTCCCAGCAATGGCCCACCAGGTTGTTGGACCAAATGTTTTACTGAGAACTAGAAAAAACTGAACAACAGAAAATTGGTTTCAAGGCTTTTGGAGAACCTCAAAGACAGTGAGAACTGGCAGGCTTGGGGTGGGGGGAGGTTGGTCCAGAAGAACAGGGAAACTGAGAGTTTAGCCAGGGCTTTGGAGCCACCTTGTCTTTGAGGCAATTGCCACTTCTGAAAGCAAACATGAGGCTGAGAGGCCAAGAAGCTGAGCAAAGCTTTCAGCAGTACCACAGGGTTGAGAGAATTTTCCAAAATTGATGAAAACATCAAACCATAGATTTAAGAAGCACTATAAACCCCATGGAGAATAATTACAAAGAAAATCATTATCTAGACACATTACTGGAAAACTGCTGAAAATCAAAGACAAAGAGAAATCTTAAAAGCAGCCAGAGAAGGGGAAAAGCCACAGTCATCTTCAGAAGAACAACAATAAGACAGCTTCTTAACAGAACAATAGAAGCTGGAAGAATGGTATCTTCAAGTGCTGACTAGAATTCTATATCCAGTGAATATATACTTCAAAAGTGAAGATGAAATAAATATATTTTTTGACAAAAAAAAAAATCTGAAAATATTCAGCAATAGCATTCCCTTGTTAAAAACAAAACAAAACAAAACAAAACAAAACAAAAAGGAATTCTTCAGGCAGAAGAAAAATTATCCCAGATGGAAGCATGAAGATTCAGGAAGAAATAAAGTGCAACCAGAAAAGGTAAATATGCAGGTAAATCTAAAATAGTATTGAACATGTAAAATAATAATAATGTTTTCAAGGATATAAAATATGTTGAAAACTAAAATCACAAAACTATAATACAAAAGACAGGAGGGAGGTAATTGAAATTAAAGTATTCTAAGGTTCTTTCATTGTTCAGGAAATGGTAAAAATACTAATTTACAATAGACTTTAAGTCAGAGATACATGTTTTAATCTCTAGGCTAATCACTAAAAAATTTAGATAAATAAGAAAGGGAAGGGGAGTATGGAATAAAAGATAATTAAGAAGAATGCAAAAAAGGAATACCTGCTCAGGTGGCACCAATATAAAATAGAAACATGGTATATTTACACTCAAATGTATTAGTAATTACATTAAATATAAACAGACTAAATAATCTAATTAAAAGACAGACTAACAGACCAAATGAAAAACAAAACACAATCATATACAAGAGGCACATCGTAAAGATGTAGATACAGAAAAGAAAGCTAAAATAGCTCTACTAAAATCATACAAAATAGACTTTAAGGCAAATAGCATTATTCGAGGTAATGGAGGACTTTTTGTAATGGCAAAAAGGTTAAATTCACTACACAGGTATTATAAGTTTAATTTTGTGCATCTAATAACACAGCTTCAAAATATATTTTTTTAAAGGACAGAATTAAAATGGAAAAAATATATATCTGTAATCATAATGGGTGTATTAGTTTTCTACTGCCACAATATTAGCTGCTTAAAATAACACTCATTTATTATTTCACAGTGTCTGTAGGTCAGAATTCTGGGCATGACTGAATTGGATCTTCTGCTCAGGTCCCACAAGGCTGAAATCATGGTGTTAACTGGGGCTGCTAGTGCACCTTATGCATCTTTTGCTTGGGGTTCTCTTCCAAACTCACTGGTTGTTGGCAGAACTCAGTTCTTTGCAGTTGCAGGATTGAGGCTCTCTACTCTTAGAAGCCACCTGCCATTCCTTATCACCTGACCCTCTCCACAACATGCCAGTTTGCTTATTCATGACCTGTAGGAGACACACCCAGGCTTTGAATCTCTCTGACTTCTGGAAGGGCCCAGTTCCTGTTAAGGGCTCACCTGATTGGGTCAGGCCTGCTCAGGATAATTTCCGTTTTCATTAATGATTAATTCAAATGCAACTAATTTGGGACCTTCATTACATCTGTAAAACCCTCTTGTCATCTAATATGACCTAATCACAAGACAGAAATCAATTATATCCATTGTACAACTCACACTCAAGGGGAAGCTATCATTATACCAGGCACGTACCACGGTGGGTGAGAATCTTGGGACCTATCTCAGAACTCTGTCTACCACAGTGAGAAATTTTAACATACCTCTCTCAATAACTAACAGAACAAGGAGACCAAAAACCTCACTAAGAGTACAGAAGATTTGAACAAGGTCAACAGTTTTTGCCTAATCATATATATAGTACTAAATGGCAAGAATGGCAGAATATACATTCTTTTTAAGTATACATGGAACATTTGCCAAGATAAATTATATGCTGGACCACAGAACAAATCACAATAAATTTCAAATGACTGAACTCATATAGAGTATATTCTCTGATCATAGTGGAATTAAAATATAAATTACATTAAAAAGATTACTAAAAAAGCCCCCAATATTTAGAAATCAAGCAATACATTTCTATATAATCCATGGGTCAAAGAAGAAATCACAAAATATTTTGAACTGCATGTTAATGAGAATACAGCATATTAAAACTTGTGGGATGAAGTTAAAGCTATGTTTAAAGGGAAATTTATACCCCTAAATGCGTTTGAAGAAAACAAGGAAGGCTGAAAAATCTATGATCTAAGTAATCATCTCAAGTCGGGAGAAAAGTGACAGTAAACTCAAAGAGAAGTAATCAGAGAAATTAATGAAATAAGAAATAAGATATTAACATAGAGAGGATTGACAAAGGTAAAAGCCAGTTCTCTGAAAAGACTAATAAAACTGATTAGCCCCTACCTAGCAAAACTGATCCAGAATAACAGAGAGAAAGCACAAATAATATAAGAAATGGAAAGGTGAAATCACTAGAGATCCAACAAGCATTACGAAGAGGATAATTATGAAAAACTTTATGGCAATAAATTAGAAAATGTAGATGAAGTAGACAATTTCCTAGAAAAACACAACTTATCAAAACTGACATGAGACTAAGTAGAAAATCTGAGTAGTCCTAAATCTGATAAAGAAATTGAATCCTTAATTTAAAACCTTCCCACAATGAAAACTCCAGGATTGAATGCCCTCACTGGTATATTCTACTAATCATTTAAACAAGAAATAAGACCAAGCTTACATAAACTCTTCCAGGGAACAGAAAAAGAGGCAACACTTCCCGACTCGTTTACAAGGCCAGCATCATCTTGATACCAAAACCTGACAAGAACATTGCAAGAAAGGAAAATTACAGGCCAAACTCTCTCATGAGCATAGATGTAAAAACCCCAAACACTAGCAAATCAAATCCAACAATACATAAAAAAGATAATACATTCCAAGCAAAGTAAGTTTATTCCAAGAATGCAAAATTGGTTTAACATTCAGAAAATCAATCAATGTAATTCAGAGCATTAACAGAATGAAGTAGAAAAATCATATGATAATGACAAGGCTGGAAAGGCATTTGATAAAACTCAATTATCTGTTTAAAACACAGAAACAAAAAACCCTTTTCCCAAACTAGGATCAGAAGGGACTTTCTTCAACGTGCTGAAGAGTGTCTACTAAAAATCTACAGCAAACATCATCTTTAAAGGAGAAATGTTGAAAGCTTTCCCTCTGCAGTCAGAAAGATAAGGATACTCACTATTATCATTTCTATCCAACACTGCACTGAAGGCTCTAGCCAGTTCAATAAAGCAAGAAAAATAAAGAAATGACATATAGGGATTGGAAAGCTAGAGATAAAACTATCATTTTACATCCTTAAAGAAATGCAAATTAAAATCACCACTACACACCCACTAGAAGGGCTAAAATAAAAAGAATGACAACATTAAAGTCCTAGTAGGAATGTAAAGTGGTAAAACCACTTTGGAAAATTAACAGTATCTTCTGAAGTTTAATACAAGCACACTATACAACCCAGCAAACGCAATCCTATATATTTACCTGATAGAAATATGTTCATATGTACGTCAAAAATGATTTACAGCATTATTTGTAATAGTCAAAGATTAGAAACAACCCAAATATCCAACAACAGTAGAATGAATGTATAAATTGTGGTCTAATCATATAACATAGTATTTATACTGTAACAAAAATGAACAAAATATTGTTACACACAACACTGCTGAATCTCACAAAATGAAACAGAAATAATTCACGCAAAAAACATACTTAATCATGCCAATTATATAAAGTTCAAAAAGAGAGAAAACTACTCAGTGGCATTAGCAATCAGGATAGTGGTTACCCCTGAGAAAGACGGAGGGTTCTAGGTACACATAATTATTCTACTTCTTGGCCTGACAGGTGTTACAATGGGCACGTTCACCTTGTGACAATTCACTGAGTTGTACACTTATGATCTGTGCACATTTCTATAGGTTGGTTAACATCACTAGTGATAGGCTGTGGATATCACACACCCCCAGCTATGTGATGAGAGAGACACCTCACCTTGCTGGTAACCTGAAAACACATTACTCCAGTCTAATCATGAGTAATACTTTAGACAAAGTCAGTTTGAGGGACATTCTGCAAAATACCTGACCAGTACTCCTTCAAACTGTCAACGGTGTGAAAGACAAAGAAAGACTGGGAAGTGTCCACAGACCAGAGGACACTAAGGAGACATGACAGCTAAATGCAATGTCGTATTCTGGACTGGATGCAGGAATTGAAAAAGGATTCCACTGATGGAAAATCTGGTGAATTCTGAATAAAGTCTAGAATTTAGTTAGTAGTAATGTGCCAGTGAAGACTTTAGTTTGACAAATGTCCCATGGGTTGGTACGTTAGGGGAAACTGAAACTGGGTGAGGGGTGTACAGAAATTCTCTGTACTATCTTTGCAACTGCCTTGTAATCTAAAATTACTACAAAATGAAAAGTTTATTTTTTAAAAAGTTCAATACAAAAAAAGAAAACAAGCTGAATAGCTGCCTGAATCAGAAGGTGAATGAGAAAAAAAACACTAATATTTATATAGTTAGTGCTACATGTTGGACATTTAACATGTAACATTAAGAAACCAAGAATTTCTTGAAAAGAGAGCAAGGCAGAAAAAAAAGTAAAATAACAACAAGCAAACATGGCAAAAGACAAATATAAGGAAATACGTTTAGAGGGGCATCCTACTATAATAGAATTTGGGAGCCAGACAGACCAGGGTCAAATCTCAGCTCTACCAATTACAGCTGGCTTTCTGTATCCGGATGTGGAACTCAAGGATACAAAGGGTCAACTATGGGACTTGAGCATCTGCATATTTCAATATCCTCAGCAGGTCCTGAAACCAATCCCCGGTGGATACCAAGGGATGACTAGACTGACTGTGATCTCTGGCAAGTTATTTCATCTCTTTAATCCAGTTTCCTCATCTGCAAAACAGAAGATAATACCACCTACCGGAGAGAATTACAGTGAGGATTAAATAAGCTTCATGTGCTTAATAAAGTGCTTTCCTGGCATACAATAAGCGTTTATGTACTTCCCTTGCCCCTAGCCTATTTGTATGAGGAAGCAGTGAAAAGATTACGAGGAGCCAAGAAACCTAGATTAGAGTTCTATCTCTGTTACTCACTAGCTATGGGACCCTGAATAAGTCACCTAAACTCTCTGAGCCTGTTCCTTCACCTGTAAAATGAAAGGGCTGGTATAAATCAGGGATCCACAAACTACAGCCTGCAGGCCAAATTCTGGCCTGTGGCCTATTTCCATAAATAAAGTTTTCTTGGAACATTGCTACACCCATTTGTTGTTGTATTGTCTATGGCTGCTTTCCCACAATAGCAGAGTTAAATAGTTGTGACGGAGGCCATCTGTCCTTCAAAGCCTAAAATACTTACTATCTGGTCATTTAAAGGAAAAGTTTGCTAATCCCTGGTCTAAATGATCTCTAAAAGTCCCTTCTGACTCTAAAATTTTAAGCCAATACTTAAGGTTAATATGAAATTCAAAGATATGTGATATATACCATGAGATAGATTGGTAGAATGTACATCAATATACTATAATTTCAAGATACTTAATAAAAATTTTCCCAAACCCAGTGCCTATTTGCTTTCCAAGTTTCCTTCCTATCTGTGATCTCTATACCCTTGAAACTGAGTCAGGGACTATGGCCCCTGAGATGAGCAGCTAGTTTCCTGATTCAGTCCTAAAACTCATAGGTCTACATTAATAGAATCCCCAGCTTTCTAGATATCAGAGCCTTTGTCCTATTCCAATTCATGGCAAAGACCCCAGAGAACTGGTGCCTGGGAGTAAAACAGGGGCTGACAAGGAATTCTCTGACAACCTCACCTTCAACCATTAAGTACAAATCAGTGAGCAGGGAGCCTGGGAATACCAATCGAGTGTCCCCTCAAAAAATTAAAAAATAAAAAAAAATAAAGAAAAAGGAAAAAGGAAGAAGCTGCTATGTATCCTTAGTTTCTTCCTTTCCTGGTAGCTCTGTGCCTCAAAGGAGAACCATGTCTATATTCCCATATTCCAAATATTCTAATATTAGACTAGCTCTCTAAGACTCCTAAAACATTCTGAACAAAATAGGATAGGTCTTCTCTCCCTTCAACAGCTGGTAAGACCACATCTCTGGAGTCAGCCCTATATTCAAATCCTGGCTCTGCTCTCCTTTGTGATGGCAAACAACTTACTTAGCCTTTTATGCCTCAGGTAGCTCACCTATAAAATGAGAATAGTAATTACCTACCTCATAGGATTTTGGCAACTTAAATGGAATAATATACAGTACTTAGCTTAGTACCTAGCTTTGTGTTTAATAAATAACAGCTATTGCAAACCCTTACATATTTTACTTATCATTACCAAATACCTATTTTCTGAATTATTTTCCTCTTGAAATTATTTAACCCCACACACCAAGTGGATAATATTTTTCTTTTCTTCCAAGGAAAAAAGCTATTAAAAATATGAATCAAGGGTACTTTCTTTCAAAGCTGTACTCTCTCTACCAAATCATTCTTTCTTCTACCTCCTAGCAATTCAGTTTTAAGTACCTGGTCATGCAATCATGATTTGTATGAAATTCATATTTGCATGGAAACGTACAGCAGAAATATGAAATGTAAATGGAATGCCGTTTCAAAAGAGTCCTTAGTTCAAAAGGTATACATTTGAGAAGAACTGATCCCAATTTCAGCTTAGAAAAACCAAAACACATATAAAATTCCTTTTAGTGGAGAAACTTGAAAAAAACTTGGAGGCTAAAGCAGATAAGTAGCAATATATCTGCAGTCCATTTATGTATTTCTTGGGCATAAATTTAAAAATCAAAGTAATGGGAAATAGCTTGTTAATATTTCTTGCTAAAATTGGACAATAATAGTATAGTAGAGAGAGCATAGATTCTGGGGTCAAATAGACCTCAGTTCAAATCTTAGTTTTCGTTATTCTGTAAATGTCAAAATAGGGACAAAAGTTTTCCCTACTCTATTATGCTGCTCCTACATGCTTAAAGACCCGGTCTGTAATATTTGGTCTTTCAAATATTAGATTGTCTATAAACATTTACTTGTACTAAAAAGAGGGAAGAGGGTTGATACAGCAGGCAATTTTTCAATTAAAAAGAAAAGTCTTTTAAAAGAAATTACAAGTTATCCTCAAGCAATAACATTACTAGTTTCTTTATGTAAAACAAATGTAAGGATAAAAAGAGTTCAGCTTTCACTTCTAATAATCATGGGGATGCTGAGGTAGGCAAAAATAGGGCAAGCACTAGAACCAGGGTCCTTTTAGCAAATTAGGCTTTCTACGTGCTTGACCAAATGTGAATGGTGAATTACAGATAATGCTGGATTAGCACAGATTAGCACAGATGATAGAAACCAAAGTTATTTAACCTATTTATGCTATGTAACTAAAATGGGGAAGGGAGACCCTGCATTCCCAATACCTTTCAGAGATAAAACCATACGAGGACATCTGGGTTCCAAATATTTCTTGAGATCATCCCAGGCCTTTTTAATAGCAGCATAATGGTCAATATATCTTCCTACATCAGAGTAAGTATCAATGAAGAGGGATTTCCAACACTGGTTCTTCTGTGTTTTCTCTTCCCTAAATAGATTTAAAAAATAAAATTAAAAATCTTTTGAAATGAAATTAGCATATATTTTAGACACTTATACCAACATACTTTTTTGGGAATTTGTGGTTACTTTTGTCTTCATTTTCATTTATTTTAGCTACAAATGAAGACTAGATAACAAAAAGTGACACATACATCAAAAAATTTAACAAGTTACTGCTGGCATGGTGGGATTATGAGTCACTTATTTTCTTACTTTCTACTTATTTTTTTTCCTAAGTTTTCTAATCCTTGATAAGATATAATGTGAATAGTATATGGGATATGAATTTCAACTTACTCCTAAAAACATACCAGTTACACAATTTTTAAACATATATTTAATTTTTCTATTTTAGAGAATATTTAGAATCTAATGATACAATAATATTAATCTAGCTTATCTACATTGGATTAGCTAGAGAATCATATAGCATATCAAAGGAATCACATGATTCAACATTCCTATTTGGTACAATTCCACAAACATTTACTGTCTACTTAGTCACTGAGGACATTAACAGTAAGGCACATTTTTTGCCTTCAAAAATGTATAATCTAATCAGGGAGAAAGAAGGAAGTATAAATTTAAGAGTCAGAAATGGTACAGGATAAGGCAGCCAGAAAGGGCCTTAAGGTAACATACTAATGAGGTTGACCTTATCCTGTAGGGAATGGAGAGCCACTGAAGAGTTTTAACAGGAGAGTTAAAAGAGCAGAATTGTGGTTGTGATTTGGGAAGGGTGTACACTAGAGCCACAGAGACGGACTGGAAGGGTTTTGCAGCAGTCTTGGTAAGAGATGATGAACTGAGCTAAAACTGTGGTGGCTAGATGAAATGAGAAGAAAGATTCAAGAAATATACAGGGGCTAAAATCAGAAAAGCCTGGTAACTGAATGAACGTAGGGACAGAAGGAGAAAAGAGATCTAGAATGATTCCTGTTTCTGGCTTGGAGGGCGGGATGGATGGTACTGCTATGAAGATATGAATGCAGGAGGATCAGGTTTAGGGACGGGGAAAAGAACAATTCAGGGTGTTGTATACATGTGCGTGTGTTTTTCGGGGTGGGGGCAGTGGTGGAAGGGAAGTATCTTTTTATTAATCTAAGTAATATACATATATATTATTAAAACCAAAAAGTACTAAAGAACTTAAGATGAAAAACTAGGCAGTCTCCTGTTCTAAGTCCAACCTCTCAAAGGAATCTTTAGTTATTTCTGGAAGTTATCTCTATAATTCTAAATGTTTATGCCTCTAGTTCTTGGTTTATCAATTTTATATCTATCTACTGATACCCCAAAGTAAAAGATCAGGATATAGCAATACTTAAAATTCCCTCTTCCCCATTCTTCCTCCTCCCAATGTTTGGAGGCTCTGTTATTAATTTTTAGTTCTGTTGAGTAGCTTGCAGGTTTAAATAATATATTTAAACCTCTATGTCTTGCTTCACCAACTTCAGTCACTGCCTGACTCCCCTCAACCTAAGAAAAAGATACTAGCAATCCTACCCTCTTTCATCTTTCCCAACTCCCACCTTCTGTCATCTACCCTTTTATTCTATCAAATTTATTAAAATTTACTGAATTCAGTGAACCCTGTGGGTCATCCAGTGGAAAGATCCAGCAGACGGTTGTGCAAAGAAATCTGGAGCTCAGTGGGAATGTTAGGGGTGGACACTCAGGTTTGGGAGTTAGAAGCATACAAGTAGTCTCTACAAAGTGCAACAGTGCATGCAGGAGACTTCACAGAGAGAGAAGAGTAGTGAGCCAAGGGCAGCAGCTTGGAGAACACCTGCATTTACTGGCAGGCACAAGAAAGGCCACCAAAGGAGTTAAAGAGACAAGGGTTAGAGAGGAGAATCAGGATAGACTGGCATTAATGGAAGCCAAGGGCCAAATTTCAAGAATACATTTCCCAAATACTCACTCAGATATCAGCCAGTATTTTTTGCAATGTCTTCTCCACAGCGGATCGTGACTTGATAGCTGGCTAAGTCTTCGACTGACATAGCAACAACTGGCAGTAACCAGATTCACGGTTAGTATAAAAGAAAACAAGAAAACAATTTAAAAGTAAAGATGAAAATATTCAATGTTAAGTTTTGTTTTATTCCTTTTGCTTTTCTGCCACTATCTACCTTTATAACTGCAAAACAATCTTTTCTAAAACCTGTTTAACATGTTAGCTAGTATAATTACCTTGTGAGTAGTGAAATCCTAACTATTTGAGTTCACAAACCACAGAATGTCTACAATTGTAATTTTCATACAAAAGTCTATAAAACATATAAACCATTGGAGTTAGTTTCAAATCAAAGAGCTTTCCTATATCTATTATTGGGGCAGTAATCATTTCTACATATAGAAACGTTATTCAGGTGTAAACAAAGTGCTTTTTCTTTTTAAGATCTGTGAGACATTTGATATTAAATACACCGGGCTTTTGTTTGTTCTAATTGTTTCTTAACAGAAAGAAATATTACAGCCAAAAACACTTTTTAACTATAGCAACTATTGGAAAGCCCACCTATAAAAGGTGTCAGATTCTCAACAATTCTGATTCAATATCCATAGTTATTCAAGTTAGTATCAGCTGCTCAAAAATTTGGAATGTTAGAAACAAATAATTTTCTTTTTATACAGAGATTTCTAACACAATAGTGCTTGAATCCTGTAAATCCTACCCTACATAATTAATTTGCAAAAATAATGAACTTAAGATTTTAAAAAATGCATTTCTATCCTTTCAGAAGAGAAATCACAAGTTATAGAAAGTAGGTATAAAAGATTTCACTTGGGCAATAGCTAATCAATTAAGGGACTCTTAAATCACATGGGATTTGTCAAGGCCATAAGTGGGGCATGTTAAAAAACAACTGATGGTAAACAGATTAGCCTTTGTTCATTTTCCAGATTTTATACAAACATAATTCTCATCCTTTTCTGCCAAGCTCAGGAGATGCCCAAACTAACATTTGCAAACATAGGAATCCTTCCAGTTTTGTGAATTCAGAGTCCATCACTGTCCCAAGAGTTAACATAAAAGAATCTCTGGAATATGCACCAAAAGTGATTTTTGATGCAAGTCAAGGATGAAAACTACTGTCTTAGAGCTTTTGACTCAGTTGGCATGGGGTGAGATCTGTACCTCAGGCATGTGTATATTTAAAAAGTGCCACATGTAATTCTGATACACAGCAAGATTCAAACTATGCAGTTTATATTACATAATGATCCCAATGGACTAATTCAATCCAACCCAATCCAGTTCAGCAAATATGTACCATAACCTTCAGAGCTTAGCAATGGGCAGGACACCTGACAAATTTGGGCTATAAACTACAGGAAAGAAGTTGCAGTACACTGGAAACTTTTCTGTGCATAAAATTCTATGGCATTTGTGTCAACTTTCCTGGGCTAAGGGATGCCCAGATAGCTGGTTAAACATTATTT
Organism: Balaenoptera borealis; assembly: GCF_965194805.1. Lineage (NCBI taxonomy): Eukaryota > Metazoa > Chordata > Mammalia > Artiodactyla > Balaenopteridae > Balaenoptera > Balaenoptera borealis. Next base: position 25,649,543 of record NC_138868.1, on the reverse strand, counting down.
TTTAAAAAAATATTTATTTATTTATTTATTTATGTATGTATTTATTTATTTATTAGCTGCGTTGGGTCTTTGTTGCTGTGTGCGGGCTTTCTCTAGTTGTAGTGAGCGGGGGCCACTCTTCTTTGTGGTGCGCGGGCTTCTCATTGCAGTGGCTTCTCTTGTTGCGGAGCACGGGCTCTAGGCGCGCAGGCTCAGTAGTTGTAGCTCGTGGCTCCAGAGCGCAGGCTCAGTAGCTGTGGCACACGGGCTTAGTTGCTCTGCGGCATGTGGGATGTTCCCGGACCAGGGATCGAACCCGTGTCCCCTGCATTGGCAGGCGGATTCTTAAGCACTGAGCCACCAGGGAAGCCCCTAAACATTATTTCTTGATGTGTCTGTGAGATGTTGCCAGAAAAGATTAGCATTTGAATTGGTGGACTAAGTTAGCCAGATGGCCCTCTCCAATGTGGGTTGGCACCTTCCAATCATCGAGGGCCTGAATAGAACAAAAAGGCAGAGGAAGGTTGAATTTGCTCTCTGCCTGACCGCTAAGTTGAGACACTGATCTTCTCCTGCCCTCGGCACTCCTGGTTCTCAGGCCTTCAGACCCAGACTGGGATCTACACCATCAGCTCTCCAGCTCTCAGCCCTTCAAACTATACCACCAGCTTTCTTGGGTCTCCAGCTTGCATTTGGCAGACTGTAGGACTTCTCAGCCTCTATAATTCATGAGCAAATACCTTATAAAAAACCATACACACACACACACACACACACACACACACACTCTCTCTCTCTCTCTCTCTCTCTCTCTATTGGTTCTGCTTCTCTCAAGAACCCTAATACAGTATTCAACTCAGTTCACTTCCACAAACATTTATGGAGGGATCACTTCTGTTTAAAATGTTGATTTCTACCAAAAGCATTTAAAATAAAATCTGATCTCCTCACCTTGTTTTACAAGGTCCTGCATGATCTCACTAGTCTCTTCTCAAGCCTCCCTGCCTGTGAATCATTCCCTAATTCCTGCAACACCAGTCTTCTTGCTCCTCCAACAGGCTATGCTATTGTCCAATCAGCTTCTGAAAACACCGTTCCTTCTGCCAGGACTGCTCTATGTTATCTGTCATATACGGCAGCTCCTTCCAATTTGAATCAATTCCTTAACAGACCAACTGGTTCACTTCCTTCGTAGCACACAGCAGCTCTTGTAATTACGCACTTACTTGTTTTCCATCTTGCCCGTTAGACTGTAAGCTTATGAGAGGGGCCTTGTCTGTCTTGTTCACTATTGTTTCCCCAACATTTAATAGGCTGGCACACAGCAGGCACTCAAAAAAAGAAAATCTGTTGAATAAATGGTGACTGCGAAGATAAACAAGACAGTCTTTACATTTAAGAAATGCATAATCTATCTGGCATGGTAAATACCTCTCCTTCTGCAGAGAAAGGAGAAGGGTAGAGATTGGACTCAGGAGAGGGGGTCCTTAAAGGAATTCCATCTTGCCAGGTTGAGAAGAAGGGGGCATAGCATTCCAGTCAGGGTCAAGAGTTTAAGCCACAGAACAAAAAAACACAAGTGTGCTGGCAGAGGTCTATTTGGCCAGAGTAGACTATGCCAAATAATAAGGGCCTTAAATGCTCCCAGAAGTTTACGTTATAATCTGTAAATAACAAGGGGCATTATAGGTTTTTAAGGAGGATGACAGCCAGACCTGTCTTAGAAAAATCACTCTGGAAGCAATGTGGCCCACAGATCAAAAAGCGTGTGTGTATGTGTTAGATTTCTAAAAGGCTTTAGTAACAGAGTATTTCAGATGAAAATAGTTTGCAACTGTTAACAGCCTTTTCGAAAGAAAAAGATAAACTTTATTACAAGCCTGAGTAGAGAAAAACTTGTTTTCTAGAAAAATAAAAGTGCTACAGGTACTAATATAGATAGCAGCCAGAAACTGGAATTATCCCTCTGTCACCTCTTAGCTAGACCAACCAACAGCTACCAGTAACTTCAAGAAGGCTGTATTTCTAAAAGGATCCCTGACAACACAGGGTACAATCAGCAAACGACTAAAATCCAATGGTTAATCCAAAAAACAAAACAAAACAAAATGAATCTCGCCTACCTATCCTTAAGAGGGCGATTCTGCCTCCTTTGCAAATATATGTGGTGGCACAAGAAAGACCCATGCCACCAGCTGTCAAGGGTGTAAACAGCGCCATTTCTTCCACCATCCCAGACGGTCCCAAGCGCTGAAGGAACTGGGCATTTAACCACCCCTACCAGCAACCGGTGTTTATTTTTGGAACAGATGCCGGTAACTTGGGCAACCCAAAGCATACAGGAGGGAAGATGGTCACCTGTACCGCACCACCGGAAGTCAGTACCAAAACACAAAATCCAACATGCAACCGTGAGAAGGAAGGCTGAAAGCGAAACAATCATCTAGCACAGAAGTCCGAAAGTGAGCCCTGCCAGATATTACGTTGCCGCATAAGTCGCACCCAGGGGTCAGGGGGTCGCCTGGCTCCTCCCCGGCGTCCCACCTGCCCACTTTGGCGCCTGGCTCTGCAGGCTCCCTGCCCAGGCAGAGAAGAGCGCTCGGCCCGGACAGGGACTTTTCCAAAGCGGCCAGGGCTGCCCTTAGCGGGCAAAGACCACGGGGGCCGGGAGGTGCTGGGTGCTGGGGTCCGCGCGGCGGCAGCGGGGAGCAGTTGGTCCCCCTTCCAACTGGGCCTCGCCAAGGCCTGGGATAGAGAGCTGTTGTCGCTCCTCAGGCCTGGGCCCGGGACGGGAGGAAAACCTCAAGGCGGGGCCCTTTCCGCCCCGGTCTCGCCCCTGCCCCCGGGTGGCTCTGCAGGATCAGGGCGGCCCTGGCGTCACCTCCTGGCTGTCACGGGAGTCCAGGTCCTGTCGGCGAGCCGGGCCTCCGTCCCTCTTGCCTTACGCCTCCTCCCCCACCCGTGACCCCACCCCTGCCATGCGCATCGTCCCATTACTTGATTAGGTCCCGGTAGTCCAGGAAGGATAAGATAAGGAGCAGGGGATCGGTGGGCAGCGATTCTAGGGTCAGGGGCGCCGACTCTGTCTCCACGGCCGCCATCTTGCCTGGCCCAGTGCAGGCCTAGCCCCGCCCCGGGCCCGCCCCCTCCGCCACCGCCCTCGCCATTCCCTAGCCGATCGCACAGGTTTGTTGTGTAACCGACAGGATAGCCCCGCCCACGGGGAGGCCGATGGGCGCTTCCCTGAAAGGCTCCGCCCACCGCCCTGCGGGTCTAGGGCCCGCACGGTGGCGTCCGTCTGCGTCTCGGGAACCTCTTCAGCCAAGCTGTGCGAGCTCTGCCAGGTGCTCACACGCTCACCCTTAGATCTCCCGGTCTCTCTCCTCCCATTCCGGTCCCTAAACTTGCCCAGGCCGGACCCCTATGAGCCTTTATTACTAAATCTGCTTGGGTCACTCCAGCCCCTCATGCGAAATTTTACATCCGGTATCCTCGAAGCGTGCCCCCAAATCTCACAGTAAGTTCTCTCTCTGCCCTTGGCCCCCAAATCCATCGCTTCTCTTCGTTTTCCGACCTAGAAATTCCTCGTCTCTCCCTTCAGCTTCCCTCGCCCGGCGTGTCCCTTGCACAGAGCAGGAACCTTTTCCGCTCTGTAGTGGGCAGAGTTGGGAATCAACTAGAGGCTCTTCTTCCAAACTAGGGAAATGGTCGTCGAGGGCATAATTTTAACGCCCTCCCAAGGAAACGGTGCATGGGGTCTGAATCTAACGGTCAGCCGCTCTCAATTCGGTTGTCACGGTTATTTTTCAGCCTATTAGGGCAATGCAAAGCGTATATTAAATGGAGTGTTTTTTTTTTTTTTTGGCAAGATTTAATCTCGGAGGGTTAAGTACTTCCAGTGTGAAGGGATGGGTTGAGACCCGGCTGGGCTTGATTGAGGCACTTGATGGCCACACTTCAGCTTAGACAAGATGGTATTAAAATGGGGGTGGAAGACATGTCATGGATTGTGAGCTAAGGAATACATTACTTATCAGATTTCTTCTTTTCCGTTTCTTTCCAAAGGCAATATGGTGTAAGCAGCTGTGGGGAGTCCAGTCAGACTCGAACTTCACACATCTGTTATTTACTAGAAGTGAGATGGTGGACTAGTTAACTATACCTAAGTTCTATGAGCTTGTTTACTCTAAAAACCAACCATTCCCTAAAGTGGTTTATGGATGCTAATAAAGATTTGTGTAAAGTGCCTGGCTAGATAGTCAATAAATGTTAATTTCCCAAGCCTAAGTATACATCCATCACTAAGTTTTCCAAACTCTTCCACATCCTGGAGAAAGTTTTCTCCTAACTATTTGGAAAAGTGGAAATGATTCTACCCCTCCCATCCCACCCACCCCCAACAATAAAACACTCCATTTCCTCAATTCACCATGCCATTAATGCTTTATAATTATGGTTTTGTCTAATTTTATAACCCCTCTCCTTCCCCCCCCCACTGTATTAATTACATTTTTTATTTTCTGTGTCTTATGATGTTTTGACATCCTAAAAATCCTGCTGGCTGGGGAGAGACTGCTCTCCCTCCCCCCAGGGCTAGCTAGTTCCTAAAGATAGCAAACAACTTACATGGACACACCTCTCATATGCAAGCCAACCACCCCCTTTATCTAACTGTCACGCACCGAGCCACTATTTCCCCTGCCCTAAATTGTCTCAGGGCTAGGTACCAGGCAATGAGAGAACACCTCTATAGCCCAAAGCCCACCATTTATTGTTCAAATTAGCCAATCCCAAACTGTTTACTCTGCCCTGCCCAGTGCAAACTCCAATAAAGGCTCTGGCCTAAATTTGCCTCTTGCTCCTGCTTCTGCCTCCTGACCCAAACCTGATGCTTCCACTGGGAACCTTCACAGTGTCATGTGCCCCTTTCTCTAGGGAAATGTAATAAAAATTTTCTTTCAATGGCATTGATCTTGCCATGTCGTCACTCAGTCACCTTCATAAACTAAAATCCCACAGGTAAAATGAGAGCCACCCAGCAAAAACCAAAAACTAAAACAAAACAAAACAAAACAAAACCCTCTGCTTACATCTCTGTATTTCCAAACTATTTATGCACATATTTAGAGCATTAATTGAACTGGATTCAGGTCAGTTGTTCCCTGTTTGTCTCTCTCACCAGGCTGTAAACTCTGTCTTTTTCATCCTTGTAACCCCAAGGCCTTTCTACAACAAGTAGAAAGTTTATGTTCAGGTTGAATGGATGAAGACAGAACTGTCATTTCTGTTTACAAGGGAACCTTGCCTGTTGATACAGGTAAATGCTTATAAAGGCATTTGATTCTGATTCATGTTTGTCTCTATTTCTCCCTCAGATGGGCTACTTTACTTGTTTTAAATCCAAAAACTGATAGGAGTTTCAAGTAGACTGCATTTGCTTCTGCTATCTTATTGCATTTTCCTTCCCTTTGGACTTGGTCCAGTTATGACCTAATGAGAAGACCAGAAGTGTGAAGTTAATCTGTCATGGCCAGGATTAAGGTGAGGCAAGATTTATGCTCACCTGGGGCACAAAATTTAAGGGAGTACCAAAAAACCCTTCAATAATCAAGATGATGTTAATATTTTAATAAAATACTTTTTAAAAATTAATGCAAAAACCCATGATGAACAAAATCTTAAACAAAAACGGTATCCCACGGTGCTGTGCAAGCCATATTGGAGCCTAAGGCAAAAGGAAAAATATGTGCATTTAAATATATGTTTTTATGTCTTTTCAAATGGTTATTTTTTTCCTATAAGGCCAGGAGGGGGTGCTCAGGCAGGGGACTTGCTTCTCCCATGTGGCAGGGCTCAGAGCTCTTGCCATCCTTGGGGAGTGACACCTGGCCCCTGCTGTGACAGCCCATACCTCCCTGGGGAAGTGGTCCCAGCCCAGGCTCCATTTCTCTTCCCAACATGGTAGGAAGCAGGTAGAGGAAGTTGGGGGAGCAATGTAGCTGAGCAGGACCCAGGACAGCCCTTTCCTGGGCTGTGGCTTCCTGTTACCACCCCCCATACCCCTAATCATGGCTGGAAAGGGGTAGGAAGAGGAAGCCGAGACTTGGCTATTTGGGTCCCCTGGGCTAAGGTTAAGGTTGAGGGCTCCATAACCTTTGTGCCTTGGTGGGAGAATCAGTTTCTCCGAGTCTGCTAATTGTTTTGGAAGCTAGTCTCTAAAGGGCATGGAAGGATTTCACCAAAACAGAATTTGCTTGCCATTAATATTCCTATGGTAGATCAGAAAGCACAAGGTTCTGAAAGAAGAGTTCATGTGTGGCATAAAAAAAAAGATTTCTCTAGTCTCTCAGGAATAGAGATAATGCCTGAGAAATAAATATACTTCACATGTTCTCTTTAGGAGCCCAGTGTCGCCTTCACTGGCAAGCAGTTTTTAGTGCACAATGCCTACCTCCTTACACATGATTACACCTTAGCTTCAAGGTTCCCTTTGGCTGTTTTGGTAAATCCCTCAGACATTCATTCATACCTTATCACATGCAAGGGTCTGGGCTCAGGACTGCAAGGGATCAAGACACAGTGCTGTTCCTGCTTTGATGCAATTACTCTTTAGAAGGTGAGAGATACACCTGTTTGCTCGGGGAGAGACAAATCGCATGGCCCTGCAGTCTGTTTTCTCCCTCGTTTTCATGGTTTAGCAAGTAGCTGCATCAGCAGATCTGAGTTTGCTGGCAAGCAGGACAGACAGTCAGCAGACACTGAGCTTTAGAGGCGCTTGCTAAATGGTGTAAATGGTGCCCGGGGGCCCCCCCATGTGTAAAACACCATAGTTTAGGGTCCCTCTCTATTGACCACTCTCTGGGATGTGTCCAGTCTTCTTCTGCCCAGCCTAGGTGCGCCTCCCAGTGGGACAATGAAAGCTGTGAATTGGGATGGGGAGGGAGGTGGGGTGGGGTGGGAGTTCACGTGCATTCTCCTCCTTCTCTGCTTGTAGACCCGCCCCAAACATTGTGTGTTGACACTGCGTGGCCTTGGTGGCGTGCGTCCTGGGCCCATGAATAGCAGCTGCACGAAAGTCAGACTCCACTTTGTCTCATGCTCAGTGTTTTGGGAAAGGGCCTTGACCAATTGGGCCTCTCAGGGGCAGGAAACATTCTCAGGAGATTCTCAGGGGGTCCTGGCAGGTTGTAAGGCATGCCTGGGACTGGACCGTGCAAGCCTTGGTGTCAGCTCTCCTAGTTGTGGTGAGGCAGGTGACGCGGTGGGAGGACCAGGATGGGACTGCCAGACACCAGCTCCCCCAGACAAGTGCGTCATCCAGAAGAAAAACCGGGCTGCAAGGCTGCTGGTGATTGGTCAAAAGGGGGCCTGCCTCTGCAGAGCCCAGGAAAATTCAAGACTATGCTTATGCTTTATGGCTGAAAGCAGGGAGACGAATAAAATTACAGGGTGGTAGGGAGGTTAGGGGCTGTCAGTGCTGCTCAGAAAGGCATCCAGCCTGATGGGTTGATGCAAAAATCTGGAAGGGATTTAACTGTTTCTGTGGAACAAAAACACAGACAAACCCATGGCTAATGAGAAGCCTGGAATGAAGGTAAGATTTAAACGCACAGTTCCAGCAGTCATACAAATGAGGTTCTGGGACTCCTGCTCCTCCCGTAGGCAAGACTTTCAATATTCCTGAATTTGCTGAGCATATGTCTCTTGTTTTGTTTTGTCTGGAACATGCTTCTTGATTTCTTGCAACCTGTATAATTAATATGAACTTTCTGGACACATGGTGAATGGACCTGCTTACTGGACGCAAAGTGTCCCCTATTGGTGGCTTCTAATATGGTGAATACTGAAGGTGTGGCCAAGAATGGCCTGTAATCCCAAAGTTTACCAAGATTGCATCATGGAAACAACAGCTCCTTCCAGGGACAGAGAAAAATGCAGTATTCTCATACAAGATGTTATACAGGTCAAGGAGCCACATAACGCCATCCAATCCATAGCCTGCAGGGCTGGGGAAGCCACTAGTGTTCGGAGTCTTACTGTGTCCTTCTGAGGCTTATGCAGGTCAGTTTGTCCACTGTTGTTCCTATAGTGCCTGACAGACATCATAAGAGTGGCTGAACCAGTGATGCTTGGTATGTGGGCTTGGATGGGCCAGTGTTTTTTTTGGTGGGGTGGCGGGATACTTTCCAGGAAGAAGGGAAAATTCAGTCTCTGACCTATGCTCATCTCTGTGCCCTGGGAGGCTGATCTCTATGACTTCCTTCACCTGGGTTCTCTTGTCATCTGGCTTCTGGTGGGGTTCAGCCAATGGAAAGCATTGGTCGGCAACTGAGGAGGGGAAGAAAAGAGAAATTAGGGTATTTCTCATTGTAGACCCAACTTTTTGGTGCCCTCTTTGAAGTCTTTGGCTTGTCCCGCTATGGTAACACTATCCCTTCCCATTGCTGTTTCAGGCTTGGAGACATCTCCCCCCTGTTTACTAATCCCTGGGCACCTCACCATCCCTTATTGGTTCCCTCATCCTGCTCATACCTCTTACGTGATCTCCTCATTGAATTCTGTTCAGTAATGTCCCTTTGGAAGTTTTGTCTGTTTTGTTGTAAGACCCTGACTGATATCATTTGCCTTCACCTACCCAGGCAAGCAGTACTGTAAGAAACTCCCCAGTACATCATCAGTGGGTTGAGCTCAGGCTAAAACAGTGAGAACTGCTGCTTGGGGCCAAACATTCCACTATACTGAAGACACAAGCACTGAGTGTACTTCATGCATTCCATCATGTCCCATCTTGGAAAAGTTGACCAAAGATGGATGGGCTCAAAAACTTTTGGAGGTGATGGATATGTTTATTACCTTGATTATGGTGATGGTATCACAGGGGTATGTATATGTCCAAACTCTTCAAAATGTATACAGTAAATATGTGAAACTTTTGGTATATATCAACTATACCTCAGTAAATCTGTAAAAGCAAAGAAAAAGAAGAGGTAATGATTCTGTCACTCATGGGACCTTCTTGGGTGCTTCCAGTATGGCTACTAGCCATGGGAATGGAGGCCCAACCTCTGATTGGCCTATTTTGGAAACAACACTCTCCGTACCGAGGAATTTCACTACAGCCTTTATATACCAGACAAACAACCACACGTAGGGAGGGGGCACATGTGGCAAGAAGCCTGGAAAGTGATCCAGTCATCAGTAGAGCAAACCTGTGCTGGAGGCCTCCTCTCCTATCTCCTTCCCACCCATGGAATCACAGATATCAGTGTTCAATCTCGAAGCAGGTTGTAGACTGTGGAAATGGGACTCCACTTTCTCGTCAGCCAGGTCTACAAGGACTTCCTTCTGTTGCCAAGCCTGAAGCTAGCCCATTCTGGAAAAAGAGACTGTCACTGAAAAGAAAATGACTCTGCCACCTGACATTCTCAACTTGCATTGAGTCCTATACCATCTGAACTGGAATACCCAGAAAGTTCTGTAGTGATATAGAAATGGTCCCTCCAGTCAAGGCCCAAGCCTGTTTCCTGAGACCTCAGCCAACTTCAGGAACAGGTGGCTGCCCACCCATTAGACACAGAGAGACCCACCTACTGTTAAATCTAAGCAGCTGGCTCACTGGGGACCTCTCCAACAGGACTTCCATATGACAAAGAAGCATGGTTCACTGATGAAATCGCTTGCTTCTGAGATGGGCAAATCCCATGGAACGCCACAGCCATAAATTGTGGAGTTCAGCCCTAGACATGCTGAACAATAGGTTAAACTTCAGATGCTATTCTTGGCTGTAGGGCACACTGCCCCAAGAGGGACAGAAACAAACCTTTGCGCCGTGTGTCCATTAGGGTCCTCCAAGAAACAAATGCTGGGATAGGATTAGATTCATGAGAGATGCACTGCGGTTGTGAGTAGGGGTTGTGAGGGATAAAAAATAGGGAGTGAGAACAGGCAAAAAGAGCCTCAGACCATGATGCAATTCTGATGCTTGGGAAAAGAGAAGGTGGAGGAAAGAGGATTGGGAAGGAAGAATCTCAGACTGGACTGCAGCTCTGAGAATGTCTCAGCCGGGCCGATGGAGAGTCCTTGAGCCGAAGCTGCCCACTAGAGTAGTCCAGAGACCCACAGGACTGGCCTGCGCTAACACCCCATCATGGTCAGTCCTGGACTGGGAGCTCCCCAGAGGAAGTGTGACCTTGATGGAAAAGCGTTGCGGGGATCAAACTGGAGTTGTCAGTTAATGATGCTACCTGCAGCAGGAGATCCGAGCTATTTCCATGGCTGTCACACACACAACATCCCTAATGGCCTAGCAATTGGTCAGGCCATTGGGCCACCCAAAGACTGAATTAATAGAGGCATACCAATATGGGGCATCCCCTGTGGACATAGTTATGAAGTGACAAAATCTAGAGGAAAACAAGCTACTTAAAAAGACTGATGAGGCATATATGGGCTTTGTGTCTATCCATGGCAGCCCACTGAATCTATGCTCTAATCCACTACACCAATGGAACCACCAAAAAGATGGGGATACCCAACTGGAAATTCTTTTGACACAAATAGAAGCTACTGCTGCTGAAAAAGCTTGCGTTCTTGTCCCACTCTGCCTGTCTGTCCAGTAATGACCTGGTGGTCTCTACAAGCCTGGCCTGTTCAGCTGTCTTGGGCCATTTGTAAGTTGCACACTGTCATAGTACTCTCTGCCTTGGCTGAGCAACTGGGCACCTGGGAGTCAAGGAGCAGGCACAGAGGAAAATGTAAGTGGGAAGAGGACACTCTTCTCTCCACCCCACCCCCTTATCATGGAATAACACACAGTTGAGGAATGTATCAGGTTACTTTGGGGAAAAAGAATTCATGCTCCATATTTCAAAAGCGGAAATTTAACACAAAGAATTGTTAGACAATGTGGAAAGGCTGAAAGAGCAGGGAAAGAATACTGAGGGGATCCAGAAATTAGGACTGCCAGAAGCAGCTACCACCCCAGGGCTCTGGAAACAAAACGGAAAAGAGGTTCTAGAACAGAGGAGCTGGAAGGATGGCTCCTGAGGAGCGAATGATCAGATGTCTAAGGGAGGGATCCCATGCAGCTGGCGTCAAGATCTCTGAGAGGGGTCACCTCACAGCTGGTGCTAATGAAATCGCTAGGTGGCATTTCGGGGGGGCATCGAGGAGCTCTGGTGTTTTACGCTTTAGCTCAGAAAGAATTTAGTGAGAGGCAAAGTGATAGATAAGGAGTGATTTATTAGGCTAGGATGCTTGTGAGGCTTACAAGTGGGTGGGTGAGAGGGTGCTGTGCCCCAAGAACTTAGTGGGCTACAGTTTCATAATTAAAAGAAAAGTGGGGAGGGGGAAAAGACCACCTTTTTTTTTTTTTTGAGTAGACATTAAATTTCCATTATTAGCTCCTCCTCATCAGGTGGGGGAGTTTTCTTGTTCCTACATGGTTAAGCCAGGACTGTCAGGGCACTCTGGTAAAATTATTTCAGGTTTTAGTACAATGAGGGTCTTTCACTTTGAAATGCCACCTTTCCATAAATTATTATTTTTATGTGTGCAGAGATCATGTCCTAGGGATTATTAATTTACTGAGCTTACTGGGCAGGATGTGGATTTCATGCCACCATTGTTTTATTGTTTGGGGGCATGTCTCATGCTTTTGTTGCATGGTTTTGTTGCTAAGCTAGCCTGCTTGGTTTTGCAGTTAAGCAAACCTGCTTCCTTGAGTGATCATTAACTTACAGGGGTTTTTTTTGTTTTTTTTTTTTTTACTTACAATCCCCTAGTGGGATTAACTATTTAATTACCTACTTTGGCCCTTTACTCTGTCCCTATCACGAACATATTAGAGCAGGTAACTCACAGCAGATACTCAGAGTCTTGAAGTCGCCAGATTTAGCACACATACACACATACCACCACCACCACCATCACCACCTTCAACAACAACAAAAAAAAAAGGAAAAAAAAAAGGCCACCAGGAAACCCAGTTAAATTTGAATGATTTCTAATTGCTTATGTGCATACACATTGAAATAAAAGAAAAATATCACATGGGACATATTTATACTAAAACATTATTCATTCTCTATCTGAAATAAATTATAACTACATAAGTTACCTACCTGTTTCTTTAATTATATTTCCCTGGTGATTTGGGTCTCCCTAACGTTTCTTTGTGTTGCAGAATTTGCATGTATAAGTCCTTGAATTTACAGTCTGTTTCATTTACATTGTAAAATAGTTTCTACAGTGGTCACATCCAGCTTATTTTGTTCTTTCGTCTACTGAATGTCCAGTAATGAGAAAATGTGCTCAACAATTGCATTGTGAGCTGGTGTGCTGACGTGTATACTGGCTGTCACCGACTGGCTCAATTTCAGAAGTTTGGGGGCTATCTGTGATTTGCTAACTTTCCATAGTGTGGGTTATTGGAGTGAGGCTGTCATTGACTGGTTGATTTTCAGAACACAGGTTATCTCTAATTAGTGGTGGTTTCTTGTTCATGACTTGGGACTTTGACCAAAGAACAATCTTTTTCTTTCTTGATGATAAGAAGAATCAGTATTTTAATTCTCAAACCTCCTTTTTGGTCTATCCTAAGTCAAACCTGCAGGACAGAAGACCATGTGGGATTGTCCATAACTATATTTGTGGAGGTATGATTTTCAGCTATGTTGCATTTAAGTGACTTAAGCTTCAATTACTATAGCAAAAAAATACTCTAACTGCTGATACTTGGTAACTTATTGGAAAAGAAAAGCTGTCTAGAGGGCATTGAAGGCATTGGGGCAAAGTCAGTACAGAATGCAGAGCATAATCATTAAACACAAGACATGTCATATAGAGGAGTCCTGGCAACCCTACTTGAAAGGATACCACTTGATTGGTATTGGACCTTTGACAAGGACAACTTCACAGCTAGTGATTTGGATCCTGAAAGGGCATCCTGGGGCTGGGGATCAGAGTGCCTGAAGACCTCTGGAGAGAGACATGCAGGGGCTGGGAAACAGCAAGAGACTCCCCCGCCCCTCCTTCCATCCAGTCTCCTGCCAATGCTTCCCAATAGGCAGTGCCCAACAGGAATCCAGCTTGCAGAAGCATCAAGGAAGTGTCATTTTCAGTCTTACAGGCCCACCATCACTGAATAGAATACATAAGGGCAGCCACAAGCGAAAAGACAAGAGGTAAATAATTAACACAAGGAAGAATTAGTCAAGAAAAAAAAAAAAAAAGCATCCAAATCAGAAAAGAAGTAAAATTATCTCTGCTTGCTGATGACATGGTATTATATGTAGAAAACACTATAGACTCCACCAAAAAACTGTTAGAACTAATAAGTTAGTTCAGTAAAGTTTCAGGATACAAAATCAATATACAAAAATCAGTTGCATTTCTATACACTAACAACAAACCATCAGAAAGAGAAATTAAGAAAACAATCTCATTCACAATAGCATCAAGAAAGATGAGATACTTAAGAGTAAATTTAATCGAGGACGTGAAAGATTTGTACACTGAAAACTATAAAACACTCATGAAAGAAATTGGAGAAGACACAGATAAATGGAAAGATAGTTCATGTTCATGGATTGAAAGAATTAATATTGTTAAAATATCCATACTACCCAAAGTGATCTACAGACTCAATGCAATCCCTATTAAAATTTCAATGGCATTTTTCACAAAAATAGAACAATCCTAAAATTTGTATGGAACCATAAAAGGCCCTGAATAGCCAAAGCAACCTTGAGAAAGAAGAACAAAACTGGAGGCATCACACTTCCTGATTTCAAATTATATTACAAAGCTATATTAATCAAAACATTATAGTATTGGCATAAAAACAGACACATAGATAAATGGAACAGAATAGAGAGTGCAGAAATAAACTAATGCATTAGTTAATTAACTAATGGTCAGTTAATTTTAACAAATGCACTAAGAATATACAATAAGGGATAATAGTCTCTTCAAAAAATGGTTTTGGGAAAAGTAGATATCCACATGCAAAAGAATGAAACTAGACCACTATCTTACGCCATACACAAAAGTCAACCAAAAATGGATTAAAGACTTAAAGGTGAAACTGTGAAACTCCTGGAAGAAAACATAGGGGTAAGCTTTTTGACACTGGGCATGGCAATGATTTTTTGGATTTGTTATCAAATCAAAAGCAGCAAAAGCAAAAATAAGCCTGTGGGACTATGTCAAACTTAAAAGCTTCTGAACAGCAAAGGAAACCAACCAAAAAAAATGAAAAGGCAATGTATGGAATAGGAGAAAACATTTGCAAGCCATATATCCAATAAGGGGTTAATATCCAAAATATACAAGGAACTCATACACCTCAATAGCAAAAAACCAAATGATCCAATTAAAAAATGGACAAAGGACCTGAGCAGACATTTTTCCAAAGAAGGCATACAAATGGCCAACAGGTACATGAAAAAGTGCTCAACATCACTAATCATCAGGGTAATGCATATCAAAACCACAATATAATATTACCTCACACTTGTTAGGGTGGCTATTATCAAAAAGACAAGCAATTACAAATGCTGTAAAGGATGTGGAGAAAGGAGAACCCTTGTTCACAGTTGGTGGGAATGTAAAGTGGTGTAGCCACTATGGAAAACAGTACGGAGGTTCCTCAAGAAATTAATAATAGAACTATCCAGCTATCCCACTTCTGAGTAAAAATTCAAAGGAAATAAAATCATTATCTCAAAGAAATATCTGTACTCCTATAGTCATTGCAGCATTATTCATGATAGTCAAGGTGTGGAAACAACCTGTCTATAGATAGATGAATGGATAAAAAAGTGCAGGGTATATAATGCAGTGGACTATTATTCAGCCTTAAAAAAAGGAAATCTTACCATTTGCGACAACACTGATTAACCCTGAGGACATTATGCTAAGTGAAATATGCCAGACAGAGAAAGACAAATACTGCACGGTATCACTTATATGAGAAATCTAAAAAAAAAAAAAAAAAAGTTGAATTCATAGAAACAGAGAATAGAATGGCTGTTGCCAGGGGTTGAGGGGTGGGGGAGGTGAGGAGAGGTTGGTGAAAGGGTACAAACTTTCAGTTATAAAATGAATAAGGTCTGAGAATCTAATGTATGACATGTTCATTATTGTTGATAACACTGTATTGTATAATTTGCTAAGAGAGTAGAATTTAAGTGTTCTCACCAAAAAAAAAATTTTAAAAGGTGAATTTGTAAGATGTGTTAATTAACTTGATTGTGGGACTCCTTTTGCCATGTATATCAAATCAGCATGCTGTACACTTAACTACAATTTTGTCAATTATACCTCGATAAAGCTGAAAAAAATAAAATGGGAAAGATAAAAAATAAACACAAATATAATAAAAAAGAAATGCATAAATATTTTTAAAGGATTCTCCTTATATTATTGTACAACTTGTATTTTTTGAACAGATTGTAAACTTTTTTCCTTCTTAGGAAATATTCATCTACATTATTATTATTAATGACTAAATGTATGTTCCTTAATATGAATGCATCATATTTTACTTAATCTCCTATTATGAGAAATATAGACAATTTCCAATTTTGTTATAATAAAAGCATTGTGATAAATATCCTTGTACATTCATTTTTGTGAATTGTTACAGTTACGTTCATAGCATAAATCTTAGGTTTGGAATTGCTGGGTCAAATTGACAAACTTTTAAATAGTTTGACACCTATTTCTAAAGGACTCTCAAAATAGGCTACAGACAAAGCACTGAGTTCAAGGTATAGAAGTAGTACAGACCCACATTCTCTGACCCAAATATAGTAAAATCAGAAACAAATAATAAATGTATATTCTCAAAGTCCCACCAGTTTAGCCTCAAAAAGCAAATAAATGAAAATATCCTCTAAAAACCTCTTTGGTCAAAGAAGAAATTAAAGCAGATGTTACAGAATTATTTGACAGTAATGACAACCAGAATGGCATATAATAAAATTTTTTATTTTTCTGCCAAAACTTTCCCTAGAAGCAAATTAAAAACCTTAAATATTTTCTGTATTAGACAAGGAAGAAAAATAGATATACAAAGCATTGCACTCAAGTTGTAAAAGAATAAATACACCTAGGGGAAGCCATATATATATATATATATATATATATATATATATATATATATATATAAATTAAAGAAAAGTATAATGGAAAGAATTAGGAATAGAAAATAGTGGAATTGACATGTAAGTTCCATATCTTGCTCTATGTGTGTGTAAGTGTTGGTGCATTTCTGTGTGTGTGTGTATTCACATGTGCTCAAAGGAGCAGGGAGCACCATGGAATCTTCCCACATTTTGCTGACAGTTCAAGAGACAAGAGAAACCTGACCTTAACTGACACTTGCAGTGAGATTAACTGGGATAATGTCAGTGTCAGCAGAGCGTCATGAAGGCACAAATGTGGAAGTGACTAATTTAGCAGTGGGCGGGTCAGTGAAGGAAAGTGTCCTAAAAAATGTGACAGCTGAGTTGAACATCATGGGATGGTTCGGATTTTGCCAAGTAAAATGCTTGTAGAGAGAAAATGAAGCCTAGATGTGTGACTGTTTTCAAGGAGCTAGAATTTTTTTCCATGCCTAATCAGTCTGAGACATTCATGGGATTATTAACGATGCAGCCTTATCATTTTTAATTATATGCTTTCTTTTAAAACTGTGATTCTTTTGATTGAGGTCAT
Source organism: Balaenoptera borealis (assembly GCF_965194805.1). Classification (NCBI taxonomy): domain Eukaryota; kingdom Metazoa; phylum Chordata; class Mammalia; order Artiodactyla; family Balaenopteridae; genus Balaenoptera; species Balaenoptera borealis. The sequence continues at coordinate 25,632,842 of NC_138868.1, read as the reverse complement.
CTATTTTTAGAGCCTGGTTTATATTATTAGTAACTACGGCAGAAAATGAACTTCATAGAAATTAAATGTCTTTTTGTTTCTTATCTGTACTTAGCTGATGAAGTTAGCATGCAAAGATATATTGAAAACCTACTTTATCCTATGAAAAGGACATGTTTCAAGGATCTAAATGTGGTCAAGGAATGCAGTCTGTTAAACCATATGGAAAGCTTTTCATTAATTTTAAATTTTTTAGGAATATATCTGTTGGGTATACCATGACTAAGTTACAGTATTTTATATACTAAGTATGTAATGGGAAAAATGAGGTACGTAGAACTTCTTTTTCCAGAAAGATATACTTTTTATTGTCCTTGTTGTTATGAGTGTTTTCAAAGCTCAAACTTATAAATTCAGTTGAGTCCTTTTTTGGGGGAAAGAAACAATGTTATCATGGATGTGTGTGTGTGTGTAAAATCAGGGAGAAAGGTGTAAAAAGATATATTTTTTAAAGTGGCTTCTCTGGGGATGGAGACGGGGATGTTGTGGAAAAGGTGAGTGAGGAAAATAAGAGGGCATGAAGGGAGACGATTTTTTTATTTCTTTTTATACATTTGTATTGTTTTGTTGTTACAGTGATAAGCTGGTGTGATGGTTAATTTTATCTAGCTACTCCACTGGACGATGGCATGCCCAGACATTTGGTCCAACATTATTCTGGATGTGTCTGTGAGGGTGCTTCTGGGTGAGATTAACAACTGAATCAGTAGACTGAGGCATGAAATGAAATCCCCACGGCTAATGTCATACTTAGCAGGGAAAGACTGAAAGCTTTTACCTGTAGGATCAGGAATAAGACAAAGATGTCTGCTCTCATCACTTCTATTTAATATTATACTGGGGATTCCAGTCAGGGTAATTAAACAAGAAAGGAATAAAAGGCATCTAGATTGGAAAGGAAGAAGTAAAGCTGAATTTGCATTTGACATGATCTTGTTTGTAGAAAATCCTAAGGAATCCACACACACACAAAAATACTATAGCTAATGAACAAGTTCAACACAGTGGCAGGATATAGGATCAATATGCAAAAATTAATTGTATTCCTATATATTAGAAATGGGAAATCCAAAATGAAAAATAAGAAAACAAATCCATTTTCAATAGCATCAAAAACAATAAAATACTTAGGAATAAATTTAACAAAAGTGCAAGACTTCTACACCGAAAACTCTAAAACATTATCGAAAGATATTAGATAAGACCTTAATAAGTGGAAACTTATTGTTAAGATGACAGTTCTGCCCAAATTGATCTATAGAGTCAGTTCAATCTCTGTCAAAATCCTAGATGGTTTCTTTGGAGAAATTGATAAGCTGATCCTAAAATTCATATGAAAATGCAAGAGACTCAGAATACCAACACAATCTTGAAAAAGAAGAATTAAAGTTGGAGGACTCACATACCCTGATTTCAAAACTTACTAGAAAGCTACAGCAATCATGAAAGTGTAGTACTGGCATAAAGAGAATTATATAGATCAAGAGAATAAAATTGTGAGTCTAGAAACAAACCTGTACATTTAAGTCAATTTTCAACAAGGATATTAAGACAATTCAGTGACGAGAGAATAATATTTTCAACAAATAGGGCTGGAACAACTGGCTAGTCCCATACAAAAGAATAAGATTGGATCCTTATACAAAAATTAATTCCAAATGGGTCAATGACCTAAATTAGAGCTAAAACCATAGAACTCTTAGAAGATAGCATATAGGTAAATCTTCATGAGCTTGGCAATGGATTCTTAGATATGACACCAAAACTATGAACAACAAAAGAAAAAATACATAAATTGGACTTCATCAAAATTAAAAACTTTTGTGTTTTAATGGACCCTATCAAGAAAGTGAAAAGAAAACCCATATAATGGGAGAAAATATTTGCAAAATATATATCTGATAAGGGACTTGTATACTATATATACTTGTATACTATTTATATATAATATATATAAAGAACACCTAAACTCAACAATAAAAAGACAAATAACCCAGTTAAAAACTGGTAAAGTATTTGAACAGGCATTTCTCCAAAGAAGATAGGTAAATGGCCAATAAACATATGGAAAGATACTCAACATCATTAGTCCTTAGGAATAAGCAAATCAAAAACACAATAATCTAGAAAAATGGTGCATATGAACCGGTTTGCAAGGCAGAAATAGAGACACAGATGTAGAGAACAAACATATGGACACCAAGGGGGGAAAGTGGAGGGGGGGTGGTGGGATGAACTGGGAGATCGGGATTGACATGTATTCGCTAATATGTATAAAATAGATAATTAATAAGAACCTGCTGTATAAAAAATAAATAAATAAAATAAAATTAATAAAAAACACAATAAGATAGCACTTCACATCCACGAGGACGGCTATAATAAAAAAGACAGATAACAAATGTTGATGAGGGTGTGGAGAAATTGGAAACCCCACATATTGCTGGTGGGAAGATAAAATTTTTCAGTCACCTTTTTTTGATAAAAAATTCTTTAATCCAAACAAGTTTACATGTTGACACATGACGTGACTAGAATAAATCTATCCAAATTAAAATTGTGTTAAGGACCAAACAGATAATGACTGGTTTATATAACACAGAGTTCGCTCAAAATAGTGGGTCCTAGTTCTAGCGTAAGACCTCTCAGTTTGGCAGTTCCTCAAAATGTGAAATACAAAGTTATCATATGGTCTAGCAAACTCACTCCTAAGTATATACCCAAAAGAATTAAAAATATTTGTTCACACAAAAACTTACACATGAATATTCATAGCATCACTATTCATAACGGCCCAAAAGTGGAAACAACCCATATGTCCATCAACTGATGAACAGATAAATGAAATGTGGTACATCCATACAATGGAATATTATTTGACAAAAAAAGAGAAATGAAACAAACCGAAGGACAGTGGTACAATGTGGATGAACCTTGAAAATATACTAAATGAAAGATGCCAATCACAAAAGAACACATAGTGTATGATTACATTCACATGAAATGTCCAATATAGGCAAATCCAAAGAGGCAGAAGGTGGATTAGTGGTTGCCAGAGGATGTGCTGAGGAGGGAATGGGGCGTGATTGGTAACAGGTACAGGGTTTCTTTGGGGGTGATAAAAGCATCTGAACTTAGGCAGTGGATATGATTACATAATTCTGTAACTATACTAAAAACCACTGAACTGTACACTTTAAAAACAAAGTTGATCATTTTTTCATATACTACATATTCTCAGGAAAACAGTTGGATAATGCTGCAGAAATGAATATACTCAGTATAATGAACACTGCCCACCTCTACATAATTACACCATATCTATTTCACAGTCCATATTGAGCATTTGGAGAACCCATCAGAAGTGCACATGTGAGTCTCTGTGCTTGTTACTGTCAGAGCCCAATCAGCCTAAGACCACTAGGGACAAACCTGCAGTTTGACAAAGTCAGGTTTATTGGCTCATTGCAATGAGAAAAACCACACAGTAGAGTTACTATGGAGCTTCTCAACAAACAAAGGGAAAAGCAGAGTTATTATAGAATTTGGGGGAAGGATGGAATCTGGGTAAAATTCAGATGAAGGAGGTATTTTAATGCATTTAAGCAATGCAGGGTGAGTGCAAAAGGGCCACAGCATGTCTAGACTGTGAAATGGATCCAGGGTCATACTTCCTTAGAAACCACTAAGTTAAGATAAATGTGGACTCTTGTGTCCAGACACCTTTATCTGAATGTCTGCACCTGGGTTGTAAATCAAGGTCGCTTCTTTGTGTCAGAGCGTCTTGGTTATTCCAGGCAAGACTGGAGGGGGTTTCATTCTTACCGGAATAACTTCAAACAGCAAAGTTTCTGTTAGTCTGATTTTAGAGGACAGGTTTTCTTGTGAGTAGGACAGCAGTAGTAATTCTAAGAAGGGGTCCTATGGCACTTTTCAGCGTTTCCTTGGGAGAAATACTGTTTACTGTGAACTTTGCAGCCGTCTTTATTTGTGTCTGTTATCCCAGCCTGATGAGTGGCAGGGCTGGTTTTTCCTTCCTCAGTACTTGAGGGGGTTACGAAGATTAATGTGATGTTGTTTGTGCTCTTAAGACCCTAGAGGGAAGGAAGGCAATACTTTGATTAAGGAGGGACCCAGGCAGGTTGCCCCTGTGTTTTGGTGGTATTCAAGGTGCTGGTCAGCAGGTCTGAGTTAGCTCAGAGGAAGGACAGTCTGGACTCCAGAGGCGTCTCCTTTCTAACAAAGCCATTTCCTCAACCAGGAAGACCTGCTGTAATGGGGACTCCCTCATGGCCCCCCTTCCCTTTCTCCCTTAGAGAAAAAGCAACACTCGGCGGCAAGACCTGACTGCAGTGCCCAGGCCAGCCCTGTCCGACCCTGACACACCCTGTGCGCTGAGCTGAGAGCGCGTAGGAGGTTCTGCCTCCCCAGCCCCTGGGTGTCCCATGAACTCTATTTGCACTGCGTGCGCCCTCAGTGGGGTGCGTACCCTTGTATTCCCGCATGAGGGTTCTGACCACAGAGGCACACGTCCACTTTGTCTCTAGTTTTTGCAAGTGGTCATTTGAAGCCGGGCCACCTTAGGGATGGCAAACATTTCTTCTCAGGGGTCGTGTCAGGTCTCAGGAAGGGCTGGAGAGTGGGTGAGGATCTCAGGCGTCTGCAAGCCCAGGAGGTGGGTGAGGCGCCTTAGAGCTCGGGAATCCAGCTGCTTGGGGTGGGTGGGCTCTGAGATCGGGGAGGGGAGCGAAGGGGTAGCAGCCGCAAAGCGAGTGCGCCATTTTTAAAAGAGGTAGATTAGCTACAAAAGGAAAAACCTGGTAGCGAGGCTGCCAAAGCGAGGCGGGTGGCAGAAGCAGAGGATGGAAAGGCAGCGGCGGGTAGAGAAGACAGGCTGCAGCCGCTGCCTGACCCGCAGCCAAGCAGGTGGGCGGATAGGAAAACCTGGCGTGGATTTCGCTTCTCCTGGAGGCAAAAACCCTGAGAGGCTTAGGGTCCAAAGGGAAAACCAGGAATGGCTCCAGGAAAATTACAAACACTGGACCAGCAGGAACCAGGACTAGGTCTGGGATTTAGTCCCTAACCCCTCCCTCTCCCGCAAGAGGATGCTCAAAATTTCCTGAATCTGCTGGAGACCCGAGCTTACTTGGCTGGTTAGTAGTAGTCAGTTCTTTTGTTTGTAGACACAAAATTATGCACGATCTTGGGTCCTTGAAGGTACTGATTAGAGACGTTCAGAGCGACCCTTGTTGGTGACTTCTAGAAATAGTGGGCCAAGGGCACTGCCAAGAATGACCTGTCCTCCTAAAACTTGACTAGATAGAATCAGTTTTGTTCCTCTTACCAAGAAAAGGAAAAACAAAACAAACAAACAAACAAATCAAACCCCGCGATTTGTAGGAATCCTGCGTTAAGGAGGTTCTGCAGCTCTTGGCGGCTCCGTGTTCTCTTAGTGGCAGTATAACTTCCTCCTTCCCCAGGGGACATCTGGCTTCCCATCTTGTATTACACCTGTCCTCACCTCAGGGCAGAGTTTAGTCTTGTTCTTGGTAGTCGGGGGATCTCCTTTTCTTCCTCTTCTCTCCTAGGAGACTGAATGTCCACTTTTGTCTCCTTATTTTCAAAGGTATGGGGCTAATCCTAGCCAAGGCTTTTAAAATTTTTTATTAAAAAAATTTTTTTTTGATGTGGACCATTTTTTTAAAGTCTTTATTGAATTTGTTACAATATTGCCTTTTCTGTTTTATAGTTTGGTTTTCTGGCCACGTGTCATGTGGGATCTTACACATGCCTGACCAGGGATGGGACACGTACCCCCTGCATTGGAAGGCGAAGTCTTAACCACTGGACCGCCAGGCAAGTCCCTAGGCTTTGTAAAAATGGGCTCCAGGGAATCAAATAAGGTCCAGTTATCATTCTCAAGGGTCAACCAGTAGTATTTATTCAATATTTATTGTGTATGTGAATGTTTCTCTGTGAAGAGGGTCAATAACTTTCAAAGATGACCCCAAAATGGTCAAAAGGCTTAGACTCAGTATCTGAGGGATAGTCCTCAGAAAAGGTTGGCTTTGCTGTTTTTTTAAGTCCCTACTGGGGTCAGGATCAGTTGAGCTTTCTCTGGTGTCCTACACTCAGATGTATTCAGTCTCTCCGTCTATGTCTATTTCTTGGCCTTACATCCAACATACCTGTTGATTTATTAATACTGTATTATTAATAGTAGTATTTATTAGTATTGCATTAGTATTCGTATTAGGTCTCACATGCTGTAGTGGGGTTTTTTTTGTTTTTTGTTTTTTAACATTTTACATTCATCTTAGAAGAAAAACCTGAAAATTGTCCTTGGTAATTTGACTAGACAGGAAAAGATGGAGCAGGTACTTTTTAATCTAGATTAAAAATTCAGTGCTGAAGTGCAGAAGTTCAGAAGTGACTTTTTGTCACCTCGGGAGAAGCAATGGAGACGGTAGATCCATGTGGATCCATGCAGATGCAGGGAAGCTCATCAAAGATGCAGCAGGAGGCCTGGAACAGCCACCACAATGGCAACATGGAGAAAATAGCCATGGTGATGGTCACTGCTAGCATAGATCCAGCAGTCATCATGTGCCAGGGTCCACTCTAAGAAACAGTAGGGGGTGGGCTCAGAGTTGTAACTGAGTTCTGTCTTGATTCGTATTATATTCTCTTTTACTTAAGGTTTTAGCAGGTAGAAGTCTTCAACAGTAAAAATAAAATTTAACGCTAAATCAAGAGATCTATATGGTATGGGTTTTGTCTGTATTTCTTCCCTAGGACAGGCCTGAGCTACAGTGAAAGACCAGGCTTTCCTGAAGAGGCTATTTTTGAAAAATGTTGATCGGGTAGCTTTGGCACAGATTCTTAGACATAACTGCCATTCTTTTTTATGTCTTCTAAGTCATTTATTCCTATGTTCACATATTTCTAGATTGTTCAATGCAAAAAGAGGAAAAAAAGGAGCTGATAAGCACCAATTCCTGGGGAAGACTGAAAACCTATAAACATTGAAATACCCATGGACCATGTCCCTTCACTTCTTGCCTTTAATAGTGACATTCTTTTGGGAATTGCATCAACTGGTCAAAATTCAAGGATCACAATTTATCCTCTGAAAATATACGTGGTGAAAAGAGACAATTGTTTATAAACTGTAGAAGTTGCCAGTTTTCAAGTTATGTCTAAAGTGAGCCCTTCTTTCTTCAGGTTCCAAGAAATACTATCCACCCTTTTCTGCCTCCCTTCTTTTTCTTCTCTCCCGAGTCAGAGGAAATGATGACCTCTATCTTTACCTTATGTGGTAACTGTGTACAACTCTGATAATAACAATAATGGTGATGGTAATAGAGTTGTATAAAATGAAGTTAGTAATGTAAATGTGCCCCATACACTGCCTTACCAATGGTTTTAAAAACTCATAAACACTCAGAAAACATTTCTTGAACTGTAATCTGTTGCAAGTCATTCAGCAAATATTTACTGAGTGCTAGTGTACATGATTTTAGGCTATACCTGACAAAGTGATAAACAGATGTGGTCCCTGCCCTTCTGTGCTTTTGTTTTCTGCTTTGTCATTCTTGTTCTTCTTCCATAAGGAGGGGCATTATGTTTCACATGCATAGTGGTATAGATCAGGGGTCCCCAAGCCCTGGACCACTGACGGTTCCGTGGCCTGTTAGGAACCGGGCCATGCAGTAGGAGGTGAGTGGTGGACGAGTGAGCGAAGCTTCATCTGTATTTACAGCCGCTCCCCATCCCTCACATTACCGCCTGGGTTCTGCCTCCTGTCAGATCAGGGTGGCATTAGATTCTCATAGGAGCTCGAACCCTACTGTGAACTGTGCATGCGAGGGATCGAGGTTGTGAGCTCCTTATGAGAATCTAATGCCTGATGGTCTGAGGTGGAGCTGAGGCGGTGATGCTAGCGCTGGGGAGCGGCTGCAAATACAGATTATCATTAGCAGAGAGGTTTGACTGCACAGAGACCATAATCAATCAATTGCTTGCAGACTCATATCAAAACTCTATCAGTGAGTGGCAAGTGAAAACAAGCTCAGGGCTCCCACTGATTCTGCATTATGGTGAGTTGTATAATTATTTCATTATACATTACAATATAATAATAATAGAAATAAAGTGTACAATAAATGTAATGTGCTTGAATCATCCTGAAACCATCCCCCCGCCCCAATCCATGGAAAAATTGTCTTCCACGAAACTGGTCCCTGGTGCCAAAAAGGTTGGGTACCGCTGGTAGAGGTGATAATAACACCCAATTCCATATCAGAAGGCCCAGATGCTACTTTTTGCTTTGATAGGAAAAAGCAGTGTGATCTTGGGCAAGTCATTTAATGTCTTAGTATCACCTGAACCAATAAGATGGTTAAACTAGATTTTTACATTTTTAAGAGCTCTATCAACTGTAACAGGTCCTTATTTAGCTTAGAGTTTGTAACATGCAGTGTTGGGAGGACAATTAGTTGACTGGTTATGAAAGGGTAGCTTTTACATTTTGCATCTAAGTCCAAGTTGCCAGATTTGGTCTACAAAGTCTTTTTCATCTTCTTTAATGATAGTCAGATCATCAGAAACCTGGCTTTTGATACTAAACTCATATGAAAGTGATAATGATAAGAAATCCAATTTAGCAGTTTATATTTTTTTTAGGAGGGGAAACCAACAACAACAACCACAAAACATTCACATGGTTTCTTGCTTAGGCAGGAATCTGAGCTTCAAAAGTAGGCTGATTCCAGCTACCAGCTGTCATCATATGAGAAGCTCCTGTGAGCTGGTTCACCTTATAAGAGATGAGTTATCTTTTGTTTTCACTAATCTATATTTGTAAAGTCTGTTAGTGCTTACCCATCTTTACCCTTTATCTGGTTTTCCATGGCCTCATGTGATGTGTTAGCCAGACAGGTCAAGGTTTAAATGTACTTTTTGCTGTGAAAGTTAATTGTTAATTGAAAATTGATTGATTTTTCTAAGAATGAGCCTCTAAACATGGCCAAAGCTCAGTGATACTGACCAACCCACCACCTCCTTGCCAAACCAATGTAAAACATCAAGCAGATAAAGAGAGGTAAGTATGGAGCATTCATCAGAGAGAGAGGGCCAATGCAGATTTTGTAAGCAGTATACTAAGTCCCTTACATACGAATCTTCAAGTTGTGAACTTTCAAAGTTGCAAATGTGCATCTGGTTCCAGCAAGGAACCACAACCTGCGCCATCAACGTCAGGCGTGAGTGAAATTGCAGCTTGCCCTCCGTCTCCTATTGCTGACGATCCTTCAGCTCTACCATCTCCCACCTCCTCTCCCTCCTCCAGTCAGTAACTCTTCTTGCCTGTTCACTCGATGCCAGCCCCTGTATGCCAGCTGTTGTACTGTACTATTGTACTTTTCAAGGTACTGTACTGTAAAGATTTAAAATGTTTTCTTTATTGTTTGTTCGTTCTTTATGTATTATTTGTGTGAAAAGTATTATAAACCTATTACAGTACAGTAGTATATAGCTGATTGTATTAGTTGGGTACCTAGGCTAACTTGGCTGGACTTACGAACAAATTGGATTTATGAACGTGCTCTCAGAACAGAACTCGTTCATATGTGGGAGACTTACTGTATTTATTAGTCACAATGACTTGGAAAATTCTTGACAAACTTTTTTAGCCTTTTCAGATTTAGTTAAGGTTTAATTTCATGAAGATTGTAGGAGAAAGGCTTTTCCAGCCCCAGATCAAAAAGTACTCAACATTACGCATAGAATCCATGACCTTTGAACAGCTTGGTAATTCCACAGTCCAGAAGAGCAGTTCTCAAACTTTTATGTACATGTGTATCGCCAATGTAGCTTAAGACACATATTCTGATTCTTTGGTCTGGGGTGAGGACTGAGATTCCTCATTTCCAACAAGCTCCAAGGTGACGCCCGTGTTGTTTGTCTCTGAAACATATTTGAGTGGCACCTCCCCAGCCTGTGGAAGGGAAATGAGCATAATTCTTACGCGTGAGCTTCTGACCAGGACTGTCTCTGGCCAGGCATAGAATTTTATGGAGCTAAACATGACCCTTGGCCTGTACAGTGAGTGCACTACCATTCAAGTGCTGGGGGGTGTGTGTGTATTTTCTCTTAGAGACAAAGCTGAAAGACCAATGGATACATGGGCAGCAAGGGGAAGGATGTTAGAATAAAGTATTTCTGGAAAAAGGTGGAGTTCAATAATATGCTAAGGTATTAATTTTGTTGCCGTATCTAATGTGTGGATAATCTGTTCTTAATTTAGCCTAAGAAGTCAATGATTTCTTTTTGATATACAGTAATGAAAAAGTAGCTATGTCAACCACATTGAAATGAACTACTTTTACATGAATTAATGGTAGTAAAAATTGGGGATGACGAATAAATATGGCACAATGAGAAAAGACAGATGGGATTTATTTATTTATTTATTTATTTTCAGGATGGGATTCATTTGTTCAACAATGTATTGAGCTCATGTGATGGGCCAGACTCTGTGCTGGGTTCTGGAATCCCTCCATCAAAGCCTCCCGTTCATTTGGGGGATACTGACCCAAAACAATTCTTCTTAAAAGGGGTTAAAACTGTGATCCCTGGAGGAGAAATGGAGCATACTTTGAGAGCATTTAAACTGGGACAATTGACTTGATCAAGGTGTGAAAGAAGGCCTCTCTAAGAACGTGGTATTTGAGGTGAGATCTGAAGTATGTGCTGGAATTAACTAGATGCAGGGGTTGGAATGCACCAAAGGTGGGAAGGAGTTTGGCCCACGTGTGAGGTCATCCAGGTGTGAGGTCATCCAGGTGTGCAATACATAATCTTCCCCGATCTGGGGCCTGATGCAGTGGGGTTTGGCACAATTAATGCTGATGCTGAAGACTCCCAGGGCTTTTATATATATGCCCAGCCTGGTCTTACCCACGCCCACATGACCCTGTGGCTGCCGCATCCTGGGGGCTGTTCAGCCCACCCCTTTACTCCCTACCCCCAAGCCTGATTCTTAGGCTGTAGCCTTCAAGGCACCAGCTTTTAAAATTTATTTTTCTTGTAAAGAATATACTATATAGATTGCTTTGTGATGATACAGTAATACTTTTTGAATACTCTCATTTTATGTTTAAAAAAAATTCCCTATTTTTTTTTTTTCCAGACTCACAACCAGGTTTGGGAAGCCCTAGCCCATGTCAGATGGGCCTGGACTTTGCACAGTCTGGAGTCTGTTAAAGTTCTGGGGCCCTTGACAGAATATTTTGTCCACAAATATTTGGTGTTCAGAATAATGCTCTGAGATGGAATACTACTCATCCATAAAAAAGAACAAAACTTTGCCATTTGCAGCGACATGGATGGACTTGGAGGGCATTATGTTAAGTGAAATAAGTCAGACAGAGAAAGAAAAACACTGTATGATATCACTTATACGTGGAATCTAAGAATACAACAAATTAGTGAATTTAACAAAGAAAGAAGCACATTCACAGATATAGAGAACAAACTAGCGGTTACCAGTGGGGAGGGGCAATAAAGGGGTGGAGGAGTGAGAGGTACAAACTATTGGGTGTAAGATAGGCTCAAGGATGTATTGTACAACATGGGGAATATAGCTAGTATTTTGTAATAACTGTAAATGGAAAGTATCCTTTAAAATTGTATAAAATTTTTTTAAAAATTAAAAAAAGAAAAACTGATGAGAAGTATTTATTTTAATTGACTACAAAGTGATTTTTAAAAATCTAAATACTATACAATTTAAAAAAAAATGCTATCAGAGTTCAAAACTTAGTTCATTTTGAGAAATTGATCCCAAAGTCCTATACCCTGGAGATGAATTCATTGCATAGAGCTAGAGAATAATGTGACATGGAAAGAAAGAAAAACCAATAGTGCTGTGAGGTGGGCAGTGATGACCAAGGCTCAGAGACATGATCTTGCCCAAAGTTGCAGTGAATAATGATAAAGCTCACACTGAGCCCCCATTTCCCAGGCACTTTACAAATATTACTGCATCATCTCAAGTCTCCTACTTGGCTTTGCTGTCTCAGGGGCTCCTCTGAACCTTTATCCTTCTGAATTCCCCTTACATCCAGCAGGGAGATCCAGAGGGCTGGTCCTGGGGGCACGTTATTTGTTGTAGGGGAAAAATGGGAATGGAAAGGTCTGTGAACCCATGAGTCATGGAGAAGCCAGGCCTTCTCTCTTTCCTCCTCTTCTTCCTCTTCTTTTTAATTCTTCCTGTTCCTCTTCTCAGTTACATTTTTCCTGACCCAGGTTGAAACACTTGGAGGTGGAAGTCTTCCTGTAGTGAGCAACCTGACCACCAGAAGGCAGCATGAGACCATGGCTGTGTCTGAGCATTGACCAGGTCCCTCCTAATGAGCGCTTCCCCACCAAACATGAGGATCTCGGGTTCCCAATCCTGTCTGCACATTGGAATCATCCGATGAACTTTTATAAAATCACGACTGCCTGGGCTCCATCACAAGCCAACTGCATCTTACCTCCCTGGGAATGGGGCACAGGCGTTGCTAGTGTTTAAGTTTCTCAGGTGATTCTAATATCTATGAAGGGTTAAGAATCACTAATGGAGAACACTGAATCCTGAAAACTGTACAGGCTTTTTGGACTCACCCATCTCAGCCCGTCTGCTCCCATTTCACAGCTTCAGGACCTGAGGCCCAGAGATAGAAACAATAGGCTTAGGGATCATTGGAGGACAGAGCTCAGGACCCTGATGCTCAGCTTGTAATCATTCCTCCATAGCACACGTCCTTCCATGTTTATACCAGGCCTAGGCATCAGAAGGCAGCAAGGAACAGCTCTTTCCTCCCCTCTGATCTCAGGGCTGTGTGGTCCCTGGCTCAAGAGGCTCCTCACTGATGGAAGAATTCAGGAGAAACAGCTGGAGAGCAACCCCAGCCATGTGAGTGCTGAGGTTCAGAGCTCACATGCTCTAGGAAACCAGGGGAGGGAGAGAGGGTATGAGAGCGGCTACAGCCAAGGAAGGCTTCCTGGAGGTGAGGCGAGAGTAGAGGACAGGCTGGATTTCAGTGCCCACCATGGATGGTGGGAGCCACGTTCCACAGCAGAGGACCAGGACAAATGATGGGCATTGGTGGGGCCACGTGAGCCATAGGAGTGGGCAGAGGTGAGGCCTGAGAGCAGTGAGGGTTAACACCGCAGACAGGGAAGGGGCCACGGCCCAAGGACAGAGGAACTTCCAGAGGAACCAAGGCTTTGAATGAAATGTTCTAGGTTTCAGCCTGGGTGCAGTGAAGAAACACGGACGGGAGGGGCTCAGGTGAGCTGGGCCTTAGAGAGATGCTGCCGGGGTAGGATGGACGAGAGACCCAGAGGCGAGGCAGCGTGTATGGGGGCCCCATCCAGGGAACTCCCTTTGCATCATCCTTTTCCAGGTCCTCAGAACCTAGAAAAGACGTGACTTTTGGAAGGTGTCCTAGAAGTAACTGCTGAATAGAATGGAATGTTTAGTAGAGGAAGGAGCTCAGCAGGGGACTGTGGCCAAGGACGGCACGGTAGAAAGATACGGAGGGAATAGAGGGTCGTTTGGAGAGTAGCAGGGGCTCCGTGTCCAGAGGCCTTCTAAGTCTGACGGTTTATGGGGCTGTCAGAACTGTCATAATCCCAGGGGAGCAGGGCAGTGGTGTTCAGAGTGAGGCGACCTCCCTCTTCCCCGTTCTCTTTCTCCTCTAGTCAGGATATTCTTGGGGATCCCCAGAAACCCCACTTGAAAAAGCTCCAGAAGTCCGGCATTAACCCCGCACCCCATCCTCATGCATCTTTAGAGCTTTGTGACATGAGGGCTCCTCTTTCCCATGGTGTTGTCCATGATGTGTCTGGTCCAGTTTTGCCTAATTTAGCCAGCTCTCTATGGGATAATGGGAGCTCAGGAATCCTGTACACTCTACTTTTTTGCTTGTAGGATCCCCCCACCCCGTAAACCCTACCATGTGGCACTGATGGTGGGTGCCCTTGTCTTTCTTCCATGACATCTGGTTACCACATAGGTACACACTCCATTTCCCCCAATGCCGGGTGTTTTTGGAAGAGACATTATTCAACTGGGCCTCCCCAGGGACAGAAGGGTAATATTGTGCTCCTAAGCACCCTAGCAGGTCACGTGTTTTTTTATGGGGGAGTGGGGGGCAAGAAGAGCCAGAAAACACTGCCCTCTATTTGCAAGGCAATACGAACTTTCAGAACATCATGTCTGCTATCTCTTCCATCATTCACTGGAACCTTCCGAGGTAAAGAGTATCCTTATTAGCAAATGGCTGCCCAGAGATGGCCCCACCTGCTCTGCCCAGCCAATCCAACAGAGAAAGGGGGTCTTTTCCCCTAAAGAAGTGCCCAGAGGGTAAGCTGTTTTCCCACATTGGGACATGGGCATGAGGAGATGGGAACACCAGGATTGTTAAGCGTGAGGGAGTTATTCCAGTAAAGGACCAGTTTTGGTAATAATTACGCGGGTTGAAGGCTGTATTGGCACTGACATCCTTTGTGCACTCTGGGATGCTGTGAACAGTCAGCGGGTGCAGTCACAGATTCCACATAGTTCCCTTTGGTGTCTACCCTCCTGCTAATCAGGAAGATTTGGCAGGTCTTGAAAACATCACCTTCTCAAGGTGACACCATTGCTCTCTCCTTCCTTAGGGAAGATCTGGTCCCTGGTCTTTCAGATTTCATCTGTCTTCAACTCAGCTCAGGGTCCAGGCACTGCCATCTTCATATAAATGGGTTCAGGCATCCACCTGCCCTAGACTGGTAGTCGGGGCTGTTTGGTCATAACTCTCAGTAGTCCAGAGATTCCCTTTGTCTTCCATTTCCCTCGAAGCACCTGGAAGCCCACTTTTATCTTCCTCTTATTTCCGTAGGTAGGGCCTGATGGTAGTCAAAGATTTATTAACTTGGGCTCCATACAACCAAATGAGGTACATATACAGCCTCCAAGGAGGTCAATCCACTGAAATTTATATAAAGTTTTATGTGTATGTGCATGCTTCTTTGAGAGAAAGTGATTCAGAACTGTTGCCTGAGACTTAGCAGCTACTGAATAATCCTCAGGAAAGGCTGACTTTCCTCCTTAGTAATGGGAATGAGGTGAAGATGTCTGTCTGGTCTCTCCATTTTTTTTTTTTTTTTTTTAACATTGTGCTGGAGGTCCGAGCTAGTGCAAAAAGGCATACAGATTGGAAAGGAGAGACCAAAGCTTTATTTGCAGATGATATGATCATGTACTCGAAAATTCTAATGAATCTTAAAAAAAATCTACTAGACTATTAAGTGAATTTAGCTAAGTCACAAAATACAGAGTCAATATCACAATAATCAATTATACTTCTATACATTAACAACGAACAATTGGAAAAGGAAAATTTTAAATACCATTTATAAAAGCATCTAAAAAGGTGATATATACTAAAGGAAAATTTAATGAAATATGTGAAAAACATGTATGCTGTAAACTATAAAGTGAAGCTGGGAGAAAATAAATGGAGATATATACCAGGCTTATAGATTAGAGGACTCAATATTATTAGATGGCATTTCTCTCTAAGCTGAGTTACATATTCGATGCAATCCCAATCAAGATCCCAGCAGGCTTATTTCTGATTTTTAGAATTTGACAAGCTGATGCTGAGATTTTATACAGAAATTAAAAGGTCATAAAATAGAAAATTTTTGGAAAAGAACAAAGCTTAAGGGTATAATCTGTCTAAATTTTAAGACAATGTAAATATACAGTAATCAAGTAGGTTACTATAGATTTAAGTATAAAAATAGAAATCAATGGTATAATAGTCTAGAAGTAGACCCATATTCATTGATTTTCAATTAAAGTGCCAAGGTAATTCAATGGGGGAAATGATGGTGTTTTCAACAGATAGTGCTGGTAAAATGGTATATCCATTTGGGAAAAGAAGGTGAATCTCAACTCTTATCTCACATGATACACAAAAGTTGACTTAAAATGAGTCACAGAACTAAATATAAAACTATAAAACTTCTAAAAGAAAACATAGGAGACAATAGTGTAAACTTTAGGTAGGCAAAGATTTCTTGTGGGGAAATATGAAGTGTGAACCATAAAAGAAAAAGCTGACAAATTGGACTTCATCAAAATTAAAAATTTCAGGTCTTCCAAAAGCACCATTAAGAAAACGGAAAAGCAAGTTAGGGGCTGGGAGAAAAATATTTGCAATACAGGTATCTGTACAGGACTTGTATCTGGAATTTATAAAGCACTCATATAACACAGTGAGGAGGAGAGAAACCAGCCAACTGAAAATGGGTGTGGTAAGAAGAATTCTAAGGTGACCCATGCCCATGTATAATAATCTCACCTACAGTATGTGTGGGACCAGTGACTATTGTGGATGTCACTCCTGTGATTGGGTTACATCATATTATACGAAGGGATTGACAGATGTAATTAAGGTTCCTGATCAGTTGACTTTGAGTCAGTCAAAAGGGAGATTACCAATGGGTGGGCCTGACCTAATCAGGTGAGCCTTTTAAATGAGGCTCTAGAAGCAGCGGCAAAGCTTTCCCTTCGGCCTGAATCACCATGGGTTCTACAGCTGCAAGGAAGTGAATTCTGCCAACAACCATGTGTGACTGGAAAAAGACCTGCAGCCCTGGCCAACACCTTGTGAGACCCTGAGCAGAAAGCCCAGCTCAGTCAAGCCTGCAGGACCCATGGAAACTGTGAGACAATACATGTGCTTGATATTTGAATAGCCAATGAGTACCTGAAAAGATGCTCAACACGATTAGTCATAAAACAAAAATGCAAATTACAACCAAAATGCATACCCCTCTACACACGCGATAAAATGGCTAAAGATAGGGAGAAAAAACTGGCAATACTAATTGCAGCATCTAGAACTTTCATGGACCACTATGGAAATGTAAAATGGTAGAGCCACTTTGGAGAACAAGTTTGGAAGTTTCTAGTAAAACTAAACATAGATTATCATATGGTCCAGCTATCCCACCTGTAGATATTTACTCAAGAGAAATAACATGCATCCACACAAAGACTTATACATGAGTATTCACTGCACTTTTTGTTCATAATAGCCAAAAAGTAGAAATAGCCAAATTGTATACCAACAGGCGAAGGCATGAACAAATTGTGCCGCATCCATACAAGGGAACACTCCTCAGCAGTGGGGTACCTCATGGGGTTGAAGGGAATGATCTCTGACTTCACAGCGGTGGTGGCAGTTACCCAGGGGAATACATGTGTCAAAACTCATCTAACTTTGCACTTATAATGGGTGCCTTTTATATCCACATCATAACTCAATAGAGTTGATTTTTAAAAATTCACTCTCCTAGAGTGATTTTATTTGCTTGACAATGATCCCATACGGAGGGAAAACCTAGTGATGCAGGTAGAGAGAGGTCAGTTGCAGGAGGGATGTCCTTGATTAGGAAGGGGGGTGGGGTCCACAGCCTATTGATAAAAGCAGAGGCGGTTTATCTGTTTTCTTGGTTAAACAGGAAGCAGTGTAGCAGCTGAGAAGGGGAGATGTAGGGCATGGGAGGTTTGGGGGGGGGGGTGACAAAAAGGTGTGAAAGTCATTTCAGAGAGTGGGAGACAAAAAAATGGACCTCAGATCTGCGCCCTGCATGCACACACACTCCCCCCCACCCGCCCCGCAATTCACCTCGGAGCTCTGTTCCCCCCAGATTCCTCTTCCCTATCACTGTCTCACTTGACCAGCTTGAAGAGGCTGCCTTTTCAGTTTAGAGTCTTAGACTCGTTACCATCATTATGGAAACTCCAGGCCACGTGGGGGACTCTGCAGGCGTCACATCCCGGAAAAGCCTTCTGCTTTGTTTCCCGGTCCCTGCAACTTCCAGGGCTCTGGGGCTTTGGGGAAGCAGTAGGCTCTCAGGAAGCAGGGTGCTTGGGAAGCTCACAAGAGAGGCGTCCCCCCTTGGAGTCAGGAGAGTGGCAGTGGGGGAGGTGTGAGGGCCTGTTGTAATAAGAACTAAGGGCGGGGAACTGGCCAGACAGACACAGGGACAGGCAGAAGACAAGCTGCCAGGACCCCGAGACCTAACAGAAAAACCTTGGTCTGTGGACTTGGGTTTTCTCAGGGCTGCTAAGCATCTAGGTAGCCAGGGAATCCGACAGGCCTGCTCCCAGCAAAATACCCAGCCTGGTCTCCCTGTGAGAAGGATGCCAACTCCAACCTCATCCATTTGGACCAAGTCCTCCACTGAAAGGACTTTATGGACATCTGTCACTTCTTCAACTTTGATTTCTGTTGCGTCTTACTCTTAAGAGACTCTTCTTTTTTTTTTTAATAAAGGCTTTTTTTTTAAATTAATTAATTTATTTATTTTTGGCTGTGTTGGGTCTTCGTTTCTGTGCGAGGGCTTCCTCTAGTTGCGGCAAGTGGGGGCCACTCTTCATCGCGGTGCTGGGGCCTCTCACTGTCGTGGCCTCTCTTGTTGCGGAGCACAGGCTCCAGACGCGCAGGCTCAGTAGTTGTGGCTCACGGGCCCAGTTGCTCCGCGGCATGTGGGATCTTCTCAGACCAAGGCTCGAACCCGTTTCTCCTGCATTGGCAGGCAGATTCTCAACCACTACGCCACCAGGGAAGCCCCTTAAGAGACTCTTATCACGGGCAAGAGACATGTCATCAGCATGTCTACGTGTCCGTGTGGACACTCAACCTACCAGAGTCAACTCTGAGATTCGTGGTTTTAGAAAACAACATTGGCCACTAAGGAAGGTTACCTGGACTTGGAGCCTAAGGCGGAAGTGCCTACCTGTTTCCAGCAGTCACTGAGATAGGTATGGAGCGAGAATGTTATTAGAAATCGAATGCTTTTAAATAATTTTTGCTAATATGTCTGTAAGCAAAGGACAGTGGCCCTGGAGTCGGGAGAGACTGGGGCCTAGTCCAACTTTTGTGCTCCGTGACCCTGGGCAGGGCTGGCCCGGGCACTGATAACTGAGGAGTCATCTGGCTCTAATGACATCATGACATCATGTTTCTCCTTGCTGCCAGGTGCTTTTTAGGCAAAGGTGGTGCCTGAGGCCAGGGTAGAACAGGCGGCAGCTCTGCTGGCCCCAAGGGTTCCAGAAGAAGCTGGTCATGCAGTGATGTGTCCCCCCAAGTCACCTCACCCCTCCCAGGTGAGACGCAGCCAGCTTGCAGTTCCAAGGCTCCCCCGATACAGACAGAAAAGACAGGACAGGGCAGAGCACCACTGGTTTCCTCCTGGAGGGCCGTTGTCATGGTTCCCATAACCCTGCACGTCCAGAGAAAAATTGGGGACCAGTGGAACCTCTTTTCAAAATACCTTCACTCCCAAAGAGCATACAAAATACATGAATTAGTGTCAGAGGAGCTGTTGCCCAAATGTGGATGGTTCCTGCACGTTTAGTTGATCCCTATGGACTGGGCAGGGGAGTGGGCAGTGCAGGTATGAGGCCCAGCCCTCAGTCAGTCAGGATGGGGGAGCCACGGTCTGAAGCATAGTTCTGCCATCAGTACCCACCTCCAGACCTCAGTCTCCTTCTGGTCAGAGATGGGTCTTTTCCACCATAAACCACAGAGCGCGCTGGGGCCCTGGGTGCTCCCAGGAAGTGGGAGCTCAGAAAAGGAGGAGGTATGAACTAGTTGTCTGGGAGAGTGGGAGAGTGCAAGGACCAGCCAGTGCCAAGGCCCCCTGGACCTGCTTGAAGTTAAAGGTCATGAATTCGGTCATTATGGTGGGGGGTTTTCTCCAGCCACCTCCAGCTATGCTCCTGGAGGCGGGAGCAGGCCAAGAGTTGATCTTGACTGGGGCTGCCACTTGCTGGATAAGCCCAAGGAAGGGGGCTGTGGTGTACGTGGGATACTGCTTATAACAACCACAGAACGTCAGCTGGAGAGGAAAAGAGATGAGGATGAACTGAGGTTGGATTCCACCACACCTGAGCTGTGTGATCTCGGAAAAAATCACTTAACCTCTCCAATCTGCTCTTTCCTTGTTTACAAAATAGGCATCAAAGCGCCCCTTCCATGGGATTGTGAGCATTAAATGATGTCCTTGGTGGGCAAATGTTCTGGCCTATAAGGAGCCCTGGACACAGTGTGTGTGAGCTTTGCATTAAAGGTGGTCTGTGTGCACAAATGTTGATGGAGCATCCCTGGGCAGCACCAGCCAGATGTGAAGCTGAGCCCAGCACCTGCGGTCACTCTGCTTCCCCGAGCTCCTCTCCTCCTGCAAAGCCACCTGCAGACACCCCCTCTTCCCTGGTGGCCCCCATGAGCATGACAGATGTTCCCACAAACAAGTGGTCTCTCACTGAGCTGGGCTGCTGTCCTGTGGGCCCCTCCAGACCCTTCTCTGCTCTTTTAGTGAAAAGGCCTGTGAACAGAATTGGCCTTGATGCCCCTCAGGAGGAAGTCTCTCGCCGGAAGCTCCTTACACTCCCATGAAAGGCCTGCTCAAACAGCTCAGGTGCAGACATCTGTCGGGGGCTGTCCCACAGTCTTTCCCGCATACCTCAGTTCACTCCTCTGAAATGCAGGGTGGGTGCGAAGGCCCTTCCTTCGTCTGTGGTCCACAGGCCTCAGCTTCCTGTCAATTTCCTCCGCTGCACCTGAGCTTCCAGTCCTGTGGACAAAAACAGTCAAAGATCACCCTCTTCTGCCCCTGCGGAGTGACCATCTCCAAGCCCAGCCCAGCCCAGCTCCTGCACTGCTTGGCCAGGTCTCCCCAAGTTTCCCTGCTCTGTTCTCTTCTCCCCTTTAGAGCAGCATGTGAAACTTCAGCCCCTACTCCTTTGTCTCCTCTCCTGCGCAAGGCGGATTCCCGACTCCACTCCACTCCAGACCCCCCTCCCTCTGCTGGGAGGTCCCTGCCTCTCTACCAGGGCCTTCCTGTCAGCTTCTCCTCTGCCTTAAAAACCCAAACCGAACCTTGACTTTCTCATCTCTCCCAGGCTGAGTGGTCCTCTATTCCCCGGGAGATGAAGCAGGACTCTTCCAAACACCGTCCCCGGACTCAGGACTTCATCTTCGTGCTGACAGCTTCCAAGTCACCAACTCCTTCTCAGATCTCTGCCAAACCACCCAGATGTCCCCCAACTCCAGACGCGCGGCCACCCAGAAGGCTTCAAACCTGAGCTTCTCTCTCCCGCTCACCCCAAACCCCGTCCCTCCCCCGGTGCGCTCCTCACAATGAGGTGAACACCATCGCCCTCCCAATTGCCAAGACCCCACGTCCTCCTCTGGACGGTTTCTTGAGTGTGCCCTTCCGCTCTGCGATAGCGGCCAAGGTCACCCCTCCCCTTCTCGACCTTCGCAGGCTCCTCTAGGTCTCCTCCCTCGCTCAGCTGCACGTTCTAGTCACATCCCACAGAGGAAACAGAGGCAGGTTTCAGAATAAACTCTGTCCTGGCTCTCCCTGCTCAAAAGACATCGACGGCCCCATTAGCCTCGTTAAGACGAAGCGCAGCTCCTCCCCGGGCGCACGGCCTGTCCTCCAGCGGCTGAGAACTTCGCTTCTGGGCTGTGGTGCGTGGCTCTCGGCCAGTCATTTGCAGAAGCTGCTGCTGCCCCCGCCTGCGGCCTCTCGCCTCGCCCCTCCCTCTCAGCTCGTAGCTCAGACCGCGCTTTTGCGCGCTTGCTGTGACCTCTCGGGTGACCCGCAGCGCCAAGAGCTTCACCAATCACAGCAGCGTCCGCCTGTCCGTCTCCCCAGCAGACCGAACGCCCGGGGAAGACAGGATCTCTGTTTTGTTACATCTCCAGTTAGTTCTCACAGTTCGTAGAGAGCCCGGCGGGATGGGGGTGGGGATGGACAGAGCGCAGGGTGGTCTGGCCCCCAGCAGGGACCCAGAACCCACGTTCCGTACCACTCCACCCCCAAGCCCTCGCTCAGTGGCTGCGGTTTCTAGCCGCGTGTGTCCTACCAGCTACCCAGACCCCTGTGTCTCCAGGCGGGGTTCAGCTTGTCCCCCCACAGAGCCAGCAGAGGTGCCACCCTTGACTCTTTGGGGAGAGTAATAAATTCCTTTTCTGCTTTGTCCCAGACTGAGTCCCTTCAGCAGTGGCCCCGATTTCAGCCTTTCCCACCCCCCAAAAGGGTCTTTCTCCATCAGTGACACCTCACAGCCTCTCCAGGACCTCCTTTTTCTTTTCCTCCGGGCTTGAAAACCAGTCCTGTGTCCCTGCTCTGAATAAACCCCTTCGTGACCTCTTCCCGCCCCCAAGCTGTTGCCTCCTTCCTCACTTCATTCTTGGCCAAAGTTCTCAGATGAGTGACCTACATCCACCGCTTCCTTTTCCTCGCTCAGGCTCTGGTCCAGACACCCGGCTGCAGCCTCACACTGCGCTGGACACCCTGCTCCTTCCCCTCACACTCTGGAGCGGCCCCTCCTGCATCTTCAATCTCCTTGCCTTCTCTGGAGGCTCCCAAGGGCAGTGCGGGCACTTGGGCTGCAGGAATGGACAGACATGGATCAAAATTCCATCTTCACATCTGTCCAGCTGTGCGATCTGGTGCCACTCACTTCCTATCGCAAGGCTTGGTTTCCTCATCTGTAAACCTGAGCTGACAACAGTTCCTTAAGGAAATAACACACTCACATGCTCAATGTTCAACTCACGTGTTGTCGTCATCCTGACCCCATTCTCCTCAAAACCCTCTCCTTCCCAGAACTTCAGTGATGTTGCACCACCTTCGTACTGCTTCCAGCCTCTCTGACTACTCTTTTTCCGTCCTGATGCACCCAAAGCTGGCATCGATTGAACCCTTACTGTGTACCAAGCAATGTTCCTCACATTTTACTTTCTCAGTATGTGTGGCTTTCACCATAGGTACTATAATAGTACCCATTTAACAGATGGAGGTATTAAGGTATAGAGAAGGTAATAATGGCCCAAGAAGACACAGCCAACAGGGGGCAGGATCAGTGCTCAAATCCAAGCCGTCTGGCTCCAGGCCCCTTGCTTTTAACCACGCCTCCATTCTGCCTGTGGTTCTGAGTGCTCAAGTCTGGGTCTGGGACTCCTCGCTCCACCTTAAGCAACTCTCCCTGCTTCATTTAGTGACAAAGCTTTGTGTGCTTATTTCCCAAGTCTCCGTTCCCAGCCCACCTCCCACCTCGGAGCTTGCCGGACACCTCCTCCTGATGGCCTCTCAGGATCAGAGAGCCCCAGACTTACTTCAAACCCCTTCCTCTGGCCTCGAACAATGTGATTTTGCAGCTTCATCAGCGCATTTCTTTCATTCAGCCTTGCAAGCTAGTTTCCTGTGAGCTTGCCTGTCTCCTGTACCCGGCCGCGAGGTACCCGAAGGCAGAACCCTGTCCTCTTGGTGCCTCTCTCTGCCTCACGTGCACTGAAGGCAGATTCAACTCTCTCTCAGATCATATCCCCTCCCAATTTCCCTGTTTCTGCTCAGGGAACTATTACTTATCCTTTCTTCTCGCCTCTGAAATTTTGCCCTGCCTCACCCCTGGCCTCTGTTTCCCACATCCCACCACCCAGGTCAGGGCTGCCTTCCAACTGTCTCTCAGATTCCTCACGGCTGCCTCATTCCAACTGCCCAACTGTCATCCAGCACCAACCCTTCACCACCTGGCCATCCCAATGGCTTGCTGGCCCTTCCCCTTATTTTTAAATGTTGAGTCTAATAACCTAAAACATGGTAATGTTTTTTTAAAAAAAACACTTAGTTACCCTGAATATAGCTGTGGGTCAAGAGTTTACTACCTGTGGGTTACAAATAGCTGGAGCGGGGAGGAGAAAGGTCTTGATAAAAGAGGGCGTTGTGCTCAGTCTCCAAGATGGTCCCCGCAGCTCAGGATCACTGCCTTCTGGGTTTCATGCCCTTGTGCAGCCTCCTTCCACACTGTCTCATGGTTGGTCTGTATGACCAGAGAACATGGCAGAAGTGATGGTAAGTCATCTTTGAGGTTAGGTTGTAAACACCATTGGAATATCTCTGTGTGTGTGTATGTGTGTGTATGTGTGTGTGTGTATGTGTGTGTGTGTGTGTGTATGTGTGTGTATGTGTGTGAACTTGCTCTGAGGAGTGTAAGGACACTCAGACAACCCATGCAGCAAGGCCTCCTGCCAAAAGCCACATCACGTGAGTGATCCATCTTGGAAGCAGATCCTCAGCCCCACTCAAGCCTTCAGCTGACTGCAGCCCTGACTGACAGTTGACTGGACCTCATGAGAGACTCTGAGCCAGAAGGACCCACTAGGCTGCTCTCAGATTCTTGATGCTCAGAAACTGTGTGAGATAATAAATGCCTATTATTTCAAGCTACTAGATTTGGGGGTAATTTGTTACACAGCAATAGATAACCAATACAGAGGATGGGATCCATTCATTCACTTTGTCATTTAACTCAGTTCTTTTGAGCTGCTACTATGGGTCAGCTATCCTGGGTACTGGGGGTATAGCAGTGAACAAAATAGCCAAAGTCTTTATTACCAGAGTTTTTACTCTAGTCAGGGGAGGGAGATAATTAAAGGAAAGAAAGAGATATGCTAGATGGTGATAAATGCTATGGAGAAAAATCAGTATGAAAATGAAATGGAGGGTATGTATAGGCATGATGTTGCAATTTTATATGGGTTGGTCAAGGGAGGCCTCTCCAATAAAGTGCTATTTGGGCAGAGAACTGAAGAAGATGGGCAAGCAGATATACAAGAAACAGCATGCAAGGCAAAGGGAACAGCAGGTACGATGGCTCAGCATCCACCCGCTTCTTACCATTTCATTGCTCATCTCTAGCACAGGCTACCTCATATCAGGCATAAATTGCTAAACTAACCTCCTAACTGTCTCTGATACTGAGTCCAAACTCATTCTGCTCACTGCACAACAGGCCAGTAAATCGGGAGATGAGGTGTTGGGGCAAGGAATAACGACTTTATTCAGAAAGCCAGCAGATCGAGAAGATGGTGGACTAGTGTCTAAAAAACCATCTTCCCCCAGTCTGAATTCAGGCTTCTTTTATACAAGAAGGGGGAGGGGGATAGAGGGTGTGGCTGGTTGTTGCAAACTTGGTGACTGTGGGGACCACTGTGAGGCTGCCCATTGGTGGAGCGGGACCACTAATGGCCGGCCCACCCCTATTACAATTCCCCACTGTCAGTGTCCATTCTACAGTCTTGTGGGAAAAAGGGGCAACAATCATTGTGGCTACTTCCTACTGAACAGGGGTGATGAAGGGGTGATCGTGGAATGGAATTGATCAGCCTTGGGCCGGGAATATTCTTTAAAATTTTTAGTAAGTAATACAATTCTCTTTCTTTCTTTAAAAATTTTTGGCTGTGTTGGGTCTTCATTGCCGTGCGCGGGCTCTCTCTAGTTGCAGTGAGCGGGGGCTACTCTTCGTTGCTGTGCGCGGGCTTCTCATTGCAGTGGCTTCTCTTGTTGCAGAGCACGGGCTCTAGGTACGAGGACTTCAGTAGTTGCAGCACGCGGGCTCAGTAGTTGTGGCACATGGGCCCTAGAGCATGTGGGTTTCAGTAGTTGTAGTGCGTGGGCTTCAGTAGTTGTGGCACTCAGGCTTAGTAGTTGTGGCTCATGGGCTTAGTTGCTCTGTGGCATGTGGGATCTTCCTGGACCAGGGGTTGAACCTGTGTCCCCTGCATTGGCAGGAGGATTTTTAACCACTGCACCAGCAGGGAAGTTCTCTTTCTTTCTTTATCTACAACTATTTGAACCTGATGAAATCTCTTCTACAATGAAATTTTAATCTCAATACTTATCCTTTTTGAAGAGCAACCTCAAGTCTTCTAAAGGGTTCACAAACCCATTGCTCTCTAGGCCTCACAGGAGTTGGGTCATTTTCTGATGACAGCGGGGCTACTTTAAACTGAGTGTGATGAATCCATGGCTTTACTGTAGCTAACTTGACAGATGAGTGTATGGCAAGTAATACCACATGTGGTCCTGTCCACTGTGCAGTTAGCTGGTGTTCAGGCCTTTGTTCTCTATAAGTTTTAAGGAGGACTTGGTCCCCAGGTTGGAAAGGATGTAAGGCTACTTCAGTTGGATAGGCAGACCTGCTGGAGGCAAACTCATGAACAGAGGTTAGTATAGTGCCCAGAGTTTCAACATAATTGGCAACTGCTAGGTCTTTCAGAGCATTTATAGATTCTCCCACCTGGGCAGGCACCTGGAAAGGCCTACCATACAATATGTCAAAGGGGCTTAATTTAAGCTTGCTTCTGGGAGCCACTCTGACCCACAGCAGGGTAACTGGCAAGGCCTTATCCCAAGTTAAATTGACATATGTTAGCAATGTTCCTTTTTAATGTATAATTCATTTTCTCAGTTTTTCCTGTTGATTGTGGTCTCCAGGATGAATGTAGCAGCCAATTAATTTGCAGTGCTTTGGACACTTGTTGGATTATACTAGAGACAAAAGCAGGCCCGTTACCACTTTGAAAGGAGGCAGGCAGTCCAAATCAGCAGATAATTTCCTTAAGGAGGGCTTTAACCACTTTGGAGGCTTTTTCTGTCTGGGTGGTATATGCCTCCACCCATCCTGAAAGTGTCATCAAACACGTACAAGTATCTGAAATTTCCTGCAGCTCACTTGAGTCAAATCTATTTGTCAGTCCTTGGTGGGGCAGGTTCCTCTGTGTTGGGTCCCCGTCTGGGGACGTCTGACAGCAGTCTAAGGGTTATTTTTAGCACAAATCATGCAATTTTGAGTGACTTGTTGGATGGTCCTTTGTAGGTTAGGCCCCATTATATATTTTTGAATCCATTGTAAGGTGGCATCTCTCCCGTGATGGGCGCTATTATGAATGTGCCACAGCACAGTGTCCAAGAGTGTCTCAGGGATGAAAACAATTCCTTGTGCATGACATTTCCAGCCAGGCGAGGTGTGATCAAGTGAATGCCCACTTTTCGGCCCTCTCCTTGTCCTTTTCTGAATGCACCAGCTGGTATTTTGACAAGTCGATCTGCGGGAGAAGTGACCCTATCATGGCTTGATAATCGCCTTCTTTTACTGCCTTCTTTGCAGCTCGGTCAGCTAACAAGTTGCCCTTTATTATATGAGTTTCGCCCTTCTGGTGGCCTTGGCAGTGCTTTGTGGCCACTTGTGAGGGCTTATGGACTGCTTCTAATAGTGACAGGATTTCAGAAGCATGTTTTATGTATTCATTGTTTGAAGTGAGGCGCCCCCTTTCTTTCCAGATTGCCCCGTGAGCATGAACAACAGAGAATGCATAGCGAGAGTCTGTGTAAATATTTACTCACTTCCCTTCAGTGAGAAATAGGGCTCTTGTCAGAGCAATGATTTCTGCCTTCTGAGCTGAGCTCCCTGCGTGCAGGGCTTTGGCTTCAACAGTCATTTTAAGGATACCATTGCATACCCAGAGTGTGGCCTACCTTGGTCCATGATGCTGCTTCCATTGGTGGACAGTCCCATATCTAGCTCGGCCAAGGGTTGGTCCATTAAGTCCAGTCTGCTAGAGCACACTAGCTCCATGACGTGTAGGTAGTCGTGCTCTGGGGATTGTGTAGCAACAATTGGAAGCAATGTGGCTGGATTTAGGGCTGAAGTGACCTGAAATCTTATACTGGGATTGTCTAAGAGAATGGCTTGGTACTTTCCCATTTTCCCAGAAGTCAGCCAACAGCCCCCGCTTTGTTTCAGTAAAGAACGGACATGGTGAGAGACAAACACAGTGGTGGGTTGCCCCAGGGTAAACTTCTCAGCTTCCTGAAGTCTGTCACAAGTAGTTGCTATAGCTCCAAGGCAAAGGGGACATCCCTTAACAGTCTGTTTTAGTTGTTTTGTGAAGTAGGCAACAGGTAGAGGGATATTCCCCAGAGTTTGAATGAACACCCCAAAATTTATGCCTTGTCCCTCATGGACATATAATCTGAAAGGTTCCTTTAAGTCTGGTAGTCCCACAGCTGGGGCTGAGATTAACTTTGTTCTTATTGTTTCAAAGGCTGTTTGGCACTCTTTAGTCCAAGTAAGGGGCTCAAAATCATGTCCCTTTAAAGCCTCACAGAGGGGCTTTCCTATGAGCCCAGAGCTGGGGATCCAAATCCAACAGAACCCTGCTAGTCCCAGAAACCCCCTCAGTTGTCTGCGAGTCTTGGGGGTTCCAATGCCTGAAATTGCCTGTTTTCTATCAGGCAAAAGACCCCACTGTCCTTGGGAAAGGACAAAGCCCAGATATATGACTTGTTGCTTACATATTTGGGCCTTTTTCTGGGAGACCTTATATGCACAATTGGCCAAACAGTTCGGGGTTCTGATGGTATTCTGTAAACACTTATCATATGTAGGACTTGCTATGAGCAAATCATCCACATACTGGAATAAGGGTCTTTCATCCAATATGAAGTTTCTAAGGTCCCTAGCCAACATTTCCCCAAATAAGGTAGGGGAATTCTTAAATCCTTGAGGCAGGACTGTCTAACAATACTGTTGGACTACCTGTGTTTCTGGGTCCTGCCATTCAAAAGCATACAGCTGCTGTGATTCTTCTGCAGTAGGAATGCAGAAAAAAAGCATCTTTCAAGTCCAAAACTGAGAACCAGCTGTATTCTCCCTGAATAGTTGTGAGCAGAGCATATGGATTAGGTACCACCCATTAGGGGTGCAAATCTTGGACTATTTCATTAACAGCCCTCAAGTCTTGGAAAAGCAATACTCTGCTGAGTTTGGCTTTTTGACCAGGAGATTAAAGCTGTTATATGGGGACCTGCAAGGTTTATTCAGTCCTATTTTCAAAAACTTTTTTTTTTTTTGAGAATTGGCTGAATTTCCTTTTGGGCCTCTTGCCTCAGAGGGTATTGTTTTAGATTAGGTGTCCCAGCATTTCTTTTTAAGGGGATTTGTATTGGCCATGTGTTTTTGGCCTTCCCTAGGGTGCCATCAGCCCACACTTCTGGCCTTACCTTTTCGACGCCTCTGGGGGGAAAGAGCTCTGTCTCCTTTTCTGGGGTGTCCATGAGTGCCATCTGTAGGCTTACAGTGTGCTCTGGTGGGACCCCAATGTCAAGCTGTCCTGGCAAAAAAATTACTTGAGCATTTAATTTCCAAAGGAGATCTCGGCCCAAAAGAGAGATTGGATATACTGGCATATATAAGAAACTGTGTTTCCGGGTGAGGTCCCCTAACTGGCATTCTAGAGGTTGTAAGAAAGAATGATTTTGTACTTCTCCAGAAACTCCCTTGACCAGGATGGATTGAGATGTTTTCTGCACCACCTTGGTATTTACCACAGGGTATGTTGCACCCATAGCTATCAGAAAGTCAATCAACTTGTCCCCCACTGTCAAAGTTACCTGGGACTCCTGTGGGGAAATTGGAATTGGACGCCTCAAGTCAAGCCCCCAGGCCTCTTCATTCATTTTCAGAGTGTTCCTCTCTTTCTACCACATGAGAGGCCCCCATCTTTCTTTCATTGTTTTCATTCTTATTTTTTAGTCTAGGGCAATCTGTTTTCCAATACCCTTCCTCCTTACAGTAAGCACACTGTTCCCTCCCCAGTGGTGGCTTACCTCTCTTCGGGTTACTTGCCTTCCGAGAATCTAATGCTGCTGCCAGAAAAGCTGCATTCCATTTTGCATCTTCTTCCTTCTGTCATTGTTCCCTGTTGCTCAACACTTTAAAAGCAGCATCTACCAGTTGCGAAGGGTTCATTCCAAATGTACCATCTAACTTTTGTAATTTTCTTCTTATATCTGGGGCACTTTGCCCTATGAAGGTCATATTTACCATTGTCATATTTTTGGGGGCCTCGGGGTCTGCATCAGTGTAGTACCTATAAGCTTGAAATGGAAAATCCTTGCAATGGAATATTATTTGGTTATTTTTAAGAAAGAGATATATTTTTATATGTTGACTTGGAAAATGTATAAATATATTAAGTGAAAAGAATTGGTTACATGAATCATATCATGTTCGTTAAAAAGAAAAAAATTATATGATTGAATAAGCAAAGGGAAAATACAGAAGGACATTTACCTAAATTATCAAGGTCTCCCAGTATTTTCCTGTTCCTAATTCCAATGTTTAATTCTCAGGCCTTATCTTCCTTGACTTATCAGCAGATTTGACATGGCCGATCACTCTCTTCCTTGAAATACTTCCTTCACTTGGTTTCTCCCATGTGATGTACCCATGGTTTTCTCCTCCTCCTCTGGCCTCTCCTCAAGTCTCCCTTGCTGCTTCCTCCTCCTTTCCTTGACTTTCAAACATTGGAGCTCCCCAGAACATAATCCCTGGACCTCTTCCATGCTCAGCTCCTGCCTCAGACTTTAAATTTCAACTATCTGTTGGATGATACTCAAATTAATATCACCAGCCCTGACCTCTGCCCAGACCATTGGGCTCATATAGCCAACTGTCTAATTGACTTCTGCACTTGGAGGTCTAATACACATTTCTAATCCTGCTATGACCCATCACACCTTATCCTCCCAGTCTTCTCCATCTCAGTCATGGAAAATGGCTCTCATCTAGTTGCTCAAGATCAAAACCTGATTGTTATTGACTCCTCTCTTTATTTTACACTCCATATATAAATTCTGTGGATTCTACCTCCAAAATTCAATTAGAGTCTCACCATATTTCCCCTTTCCACTGCTACCACCCTGATCCAAATCACTACCAATTCTTGGCCTTGATTACCACAATAGCCTATCTCGTTTCCATGATTGTGTACAATAACCTAATAGAAAAAAAGATCAAAAGATATGAACAAACTGTTAATAGAAAAGAAAGCCCATAAACATATGAAAAGGTGATGGGCCTCATTCATAATAAGGGAAACTACACTGAGATACCATTTCACATCTATCAGCTTGGCAAAAATCTGATGGTTGACAACATATTCTGTTGTCAAGGCTTGGGAAACAGGCCCATACACTGTTAGTGGGAATATAAAATAGTACAGTACCTAGGAAGAGACGTTTACTGCTATCTAGCAAAACTACCTATGCAGCTGTCCTTTGACTCAGGGATCCCATTTCTAGGAATTCTATCCCAAAGACACACATGCACAGATACGAGTGAGCTAAGTACAAGGGGGATTTTTGTCTCCGTTATTTATTGCTGCATTCTCCGTTATTTATTTTTTGCTCTATTATTTATGAACAGTGCCTGCAACATATTAGGTACTCAATCAATATTTGTTGAATGAAGTTTAGCCAATGTTGGACTTTATTGGTCCTGTTTGCTTTGTTAGCAAGTGCTGAAACAACCATTTTATCCCTACACTCCAAGGGAATCCCAACTCTTAAAATTAAAAAACTTTTCTCCATGGAGCCCTGATTCATTTTAGTGGAGAAAGGTGTTAAAGAGCACAATTTAACATGCTGTGTCACTCTCTCTGGATGCTTGGCTGAGGGGAGAGCCAGAGCTCAGAGCCCCTCTCCTCCCCATTCCCAGCCTGGTCTGCTCCTCACCTGTATCTTCTGCATTTGCCTTTTGATATTCTCAGCTCAAGTCATCAGACAAACCAGCAGCAACCCTCTACAAAACAATGACAGTATTGCTCTTGGGGTCACCCTGAAATGGGACTTGACTTTACGCTAATCCCACCTGAACCCACAAGACTCCTATTCTGAGACCCTCCCTGCCCCTAATCCTACCAGGGGAGAGCCCACTTCAGGGTACCCCTACTTCCTCACAGAACATCATAGGAAGCCTCAGAAGTTCCCTGTAGCAGACTGGTCTCCACTTCTGCCCAGGGGGATCTGCTGGTCCTATCCCCACTGGGCAGGATGGTCCCAGGCTCTTGCAGCGCTCTGGCTCAGACACTCCTCATCCCAAAGCCAGGTCACTGTCACCATCTGGGGATGGAGTGAAGGATAAGCACCTCAGGGGGAACTTGCCCTCCAGGACCTCCCTGCTGGTCATAGTCACCGATGGAGCCATGAGGGTGAAACAGCACGTAAAACAGCCCAAGCTTAAACTCGTTTTGCCTCCTTAAATAGGTTGTTGAAACAGCACTAGCTTCAACTGGTTTTACCTCCTTAGATAGGTTGATTGATTAATCAAACTTGAGTTATTTTAAAGAAACAGCACTGCTCCGTGTGCAAGACGGGAACCCTTGTCTCCAGGATGACCCTGGAACAGAGAATCTTAGTCTACAGAACTCAAAGAATAGAAACGATGCCACCAGAGCCCTTTAAAAAGCGAGAAGCCCTTCAATAAGGAAAATCTGGCTTCCAGGAGCAGGAGTAGCTTATATGGACTAAATCAAGACCAGTCAATCAGCATCCAAGTTTGAAATTTCCCTAAACCCTGTACATTTCCCCCTGAACCCTGGATCAAGGAGACAGATTTGAGAGTTTTGCCTCCTATCTCCTTGCGGGTGGGTTTCCCGATAAAGCTCTGATTGGTAGCGGAGCTGCATAACGAGCAAAATCCAGTCAGTCGGGAGGACCTAGGCCTTCTCTTCCCCACCTTGGGGCACAGAGCAGGACATGACTAGACCAGCAGAGGGCACTCAGCCTCGACACTGAGGCCCGAGTCCGGCGGGGAAGGGTGTGAGCCCGCCGCGCAGAGGAGGGAGTGCGCCCCCCACTTGATACACTTCAGCGGCTCCTGGGCACGCTGCAGCGCCCAGAGCCCCGGAGGCCTTTCTCCGGATCCTCCGGGGGTTAGGGACAGGTTGCGCTGTACGGGGTACTCGGTCCTCAAACGCTGCCTCTTGCGGAGAGTAAGTCCCTCTCTGCGTTCCACCTGGAAACGCAACTGTCTCCCCTCGGGCTTGGGTCCCAGCTCCCCGGCACCATCTAACATCACCACCCCTCTCCCCCGGTCCATTCCGGGTATCAAGCCAGACTCCCTTATCGCTGCAACCCCTGGGCCCTCCGGTCCCTCTTTCTTTCCTCACCTCCCCCGGGACAAAGCGACCGGCGACGTCCCGAAGGTGGCTCTGGCCGCTCTCGGAGACCCGGCGACGTCTCGGCCCGGCCTCTGCCTACCCAGGGCCGCCAAGGGGACCGCAGTCCACTGCGGAAGGGCATCGGCGCCCCCCGGGCTCCTCCTCCCGCGCTACGTTCGTGCGGACCCTGCCAGCACAAGGGCTGCAGGCGGGAGCCCTCTCTGCGCTCTCCCCAGAGCCAGGCGCTTAAAGCCGCGCCTCCAGGTCAACGCCGGCGAGGGTATCCTCCGCCTTCTCTCTGAACGGGGGCGGCTCACAGAGGGAAACCCAGAAGCAGGGAGTTTAAAAGGTGGGAAAGGGCGGCCTCGCCTTCTTGGGCCTCGAGCGAGGTCCCCAGCACCTCCCACCTGGGGTGAGCCCGACACCCGGCCCCGCGGACACCTGGGCGGAAGCCCAGCCGCAGTGAGGAAACTGCGCAGTGGAAACAGATCGCCTGGTTTTCTCCGCGTTCATTTCGCGTAGTTTTCCGGAGGCCTAGCAAAAGGCTGGGACCCTTTCCCGCAGCGCCCCTGGGTTAACTGGTGAGGTTCAGGACTGGGGTCCGACAGGAACACTGGCAGGGAAGGAGCGCCACCTCGCGGTCAGCGCGAAGGTTATCGGAAAGACCTCAAAGAAAAGCGAGGGACCATCCTGCCCCCCACTGGGAACCCCTACCCCTTTCACAGGGACACTCCACCTTCACCCCTAATTCCATCCCGCACCTTGAGGGGCCTCCAAAGGACACCTCAGCTGCCGCGTTAAAGCTCTGTCCATGCTCTTGCAAATAAGCGGCCCCTCGGCCTCCTCGGAACCTATGGGTGTGCTTACCTGCGGGGAGACGGTAGCCTTAGGATGGCGTGACCAGAACAGGGCAGCACCTGGCAATGGGGTTTTGGGGATTGGGCAGGGAATTCCAGAGTCCTAAGCAGCCAAAAGGTGGTGGCTGAGGAGGCACATCCCTTGGTCCCCAGGATTTCTTACCCAGTGGGAAGGATGGTGAGTCTAGAGGAGAGCCAGAGCCAGGCTCTCTGAAGTGTGGGTCTCTTGCTCCGGTGTAAAGGCGGCAGTGCCTTTTTTCCATCTGTCTCACTTACCTGAGTGTCTCCTATGCCCCACCCCTGTCCCACACTATATGTTATTTTTCTCTCATTCCTCCATCCTTCCTTGTGGCCTCCATTTCCTGGGAGCAATTCCTGTCCATCTCATTCCTGCCTCTTTGCCTATCTCCCAGGTGGCCCCCATCTCTTCTCTTCCTTTAGTCACATTGAGCATGTCGTTAATAATGATAAAATTCCGGGCTTCCCTGGTGGCGCAGTGGTTGGGAGTCTGCCTGCTAATGCAGGGGACACGGGTTCGAGCCCTGGTCTGGGAGGATCCCGCGTGCCGCGGAGCGACTGGGCCCGTGAGCCACAGTTGCTGAGCCTGCGCGTCTGGAGCCTGTGCTCCGCAGCAAGAGAGGCCGCGATGGTGAGAGGCCCGCGCACCGCGATGAAGAGTGGCCCCCGCTCACCGCAACTGGAGAAAGCCCTCGCACAGAAACGAAGACCCAACACAGCCATAAATAAATAAATAAAATAAAAATACGTTTAAAAAAAAAATAATGATAAAATTCCAAACTTACTTAACATCTATGAACCAAAGACTGTTGTTAGGGCTTTACATATATTAACTTAATTCTTGTAAGAACCCTATGCTGTAGGCACTAGTATCGCCCTTGTTTTTAGATGGAGAAACCGAGGTCCCCAGAGAACTTTGCCAAAGAACTGAGACGTGAACCCAGGTCATCTGGCTCCTGTGTCTGGTCCCTTAACCATAACACCCCGCTGCTCCTCTGCTGGATTTCTTTTCCACTTTTGGATTTGACTGAGGTCGTGGAAATTTCATATGGATTTCAGCAATCTTGGAGAAGTTTCACCTCCTCTCTGGATCCCATGATCTCTGCAGCTCCATGGCCCTCTTTATAACCCATGTTGCTTTGAGTTTATATTTCACTTCAGCATTTGCTAAGGTCCTATTTGAACTTTCCAGTCTTGTCTCAGGTGCCTTACAAGGAATTAAGGGAATACGAAGGGTGAGTAGTACCCCTGTGCAGCCAGAATATTGGTGGCAGGAAAAGCAGTGAGAGATTTGTCACCCAAAGAAAAGGTGAAAACGTAGCCACCAGGTCTGGCTTCCCCTCTACACGTGTCCTTCAGTTCTCACCTCAGAGTCTGGTTTTGATTTCATTTCAGAGATGACAATTTATGTTCACTTCTGTCCATTGCTTTCCCACTTCTTGTGAATTGAGCCCCAGATGTGCTCAGCCTCACCTGTGAGTCTGTCCTAGCCACAGAGCACCAGTTCCTTCAGGGAGAGAGGTTCTCAGGCAAGATCAGGGCCAACAGGAGGTAAGAGTTCAGGGGCTATTTGGTGAATTCAAAGAGGTTCTTACTCAATCCCTTTGTGGGAAACATGGACCCTGGGAAGAAGAAGTCGGCGTGGGCCTCAGAAAGGTTTGACAACATGTGTTGGCTGGTCCTGTTCTGCTCTAGCTATCTCTCCAAGAGGGGGAGGTTCTGTCCTCGGACAGCTGAGTTCTGCCATCATCTTCCCCAGTGCCACCCACCAGTGAGTTAACCAGCAGAGAGGCTCTGGGGGCCGAAGTCCCCCTAAATGCTGGACTTTCCAACTTCAACCCCGGACCCTCAGACTGATTTGGCTTGAAATGTCTTTTGGAATTCCAGAGGCTGGCACAGCACTTCCTGTGACACTCAGGGCTAACCTGAAGTGGGCTGTCCCCTGGCAAGGTTATAGGGCAGGGTTAGGGTCAGGATAGAAGTCTTGTGTACTTAGTTGAGTCCAATTTAAAAGCAGGTCCCATTTCAGGGTGGTCCTAGGGCTTTTGGACTCCGACAGGAGTCATTGCTATTTTTGTTGCTGTTGCCTTTGTTATCATGATGATTCAAGTTTAGAAAATGAGCCAGAGTAACTCTTAACTGTCTATGTAAGTGGCAGAGCTGAGATAGAACCCAGGACTCTCTGGTCCCAGGGCCACACACCCAGCCACTGCCCCACACTGATCTCTCTGCTTGGGTCCTGCTACCCCAGGATGAAGTTTCCTCTCTATTTTTAATATCAACCACATCCATTACCTTGAGGCTGCTCCTTTCATGTCCATTAGTACTGCTCCATCGATTGTTCCCTCATCCTCTTACATATCCAATCTCTCCCTCTTAATTGGCTCCCCTTGGCATAAGAACAATGATTCTGTGGCCTGAAAATCCCTTTCCATTGATCCTGCCACTCAAGCTACCATCCGGGTTCTCTCCTTTTACCATCTCCTTTTACTTCTTAAAAAAAAAAAAAAAAAAAGTAGGTCTAAAAACTAATCTATGCTTTTAGGAGTCAGGAAAGCAGTTATTTGTTGAGGGGTATACTACATACACTTTGCTATATATATATATACATATACATACTACACATATGTAACAGCACAAATATGCTCTATTATAAATACATATTATATGTATAAAAGAGCATAAGTTATATTGAGTATGTGTTTTATATGATATATATTACTTCAATAAATGTATATTAAAATATGTATATTTTAATAATATATAATAATAAATATATATAACTTCAATAGAAAGTTAACAAAAGAAGAAAGAGAGTAGACTAATTCTCTTTTCTACTCCCTCCCCTCCGTCCTCTCCCTCTCAATCATTATCCTTCCTTGCAATCTGGCTGTCATGTCCACCTTCAAAGGTCACCAGCTGCAGTGGCCCCTGCTAGACACTTCTTCCTCGCTGGACACTGTCACCATGCTCTCCTGTCCCGAATGCCTGACCGATGCGCCTCCTTCTCCTCCCACTTTGCGGGTCTTGCTGCTACTGTTAACTCCACTTGGATGCCTTTTCTTTCCATCTCTGCCTGTCTGCCTGTCAACGTTCTGCCTCCTTGTCAAGATCTAACTCAATTAACACCTTCACCTGGAAG
This sequence comes from Balaenoptera borealis, assembly GCF_965194805.1. NCBI lineage: Eukaryota > Metazoa > Chordata > Mammalia > Artiodactyla > Balaenopteridae > Balaenoptera > Balaenoptera borealis. The sequence goes on along the minus strand of NC_138868.1, from coordinate 25,595,874 downwards.
CCCTCCCCAGGTCCCCCAATTCTGCACCCTCTGTGCTCACTTGACACTTTGGGGGTAACTCTGTAGTAGAACTCTTCTCATTTATTCAACAAACGAATGCCCATCATGGGCCAGGGACTAGGGGTACTTTCTGCCCTGTGTTAGTTATTGGTAATATTAACTTTTGCGATTTGAATTGCAAGAAACATAGACTCACTCAATATTTTCCTTCAAATACATGGGATGGGTAATGGGAATTTCTTATCACCTTGCCATCTAAAAATTTGTCTTCTTCCAAGAATAGAAAATATTATTGGATTTATGACCATTGTTTCCAAGCAAAATATGCCAGAGGGCATCTTTCTAGCAAGATGATTGTGAGTTTGCACTGAAGAATAACTAATATGTGTAAAACTCCCTCTCCATCCCCACCCCCACTTGAAGTTCTTTTGTTCAGGGATCCTGCTGGCCCATCCCTAATTTTAGGCAGGGTTTTTATTTTTCCTTTGACGGTTTGCCTGGGCCCTCCCCCTCCCCCACTCCCACTCCCTGCAGGGTGAATGGCTTTAGCCCAGAGGAGACTAAGTACAGCTCAGCTCTCTGGCCTGGGGCCAGTGATGAAGGCCTGAACAGCCAGTCTTCCCTGCTAGAGTGAGTGGCCATTCTGTAGAAGCTGAATTGTAGGTTGTATCCCCCTCCCCTGTTTTTCTACCCAAAAACATGAATGAGCAACACCAGACTGGACCCCAAGAATGTCTTTACAATGGGAATTTTCCTCCTTTGTCAGAAGATTGAAAACAACAAGAATGAAATCTAGATGCAGTTGAGATTGGGGCTGCCACATATGATTATTTTGGTTGGGCACTGCACATGTGCTCCTCATCTAAGAGGGCACCATTCACATCACAGACACCTTTATTATTCTGAAAATGTTAGTATGTTTGTTATTATTGTTTATCGCAAAGATGGGTGCTTTGTATATTTCTTACAACCTCCCGGCAGATGGCAGTAGAGTGTCTTGTTTTAAGAGGTTTAATATACTTTGTTCTGCTTCCATGCACAAAGGAAAAATGAATCAATAATCAAAACCAACAACAGCTGTAATGTCATCTAAAATATTTCTGCCTCTAAACAAGAAACTGCTTTTCTAATTGATATACTGATAGGTGAGTATTTCAAAAATTAAAAATAAATAATCCCCATTGTTAGTGCACCAGCTAATTTAATGCTAATTCATGTTGCATCACATCACCTCCTGTTTATTTGCTGTTTTCAAAAGGTATTGCTGAGTTCCCAACATAAATCTACAAGGACTTTCATTATTCTATGCATCATCATCAAACTAAATACATATGCTCAAATAATCCATAACATAAATTATATGCACATAAATTAGAAATCACTATTTAATGATCTGGAAATTACATAATAGCAATCACTTGTTGTTATGGATATTCTGTTAGGAAGACTATTAACACGACAATATTTAGCAGCTTGTCGATTATGTATTTTGTGTGTTACATATATATAAGTTCTAAAATAAAATACTAATTATTGATTTTGCTCAGATACTATGAAAGAGATTTTAAAATTGATTTCAGAATCAGAAAACAGAGAAGAAAATGAAAAAGAATAATTTAGATCATTAAATACATTTTGGAGAAGATGGAATGGGGGCAGACTGCTGGATTAGGATGTGGAAGAGAAAAAGAAAACATTAAACTGGAGATTGATCTATCTATCTATCTATCTACCTATCTATCTATCAATCTAATATACATATAGGTATATGTATATTTTGTCTATCCAGGTACCTGGCTATGTAATTTGAATATTTAACGATTTGAATATTAACAAGATTCTAGCTGAAATTTGTCTATCTTATGTAAGAAATTATGTAACTTTTTATTAAATTTATTTTCATTAAATTTTCATCAAAGTTTATCAAACTTAACTACCATCAGTGCAGGTGGGAAGTTTTCAGAAATTGTTTATTCATAAATTCTTATTAATGATCAAAGCCCCTACATTATTCTACCTCAATGATTTCTGTGTTTTATCTATATTGTAAATTCTTCAGGGATGGAGGAAAAATATCAACTGAAATGAAAACACGAGGAAGGATTGGCAGTATACATCACACATTACTAATAAACAGAGGGTAAAATGCACTTCACCGATAGTGTTAAGAATTCAAAGTTGAAGTATGATTTGAAAGCTGTGTATTGAGAGAGAGGCAGACAAACAACGATACTATGAAAATGAGAAACAACAGTGGGAACACATACTATGCATGATTCAACTTTTGGCAAGGCCACATCCAGGGAGAAGATTATCCAGGCAACTGTGAGTACAATGATGAGAATTGCCTCCCTTTGGCAGAAACTATACAAAATTCGATAACGTAATGGCACATTGATTAACAAATAATGTTACACATTTTTAAAGTCATAAAATATAAAGCCAAATAATTAAAATTATAGTAGATGCAATGAATGAATTATTTTTGAAAAAGGTAAGAAGTGCAAATATTATTGGATCATTTTAGATATAACCCCTGGTATAAACCCTGTAGAACAGATAATGTTATTAGATTTGTGGATTTTCAACAAGTAAACATTTCATATGTGAATGTTTGGACAAAGGGGGCTGCCCAGTAAATGACAAGACAAAAGAAAGCATATGTGTATTTTCAGAAGGCTACTTACAAAAACTGAATCTAAAGAAAAATTGGATTCAGCAATGCCACAAGTATGCGTACAGAATGTAATGGAATGGATTGTTACAGAAGATCCTCAAAAATTCTAGGGCATTTTATACTTTTTGTTTTGCGTCTTCTTTACATTTGGTATTGAATCATGTGGCAAAAATCTATTTTGACAGCACTGAATTTTTTATGTCATCCAAGAAATTATATAACTACTCTTTTTGCTTCAACCAAATGTTGAAGTATATTGAAAACGCATTTATGGGACATAAAATTTTAAATCATTGTTGAATATGGGATGGGGAAATTGAGTAGATGCCATCTTGCTACTAAAACTTAATTAGAGGGAGTATGCAGTGCATATTGATGTTACAGATAAAAGCACAGATTCTCAAATACAAGTCAAAGTATACTTTTGAAAATATTCTCTTTAAAATGCATTGCTCAGTACTAATTTGAAGTGAAGGTAAAATTAATGTTGTAAGCAAAATTAGATGGGAGCCAAAAGTCAACATCTATTATTCCCTCCAACACAGATAATGGGCTAAGAAAATCTTTCAAGAAAAATGAATTTATGATAGTTACAAAAAGATATTATTGCTGCTCAACAAATTGCAACTTCTTGACATTGACTCCAACCTCTTCAATGTAAAAACACCAGACGGGGAGGAAAATTCATTTCAAATGTTATTTCCACAATCAATCCACCTCTGATCCAAAATTGATTTCTATTTTTTTCTATAATGGTAACAATAATATTGATATTATCTTTAAAAGAAAGGTTTATATTGCTGAAAGAATATGATGGCCTTTACAGCGTCCTAGATCAGTACTTCTTAGATTTTCCTGTGCATACAGAGTGCCTGGGGATCTTATGAAAATGCAAATTCTGATTCAGTAATTCTGGAATGAGACCTGAGATTCTACATTTATAACAAGCTCCTGGTGATGCCCTAATGCTGGGTACTTGAAGTAGCCGAGTTCTGGATATCTCATGTGATCTGAAGAATTACTATGAATAACAAGTACCCAAGCTGGGTAAAAATGTATGACTGAAAGTGACTGATGAGCATATTAAAGAATTTTATGTATCATTCATCAATGTATAAAGAGCTAAAAATCTAAATTTGTCTTTTTATAATCTCATATTCCCCCACAAAAATATTGTAATGTTTTTGTGACAATAATTTACCAGATCCATTTCCAAATAACTTCGAAACTTTCAAGGTAAAACTAATTTTGCTAATATCAATATCAGTGAAGAATGTGGCATCTCAAAATTAAATATGTTAAAACCAAGGTAAAGTCCACAGTGTCATAAGAAAGACTGCCAATCTGGTGATCATTTCTATGAAATATGAACTATATAAAAAAGTAAGCATTAAAACCATCAGAAAGAATTATTTCTACCAAGGCAAGATGTCTATAAATTTTACAACAAATTATTAGATCCAAGTGGCTTACATTTCTAATATTATCATTAACGATTTGAATTTTCTATCATTTTATGATGAATCATTTACCTGTGCAACTCATATAAAATGACTGTTTTTCTTTAGTAATTGTTATTATTGAGAAATAATTAACTTTGTTAATTTGAGGAAGGGGTAGCTTTTTCAAATTTGTATAGAATGCCAAATGGTCTGGTGGTAGCCCTCGTTTGGGTAGTGTACTTAATAAGGAATAAAATGACCTATGAAACCCATTTGCCTGGTCTCAGGGTTTTGGTATCCTGAAATTCCTGTCTCATGTGATTAGAAGAATCGTAGTATAATCTGTCCCCAAATAGATTGTTACAAGGATATTCATGGTACTAAGGAGAACAGGATATTTGGCCATGGGTCTGTCTGCCAGATACCCAGAAAGACCAACCACCAAGACCTCATGGGAAAAATAAGAATCGTGGTCCTGCATGGCATAGAATCCTGGAATCAGAAGCTAGTACAGGGTCTAAGGCAGCTCTAGCTATCAAGTTCCTTTATTCTGTCCTCAGCCATCCACACTGCAGCCATTCATGGGTGACTCATTCTTTCCCTCCCTCTTTCCTCTTTCCCTTCTTCTGCCTTTGCTACTTTCTCTGTGTGGGTCAATTGAAGAGAAAGAATCCGATTGGACTAATATGGTCACTTTTGGTCCTACTGGACAAAACTCCTTAACTAGAACCCCCTTGCTAAGGGGGTGCTAAGAGGACACCCCTGGGGCAGCTCTTCTAAGCAGGGGCCAGTGGGAAGGAACCCCTTGCTTTCAGAATGGGGGTGCGGGGGCTGACTGTGTAGTGAACCTTTTGAAAACAGTCCTTTTGTTTAAAAAACACCCTTAATGGAAATTTTCTTTATAAAGAGGATCTATTTTCCTGATTATAAGAGAAATACCTGTTTATTTTAGAAAATATAGAAAACAATAAAGAAGAAAAAGTAAAATAATCACTGTTAATTTTGATATGTTTTCTTCTAGTTAGATATATATATATATATATGTAAATATACCTACATGCATATAAAAACTTCTATAAGATATGGGATTACACACTTTTTTTTTCATTTATGTTGTGAGATTTTTTCCTGGGTCATTAAAAAGAAATCTTCCAAAACACCCTTGCTTATGGTTCCCTCACGCTCCAAGAGATGGGCCATTATCAGCTGCTTCACTATTGCAGGACAGATGTTAATTTTAACTGGACTTCACCTGTATGAAAATGTCAGAGAGATGGCTGTGGGGACGATTCAGTGTGTTGTGCTTTGGGGCTTTCACCGCTAGGCCAGACTGAGACAAAATAGCTGGCTTCTGTCTCCAGGTCAGCTCTGGCAGCCTGGACTCCATCTGCACCCACGGAAGCTCAAAGAACTGCAGGACCTGGCCTGGGGATTTTCTGCACATATTTATGGGAAGGAGTTGGTGGTAAAGGGTTACAGGATTAGAGAGCTAAGCTGAAGGGCAGCACGTGGAGGCAGTCCTGCGTGCTGAATTTACAACAGGAGCCTGGGAGTCGTATAAATGAGTAATGCTTCATGATGCTCTTCTCCAAGCGAGCTGCAAAAATTGGCAAGGGCCCTTCAGTGTGTTGTCGATGTGTCTGGAATTCAAATAATTTGATTCTGAGATACCATGACAATGGGAAGCAAGGCATTACCTTGAGAGAATGATGGCAGAGACAGCTGCTGCAACCAATATTCATGGAAGATGTGGCACTAACAACTGTTCTCCATCCACTGTCCTTCCGAAATCGAAATCTCTATCCTGCCTCCTTGCTATTGCCCTTACTCAAGGGCATTCAATTAAAAAGTAATGTCGCTGGTAATTCTTTTTGTTTTTTTCCCTAGTCCAGGCAGTGAAGAATGGGGAAAGTGAAATAAAAACCTTGACTGAAACTGATATGTCTCCTTAAAAAAATGATGCTGACATTAGACACAGCTCAGAAGAGCACATTTGAATATCGGGTGGCATTGCAATGCGTAGCGTCACTTGCTTCTTCTTTTAAATTTGTCTTTGTTGGCTGAGCACGTTAATATTTTCCCAAGGTGTAATAGCTGGGAGGATTCCGTCAGTAACAACAGGAGATCTGGTGAGCTGGATCCTGTTATCTTTTGAATCACAAAGCGTTTTGCTTGTGCTGGTTGTCATTTCCGTTAGGGGAGCTGATAAGCAGATTCGGACTTTATTTGTCCAAATATAGTGCTCATGCTACCTCTTGTTTGCGCAGTGTTTAGCTGTGTTTAGTTTAGTTTTAAAAAGCCTTTTTATCCATGGTGTAGCATTCTGGAGAAGAACTGTGGATGGGGGCTATGAGCTATCGGTCACAGGTTTGCCACTGTGACTTTCTTTCTCTAGAACTCCTTTTCTCCATCTAAAAAAGGAAAGTGTTGGTCTTTCCTCCACGTCCCCAATTCCCTGATTCTATTATTTCATTTGACAATTTATTACTAATAGTTGCATTGACCAAGTTCCCAGGTATCTTGACTCCACGTTTCCTACAAAAGTCATATTCCTTTAATATGAATATGAAAATTTAACATTTTGACACTTTTTATTAACCTACTAATTAGTTCTAAGAAAGTGAACATGTATATAATAATTGCAACCATTTACACAGCATTTACTCTGTGACCAGTACTGTTCGAATGCTTTATTTATTTTCACAACAACCTTGTGAAGTAGGTAGGTAAGAATTATTATTCCAATTTAACAGTTGTAAGAAATAATTTATAATATATCTTGTTTCTGTTACAGAAGTACTTTGGACAGATAGTCAAAAAGAGATAATGAATGGATGAAAATTCATCGACAACGTGTCCCCAGATTCAGCCTTTCTCCTAGATTCATGAATTTAGTATCGAACCTTAAGACGTGAAGCCAATGTTGAAGGAGCAAAGATAAATTCAGCAGTGATATCAGTTCACCTTCATGGAAACTGTCCAGGAATGTGGTCATGGGTCTGCACTGAGATGTTCTGATTGACTTATGGGTCTCTTGCTACAGAATTAGTATTACAACTGGCCAGCATTTAGATCCATTATTCCTTCCTAGTTAGCAAGCACTTCATTTGCAGCCATAGCTCCAGGAGCAGAGCCATTGGTGTGTTGGGGAACCCTGGGGTGCCTAGAAAGGGTTACAGTTGGGTCTATATTATCAGCATACTCGGAAATCCTGTTGGGCAACAAGCAGCCTCCTCCCATTACTGCAGCATTCTGCTCTATATGTGCCAGGATATGGGAATATTAGGAAGCATTAGAAGAGAATTTATTCTCTTTTTTACTTGCTCTTACTGGAAATGAGAATTCCACCAAAATGTGCATTTCAATTCAAAGTCAGGAATTCCTTGTGGAACAAGAAAAGAAGACATCATGTGTAAGCCAGAATAGCCATACAAAATAATCCAGACTTATGCCTATACCAAGAAAATGAAATCATATTTCATTAGTGCCTCCACCTCTCTCTCTCTCCTGAGCAAGGTAAACTATACTTCTTGTATCCAAAAATATTTTTAAAGACTGGAAGTTACTGGAGAGGTCAACTTCCCTCTGGCATTTATTGCCGCCATCTTGAATTACCATTAGAGCACGATGGCCCAGAACTGGTACCAGGGGAGTCCACCCATTTGGGCCTCCTTCCTTCACACTAGGGAATCAGGCTCTCAGCCTTGCAAGTCTAGACAGAGGATCTAATCAGCCTCCCAGAGGGTGATGGGAGATAGGAAAGCAACTCACATGAGATTAAACTATAACCAAGAATGCAGTTATAACATTCTGAAATAAAATTATCTAGGGAAGTGGACATCCTTTGGGCCAACTCTCCCTGGAGGAAAACTCCTAGGGAAGCCAAATCATAACAGAAGTTTGTTGTGAAGGCTGTTGAATGAGTCAGACAAAGACAAGAGGCTTAGAAGGTGTCCCTGAGCTGGCGATTGTATTTTGTGTCAGGTGCTGTGCAAAGTACTTTACGTATATTATGTAATTTGGTCCTCATAACAATCCATAATATTCTGTTATTACCCCCACATTACACCTGAGGAAACCAAGACCCAGAGAAGTTAATTACATTATCCAATGTCACACAGATATTGTGTTTGGTCAAAGGGTAAAGAAAACTGTTCATATATTTCTAGCCCTGTCTAGTGAGAGACCATGTCTAGTTTTTAAAATAAGCTTTGTTGAGGCATAATTTACATATGATCAAATCCACCAATTTTAAGTGTTCAATTCAATGAGTTTTAACAAAAGTACAGTCACGTAACCATGACTACGGTCATGATACAGAACACGTATATCATCCCAAAATGTTCTTTCATGCCCCTCTGAAATCCATACTCTCTACCTCCAATCCCAGCTCCTGGCAACCATTGATTTGTTTTACATCACTGATTTTCCCTTTTCTAGAACTTAATGTAAATGGAATTGTATAATACATAGCCTTTTGTGTCTGGCTTCTCCCAGTGCAATGATTCTGAGATCCATTCACATTGCCTGTATCAGTAGGTTTTAATTTTTCCTTTTTTATTGCTGAGTAGTCTTCCATTTGTACATCTCCTTTAGCAAAGTGTCTATTCAAATCTTTTGCCCACTTTAGTTGACTTGTCTTCCAATATTGAGTTATAAGATTCATTATACATTCAGGATACAAGTCCTTTATTAGATACATATTTTGTAAGTATTTTCTCCCTGTCTGTATCTTGCTTTTTCATTTTCTTAATGGTATCTTTGGAAGAGTAAAAACTTTAAATTTTGATAAAGTCCATTTTATCAATGTTTTGTTTTAGGATTTATGCTGTTTATATTGCATTAAGAAATCATTGCCTACCCAAAAGTTGCAAGATTTTCCCTTAAGTTTTCTTATGGAAATTTTATAGTTTTATGGGTTACATATAGGTCTATAATTCATTTCATTTTGAGTTAATTTTTTGTATGGCATGAAGGATTGAGATTTACCCTTTTTTCCAGTATAGATTTTCAATTATTTCAACACCATTTGAATTACTCTATTGAATTGCCTCGGCATCTTGTCAAAAATCAATTGACCATATATGTGTGAGTCTATTTCTGGTCTATCTGCTTTGTTCCATTGTCTAGTCTTACACTAATATCACTCTATCTTGATCAGGTAGTAGGTGAGTCCTCCAACTTTGTTCTTTTTCAAAATTGTTTTGCTATTTATATTCTTTGCACTTTATGCAAATTTTAGAATTAGTTTATCAATATCTACCCCCTAATAAGTTTCCTGGGATCATGATTGGGATTATGCTGAATCTACAGATCAATTTGGGGAGAATTGACATCTTAACAATATTAACTCTTCAGATCCATGAACATGGTATTGCTCTTCATTTATCTAGTTCTTATTTAATCATTCTCAGCAATGTTTGGCAGTTTTTAGCATATAGGTTTGGGACATTTTGTTAGATCGATCCCCAAGTATCTAATATTCTTATGCTATTTTAAATGGTATTTAATTTTCTTTCAAATTCTGATTTTTCATTGCTAGTATATGTAAATGCAACTGATTTTTATCTGTGACCTTGCTAAGCTCTTTAGTTCTAAGTTGTTTTTTTGGGAGACTCCTTCAAATTTTCTAGACAAGCATTCTGTTTATGAAAAGACAATTTTACTTCTTCTTTTCCAGTCCATATGCTTTCTATTTCTTTTTTCTTGCCTTACTACACAGGTTAGAATCTTTAGTACAATGTTGAAGAGAAGTTAATGAGAGTAGGCATCCTTGAATTTTTCCCAAACCGAAATTGAAAGTATTCAGTCTTTCACATTATGTATAATTTTAATTGTGGGTTTTTCTTTATTGTATCTATATAAATACACACAACACATCCTGTTGGTTCTGTTTCTCTGGAGAACACTGACTAATATGTTGTGACTCTGGCGTGTGAAAATTCATGTGTGTGATTTAATCAATTCTGGGATATTATCAGCCATTATCTCTTCAAATATTTCTTCTCCTCAGGTCTCTCTATTCTTTTGTTTTGGAACTCCTAGTAGGTATAGGTTGAAACTTCTCATTCCAACCTCCATTTTTCTTAATCTCACCCTGGGTGATTTTCTTAACTCTGTCTATAGGCTCATGAATTCTTTGTTCAGCGATCTAAACTGTTTAACCCATTCATTGAGCTTTAAATTTCAGTTCTTTCTCTTTCTAGAAGTTTTATCTGATACCTGTTCAAATCTACCTTTTAAAAAAAAATAGACTTGTTCTTTTAATAGATTTCAATTCTTAATGTATTTAATCATTTAAAAATATATTTATTTAATATTATCCTTTAAACAGTTTTTCTATGAACTGAAGTTCTTTGGGGGTCTCTGTGTGTTGTATTTTCTGATACTTGTTCATGGAAGGAGTGTATACTTTGCATTTTACTTACTTATTTACTTAAAGCTCTTCTTGAGTGAGGCTTTAGTTTTCCGTGGAAATTCTGCATGATCTAAGTTGCAAGTATGTCCCTTCAGAGAAAGTTGATGTTTTCTTCTTCCCAGTGAGACAAGAGGAATCACTGGCCCAGTGTAGCTTTTCATTATAATTTTCTGGGCTGTGCATTTATTATAAATTCAGAATCTGTGAGCAGTAGGCCTGACGTTTTGGGTACCCAGAGGAAACTTTTGTTTGCTCTCATCCAGTATATCCAGGCAGAGATTACAAACTTCCTTGACATCTCTCTGAGACTGTGGATAGATTTTTCTTTTCCGGTCTACCCTTTCACTGTGGATGCGGCCCTTTGCCATCTCTGCTTTTATGTAGGTTTTTGCTTCCAATCTCCCACTTCACAACAATTCTCATCTCTTAATCCCTGCATGGAGCCAGATTGCAGTCGCCAGTAACTCCCCCAGGGCATCTCAGGATCAGCTTTACCCAATTCTTCCCACCTCTATTTATTTCTGGACCTAATATTTTCTATGTTTGCTTTTCCTGCAGCTCAATTTTGTGTTTAAATATCTTTGGATTGGTTTTATTCAGCATTTATAGGTGTGGTAGGTTATCCTAGGCTACCATCTTGCCCAAACTAAACGTTCTCTAGTTTAGATTCTACTACATCTTTGTGTACAGCTGGGTCTGATGCATCTTACCTTCCCTTTGTTCTGGGTGTATGCTGGGTATACTCATCATTGGGCACCTTGGTTTTGTTATAAGCCGTGGCAGGCAGGATCAGAAGATTCACATTCTAGTGGTTACCAGAGGGAGAAGGGGTGGGGAGGAGGGCAAAATGGGTAAAGGGGGTCAACTGTATGGTGACGGTTGGAAACTAAATTTTTGGTGGTGAGCACATTCTAGTGTATACAGAAGTACACATGAAACATATAATGTTTTAAACCAGTTACCTCAATTTAAAAAAGAAGATTCACATTCTTTTCTAACAATACCAATTACCCAGAACCTAAGACCAACTATCTTTTTTTTCTTCAAGCACCGGGTAAGGAAGGAAATATTTGTCTATATTCAAAAGAAAATTTTCTTTTCCTTTCTTTTTTTATAAATTTATTTATTTTATTTATTTTTATTTTTGGCTGCGTTGGGTCTTTGTTGCTGTGCACAGTCTTTCTCTAGTTGTGGCATGCAGGCTTCTCGTTGCGGTGGCTTCTCTTGTTGTGGAGCACAGGCTCTAGGCACGCAGGCTTCAGTAGTTGCAGCACGCGGACTCAGTAGTTGTGGCTCGTGGGCTCTAGAGTGCAGGCTCAGTAATTGTGGCACACGGGCTTAGTTGCTCCGCAGCATGTGGGATCTTCTCGGACCAGGGCTTGAACTCGTGACCCCTGCATTGGCAGGTGGATTCTTAACCACTGTACCACCAGGGAAGCCCGAAAAATTTTCTTTTCTTAGTAGCTCATTTCCTCTGATCACACAAAGCAAGTAAAACCTTAGAGAACACGGCAAATTGTGTTGCAACAAACACCATGAAGACAATGTTTCGTCAGCAAAAACTGACACCCAAGATGTTTAAGAAGTCCCTGTTAATAATAATAACAAGAAAACAACCATTTTTTTAGTTTCACTAAGTTATTTCAGCTACCTCTGAAATACATCTTGAACCTGTCGCCTTTTCTCCATCCTCACTGCAAACACCCTCGTCCAAGTTGCCGTTATTTCTCACTTGGGTTATGAAATATCCCCCATCTGGTCTCTCAATAAAAAGCATGTTTAATAACAATGGTGATAATAAAAATGCTGCTGAGAATCAGAGTTTTATTGCTGGAAAAATTGTAGGAAAACCGTAAGAGAGAGTTTATTCTCTAAGTTTGGACTGTATAATTTCAAAAATCTTTTTCAACTCTAAGACTGTATTATTCTGATCAGTGATTTTCAAACTCTCCATGGAGTAGATCCAACTTTTTTTTTTTTTAATTTTCAAACCACCATAGACTGATACTTTGGTAAAATACAATAAAAAGTGAATGACTGGAAAAATTTAAAACTTAGATTCAACAGACATAAGATTATTCCTTCAAATTGCTTTAAAAGTTTCTAAATGTGTTTTAATTATGTCTTGCCGCATAATAAAATACCTCAGAACTCAGTGACTTAAAACAATTATTTATCTTACATAATTTCTGTGGGTCAGAAATTCAGAAGCAGCTTAATTGACTGATTCTGGCTTAGGAGTCTCTCGTGAGGTTACATTCAAGGTGTGCCAGGGTTGCAGTCATCTGAAAACCTGACTGGGGCTTGAAGATCTGCTTTCAAGATGGTTTCTTCATAGGATAGGCAAGGGCTGGCTGATGGCAAGAGGCCTCATTTCCTTTTACTGCATGGACCTCCCCATAGAGCTGATGGAACACCTTTAAGGCATGGTAGCTGGTTTTCCCCAGAGCAAGTCATCCAAGAGACAGCTCGGTAGAAGCCACAGAGTCCTTTATGACCTAACATCAGACATCACACTCTATCATCTCTGCAATATCCTGTTGGTTAGACAGGCTAGCCCTATTTGATGTGGGCGGAGACCGCATAAGCATGAAGCCAGGAGGCAAGAATGTCTGGAGGCATCTTGGAGACCAGCTACTACAAATGCTTATTCCCAATTCCCACACTTCCCTGTCTGTAAACCAAAATTTGAGTAGCAAATTCCTAGAGGTAATCTGTAATACGTTCTTCATTTTGCAGGTGAGGAAACTGAGGTCTGCCTGAAGACATAACCCTAATTAGAGGCAAAATCACATTTCCAATTTCCATTTCAGGGTTCTTTCTATCACATTAGATTGCCTTTATATCTATTTTACCTACTATTTATCTAAGGGGTGGGGTGGGGGGCATTTGCCTTGAGCTGCTCATTAAGTAATGAGAATGAATCGGGTCGGGTGGAAAGGCCGTGACACACAGAAGCTGCAGCTGTGGGTTTTCTTAGGATCACCACAAAGCCGTCTTCAACGTGGCCATCAAGTAGGATAATTCCATGAGCCCAGTTCAAAAGCTTCACAATGTTACAATGGAAATTGACTTGATTTAGCTTCAAAGATTCTATTAACTCAGAGAAATGATGGTTTTCTGGGAGAATTAACACACAGCCACTGGTAGAGGACGAAAGTCACTTTAGTGCTTTGAAACTCCTTTCAACTCAATTCTTAGATCTACGTACAAAACATTATAGCTTAGATTCCTGGTCCTAAACTACACACATTTCAGAGCCAGATGATTACATCTTGATCCTAATTTCAAAGGAAATGAAGAATTTGTATCAAGCTCATTTTATAAGGTTGAGAAATAACCTGCTTCAGAAACTGGCACTAAGTGAATCCTCCTAAACACATCATTTACATTACATGTGTGTGTTTGCAAGGAACTGCTGGCTTGAGACACATGAACTTTACTTCTAAGGCTAGAAGTACATTAAAATTGTGATAAACGAATAGTAGAGTATCACTGACTTCCAAAGTATATTTTCCCTCTCTTTATCATCTCTCCTATTCTTCTCCTAATTAAATCAAAAGCTCCCAAAAAGAAAAGGTCAAGATTTCTAAAGTTTTAAAAAACTTTTTATTTGTAAACGTGTCAAACTGATAGAAAAGATGCATGAATAAAAATAGTGTACCTGTGTATCCCATACCTAGATTCACCTGTTAACATTTTTACCCATTTGCTTTGCCACTTATTCCTCCCACCCTGCCCTCTCTCTGTCTCTGTCTCTCTCTTTCTACACACACACAGCAGACACACACACACACCACACATGTAAATTTTTCTTAATTATTTGAGACTAAGTTCCATATGTCATGACCATTTTGTCCTAAATATTTCAGTGTGTATTTCCTAAAAATAGGGATAGTCTCTTATGTAACCACAGTACAGTTGTCAACCTCAATAAATTTAGCATTTGTGCAATAATTTGAACTAATCTACCCACTCATATTTCAATGTTATCAATTGCCCCAATGATATCCTCTATAGCATTTTCCCCCTCCAGTACTGGAGGGAAAGTAAAGGGCCAGGTATTGGACTTAGTTGTCAGGTCTCCTTAGCCTTCTTGAATCTGGAACATTCCCACAGCCTTTCTTTATTCTTTATGACACTGACATTTTTGAAAATAGAGTCCCATCTCCTCCCTTTTTAAAAATACAATGTTCATCGTTTTGAGCTTGCCTGGTAATTTGTCTCATACTTAGATTCAGGCTATGCATTCTCAGGAGGAATCCTAAAATAGAGATGGTATGTCCCTCACAGAGAATCACATCTGGAGGCACACATGGTCCATCCGCCCCTCACTGATCACCTGGTCAGGTTGCTGTCCAATGTCTCCACTGTGTAATTACGGGTTTCCCCCTTGCAACGAATAACAATATATGGAAAGGTACTTTAAGACCACCCAAGTATCCTGCTCTTTCTTTGTTGAAATTTAGCAACTCTTGATGATTCTTGCTTGATTCTATCATTTCACTATGATAGTTGCAGAATGATGACTTGCCAACTCCCACACTCTCTTCACATTTACCTGTTGGCATTCAAGATTCTGCTGTAAACAAGAGCCCTTTCTTCTCTCCATTTATATATTATTGGTATGAACTCACGAATTCTTATTTTCCCCCCAACACTTTATAACTCATTACTATCCTTAATTATTTTGGCAGTCAAATTGCTCCAGATTTGGCCAGCCCCTTCAAGCTGGCTTCTTTGTCCTTGTGACATGCTTACATCACTTTTTTTAAAGCAGTTCCTTATTTTCTAGCATAATAAGATGTTCTAGGCCCCTGTTATACCTTCCTTGCGCCCTCCCTCCACCTCTCAGAGATTCCTGGCTTTGGATTTTGATTTGCCATTCAGTCTCAAAACTATGGAAGACCTCATCTCCCCTGTTATTTACTCACTGGCGCAGCCCCCCTCCAGCAAAGCTCACCACCTCCACCACCACCACCATGAAAACTCTGGGCTCACTTGACTACCTGCTCCACAAGGTCAAGGTCTCTGAGTCTTTGCTCTTGCCCATGTCACCTCCTTGCTGGTCCAGGGGCATTTGAAATGTCACTTCCGCTTTACTCCAGATAGCCGCCCGGGGACCAATAGACTTGTTCCCTCATCTGTGTTTCCATAGCACTTTTGACATATCTTTATTATGGTGCTAATCTCGTATCATTGTACTTTGGTTACATTTCTGGCTAGGCTGTACTCAAATGTTTTCAAATAACCTGGGGAGAAAGGTACTCATTTTCCCTATTTTGCAGATGAGAAACCTGAGGTTCAGGGAGGTGAGCCTAAGAGAGGCAGCAGAGCACAGGGTGAGGCCTCAGTTACAGGCTACTTCTGCCCTTTATTAGCTGTAGGACCTTAGGCAGGTGACTAAGCCTGTCTGTGCTGCAGTTTCCCCGGGAGTCAACGTGGATGATAAAAAATAGAAACTGCCACATGGCGGTGTTCTGTCGCTTAAAGGAGTTGCTATTTGTACAGCCCCTAGAAGAGTGCCTGGCACGTGGTAACTGCTGTGCAAATATTTGTTAAATAATTAAGTCACATCATTGCCATTCAAATCCCAGTCTTATGATGATAAAGCTCCTAGCCACTGCTCTGTTGTGACTTTGTAGGATTCCAAGATTCCCTGAGAAGCAGTGATTCTATTAGAGACAGCAATAAAAGGAAGCTGGTTCAGGTTATAAGACATTAATAAGGTAAGAGGAAGTGAAATGTTCCACCAAACTGCTGAAGTAAGTCATGGACCGGGGAAGGGCGCAGGCGCCTGGCTCTCTGCCTCTGGGTCTTGGGCACACAGCCTGCATGTTCAGGCAAGGATGACCAGTGTAGATTGTGGGAGCTGTTCTCTCTCTTCACATGTCCTTCCTCTCAAGTCAGTTGTGGGTTAGACATTTGGGCCCCTGGGGTGACTTACCACAGAGACTCTGCCTATGCATTCACAATTCTGCAGAATGGTGCCATGGACAAATGGAAAACGTTAATTATCACTTTGTTGAGGATAGCAAAGGTATTGGCGGAGTTCTTGAATCTTATGTGTGTTGTACTGTCATGGGGATTAAGAATAAAGTTTACATTTCAAAAGCAAGAACCATTTTTATTTTGACCTAATACTGCACATAGGATCATTCATATAACTAAAATCTATTATTATTATTATTATTAATGTCAGTATGGTTAAAAATGGTGGATTGAATTGTGATTGATCTGGTAGATGACAACTGCTAGTTGAGTGGCAAAATTATGTAAAGGTTTTCAGCTTAGGGACCAGGGGTAGACAGTGTTGGTCTACATGTGGAAAAGTTACTCAGTGATTAACCATTGTGTCAAATACTAACTATTAACAACTTAGAGCAGATGATCTACCAAACTGGGGGATGTTTCAGAACATTCTTATGCTTCAGCTTGAGTCAGAATCATCTTTAGGGCTTGTTAAAACACAGATTGCTGAACCCCATTCCCAGCATTTCTGACTCACTCTGTCTGGGATGGAGCCCATGAATCTCCACTTTTAATAAGTTCTCAAGTGATGCTGATATTGCTGGTTTATGGACCACAATCGGAGAACCACTCCCCTTTGTTGATTTAGAACAAATATCCCCTCACTGGAAGTCCCTTATTACCAACACCTAGTTGAAATTCAGTATAACTAGATTTGTTTTATATAGGCCACCCTAAGCAGTCAAACTTCGCAACCACTTCTAGCATTTTACAGACCAAGAGAGCCATCACTTAATTATTTCTCCAGAAGAAGAAAAAAACCAAGCAAACCCTAGTGATGAACTTTTTAAAAGAATATCACAGTTAATTAATTGTAGCACTAGATGCATGTTTCTGATGTCTTGATAATTAAACACATTAAGACTTCTTGGTACTTGCCAATATTTTTATGTTAACAATTGAAATACATCTCCCGTTAGTCTTTCATTGGGACATTCTTGAACTAGTGAGCTGAGAGGTGATGACCAGCAGGTGGCGCTCTGAGCCAGTTCATGGCTGCCTGGACGCGGTGAAAGGCAAACGCACAGACAAGGTGCCTGCTTTAAATCCTCAAAGTAAGGTTCTCTTAACCACTTGTCATAAAATACCCTGAGACACACGTCTTGGAAAATCGAAGTGTCAAGCTCAGCATCTTTGCCACATTTCAAACTAGGTAATTACCTTCTCTCCCAAGGGAATCTGTTTTATGTATTTGTGTCCTTCCTAGGTTACAGGTTTCCCAAAGGCAAAGATCTTGCCTTCTGTTCGCTCTATACAATGCTGAAGTGACATGCAGGTTTTACAATAGCAATCTAATTATTCTACATCCCTCTGAGCTACATGATGACCCGTTAGATACTAATTGCTAGTAATATAGAAACATGCCTGCCTCATATAAACCCTAGCCGTAAACTTGTTTTTATTTGACCTAAAAGTAAATTGCTTATTTACTTCTCCTTTACAGTATAAAAAGCCATTTTTTTCCTGCCATCCCAAATTGTAAGTCATTACCAGGTAAACAACACTGCGTTTTAGTCAGTCATTTTTATTGTCCTCAGAGTTTTTTTAAACTACACACAACAAATACTTTGATATAATCTAAGATAATAAAATAGGTGAACAACTTTTTTTTTTAGATTTACATTTGTATAGAAACAATCTGTGGAACTCCTCACTTCAAAACTAAGGTGTCTAAAAACAGTGATTCATCAGCATTGCTTTAAAGAATTGTTTGGTTAAAAGTTGCAGTTTTCATTCTCAACTGAAATGTTGTCTCCATGCAGTGTCCCTTGGGTCCAAAGCTTAAGGCCTTGGGAAGGTGGCCAAGAAGAAAAGGATGGCCACTCTTCTCCCTGTCTTTCCCTTGTGTGGAGGACAGTGGTTGGACAGGGTTCTCATAAAAGCCAGGAAGAAAAGAAATCAATTGCACATCTCTAGTTTTCAAGGGTTAAAGACATAACAAGTCTGGGCAGAACAAGTCCCCATCTGTAGATGGGAAGTTCCATCATGACGGCACAGAAGCCCCCAACACTCTCTCCCTCGCTAATCATGTCAGTTATTACCCATAGGCTGTGGCCATTGTCCATAAGTTCTCCCTCAAGGCCAGTCATTTTGTCACGTTTAAGTTTTGCCCCCTTGCCTTATGTCACTTGGATGCTGTGTATTGGTTCTTGGTGTCCAATTAGGGCCTTTCATCCCCTAAGAAATGTCTCAGCCCACCCTCAAATCCCCCAAATGCCTAAGAGTGAAGACCCCACGGAGACAGTGACTTCAGTGAAACACCTCTCCAGAGATGCTGGGGCATCTGGCCTATATCATCCCATTGACCTTAGTCCACTCATAGATGTCCTGTTCACACACTATATCGGAGTTGATGAGGAGGTATCTGTCACCCACACAGAAGTGCTTCTGACAGGCGGCACATTTGAAACATTCCAGGTGATACACTTTGTCCCTCACCCGCATCGTCATCTCGTAGGCACGGATCCGCCTGTCACAAGAGGCGCAGAGGCCGTCCTGGCCAAAGAGCCTGGGGAGAAAACAGAGAGAAGAGCTAAAGAGACAGTGGCACAGATAATACTGGAAGAAAGGGCCTGAGGATGGGTTCCATGCTGTAGGCTGGATTCCCAAGACGTCGGGAAGCAAGGAAGAGCTGGGTCCAGACCGATGGCTTTCCTAGAAGGAAGTGGGTCCTCCGGGGTGAGACCGTATCTGTGGCATTTGTGTTTGGCATAACTCGTCCCTTTTCTGAGCTCCCTCCCTGCCTGCTGCCACCACCCTCCACGCCTCCAGGTTGCCCTGGGCCCCACCTCTGTGGAGAAGACTCTCAGTGATTTCAGAGGTTAGGCATGGATTGTGTGTCTCTTCCCAGGGGAACTTTCATTTTAGAAGAGGAGCAGGAGTAAACCCCAGGGGCCCCTTTAAGAGGAAACTGACCAGGAATGCAACGAAATGGGCATCTTTCTGAGGCTCCCAAATTCTATCACATCAACAGCCACTAATTCCACCCACGGGGAGGGTTGGTCTTGAATTCCTTCAAAGGTACCAAGGCCACCTCCACATGATTGTTCGCTGGGACCCCAGCTTCTGGGAGACAGAGGGAGTTCAACCAAAAACACGTGGTGTAGTTAATCGTGCCCCGGAGATCTGGAGGGTGAGCACCATCTCTCCACATAGAATGGAAGATCTTAACTTGAGATCCTCGCTGCCCCAGTGGCATGAGTCTCTGGAGAAACTTCTCTTCTGACATTGAAATCAAGACTCTCCTAAGTCTCAGTTGACTGGTTACTTATATTAAGCAATATGTAGTGCCAAAGAGGGAGATGCAATATGGTGGAGCCTAGTGCAGTGGTTCTCAAAGTGTGGTCCTGGGACCAGCCGTATTTGCATCACCTGGGAACTTGTTAGAAATGTTCACTCAGGCCCTCATGATTGAGATGCTCTGTGGGTGAGGCCCAGCCATCTGTGTGGTCCTGAGCGCGGCCAGGTGATTCTGATGCAGGAAGTTTGAGAATCAGCCCGCAAGAGAGGGATAACACAAGCATGGGAATCAGAAGACTTGGGTTCAGCCAGGACTGGCCCTGAGTACCTGAGTGACCCTGGTGAGACCTCTGATTCCTCTGAGCTTGGCAGTGATCATAGCGTGCCCCGCACCCGGCTGTTAAAGGATGGACGCAGCATGTCAAAGCACCAGCGTTCAAGGGCAAAGCCAACGCTGGCTGGGTTTTAACACATCTTGGGGGTATTCCAACAGGGCCAGTCTTGCTGCCAGAAGTCATTTTCCCACACGCCTGATTACATGGCATGTCAGCAGGTCCTTTCCACGGAAAACCTTCAGGGCAGGTTTAGGTGAATGCCTGTTCTTCTCGGAAGTTCTTATTAACTTCAGAATAGCAGAGAATCAACTGGTACGTTCTGAGAGATTCTAGGGGAGATGAGGGCAGTTGACAAATTTTGAAACACATGAACAAAATTAATGGAACCGGGAAGACGTGGTCTGTGGGTAGAGAACTCATGGTTACAGCCAGGCCAGCTAATTTCCCTCCGAATCCCGCTTTCCATTTGAAGAGCTCTGAGTGTTTTCAAGGCACCGCCTGGGAGCAAACTCATTACTGGGGGAGAACATTTTATCCCAAGGCAGCAGATGGTGGAGCTGTAGGGAACTGCCACCCTGGAGGTCACAGAGTGGAAAGACAGTTCTGATTTCCTGATTGTTCAGTAAGTTGAGTTTGGGCCCAAGTGACTTACAAAACAGTGTGCGTGGAATGAAGCCAACCACCTGGGGTGTGTGACCCTTACGGAAGGAGAGCGTTTATTAAAGGGAAGTTGGGGGTAAATTACAACACACGTCAGGCAGCTAATGAAGGGAAGGATGAAGGACTTGTATTTGGGAGACAAGTTCAGGTCCCAGCATCACCTCTAACTAGCCGGGTGCCCCGGAGCCAATGACATCCTCTGCCCTGGCTTCTGTGTCTTAAGCTGTAACGCAAGAGAACTGGAAGAGAAGGCCTCTGAAGGCCCTTACAAGCTCTGGTTTGCTGGGACTTCACTAATAGTGAAAATAAGCCAGGACTTGACATCTAACTTGAGCGTTCACCTCTGGCACCAAGAATTGGTGCCTTAGGCTGGATATCCCAGAAATAGACCCTGAGACCAGGATTTCTTAAGGATGTGTCATCAGGGGAAACAGGTAAGGTGGCAAGGGAAGCCGGACAGAAGGGGTGCAAGGCAAGCAAAGTTGCACGCTCGGGCCAAGTCCCTCAGAGGGGAGCTTCAGCCTGACTGCACGAGGACTCTGGGGTGTAAGTTATGTCTCCAGGCGGCCCTGGCTCCCAGCAAGATTGCAGGACTTTGGTCTCCGGCAGTGCCAGCCACCGGGCCAGGTCTGTTGGGCATGGGGGGTGGGCAGTGGGCACACTTCTGGCTTTAACAGACACAGGTGCTGGCTGTTGAAAGTAAAACACTTAGGGGTGGGGAGGCACTGCACACCAAAATTGGTAAAAAGCGATCCGAGGGGATCTGGGCTGGGCACTGATATTAACAGCTACTCTTCGGTTCCCAAGAAAACAGCATAATAGCACAGGGTTTATTTAGGTTCTGCATGGGGGTCTCATGAATATTTGAGGCTAAATGTCTGAAAGGGGCTGTAACAGGCAAGTCAAACATTGGAAACCCTCAGGGGGAGAAGTTCTCCTGGGGCAGGGGTGGGTGGGCAGGGGGAGAAGGACTGAACCCCATCATAGAACCCATTTCCTCACTCCTCCAACTTGCCTTTTGCAAAGACACTGCCAGATATGTTAAGAATGCAAGCAAACAAGTCCATGGCTAAAGGGCCATGCCTGCAGCAAGAAATGATTTTTCTCCTCTGTCAAGAGGTGTCATGTCTGAAGCTTCCTCCTGCCCATTTTAATGACAATAATATAAATATGAAAGGATGGCTGGAAACGCTTGCACTAACACAGAGTTAATTAACATGTTGCCTAGGAATGTAGCAGGGAGAAGAATTATTTCATGTCACCAAGACACAAGTTAATTAACACTGGGTTCTCCCAGACTATTTTTTTTCTCTCCTTTTTAAAAATGCAAGAGATTAACAAGCCCAGGCAGCACAGGGTTTATTCTTGAATGTTATATAAAAACCGCAGAGATAGGGAGAAGCCCAGGCTCTTTTGACCTTACTCTATCTGTACTTCATTTAATAAGATTCAAATGATTTGACAGGGATGTAGTCAGGGGGCCCAATGGGAATCATTTACCCGTCTGCTTTCTGCACTGTCTTGGCAAACTGATAGCGAGCAGAATCAGGTCTCTATTTATCCCAGTTCTGTTTTCTTGTTACTTAATAAAAAATTGACCAAAATTAAAATCATGATCCTTGGAAACCTGACTTCTTTTCTCTGAACCACCAAATTTGCAAGGACTTAATCAGGAAATTTGGGGGGCGGGAAGCTTCCTCTGTCAGTCTCTGGGTGAACAGATAAGCTTCCTTCACCATGGAACTGCCTGCATTTTTTTTTTTAAATGTAAAATGCTCTGAGGGCAGGTTTGGGAGGAAGAGCTGGCCTGGCAGCCAAGGGCACTGGAGTCTAAACAAGCTTCCTTGGTTTGGGTGGTTCTAATGTATTAGGGCTGCATGCTCCACAGACCCTCTGCCACAGGAAGATGGCAAAAAATCTGACAGCTACACAGTTAAGCAGATTTGACAGCAAAGGGCACAGAGTTACCTCTGCAGCAGCTAATATGAAACTGGAAATGCTAGAACATTCCGGGCAAAGGCACTCATTTGAGTGCTGGAAAATTCACATAGCCAAACTTATGACCCAGAGCATCCAAGATGTCCTCAGTGCCTGTCTCACTGGGTGTTCTAGAGTTCCTATTTTGCCTTTCCATTCTTCCATTTCTTTGTTCATTAGATCGGAAAAGACTCTAATGATAAATGTCATGAGCAGCTAACATCTATTTGATCCTCATACACACGCACCAAGCCAAGCACTTTACATGTATCACCCCATCTAATTCCCACCCCTTCTTGGAAGTAGGTATTGCTGTTATTCCCATTTTACAGATGAGGAAATCGAGGCTTAGGAAGGTTACGTAACTTGTCCAAGGTCACAGAGCTAGAAAGGAGTGGTGCCGGGGCTCAAACCTACAGCTGACTTCAGGGCCTTCCGTCAAATCCTTGGAGTGCCATGGCGAGATCATCCTTTCTATTTTTAAATTTCTCATCACATAATATTGGAATCTTACAAAAGAATATTTAGAACCTATAGGTATATTTTGAAGCATTAAATGAGCTCCTAGGAGCCCACACTCAAACTTAGAAACAACAAAGCTCCCAGTTCCTTTGGCACGCCCTGTGCCTTCCTCCCCAACCTTCTCCCCTTTTCGGCCCCACAGAGGGAACCGCTATTCTGAATTTTGTGTTCATCACTCTCTTGCCTTTAAAATATTAGAATTTGACCATGTAGGAATGTATCCCTGAGAACATGCTTCTCGAACAGGAAGAAAGGCCGACTGCTTCCCTGCATCGGGCAGCTGAGACCCAGCCTGACCTCGCTGGGGCAAGAGGCAGGCACTGGGGGAGACAGACCCACAGCCCCAGGAGGGCAGCGAGGACAGTACCTGAGATAGTCTCTGCGGCAGAGCTTCCTGCCCAGCTTGTAGTAGAGGCGCCGGCCCACCTCGCCCAGCCGGCACCCGCAGAGGTCACAGCTGAGGCAGTCCTCGTGCCAGTACTGGTCGATGGCCTTCAGGAAGTAGCGGTCCCCGATGTTCTGCTGGCAGCCTCCACATGTCAGCAGGGATGGGGGGATCTGCAGCACCTCATCCACTGGCTCCCTGGAAAGAAGGCCAAGCATTAGGGATGACCTCATCTTGGGGAGACAAGCACGGGGGAGGGGTCAGGAGTCATGCTGTGCCCAACAGGAAACCTCATTCAATTGCCTGTAGGTGACATAGGAGAAAGGAGGGGACAACATATACCTAGGGCAGACTGCAGAGAGACCCTGCCAGCCTTGGGTTAGGACAGGAGAGAGCTAGACCCTACATCCTAGATCCCGGAAGAAGCAAGTGCTGGGCACCAAGAGGCACCAAGGCAACTGCAGGTGGTACTGCACCCCTACCCACAGTCCAGCCCCACTTTCTCGGCACCTGTGGTCTCTCTTCTTTATCTCACTCTCCCCTCCTACTCCATCTCCACACCTCTCCTCTTTCCTCCTCACATACCCAGGACCCAAGGGCACTGCCCAAACCCAGAGGAGGCACCCAGGACTATAGGAGTTGCTTGCTGCCAAGACAGTGACTTCCTAGAGGGCTAAGAAACTGCAAATTCCCTTTTGAATCTCCGTGCCATCCTGCCTCAAACCCTTCCCAACTGCACAAAAGCAGAGGTGAGGAAGGAAGAAAGAAGAAAGGGACCCCAAGTTATTTTAGGTTGCTTTCTCTTTCCAAGATAAAAATTCCATCAGGATATAATAGAAATTCTCATTATTATTATCTTTTAATAGAAATTCCGCATCCCATCCTTCTTACTGAATGAATCCTTGGAGAAAAATCTCAGGTGTTAATTAAGGCCACTGTTAAACTTATAAAGGACATCAAACAGAACTTTCTGCACGTGAACATTTTTACAGCAGCAAAACTGATTTGGATGAAGTTGATTTAGGAAAGAAAATGGGGAGAGGGGCAATAATTATTTTCGAGAGAGTGGAAGGCAATTAAACAGACTCTGAAATCTCCATCCAGGCAATTGTTAGGAGTGAGCTTGTGATGTGTGTTCTTTCACTGCAATGTCATACAGTGTCTCCAATTCACTTTGCTTAACTGGAATCTGAATACTTCTGTTTTACATTTTAAAAGAAATAACATAATTTGCCAAAAGAAAATAAAGGGAGTGGGAGAAATGATTCTCTCACCAGATGGGACAGAGGAAAAGCAGAATACCTGTTGATCTGTGACAATTAACAAGTGCTTTCTTGAACCTCACTCAAACACAAATCTATTTTTCAAAAATCTATTACGTTTTGAAAAATGGAACTGCCTCCAACTGTGAAATTCCCAAAGGGAGTTTCCCCCTCGGTACTTTGAGGGTATAAATCTGTGTCTCCTATTTCCAGCTGACGCTAACTTACCAGGTGACCTTGTGTCCTGATTGGTCTGTGCCCACAGCACTCAGCGTCCTTTACACCTAGGGGTGACAAGGCTCAGGGAATCAGTGTTGATAACACACTCTGACAGCTTCAGGTGACTCTGTCTGTAATGCGCATACCTCCCTGTGAATATTTAGGGCTACTGAAACCGAGCCCACACTTTGTAGATCAAGTATGAGGGTCCTTTGTGAGATGATCTCCTTTTAGAACAGGGAAATGTAAAACCCAAACCAGTTTTCTCCTAAAAACTCAAGACTTTGAATAGTTTTAAGAATTCACTGAAGCCTGGCTTGCTTTCCTTTGTTTCCACGGGTTATACATAAAGACTTCCATTCTCCCTCCTGAAAAATAAAACACCAGCATTTTCACATGCATCACCTCAGAATCACATCTCTTCCCTTTCCACAGCCCATGGTCTTACTTCAGGCTTTCAGAAACACTCATGGAACCTCAACACTGCTGGATGCCCTGATGCTAAGCCTGCCAACCAACTGTGAAAGAAGAGAATTTGCACTTAGCTGGTGCAAAACTGCCTGGAATTAAAATGAACTGCTCTTGTTACCCACAGGGAGGCGGTAGGGGCCACTGGTGGCACAGTAGAGGAAATCTCTGTGTCTGAATTCTGGCTGTCTTTCTGTCTAAATGTTTCATTTGCATATGCCTTGGCAAATTTCTGTGTGTAATTTGGAGGTGCTGATCAGACTGACCTCAGCTGCACTGACCCAAGTATGTACACAATGAAGCTTCTGGTAGGATAGTGGTCCGCAGTAGAAATGGTAAGCAAAAGAGCTATTGTGATGGCCTGAGATGAGATAGGAAAGGATAGGATAAGATATTGGCTCTATCTTTCTATAATTAATGATAATATCACATTATCTTTGGTGGATGTTCCAAGACAGTAACTGAGTGGGATTCACTCTCTAATATTTTATATTCTCCTAGAGCCTATCTGAATATTACACCTAAACACACTTCGGCCTGGATTTCTGGGATAATTTCTCAACAATTTCCAAGAGAGATAGGGAAAAAATGTGCTGCAGTAATTTCTCAGCTAGCTGTTCCATCTCCAATTAGAGCTTGTCTGCATTGGGCAAATAGTGGTGCAAAGGATGGAGAAGAACACCCTTCAGTAGGTGCCTGCTGTGTTATGAGGTAAAGATGTTTCAATTTTCCAATCTCAGTGAAAAAGCACAAACTTTGAAAAGAGAACACTTCCTTCAGGGAACTGAAACCTCCAGATTTATCTTCTAATAAAAGGCTTAGTGACTGAGTTCTGCTGATCGAAAAAGCATTAGGCGCCTTTCAAAGGTAATTCATCCAATTCACTCTCTTATTGTATTACTATGGTCTTGCCCAGGCTCTGAAAACTCAGGGCTAAGTTGTAATTCTCGGTTTGTTAAAAAAAAAAAAAAAAAAAAAAAAAAAAAAAAAGAGCAAACCACCCTTTAAACCCAGTGTTTTCGTAGATATATACTTTTAAAAAGGAATGTTATCTTTCTCCTGAGAATTTAAGGAAGCTGGGTTTTTGTTAGAACAAACAAGACTCCTTATAGAACTGGCATCTGAACCTTCAAGATTGAATAGTGATGTTTATATTCTCACTAGATCATGGTACTTCCTGTGTTTTATGAGAACACGCTGAGCTTTTATGCTGGTAACTGAGGGTAAAACCCAGGTATATAAACACCATAGGAGACTGAAATTGGGAGGAGGAGGTACTTCAATCAGGAAAGCACAATTCTTTTAAAGCAGGAAAAGAAAAGAAAACAAAACAAAACAAATGCCTCTTAAAAGCACAAATGGACAAGTCATTAACCAGCTCCTTTGGTCTGTGTAACAAATCCCTTCAAAGGATTAGATGGGGACTTCAAAGGAATAAATGTTCTCAAAACCAGACAGCTAATGAATCTTAAAAGGGCATTTGCGCTGACGGCTAAATGATATCTTAAAACAACCCTTTCTCCCCGTCTTAACACTAAGGAATGGGCTGGAGGTAAACATTGGGAAGAGGGGATACTTCAAACCAGTCAGAGCCTCAGAAAACAAATGCAGTTCATTAGAGCTCCGGTTCCCAGACTCCAAACCCTTTGAGACTGTGATAAAAGCCGTGAGACTCCGCTCCCCAGAAAAATTCACCTATACGCAAAATGGTGCACTAACTTTCGAGGTTCAAAGGTCCCCATCGGTGGACCCCGAGGGGAGAGGCGGGGACGTGTATCCAGATTAACTCCGTGTTTAGCTGCTCTAAAGTCTCTGGAGGCCTGAGTGAGCTCCGAGGTGAATTCTCGCACCTCCTCACCCGCCGGTCCCTGGCGCTGCGGGCAGCCGCTCCACCTGCGGACCGGGAAGGGGGCCGTCGGGGACTCGGGAGGCCTCCACTTGTAATGTCCCCCTTTCCAGGACCAAATGGACAAAGAGAAAGGGGACCAAGAAGGAACGAGAGGGGAGAAAGGAGCAGAATCGAGTCCTGAAGGCTCTCGGGATCGCACCTGCGCGCCTCCGACCTCCCCCTCTGCCTGCTCCGGTGTAAACTTTCTGGCCCGCAGTGGCTTTGGGGAGCGTCCCAGGTAGCCGGGAGGGGCCCGCAGCGGCGCCGGGTCGACCCCCTCTTCCTGCCGCCCGCCGCCCGCCGCCCAGCCCCTCTCCCAGTGTCCCCGGAGTCACCCGATAGTATGCGGGAGCCCAGCGCAAGGCAGAGGGAACCAAGGGCACGCTGCGGGCGCGCACCTGGAGCCTTCTCGCCGGCCGCCCGCGCCACCCTGCCGCCCCGGGGCGCGAGGCCGTGGACATCGTGGGTGGCAGGGGCGCCGCACTTACTCAGACGGGTCCAGGCTCTTCCTCTCGATGGCCGAGGACATTGGGGAGGGAGGTGGTGTGCCAGGCGGCGGGGGCGCTCCCTTTGTGGCGCGGGGCTGGCCGGCTACCGGGGCTCGGACCCCCTCGGATGCTCGCGCGCCGCCGCCTCCGCTCCTGCGCCTCCTCTTGCTTCGGCGCTCTGGCAGCGAGCTCGCCCCTCCGCGCTCAAGGACAGTCACCGCGCTCCCTTCAAACGCCAAAGAGAGAGAGCGAATCACCGGGCTGCCGCGCGCCGCGGCCGAGGCGGGGACAGGGGCGCGCAGCCTGCCCCGGGCGGCTGCAGCTGCCGCTGCTGCTCAGGACTTAACCTTCCATCCCGGTCCCGCCGCCGCCGCCCGGTCCGGCTCGGCTCGCGCGCTGTCGCCGGCTCCGCGCCGCCCACGGCACTAGTGCGCGACCGTCCGGCCGCCCCTCGCCCCTCGCCCCTTCGGCCCGGGTCGCGGCGCGCAGCTAGCCGCCGAGGGCAGGGAGGGGGCGGCGGCCTGGGGGCCGGGAGGGGACTGCGCCTCTCTTCCCCGGCTCCCTCCTCTCTCGGGAAGGTCTATTTTCGCTCAGCTTCCCTCTGTCTCTGGTTTCATTTCCTTTTTCCTGATCACGATTCAAATACAATAGAAGGAAATCACATTTAAAGAGACAGCTGCCCGGTACCCACCCCCCCCCACTTCTTTTTTCTTCTTCTTCTTCTTCTTTTTTTTTTTTTTAACGGGGCTCCTGGGGATTAGCGATACAAACAGCAGCAGCAGCCGGCGCAGCCGCCGCCGCCGCAGCAGGACTGAGTTGGCTTCTTAAAGGGGCCAGCGTCGGGGACGGGGAGAGCCTCTCAGTGAACACCTCTCCTTGGAGAGGCGGCTGGCTTGCCTCTAAATCATTCTTTAGAGATTCCCCTCTTCGGCGTTTCCCTTTTGGTAAACTAAGATTGAAAGTAGCCAGCGGGCCGCTCGAAGAAGAAAGAAAAAAGACAAGAATGCGAGATAAGCACATACAGAGATGCACGCGTTCCGAGTGGCTTTCGCGCCCGTTCGAGGTTCCAGGTCCGTGGACACGGAGCGCGGAGACGCCCCAGACAGCGCGGCTCTGCTGGCTGCGGGCTTGTGACTGCGTCCGCGCTCCAGACAGGCGACGGGAGCTGTGCGAGCAGAGACCGCACGGGCTGGGTACGCCTGAGCAGTGCCAGGGGCAGCTAATCCCAGAGGGAGCGTGGTTGGGAGGGACCAAGCTGATCTCAGTCTCCTCTCCATCTGCTGGCGGCAGAATTCCCTCCCTCAGCATCTTTCAAAAATCGGACTCCTGCGGTTAAACTGGCCCCTGTAAAGTGCCAACAGTACTCTGCACAGAGAAGAGTGCCTCTCCAATGAGGGAGAGACTATTTTGCCCTGGGTCAGGCAAAGAGAGCGAAGCCAGACTTGATTTTCGAGTTCAGGTTTCCCCTCCAACCTCAAGGGCAAGTTCTAGGAAGAGGGAGGAATGCAGAAGGGGAGAGGAGGAGGCTAATAATCTGCCCTTGTGGAGAGCAAAACTTTAGGTCCCTTGGGCCTCATCAGAATTCCTTGAAAATAACTGCATTCAGAAATTATTACTAAAGGCCTACTTGTGCATGACACCGGTCACAAGTCTTGTAAAGAAGAAACTACCAAGTACTTTCAGGATCCATAGTTTTATACGAGCAGTCTGGATCACGGTCATGGATATTGTATTCCCATTTTAAAGATGGCACTGAAGGACCTGGATGAGTTCACCCTGAAAGGTGGTGTCTGAAATCAGAAGTGCATCCCTGTAGGCGTCGATTTCCCTGTTCAGAGCTTATCCTCACTAACTTCTCACACGTATAACCAGAATTTACTATTGCTTGCATGCTCTTGTCCTTTCCTTATCTCCATGTCCAAAGCTTGGGTCCCTATGGGTATAATTAAAATCTCTCGCAATCTCCACCCCTCCCGTGTGTGTGTGTGTGTGTGTGTGTGTGTGTGTGTGTCAAAGGAAGCCTTAAGAGCAGCTTTGGGTCCAACTCAAGGCCTTCAGTCTCTAAGAAGGCCTTCTCCTGCTCCTTGTTTTGAATTTAAAAAGGGAAAATGCCTAGAATTTTTAGGTCAGCCTAAATTATGTGATAACCATGTAACCTACCACTCTACAATAGGAAATGAAAATAAACATATATATAGGCTGTAAGGAGCAGTTCACCTACTTACAACCGGTCAATGTGGTGATTAAATGCTAGGACTTGGGCATCCGACTGCCTAGGTTTGATTTAAGCTCTTACTTATCAGCTAGCGGGGCCTATGTAGGAAAGTTACTCAACCTGAGGAGGCAGTATTGGTAGTGGCTCTGGAGTCAGACCACCTGCATCCCAACTCACCATTTCCCACCTGTGAACCTGGGCAAACAGCAGGAATTTAAATGCCCAAGATCTTCATCTGTCAATGGGGGTGCCAGAACCTATTGATTAGTTGTTGTGAGGATGAGTGATTGCATGCAGTGTGGCCCTTAGACATGTAATGAGCTGGGGGAAATAACAGACATGAGATTACATACATGGATAGCATTTGGTGTGTATTAAGCTCTCATAAATGGTAGCTTCTGTGTTACAGCAGAATATCGTTGAAGAATTTCAACGGGAAGAATTTAAAAAGAGTTTGAAATTAAATTTAAAGGTGAGCTGGGGGTTAAAAATAAGAATTTCCCACCCAAATTAAAAAAACTGTCCCATTTTTTAAAAGCAAACAGAAGAGGGTCCCTTCACTTCACCTCCTTGTGCTCGTATACAAAACATATATGCATTTTCCACTTTAATGTTCACTGCCTTGGTGATTACAATGATATGTTTGCATCTGCTTGCTTTTATTAAATCTGATAAGTTGCTTCCTACCTTGCTATATAGTTTTGCACGGGGCTTAAGTTAGTTGTTATATTAAATATATCCTTGGATTCCGGAGGTAACCTCTAAACGGCCAACTTTGGGGCATGAAGTTTCCTTTTAATAATATGCTTCTGTTTTGACCCGAATGTGTAAAGGAAAGAGCGATTACTGCCGATGACTTTGGGTCAGTTTCTTATCTCTCACCACTCTTTGGGGAGAACTTCCTTAGAGAAAGTGAATATTTGAAATGGTATCTTAAGATTTCAATTTCACACACAGTGGTTGTAAGAAATAACTGCCTACCGGTGGGATTTCATTTCTATTCAACGGGCAATTAAATTGCTCAAATTTAAGTTTAACATTTAGAATTGAGTCTCAAAATGTGTTTTCATTATGAATAATTTTAAAGCAATCGTGACCTTATTGTATCCTTCCATAGCAACCTTATGCCTTATGCAGAAGAGGGACTCAGTAACTATGAGGCAATTTGAACATGTAAAGTGGTTCTTGAGAGTTGGGGAAATCTGTACTTGATCCCTATCCAGTGGGATTGCAATTTAATTCCTTTTACCCTCCCCCAACTCCTTGCAGATCTTAAATACCCTAAAATTTAGAAAATTTCCAAGTTTTCCTTCCTGAATGTGAATGTCAGAGGAAGACTGAATGAGTTGGCATGATGAATCTGACCCTAGGTGGATTACTTTCTTCCTGTTGGCATTTTCTATTCTTTTTTGTTTATTACATCTACAATTGTTTTCTCGGGAAGAGCAGTTTAAGTGACTAAGGCTACATTTCTTTGTTTCCTTCCAATAGAAAGGAAAATGCAAATGTCATTGGGAAAATGCCAAGAATGACAATTTACCTCTTTTATTTTTTTCCAACCATTAGAAGCCAACTTGCATCATATACCTGTTAGTTGTGACATTCACATACAGGAACAAAAATAAAGGTTTATTTTATTATGGCTTCAGCTCCCATGCAAACTTCTTTAAACTACTCAATTGTCACAAGTATCTGGCTCCCAAACACATTTCAGAACATTTCAGGGCATGTTGATGGATATGTTTTCAGAATGTTAGACCTATTGGTAACCTTAGTGATAAATAAACCAGATTTCCTATATAGTAGAAAAGAGCTCCAAAAATCTAAAAAAAAAATCTTTATCAACTGAGTTTAGGAGATGAGCATAGGTGTCAGAAAGCATAGCTCAGCTGTTTACTAGCTGTGTGACTTGGGGGAAGTTACTTCACCTCTCTGAACCTCAGTTTCTATATCTGTCAAATGGAGGCAATAGTAACACTCAGCAGGGCTGGGACTAGGGTGAGGCCATAGGGATGCCTGCTTACTTCACAGGAGTTTTAAGAGGATTTAATAGGATAACGTGTGTAAAAATGCTTTGTACAGTGATGGTGCATAATGTATGCTCAGAAATGATACCTGTTGTTATTACCCTATCTTTCAGAAGTCATCACCACCGTATTAGGTAGCAACAATCTCCTAGCTAGTCAGGACATCTGGCAAAGAATGCTGCAACTGGGGTGCTGTAGAAAGAGCTGAAGTGTGCCTAAGACATCAGCAGGCTTCAGGCTTGGGGAGCCCCAATATTTCAACCGAAATGCAGGATTGTGCCCATTTAGGTCCTGGGTAGGCTGCTGACAGCTTCACTGCTTCCCTACCACATTGCCTGTTTCAGCCACATCCCTGATTTTATTCCTCTGCTTTTCCCCTTTCCAACAACCTCTAAATCACCTTTTACAACTAAGACAAGAGGCAAAATCAAGTGCTAAAGTAACTGCCCCCAAATGTCACAACTCCACAGCGAGGTCTTAGCAGAGTTAACCTCACAGCATGTCCTAGTAGAAGGAGCCTCTGAAATGTGATTTCCCAGCTTGCTCCTTGGAGCAGCAGGGGTTCTGAAGTGCTTCCCTAGTGGGCTCCACCGCCCCTGCTCCAACTGTAGCAGCTCTGCACTTATTGACATGTTGCTCAACCTCTCTGGACTTTAGCTTCTGCATCTGTAAAGTGGGCACATTCAGAGTACCTATCTCACGGAGCTGCTATAACAATTCTGTGAAATGGAACATATAAGGTGCTTGTAAAGGAGAGTGGCACATAGTAAGCTTTTGTGGAAGATTTTGCTTATACAGAGAGATTCCAACTTCAAAATATTTGAACAACCATTGGTGATTCAGAGCCCCTTTGATGGACAAGGCAAATGAGACGTGGAGTCAACAGCTCCTTCTTCCACCTCTGCCCCCATCAAATCCTCCCCCACGCTCTCTCTTTGGGTATCAGACCTGAACTTATCTGCTGCTCTGTGTTCAAGGGGGAGTCAGAGCTGGGTGAGCTGACTCACGGAGCTGTCCTGGGGCCCTTTGTTCACATGCTCCATTTCCTCTCTTTAGCTACTCAGAGGCAGCCCCACCCATCTGACACACCACGGTGCCTGGGACCCTGGAACAGCACATTTGAAATCCAAGCTCCTTTCTGTGGCCTAGAAAGCTTTATACTATCTGGCCCCGACTACTCTTTTCCATCACAACCCCCTCACTCTCTCTGCTTGAACCACACTGACCTTTTCTCTATTCCTTAAAACAAACGAAGCCGGCTCCTATTGGAGGGCTTTTGCATCTGCTCCTCCTCGGTCTGAGATGCTCTTCCTCTAGATCATCCTATGGCTCCCATGTACTTCACTCAGGTTCAAATGTTTAACCTCATAAGAGCCTTTTAAAACCCCATTTCTCATCATTCTCCATCTCCTCATCCTGCTTTATTTTTCTTCCTGGTATCATCATTACTTACACTTTACATATGTATTTGTAGTTTTTTATGGGTTTGGTTTTGGCTTTTCTTCCCAGCTGGAATGTAAACTCCATGAGAATAGAAATTCTTTATGACTTGTTTCCAGTGTGTCCTTAGGACCTAGAATGTGCCTAGCACACAGTAGGCCCTCAATAACTATTCAATGAATGAATGAATGAATGTACAAATGGTAGCCTTCTCCTTTGACCAAAGCATGCCTGCATTATGCTCTCTGGATAAAAGTTAAGAAGGAACTTGAAGATGCCTTGTCTTCCTTGAGCATTGCTTTTGGGAGACGATAAGTGCCCAGATACCATTCAGATGCAGATCCAAGAGTTTGGTTTGGGAACGAGATCAAGCTCTTGGCTGCTAGGAATACGCAGATACAGGTGTTTTCAGGAAGCAACAAGGCCCCACTTTGAAGCTTGATTCTCCACTGCAGGGCCCCCATACACACAAGGAGATGTGGCTACAGTGGACCAATGTGTAGAATGCAGTCAATTATACGGGTAAAGGCACAGGCTTTGGAGATAGACAGGCTTATGTTTGAGTCCTGGCTCTTTCAGCTATGTGATTTTAGGCAAATTATTTGACAGTCTGAGCCTCAGTTCCGTCACGGGTAGAATAGGGATAATTATATCTTCATCACAGGGCTGGAGGAATAAAATGAGATCATGCATGTCAAATGCTTCGTACAGTGCTCAATGGACGGCAGCTATTATTAGAATTAATTAAGCAAAGAGAACCTCAGAGGAGGATAGTCAACCAGGGCAGGCCTTTCTCGACACAGAGGTGGATAACTGGAGTTCTGCCACAATGAGGGCTCAGCCCAAGCAGGTGGGGTCAGCCTCCTTGCCTGGAGGACTCTTGCCTAATCTTACCTTCTCTGGCAACCCCCAACCCCCATGGGGCAGATGGGTTAGGCTTGCAGACACCTGGCCCAACTTCATGGTCAGGAAGGCGACATAAAGAGATGGTGTCAGGAGCCTGTCCTGGTCACTGGCTCTTCAGGGTTGGAGATCTCTGGTCTGAGACACTGCACTCCAAACACACCTTCCATTGGAGGAGAGGCCAGGCTGCTTCTGGGGAAGTGGTGTTTTCTGGCACTCGTATCTAGCTGAGGGCACTGAGCCTGGCAGGGGAAGAAGATTCTGACCTTCCTGATGACACTTGACTTCCTAAGCTTCAAACCTCAGCGGAAAGGAGTCTTGTGTGTGATGGTCCTAGAAATACCAATTGCTGAGGGAGGTAGCTTTCAGCCAAAACGAGGGAAAGAGCTGCTTGCTTCTTCCTGCCAGTTTTCTCTGCTTCCCTTCAGCTGCCCCTCATGTATCTGACTGCCAGACTAACCCATCTGGAATACTGTTTTCTTCACTGTGACCACCCTGCTCAAGAATTTGCAATGGCTCCCCGTTTCCTCTGATTATTGGCAACCAGCTTAACCTCTTGGGACCTCGATGTTCTCATTTTATAGAGGAAAGAGGTTGACTGGAAGGTTAGAGCTGCAGCTCTATGTGTGATTCTGTCCTTCTAGCAAATCAAGACCAAACTCCCCATGATTCCATGAAAGGTGCCTGTGATCCCGCCCACGCCATCAAATGAACTTCATCTCCCAAAGCCCTAGAGCCTGAACCTTCCCACCAGCCAGGCTGCTCCCCTTTGACCTCAAACGTCCTGCTCATGACCATTTCTGTGCACTGTCTTATTCTGTTCTTTCTATCTGGAATGTCTGCTTTGTCTGTGCTTCAAAACTTTGGTGCTAGACTAGCAGAGGGGTTAAGAATAGAGATAAATAAACCTGGTTTCTAGGCTCCACTTTACCACTTACTATCTGGATAATTAATCTTAGGCAAATCTCTGTGCTTCAGTGCTGGCAATGATAAACTAGAGGCAATGATAAACATAGGGTGAGGAGGCATAGCTGAGATAATGTGTGCAGCAGGCAGAGCACAGAGCCTGGCACAGGGTGAGTGCTCGGTAAATGGCAGTCATTACTGCAGTTAGTACAAAAGCCTCCCATTCCTCTCTGCCTCTCCAAATCGTGTCCATCAACCTGGACCCCACTCAAGCCACATCTTTGCACTGAAGGTTTTTCTGTCCCCTGACCTCAGCTCCTACCAGCTCTTGGCTCTAGGGCCTGGTTAGGTGCTCATTAGACTCTGCCTTGCAGTGCCATAATTTTATGTGTGCATACCATCTTGCCACCTTGTAAGTGACTTACGTTCTTAGAGAAGAGAGGCCATGATTTTCATTTTTACTAGCTCCCAAGGTATTGATATAAATTTGGAGATACTCAATAATTCCTTTTGAATTAAAGGCTTCAGATATCACATCCATGTTATCTATTTCCCAATTCCTAGCTTCACACTGACATTCGTCAAGACCTGAGGGTCTCCCCAGAATTGGTATTGAGGATGGCCCCATGCATTGTCAGTCATAGACTTCTTAAAAACCTGGCAACTCAAAACTATAAAACTCATAGAAGAAAACGTAGGGTAAAAACTACATGACATTGGATTTGGCAATGATTTCTTGACTATGACACTAAAAGCACAGGCTACAAAATTAAAAACATAAATTGGACTGCAATCAAAGTTAAAAACTTGTGTGCATCAAAGGACAGTATCAAGAGACTAAAAAGGCAACCTATGGAATATGAGAAAATATTTGCAAATTATATATCTGATAAAAGGTTAATATCCAGAATATTTAAAGAACTCCTACAATTCAACAGCAAAACCCCCAAAAAAACCAATTAAAAAGTAGGCAAGGACTTCCCTGGTGGCGCAGTGGTTAAGAAACTGCCTGCCAATGCAGGGGACACGGGTTCGAGCCCTGGTCCGGGAAGATCCCACATGCCGCAGAGCAACTAAGCCCATGCGCCACAACTACTGAGACTGTGCTCTAGAGCCCGTGAGCCACAACTACTGAGCCCGTGTGCCACAACTACTGAAACCCGCACGCCTAGAGTCCTTGCTCCGCAACAAGAGAAGCCACCACAATGAGAAGCCCACGCACCACAATGAAGAGTAGCCCCCGCTCACCACAACTAAAGAAAGCCCGCGTGCAGCAACGAAGACCCAACGCAGCCAAAATTAAATAAATTAAAAAAAAAATACAAGGAAGAGAACTGAAAAATTGTTTTAAAAAAAAAAAAGTAGGCAAAAGACTTGAAGAGATATTTCTCTAAAGAAGATATACAGGGGCTTCCCTGGTGGCACAGTGGTTAAGAATCCACCTGCCAATGCAGGGTAAATGGGTTTGAGCCCTGGTCCTGGAAGTTCCCACATGCCGCAGAGCAACTAAGCCCACGCGCCACAACTACTGAGACTGTGCTCTAGAGCTCACGAGCCACAACTACTGAAGCCCGCACGCCTAGAGCCTGTGCTCCACAACAAGAGAAGCCACTGCAATGAGAGGCCCGTGCACCGCAACGAAGAGTAGCCCCCGCTCGCCGCAACTAGAGAAAACCCGCACGCAGCAACGAAGACCTAATGCAGTGAAAAATAAATTAAATTAACTTAAATTAAATTTTAAAAAAGAAGATATACAGATGGCCAATAAGCATATAGAAAGATGTTCAACATCACTAATCACTAGAGAAATGCAAAACAAAACCACAATAAAGCACCACTTCACACCCATTAGGACGGCTATTATCCCCTAAACAGAAAATAACAAGTTTTGGCGAAGATGTGGGCAAATTGGAAATTCTGTGCTCTGCTGGTGGGAATATAAAATGGTGCATGCAGGTTCCACAAAAAATTAAAAATAGAATTACCGTATGAGTCATCAATTCCACTTCTGGGTATATATCCAATAAATAAATATGCATACAATGGAATATTATTCTGCCTTAAAAAAGAAATCCTGTCACGTGCTACAATATGGATGAGACTTGAGGACATTAGGCTAAGCGAAACAAGCCAGTCACAAAAGGACAAAGACTGTATGATTCCACTCATATGAAGTATCTAGAGTAGTCAAATTCACAGAGACAGAGAGTAGAATGGGGGTTGCCAGGGGCTGGGGGGAGGGGAGAGTTACTTTTTAATGGATACAGTGTTTCAGTTTGGGAAGAATAAAAAAAGTCCTGGAGATGGATGGTGGGTGATAGTTGCACAACAATGTAAATGTCCTTAATGCCATTCAACTCTATACGGGGGAGAGGTTAAAATGGTAAATGTTATGCCCATGTATATTTTTAACACACACACACACACAAAACCTAAAAGTTTTTAGGTAAAAGTTAAAGACGTTTCCCTAGGTACAGAGCTGTCCAAGGTGCAGAATTTTACCTTTCATTTCAGGGAGCTCACAACATTCTCAGGTTCATCCATGGACCAATTTAACAACCCCAGTGTATGGTGAAGCCAGTCCTGTGAGCTCTGAGACATTCTTCAGGTCCCCAGTGGCAATTCCTGCCCACTTATGCCCCCATCAGCAGCACTGGCCCCTGACTTCTAGATGACCTTCTCTGCAGGAGCCCACTAGGCCCCAAGGACAGGGGAAAAGGGTGCAGCTTGTTATTAATATGTACAGCCACATCCTTAAAGGGACTCATGCTCTTATAGATTCCTATCTGCCCTCTCCTCTGAGAAGCCGAGGGTTAGAGTATAGCAGGCACAGGTTCCATTTGGGGTGGGGATGGCTGGAGTAGGGGGTCTCATGTAAGTAGAGCATCTTTAATGCCCCCTTCAGGCCACAGCCCCTCTCCAAAGGCCCCCAGGATGCTCGTGGGCCAGTTCAGCTCCTCCTATGGTATCAGGCTACAGTGCCTCCCATCGCATTGCAAAAAGCTGCCTTGAGTCGTAGCTTGCAAAGGAAGAGCTATTAAAAACTTTTCCATTTGTATTTCCTGCGTGGCCCTCCATCTGGAAATATCTTTTATCTGGCAACTTTCACAAAGTGAACTGAATCTTGAAGGAGGTCCTGGCAGGTTTATGCTGGCCCCTCTATCACTCCAATAAGATATTTCCATCCTAACCTTCACCAGGGTCAAGGAATCATGACTTGGTCTTCAAAAGAGGACTGGCGTGGCATGGCAGCAATTCTTTCTGGCCCTGAGGCATCTTTTTAACCCTGAAAACACCCACTTGGAGGGCAAGAGTGAAATCTAGAAGATTATTATACGCACTCTCTCTCAGCTCAAATGTTACTTCTGCAGGGAAGCCCCCAGCCTCTCATGACTAGATTAGGACCCATCATTATATGATCTCACTCCCAGGTTTTTTTAAATTGTTTTTTTCCCTTTTTTTCTTTTTACTTATTTATTTAAGTATAGTTGATTTACAATGCCGTGTTCGTTTCTGGTATATAGCAAAGTGATTCAGTTATTTTTCTTCAGATTCTTTTCCATTATAGGTTATTACAAGATATTGAATATAGTTCCCTGTGCTATACAATAGGACCTTGTTGTTTATCTACTCACTCCCAGTTTAGATCACAATTGGTAATTCTATGTTTTGTGGTTGTTAAGTTCTGTTGAGCTCCCCCAAAGACTGCAAGCTCCTTCTGCTTGGAATTGAATCCAAGAGCCTAGCCCAGCACGTAGTAAGTACCCAATAATTATTTATTGAAGGAATGAATGAATAAAACTCATCTTACCTGCCTCTCCACAAGTTACTTCAAGTCCAGGTTGAAAAATATCTTCTTTTCAGAACTGGTGTTACTGAAAGAAAAGGAGAGAAACTCTCTGGTAGGTAGCTAGAAGTAGAATGGGGGTGGGGAGGAAGAGTTCTTTATCTTCAGTTAGAGAAATGTTTCCACAGGTCCCTGATAAACTAGGGACAAATACCTCCAGGGCTCTGCAATAGCCTGAGTGTCCTCGATAGTGTGGCTGGGTGGTGCAGGCCGAGCTTTGGCATCAGGGCAAAGGGATGGATTCTAACGGTTTCTTCACTGGTTGAAAAGGCTGCTTCCTGCCCAACTTTTTTTTTTCTTCCTTATGTACCAGCTCAGCTTATAACGTGAAGGAGCGGCCCCCTTCTCCAAATGAGTGGAGGCCGGTAGAGCAGGAGCGTGCTTATCGCTGCTGTTGGGCCCTTCAGTTGGATGGGCCAGCTGCTCTGAGAAGGCAAGTGTCCTGTTTGTGCCTTACACTTTGCAAATCTCACATCCCTTTAGGTCTCAGAAATACGTCCCCCCACTGCCCACTGAATTAGAAAGGGCAAGTAGCCAGGCTCCCTTTTGATAGGAGAGGAAATTAGGCCAAAGCCCTTCCAAATCTGAAACCTGCCTAAACTAGAGTGCCATAGGACATACATTCATTGGACTCTGGCATTCCTGCTCACAAGAAGGTCTTTTGAGAATTCATTTTTCAAGAGGAAGAGTTTTATTAGGCAAAAATCAACTTAGAGGCTATATTAATTGCCTACTAAGTGGTACTTGTTGGGTCTGTCTTTTGAGTAATTCAAACAGAAGATTATAGTTAGGCGTAGATGGGCCTATTGTTGTAAATAATTGCTGCCTTTTATTGAGCACGTACTATGTGCCAGGAATCTTAAATCTTATTTTTTGTCTTGTTTTAATCCTAATATAACCTTCTGAGATGAGTAGTAGTATTATTCCAATTTTACAGATAAGGAAACTGAGGGTCACAGAAGTTCAATAACTTGCTCAGGTCACACAACTACATAAGTGTAGGAAACGGGACGTGAACCTAGGTCTTCTGACCCTGTACCCTCACTCTTACTCACCATGTCAGCGTTTCCCAAATTTCCTGCATTTGCTTGTTAACAACACATATTCTGGGGCCCACACAAAATCTACCAGATCAAAATCTCCAGGGGCTTCAGAAAGTCCCTGGACACCCAATCTAAAGTAGCCTTCTCCCCAGGCACTAACACAGCACTATTTTATTTTCATCACTGTACTGATCACTATCTGATATTTTCTCATTTATGAATTTACATATTGTTTTTCTTCCCCACTAAGTGACAAGTTCCATAAGTGCAGCAACAGGACGCCCAAAGTTTTATCTCCAGAATACTAAATGGGAAGTAGTACCTAGTAAGTACTCAATACATATTTATTGAATACATTACTAGACATCATCCAAAGCAATGTGTTAAGAAGGATTCTGAGTCTGGACCCAGGTTCGGGGGAAGAGAATTATTATTGGGTACTAGTGTATCCCAAGGCCATGGGATAGGGAGGTGTTGGCACACATGCCATGTAATTGCCATTCCAGGGAAAGAAACTCGATCCTAAGAAAATTACATGCAAGATGACACAGCAAGTCAGTAGGAGAGCCAGGTATAATGTTGTCCCTTCCTCCATGGACCTTTATCTCTTACTTGGGAAGGTCAAAGTGAACGCATATGTA
Source organism: Balaenoptera borealis (assembly GCF_965194805.1). NCBI lineage: Eukaryota > Metazoa > Chordata > Mammalia > Artiodactyla > Balaenopteridae > Balaenoptera > Balaenoptera borealis. Next base: position 25,554,841 of record NC_138868.1, on the reverse strand, counting down.
ATGGAGAACAGATACACGATCAACAGCGAGGTGCTGAACAGAAATGCAATCAGACTGGTCGGATTAAGGATAAGCTGAAGTGGGAGTAGGTATGGAAGTTTTTCTGGAGGAAGTAGAAATTGAGTTGCTTCTAAATGAGTAAATACCTGGGTATTTCCTTTGTGTCAGATTTGTACTGTGAGCTTTACCTAGAGTGGGGTTTTTCACACCCCTTACAACACCCTAATGGAGTAAGTATTGTGTTCATAACTTTATGGATGGGAAAACTGAGTCACAGAAAGGCTAAGGAACTTGTTCCAGGTCACAGAGCTTAGAAGTGAGTAGGGATTAACAGCCAGTGGTTTCAAAGCCACTTCTCCTAAACACCTGGTGAGTGAAGCAGGTGTGGCTGGCAGGAAAAAGCCTGAGCAAGGGTCTGGGTGTGGGATCAGGAGTTGGAGGTGCGCTTCTGGGGTAGTGATGGAATAAAGACATGTTGAAGTTGCCTTTTCCTGGAATATTGTTATAATGCAACTCAACGACCAGGCTGCCATTCCCTCCTGTTTAAAGGCATTGCATGTCCAAACACACCACCCCTGCCATAATCACAAGTGACTCAAAGGTTTATTACCGACTCAGACCTTGGCAAAGTGAGGGAAATCCCAGGCGAGGGGCCCGCTGAAAAGAGGGCACCCCATCATCTTCAGAGAGAGAACGCATGGTCCTGGGGACACAGATACAGGACAGGAACCCACCTGTTGAAAAATGCCGGGAGATGGTAGAGGGGAGAGATTAATTATCTCTTATTAACATACTTGGCTGTGGGCTGTACTGGTTTTTCATGGCCAGTTCAGCACGTAAAGTCCACTTTCCGGCAGAAAGGTCCCTGTAACAAGGTCACCCCAGGATGCAGGGGATATCCAGGAACTAGGGACTTCGGGGTGCTTTGTATATATAACATTTGGTTGTCGTTTGGTGGTGCATCTGCTGGGCTATTTAGATTGCTTTGCCTGCGTTGTTCATCCACACAAAACGGGAAATTCCCTGCAGGGCACATACTCCTCTTGAGCAGCCAGCACATCATCTGGAGCTAGTCTGTTACCTGCCACCCTGGCAGTTAGGATTTTTGCCCTTCAGTGAAAGCCTCAAGTGCTGCCACTGTTTACGTTACACTGTGAATGTCACAAGGTTCTGATAGAATCTTGGACATTTCCTCTGCTGCATCTGCTATTTTCCTTGTGTAATCGAGCCCTTAGTCCCACTCCTCCAGCCCAAATGTCACTCTTTTTTTTTTTTTTTTAAATAAATTTATTTATTTATTTATTTTTGGCTGTGTTGGGTCTTCGTTTCTGTGCGAGGGCTTTCTCTAGTTGTGGCAAGTGGGGGCCCCTCTTCATCGCGGTGCGCGGGCCTCTCACTATCGCGGCGTCTCTTGTTGTGGAGCACAGGCTCCAGACGCGCAGGCTCAGTAGTTGTGGCTCATGGGCCTAGTTGCTCCGCGGCATGTGGGATCTTCCCAGACCAGGGCTGGAACCCGTGTGCCCTGCATTGGCAGGCAGATTCTCAACCACTGGGCCACCAGGGAAGCCCCCAAATGTCACTCTTACACCTAGGGCAATGGGTAGGGAAATGCTCATCACCGTTGCCTGGGGGCTGTGAGCAGCTGCATCCCATCATGGGGTGGTTGGAAAATGTTACGAAGGTCAATGGAGTTAGCAGAGTGTGCGTGTGAGTTTAAGGAGTTGGGACATCTGGAGGGCGTCGTCTAGGGTAGGGCACCGGTGAACCAGGTTCCTTCTGGCTCTTCTAATCACTCATGTTCCTTTACTATCTGGGCCAGCGGAGGGTTATGCCTCCCGTCATGCTGTGAGGGCCTAGGAAGGTACCAACATAGGCATGTGGATTTGGATAGATGCATGATCTGGACTCATGGGCCAGGGACCAGACTCGACAACCTCAGTCAATGTCCTGTCCATCAGGTCCTGGATAAGACAGGGCAAGACCCAGGAGCCTAGACCAGTAGCATTAGTGTTGGTGGTTTTGTGGGCCTTTTTCATGAGCCTTGGGTCATCTGGGATGATGTGAATAAGGAAGTGGCTTGCTCGTGGGGGCAGAGTGCACCCAGTGGCTGGGCCTCTGGGATGCAGCCTTGACCATATGTACATACAGACTAGCCTGGGGATGGCCTTAAGCAGGACGTTTGCTTTAGGAAGTCCAGGAAGGGAAGTTTTAGTCACAGTGGTAACGGGGTTTATTGTGCGCAGGCGGGAAGATGGGGAGGAGAGAGTTGTAAGTCTGGAGGTCTGTCTAGTATTCACTCTTTTGGGTATGTGGTACATGCTGAGTGGGGGAATCCCCTGAGGGGAATATACCTGTGTTCTGGCAGGGGGAACCTTCGTAGATGATGTGGGTAGCTGGGTAGTCAACTTCTGAGATGGAGTGGTTGTCTGGGCTGCGGTCATCACCTGTAATGAGGTGGTAGGCTCCCTGAGCCAGAGCAACTCTTGAACCACGCCTCAGAGGCATAGATTGACATTGGCAAGGCTGTCACAAAGATGTACAAGGTAGGAGTGGTTGAAGTCACATGTAGCTATGTGCTGGGCAGACAATTGGGCATCATAACTATGGTGGAGGTAGCCTTTGGGGGGCACTAGAATGCAGGACCACATTCCTGTTTGTTTTTCCTGATGGCTGCTCAGGATGATGTAATATGTTTGGCCTATGGTATTGTGGAAGAAGAGTGGTACACTCCAAACAGATAGGGATGACAGTGTGGGTGCCATATTGCCCAGGTGTCCTGGCATTGAGTAGGAAAACTGTGTCCCAGACCATGGCTATATCAGCCATATCAGGCATAGCCAGCTAATGATAACCTAAAGGTTCAACAGTAACATTTTCAGGTTTTTAGTGGTATTTAAGATTGCCCATTTATAATGTTAGGGGGCATCTGTATCCCACAGCGATGAGTGCCTGTCCTTGCTTCAGCATCATGTGGTGGGGAACAGAAAGCCTCAGGAATACTATTTTAGAATATCGGTGTTGGGGACTAGGATCTCTTTTGCTTTTCTCCAAGATCCACATGGTGGTAGGTGTCAGTCCAAGGGCCTTCCCTGGGAGAAGGACCTGAAATTAGCCAGCGTATAAATTCATCATAAATTCCACCATGGGGGATGCTTTAGGGGATGGTGGTGCCTGTTCGCCAGGCTGGGAGAAACACAGTATGAGGGATTTTGCTGTTCCGTGTAGTGCCAGCGGGTCCCAGTTTATGATCTACCCTCAGTCCAGGCACCAGTCTTTTGTGGACCGAGCGCAGATTGAAAAGGGATAGAAGAATGGGGGATGGAGGGATCTTGGGACAGAGAGTTGGATGTAGGAATTCATGACTTGAGCCTGGATCTCCCATTAGAACCAGCAAAGTCAAAATAAGGACATTTTTTTATGGGTGAGGGGTCCATAGGGGCAGGTATCAGGGGAGATAAGAGCAGTGAAAGAAAAGTGATTTGGGAAACCATCTGCCATTTTGTAGCTTTAAGAGAAGACCCATTATCATGGAGTCCATGATATTGTAGCATGGTGGGAGGGGTGAGCCAGTAATAGACAGGGGTCATGTCCACCATGGCTGGAGCGTACAATGGCCCAGGGAATCTGGGGTAAGTGTCCATTGCAGTCAATTTGTCTTTGGGAGTGTGTTAGGCTCCTCAGTCATTCTGCTGGGAGTGACAGAGTGCACCTGACTCTCTCCCCTAGTATTTAATATTTCTGGGAGAGCAGTAGAATATGGGTGGGAAGGGTAAATGTAGCATCATATTGGAGATGGTCTTGAATGTCAGTGTCCAAGAATGTGAACTTAATGAGCCATTAGTCCTTTGCAGACTTTTGAGCAGGGAAGGGATGTGACTGGATTGTACTGGGGCTGGATTGGGGTGGGAGAGGCAGGAGGTGCCTTTGCTCTTTCCCTCTCCCTGGAATCTTATTCTCCAGATGCAGGTTCTCCTTATTAGAAAGGCCTTCCTTCATCCCCTGAATAAGACACTGATAACCCTGACTGCCCACTTCCTTCCGCACAGCTCATACACCATCCAACACCCTGTTTACTGGCTTATTTGTTTAGTGTCTATCTCTCCCTCTCTAGTTTGCAGGTACCATTCAGACAAGAGCAATGTTTGTTTTGTTCGCATCTACGTATCTCTAGGGCATAGAACAGTTGCCACCATGTCTTAGGCGCCAAATAAACACTTACTGAAAGGATGAATAGAATGTACCGTCATCCTCCTTCGATGAAAGGGGAAACTAATGCTCAAGAGGGGTAAGCAACTCATCCAGACAGGACAGCCAGGGGTTGCCAAAGCCAGGATTCGAGCCCAGAAAAGCCTGACTACAATGACTGCTCTTTCCATTAGGGTACGGTACTCCTGAGGAGACTTAGACCTTTGTAACTGAGAAAAAGGGTCTTTAATAAACAGAAATGGGAACCTCTATGGAAGAAGAGGGTTAGGTGGTGATGGAGGAGAGATGACAAATCCATTTTGGACTCTGCGCTCCTTGGAGTCCAAGAGGACGTGAGAGTCCCCGTATAGCCATCTGAGCATGTCCTGTGTGCCAGGTGCGGTGCTGGACACCAAGGATTTAAAAGTAAACAAGGCATGGTCTCCACCTCGAGGACCTCACCCTGTAGAGGTGGTGTGTCAAGGGCCTTACTGAATTCAGGGAGCAGGAGGGGCCCCCGCCCCGCAGAGCATGAGACAGGCGTGCAGCCGCACTCCCTCGGCCGGGCACTGGCTGAGTAGCAGCAGCTCGTGGTCCTGTTCATCTGTTCAACAGAGTCACTGAACACGTGGGTTGTGCGAGATGAAGTGGTGACATTAGAAATACAGACGCGGGTCAGACAAGGGCCCATCCTCAGGGGCACACAGAAGTGAGAGCGCACAAATCCTTCACTGTTATTCATTCATTCACCAGCTGGAAAACGAGGGCTTCCCATGTGCCAAATACTCCTAGACTCTGGGTATAAAACAATGAACCGAGTAAGCATCATCTCTATATTCAAGGAACTTACATCAAGTGGTAAGTAATTATATGGGGTATCATTGTTACTGTTATTAATAACAACAACGATGGCTGACAAGGGCTAAGTGCCAGCCACTGTCAAAGCACTTACATGATTTATTTCATTTCTTCCTCACAGTGACCCTATGGTCACCCCAATATGACAGATGAGGAAACTGAGGCTGCCATCTCCCTAAAGTCTATGATTTTCTGGGAGCACGAAGGAGAGTATAACTAATTTTACTGATAAAGTCAGAAAAGGCTTTACAGAATTTTTCAGAGGGCACCTAAGGAAGTATGGGTTTCCCCTAAGCAAAAACAGTGGGGCAAGAATCTGGAACAATTTAAGCATAATACCTGCTTCAAAGGGTAGTTGGGAGAAGCCAACAAGATACATAAAACCCTAGCCCAGTGCCTGGCAAGAAGTAGATACTCTCAAATGTTTGCTCCCTTTCCCCATCCCCTGTGGTGGTAGGAACAAGTGACAACTTTCTCCATGCACCTGGGTTTTTAGAAGAATACAAGTCATCATCCCCGTGGAGGCCACTCCGTGACGATCCCTGCTCTCAATTCAGAGTTGGAATGTGTTTGTAAATGCTGGACAGGGCAGTGGTCCCACCTCTTCATTGTGTAAGGTCGTTATGCAAATACACACGTGTATGCGTGCGTGCGCGAGCGTGCACGCACACACACACACGCGCGCGCGCGCGCACACACACACACACACACACACACACACACACACACACACGGGGTTGCTGGGGAGTTCATGGTAAACACCAGCCTCTCTTTGGGATCAAAATAACTGAGCGGTCTTCTTTGTGGCTGGTCTAGAGGAACACATTACGTGAGTAAATTAGCAGTTCCTCACGACATTGTAACCACGGGGCACACACACAGAGCGCCTGACTCACCGTGGGACCCTTCCAAGTCACAGCCCATGAGCAGACGCTCTTCCTTCCTCGCAGAGAGAAGCCAGAGTGCCAAGTACCCCCGGGGAAGCTTGAGGGCTCGTCCCGCCTTCAGAATAGTTTTATTTTAAAAGCCAAATCTAATGGTCACTTCATCTGGCTCCTCGAAGAAAAGTTCCCTTGCAACACTCCATTCACTGGAGAGTTAATCAAGCCTACTCACCCACAGAAGATGTAACCCGAGTGGCTCCCCCAGTCAGGTCTAGGCCGCCTGCCCCCCGGATGCCTCCTCAGCCAATTGCCCTGCTTCGCACCTGTTCCTTCTTGGGAGGCCCTGGCACCCTAGTGCCTGGCGCCTGTGCCACCTCCTCTCTCTGCCAGGACACCGGCAGGCCCTGTGGGCAGCCAGGACCCCTCCACGGCCTGGGGCTGAGGGGGCGTTTCCTTCGCCCTTCTGCTCCAGGCCAGTTGCTGTTCTTTGGGGGTGTTGCAAGCCCATGGCTCGGAGGCTGGGCCTGTGGGCCGCCTGGGTGTCTGTCTGACAGGGTGGAGTGTGGTTCCTGCAGCGAGCTCTCATGCCACATGTGCTCTGCGTGGCACCCCTGTGACTTCAGGGCAGGGCCACTACACTGCGCAGACAGCAACGGCTGGATGGCCCAAGTCCTAACTCAGACCCTCCTTCTCTGGCTCAGAAAGTGGAACGACTTCTGATCTACAGCTTTGACCCGGCTCCAACAGACCCTCCGATTCCAAGAAGCCATCCTTGACCCTGTGCATGCATAGCGCCCTCTCCCCGACTAGGGCTCCTCCCTTTGAACTTCTCCCCTGCACTTTAGGCCCATAAGTATCTACTTTTCCCTCTTGCTCAATGCAGCACCGTATTATTCCAGTACAGGGATGCTGCAGGCTATACTAGAAAGTTCAGAGGCTCACACAGACTTGGATCTGAATCCTGGCTCAGCCACTTACTAGCTGGCTCAGAACCTCAGCCAGACTGAGGTCTCAGAACCTCAGCAGCCTCGTTTCTAAAACAGGGACAAGGGTACCCACCTTGCAGGGTTGTTGGGTGGATTCAATGAGATAAGGCAAGGAAAGTGCTTGTGTCAACTGAGGCAAGTGCCGATATCGCATGACCCATTGCAGTATTGTCTTACCCAGCAGTAATTTCAGGGTATGGATCTGATCATCTCTTAATTGGATGTGTAATTCTAACTTGGCTCTTCCTTTGAACCCCTCAGGGCCTGGAACAGCTATAGGCATACAGAAGTCACTCATAAGTAGTTGTTTCTGTATTGGCTGAATAAAAGAGACTCCTGACTCCTGGCTCTCCTTCCTTTGTCTCCACCACAAGGCTGCTATCAGCAGCTCTCCTGGCCTGGCCTCTTTGATCCTGGGCTTTGGGGTCACACCAGGCTCTCCCTTCTTTGTGCTCCAACCCCTAGTGAGCTCACCGGCTCCTGAGGTCCTGGCTTCCATGCTATTATTGCTGTCCCCTGAAATGGCTGCTTCCCCACGAGGGCCTTGTCTGTCACCTGCTTCCCCCGCCTGCGTCGTCTGTCTGCTGGGTCAGGCCCTATACCCCAGGGTGACAGCTCACTAGGCCTCACCCCCAAATCTTTTCCAAGCATTAGCAGCCCACCCTGGTCCAAAGATATCTTTCCTAGCTGATCTCTCACGGTACCTCCTACCTTCCAATTAGGAGCTTGTCAACACCCCGGCCATCATTCTTCCTGCAGCAGCTGACAACACAGGTGCCTGCCGAGGCTGCTCTGGGAGAGGGAAGCAAAACTATTTCGGTGGTGCAGGTGGTGCTGAGCACAGGAGTTGCAATCTAGGTGAATCTGAATCTAGTCCAGCCTCCTGGTTCCGTAAGCAGGTGCCTCATCCTCTTTGGATCTGCAGCAACAAGCACAGCGCTTGGCATACAGTAGGTACTCAATAAATGAACACACGTGAATTGAAAAGGCCAAGGACACATTTTTTT